>NW_023416285.1:45417238-46148488 GCF_014176215.1 Rousettus aegyptiacus | reverse complement strand
CTTATGTAGGCAGCATATTAAGGATCTTGTTTTCTTATTCATTCAGCCACCCTTTGTCTTTTGATTGGAGCATTTAATCCATTTACATATGTTTATTTTTATTAAATTTATTGGGATGAAATTGGTTAATAAAGCTATATAGATTTCAAGTGTACGATTCAATAATACATCATATGTGTATTGCATTGTGTTTACCACCCAAAGTTAAGTTTTATTCCGTCACCATATAATTGATCCCCTTTACCCTTATCTACCTGCCCCCGCTCCCCAAATCAATTTACATTAAAAGTAATCGTTGGTAGACATGTAGTTATTGCTATTTTATTGTACATATTTTTGAGCTTTTCTCTTCTTTCTTCCTCTTCTACTCCTCCTCCCCTCCTCTTCCTTTTCCTCCTGTCCTTTGAACACTTTTCGTAGTACTGGTTTGGTGGTGATGAACTCCTCTAGCGTTTTCTTGTCTGGGAAGCTCTTAATCTGTCCTTTGAGTCCATGATAGTTTTGCTGGGTAGTGTAATCTTGGTTGTAGGTCCTTGCTTTTCATCACTTGAATATTTCATGCCAATCCCTTCTGGCCTACAAAGTTTCTGTTGCTAAATCAATGGACATTCTTATGGGAGCTCCCTTGTAGGTGACTAATTTTCTCTTGCTGCTTTTAAGATTCTCTGTCTTTAGCCTTTGTCATTTAAATTATGATGTTTCTTGGTGTAGGCTTCTTTGGGTTCATCTTGTTTGGGACTTTCTGTGCTTCCTGGGCTTGTACGTCTATTTCCTTCACCAGGTTAGGGATGTTTTCCATCATTATTCTTCAAGTAGATTTTTAATTCTTTACTCTCTTTTTCCTTCTAGTACCCCTATGATGCAAATTTTTGTATGCTTGATGTTGTCCCATAGGCCTCTAAAATTATCCTAATTTTTTGGGATTCTTTTTTGTTATTTCTGTTCTGATTGGATGTTTTCTGCTACCTTATCTTCCAAATCGTTGATTTGATCCTCCGCTTCATGTAATCTACTGTTGATTCCCTCTAATATATTCCTTATTTCAGTTATTGTATGCTTCATTCCTGACTGGTTCTTTTTCATGTTTTATAGCTCCATTTTTATGTTTCCTATCTCTTTGTTGGAATTCTCACCAACATCCTTGAGCATCCTTACAACCTATGTTTTAAACTCTGCATCTGATAGATCGCATGTCTCCATTTTGTTCTTTTTCTGGAGCTTTGCTTTGTTCATTAATTTACGTGTTTCTTTGTCTTCCCATTTTGGCTGCCTCCCTTTGTTTGTTTCCATGTGTTAAGCAGAGTTTCTATATTTCCTGGTCTTAGTTGAGTTACCTTATATAGTAGTGTCCTACAAGGCACAGGGGTGCAGTGTCTCTGGTCACCTGAGCTGAGTTCTCCAGGTGTGTTCCTCGTATGGGTTGTGTGTACCCTCTTTTTGTAATTGAGCCTTGATTGCTGTCGAAATGTCAGTAGGAGGAACTGACTCTCAGGATGATTGATTGTGAGGACTGGTTGTGACTACTATGGAGGTGCTGTTGTGCAGGGGCTGACCCTACAGAGCAGGATTCTCTGTAATGGGGCTTTGGTGCCAATTAAGCCTGCGCTCTGGGTGTGTTGTTTGTGGAGGTGGTTCATGATATTCTGGTGTGGTCTGAAGTTGGCTACTGGGTGGATTGTTTCTGGGATCTTTTGGGAGGGGCTCTGATGCAGACCAATGTGAGCAGCTGCCTGTGCCCTACCAGAGGCCATTTGGTATGAACTATAAAGTAATCTGCAGATAGTTGCCACTTGTGCTGGGCTTAGAGGCTCCTGGGAGAGTCTAAGCTGTGAACTGAGGCCAGCTGCCGCTAATGGTTAGCTTGAGGCTGCTTAACTAAAGGCACAGGGTCTGCCCTGGCCAGATGCTGCTTGTTTGTGGTTTGTGAACCTTTGAGAGATTTTAGGAAAGTCCATAGCATGAGCCAAGCTAGGCCATTTGAATGGAAAAGCCATTGGAAGTGGCTTGGTTGTGCCTACAAATTGGGTGGGGTTAGGTATCAGGTAATTACCAGGGCAAAGCAAATGATGTTAGCTGGGTTGATCAAGACTAATATGGTGCTGCCTGGGTTGGAGGAACAATGGCTCTGGCAGCTCTTCTTTCTGGGGGAAATATGCACCACCAGACCTCGCTCAGAAGCCAGACAATTCAGTTCTTCTTTGTATGTCCCTTGTGCCTTACGAGCTGCTGCCCCAGTCCTGGAACTCAGAGTCAGTGAGTCCATCAGCAAGTAAATCTGTGCATCAGCCCTTTAAGAGAATCACCTGTGACTCCAGAAGCCCTCTGTCTTACTAGGCCACAATCCCCTCTGGTTTTCAAAGCCAGGAGTTATGAGGACTTCTCTTCTCAGTATTGGAACCCTGGAGTGGGAACTGGATATGGGGCTGAGACCCCTCACTCCTCAGGAGGGACCTCCACGGTGGAGATATTCCTTCTGATTTGTAACTGCCATACGTGGGTGTGGGACCAAACCCTTTCACATCTCCACCCCTCCTACCAGTCTCAGTGTAGCTTCTGTATATCCTACTTATATGTCTTCTGTTCTGCTAGACTGACTGCATGCTATTCTCAATGATAGCTGTTCTGTAGTTTAGTTGTAATTTTGATGTTATTGTGGGAAGAGGCAAGCACAGGGTTCATGATTTATGTAACAGGCATTGTTATAGACCCTCAGAATTATTGTTTTTATTGGCTTGGCTTTAAATACACTGTCTACTCTGACCATTGCCTGCTTGTTAGTTTCTGACTCAGACCTCTCCCCTGATCTCCAGATTCATTATTGAATTGTTTATTCCATATATCTTCTTGAATAGCTGATACACATAAACTGTTTGGCCCTCCCAAATCAGCTTGTCCTGCAAGCTTTTCCATTTTGGTAAATGATACCTCAGCCAAAAATCTAAGAGTTATTATTCACTTATTTTCTCCCAACACAGCTCTAATTCATTGTCTTTTTGATCCCATTATACCCTGTTTCCCAATTCTAGCCACTCTAGCCTCCTTGCTGTTTCTGTAATACTCCAGATATGTGCCACACAGCCCTTTGCTAGAAATCTCTCTTAGATTTTCTCCTGGATCATTCCCTCACATCCTTTAAGTTTGTTCCCAAAGTCACCTCCGTGGGATCTTCCTTGACTAATCTATTTAAAAATTAACCCACTTTTTCCTACAGTGGCTGTTTCTTCTTGAAGTTCCTTGCTAAGTTTTTCTTTATTACATTTTTATCCCTAATATGCTATATATTTTATTTACTTTGCATTTATTGCTAACTCCTCTCCAACTAGAATGTGAGCTGCATGGGATGGAATTTTCACATTTTGTTTAGTACCCGGGAATGGTACCTGGTATGCAGTAGGTCCTCAATGGAATGTGGGACTGTAGCAGTAGAGAAGCCACATCTATGCAGGGTTTCCCTCCCTCCCTTCTTTCCTCAGTACTTCTCTTTTTCCCCTTCCCTTTTCCTTCCTTCCTTTCTTCCTTCCTTCCTTCCTTCCTTCCTTCCTTCCTTCCTTCCTTCCTTCCTTCCTTCCTTCCTTCCTTCCTCTCTTCATCCACTTTTATGAACAGGTTTGGAGAAGCCACTGAGTTGGGGCTGATTTTTCTATTGGTACCTCTGTTTGGATTGGCAGCCACATACATAGTTTTATGACAAATCTTTGTCTAGCCTTCCTGAGGTGTTGGCTGCCTGGACATCATAGAAAAGCCTCTTTATTTTCAGAGTCACTGCCCATTAACCTACAATTTGAATTCTGTTGCTGGCTACTCAGTAGCCATTGAATGCCATTGAAATGCGGCTACAAAAGTTCTTCTGATTTAGGAGTGGCTTGTTCCTGTAGTGAGTGTCACAGCTGCTGCCTGCCAGTAGGACTCCGGACCGCCCTCCTTTACTTCCCATGATACTGTGCTATCTTCACAGAATCATTTATTTTCTTTTCTTTTGTGGTAGTGAATTGTATGCTCATGAAGATATGAACATTTTCTGAATAGCAAGGCATAGACTAGTGCTTAGGTCACAGAAAGAACACAATGAGTATTTGTTGAATAAAGGAAGGAATGTCTGAATCTCACTTCTAAATATAGATAGAAAAATCTAAAGGCAAATAAAGATGGAATCTTTTATGATGATAAAATATTGGGAATCAGCACTTAGTTCTTTTTTCATTGGTTTCATCTGGGCTATTTCTAAAAGAAAGTTTAGTTTTTGGCACAGAGTTTCCAGTTCTTATACAATGTACACCCTCTTTTTATATACTTTTGTCCATGTTAATGAGAATCTAGAGCTGGATGGAAGGAAATAAGTCTGCCTAGTTTGCTGTCTTTCCCAGAATATTTTCATCAGTTTATTTTTAATAAAAAGTATTTCTTACCTTTGTTACTTACTTTATATGCCTGATAGAGCACTAAATAACTTTGTATGCTCTCAAGGAACAAAAATTTACTCTCATCAAGGAAACTGTAAAAAAAAAAAATCTTTTCTTAGTGTAGCAATGCAGATATCGAGCGATTGTTTTCGTGTACCTATCATCCTTAATTTATTTTGTTCATCTGTTCTCAAATATTCAAGACTGCGGAGGAAAAAAGAGTGGTAAAAAGGCTAAGGATGTGTGATTTCTCCTAAGATTTTACATTGTGGAAACAATATGGATATATCATGTGCCTGAGTGATTAAACCAAGCATTTTATATATGCATGTATTTAAGTCATTTTCTTAATGAGTGGACAGTCTTCTAAGTAATATGTCCCAATATCTATAGCTATGTATTTCTAAAAATAATCTGTGGTGATAATTAAACTCTGCTTCTGAGAATGGAAGAATAGAAGACAGAAACATTTGTGGAAAAATGAGAATACTTTTAAAAAGTATTGCTTCAAGTCTGCTCTCCTCAGTTTCTCAAAACTATAAACAAATTATTTTATTCTTTATATAAAAGTACAAATGATTTTGGTGGTTATAAACAAAGAATTTAATTGTCATTGATTAAATTACTTGAAAAACATTCTAATTATAAGCAAATAATTATGTCATAATCTCATGCTAAATGTTTAATTACTTTTTACTAAAGTCTTAAGTGTAGAGTATTTGGTTACCAATTTGGTATAACATAAAAATTACATAAATAAATCAATTAATTCATTTGCCCTTGGAATAACTTTCTTATTCAGATTAAGTTAAAAAGAGGATATCTAATTTTTGTATTTTATTTAAAATTATAAAATTATTTTGAGAACACAGTTTTTAATTTAGAAAAGTGTTATTTTATTTTTTGTGCAACATTGGATATTTCATTGAAAATTTCATGATTGTAATATTTATATATTATCTTAATTATTTGTATATTACTATTTTATACCTATATTAGATGTATTCAATACTTTGTGTCACCAGTATCATCAAGTCAAATGCTGCCAATTTCTTCCATTAACATATGTCATACTTTAAAAAAAAATCTCGTTGATGGCTAACATAGTTCTGGCCTCATAGCAAGTGGTCTATAAATATTTGTTAATTTGTCACTTCATTCATTCTTTCATTCGACAGCTATCAAATGCCTATTATGTAAAAAGTAAACTGTACATTTATGTCTATTTATGCCAAAATATACATTTTGGATGTTATACCTTGTAAATTATTTTATAAATGTCCAGCAGCTGGACATTTGACCAGCAGCTGTTCTTAAAATAATGTTCTAGTCAACTTAGTTTTTATTATTATAAATATCGGTTCACAATACTTCAATATGTTAGATCTAAATAAATAATGTCACTTGTTTTAAGGTAGTAGCGGGAACTATTTTTTGATCCCTGGTATTTGAGCTCCCTTCTCCTATAACGACTTGTTTTGTAGCGGGACGTGTGGCTACAGAGTAAACACTACATTTTCCAAGCTTTCCTGGAGGTGATGTTTGTCCCTCTGCCACCTTTTTCCCATCCTGCTGCTTTGAAAAGTGTTTGTGGTAATAATTTATCTTTCATCATGTGGATGATATCTTCGAGATGACAAAGCTATGAGAGAGAAGGAGCCTGAGTACTCTGTAAGAGCCCTGGGCTCCCACCTCCAGACTGTAATGTGAAATGACTAAACCTCTAATTTCTTTATGTACTGTATTTGAATCTCTGTACACATTCCAAACAGACATTCTAGCTAAAATAGAATTTGAAACCAGAAGTGGGTGCATAAAATGGCATAACCTAGATATGTGGCATAATATGTTTAGCAGAAAGCAGGAGGCAGAGACACAGATATTGGAAGCTAAAAGCTGAATGATCCCCTGATATGTTTAAGCACTGCGTCGATATAATTGTTTTTGCAATATTTTAGAAGGCCGACCACATGGTAACTGAGGCCATAAATAATGTTAGGAGGAATCATGGGAAAGCTGCAGAATATTGATATGTGTTGGCTGTTTCTTGCCCTTCTTGCAAAATCCTACGATAGAGATGAACTCAGGCAAGAGCCAGTCTGCAAGCAGGGTGGAAAGAAATACATTTCTGTTAAGAAAGGCTCTTTGTGTCAGGTTAGCAAAATAATTTCATTGAGAGTCCTATAATTTAAGGCCTTTAAGGGTTAAAAAAGTCAACTCCTTCTGTACTCCAAACCAAAGCAATTATAATTGGTAGCTTCAAAGCCACTGCCTTAGTAGGAGATAAGCCACTGCCCTGCCAGATTTGGGAGCCAGACCAAAGGCAAAATCAAATTAAGAGTATTGATTTTCCACCCAAACAAAATGATTCGGATAGCCTGGATGTAGCTTCCATCCAGAAAGGGGGTAAGCAAAGCACACAGGGTAATGAAGAAAAGACAAGCATCTATCTTCAGGCTTAAAGACTACATCTAGATTAGATCTTTGGCTATCGTTACTTACATATGGAACTAATCCAAAACAAATTGCCTGGAAGCTTGCTAAGGTTTTGAGGGAATAGTATGGGTAAAGAACAACAACATAGCCTGCAAAAGCCTGTAATTGTTTAACCCCTTAGAAAATTTCTAGGCCGCCAAATCTGGACCAGCAAAGACATTACCCTCTCTAAGAAGAGCAATCTTTGTAATACCTGCTTGATTCATGGCAAGGGAGGACAAAAGATAGCAAACCACCTTACAGAGAGTAGAACTAAGGGCTTTGGAGGAAAACAGACATTTCTCCCCAGAAAGCAGAAGCAGAGGCTTTCAAATGAGACTAACAAATGAATTTACCTTATTGTTAGATCAGGGAATATTCGTAACTCCTACCTAGTAGGATTTGATTACTGCTATGACCTAACAACAGCTATATGTTTCTCCATCTGCTTTTGCTCAGTAGGGACGATTTAGTTTGTCATATCTACTTTCTTCACAACTCTTAAGTGCTGAGTGTGTTGGGGACAAGATAAACTTATGTTTTGGTTTATAGGGTGCCAACCATGAGGTTCCACATCCATGCTTAATGAAAAGCGCTATACCCAAAAGGAGAGATTTTAGATGACTGCAGTAACCAGTGGGACTTTGGAATTTTCTCCTTCGTGAAAGTGATCAATATATTCTATGTGAAGGAGAGAGTTTATGATGAATATTTCAGTTGCTACATGAATAGAATATGGCAAATAGTGACAGTTATACTCAAATTTCTACTCTCTCCTTCTTTAACAGAGATAGAGCCCCTGATTTTTTAGCTACGTACAGGACTGCCAAAAAAATGAAGTAACTTTTCTTACCATCTTTGTAGTTATGTTTGGCCACATGACTAATAATCTGGCCAATGGTATGTAAGGAGACTTAGCAGGTGCAAAGTCTGGGATGTGCAAAATCTGGAATGTTATTAAAAGGGAAGAGTGTTGCTTTTCTGTCACCCTTTCTCTATCCTAGTTTTGGGAACATGGTTAAGATAGTGAGAATGATTTTTGGGGGGAGGATGGATTGGGGGGGTGGTAATTGTGTAGCAGAGCCACTATTCTAGCCCTGTATTGCCTACCTGAAGGATATTGCACAAGGGAGAAATATGTTTTATCATATTGAGAGTATTGATATTTTAGGTCTTATATCAGTTAGCTATTACAGTGTAACAAACCATATAAACATCTCAGTGGTACACAAAAATAAACATTTATTTTTTGCTTGTGCTTTTGTGGGTTGGTTGCAACAACTATGTTTTATACTTCAGGTGATCTGGTAAATTCCGCTTCATATATCTCTCATTCTTCCTCTGGGATCGTATACCTTGCCAGCGTGTGTATATTGCTTGTAGCTAAGAATTATGATAGCCAGATAAATGACTGTAGTGAATTATCCTACACAAATTTTATACATTTATGAATATCATTTAGGTGAAAGGGAAGTTGAATGATGTTTCCGAGATGTATCGAGTGGAAATAAATGACTATCATTGCTAATGGTCATGTATCTACAGAGATTCCTATCATTTTGGTTGTCTCTTGACCTAGAATTGTAGAAGGTCTGGGAATTGACTCTACTTACACACTAACAAGTTAGCCTACCATAGTTTCATAGATACTGGCAGGAGACCGAGATTCCTGGGTCAGAGATGAAGGACAACTTGTTATTAAAGCATTCGGAGTAACCAAAGTATCAGCATTTTTGCACCTATTTTCTAATCCCGAAGTCACAGGACACAAAGAGGGCAAGTTGATACCTGCACACTCAGTGGGTAGCACTATAGAAGAACCCTGAGCATAGAGAGCCCCAATTTTTTTAATAATGGGCAGTAAACATACTGCCTTTACTTTCCTTTGTTTCCTTTTGCTTCAGAGGAGAGACACTGTCTCTGCCTTCCAAATTTGTAAGCAAACCTGCCTTTTACTCCAGAGTTAAATACTATATCTTCCAAGGCTGTTCGTTATACAAATATACTTGAAAAGATATTCTGGAATAAAGGACGGTCAGTATCTCTGCTAGCAACAGTTGCAGAAATGAGAGACCCATAGAGAATTGTCTCCCAAACCGCTCTTGCCAAAAAGTCAGCGACATTCTAATTGTTATTCCAGTGGTGACTTTTGTCTACTTGTCTAATTTGATCTTTTATAGCTTATAGCACTGTTGTCATTTTTTTATGTTCTGACCTTAATTACCTTTTTCTCTAGGCTTTACTCTTACTCCTTTGACTTTTTATTTATTCTTTTCTTCATTCATCAAGTATGTTTTGAGCAGTATGCTCTAGGTAGACTTATAGGTGCTGAGAAGTGAAAAATACAGAAAAAAGAACCTTTGCTTTCATGAAGCTTTCAGGCTACTTGGGGAAGTTAGATGATAAATACGATAAATAAATAAAATAATGAATGTTGGAAGGTGGCAAGTGGTACGTAGAAAATTAATATAGGGAAAAGGAATAGGAGAATAGAGAGATTAGGGTAAATTGCAACTTGAGAACAAAGGCTTTCCTAAGAAGGTAACCTTTGAATAAAAAGCTGAAAGAAATGAGCAAACCTTGAGGCTATTTGGAGCAGGGTGGATGGGAGAGGTCTAGGAAAAGCCAAGAGGAAGTGTAAGGTCTTGAGTCTGGAGTGGACCTCCTGTGCTGAAGGAAGAGCAGGAAGGCTACTGTTGCTTATCTGTTTTATGTCCAGCTTCCAAAGGTCATCCCAACTCTGACAATACGAATTTAATTGTTTTTTTCTTCTACTAATTTATGGTTTAGTGTATGTGTTTGTGTGTTATATGCTTCATCTGCTTGTAAATGTTAAGGTAAAGAAATTTCCAAAAGATTATCTAGTTTTTCTAAGATAATTTATTGAATAGCCTTTTTATTTCTCCACTGATTTGAAATGTTACCTTTGTCCTAAGATAAATTCTTATCTGAATTAGATTTTTATTATTTGTTTTACTTTCCTTTGTTCTACTTATCTGTTTGTCTGTTTGTTTTTTTTTAAATTCATTAACAAGCTATTCTAATTATTATGACTTTTCTTTTTAGAAATTTCTAATACTTTCCTCCTTGTTTTTACAATTGAAATGTATAATCCTATGTCCAATTTCAGTATCTTCTAGGTATTTTAATTTATAGTGCACTCGATAGCTGATAGATATGGCAAGTGTATTATATTGAGTCGTCCCATACTAAAATGTGGTTTGTTTATTAATTATTTAAATATTATGTTCCTCAATAGATATTTAAAGTACAATAATGTGTCTTTTTGATTTTGGGGCTATATTTAGGTCTTTCTCCTTTTCAGTTTCTATTTTAAGTGGAATTTTATAATTTAACAGTGTTTAGAAAGGCTATCTTTTTGTATATTAATTTTGTAATTTACTACCATGTAAGATAGTTTTTTAGTCAGTTCTTCTGGATTGTCTTGGAAAGAACTATACTATTTGCAATTATTTAAAATTTGTCTACTCCCTTCTAATATTATGAGTTATTTCTTTCTATTGTCTTTTTTTGATTAGTATATTGAGATCAATATCAAATTATAATGATGATCCTGGGAATCTTAATCTTGTTACTTACTCTAAAGAGAATGCTTTTCCTGTGTCATCTTTAAGCATAATGAGTATGTTTGTTTTTAATCAGGTATTTTTATTGAGTTAAGACAATATCTACTTTTGTGCTACTCTTACCGAATGGAATGAGGCTCCGCCCACCTGACACGCAGCCAAGCCAAACACTGAACATTGAAATTTGCAAGAGAAAAATGAAAGTCATTTTATTTGCAGGATGTTAAGCAAGGAGAATGGGAAGCTGACTTCTTGATGGCTTTTAATCTAGGATTTTTAAAGGCAAAGACTGAGAGTTAAAGGATGGGGGTATCTGCTGGTGTGTGAAAGCACTGGCAGTGCTGGTTTTGATTGGAGAACTTGGGAACTTAGCCATTTATGGTAAGACGTGGTGAGGGGCTTTAGCACAGGATCTTTCTGTACAATGATCACTTCTGAGAGGGTTCTGGGGTTCAAGTTCTGGTCATATCTAGATCTTTTGGTTTCGTGATTGGAAACAAAACTTTGGTTCTGGATGCAGAAGGAGGTCAAAATTGTCTTCTCTGCACATGCTGCAACTGCAAGACTTGCAGTTTGGGTCTGTTGTCTCTGAAAGGCAATTCAATATCTCGTTAGGAACAGGATAGGACCATTTCAAGCTGGTTCTGCCTTTATATGACGACCAGTTTAAAGATTCAAGAATGGAAGATAAGTTTTGTTAAACATATTTGTGGGCATCTATTGATATCATATGATATTCTTGGCTATCGTTAATAAAGTTCCCATTTACTGAGTCATCATTGTATTCCAAAGATGTGTATTTGTGACTATGATGTTAAGTTGGCATCTTTAAAAATTTTTAGGTCTTTTGTTCTTTAACTCTGCTGAAGTTTTAAGTGGCTTCATTCCCTTCAATGTCTGTGTTGCAGATTGAACTTCACAGGAGGAAGACAGAGAAATTAGCATGCCGGGCATGTATTGAGGAGTGAATCACTTGAGAGCAGTGCTATGGAAGGGGAGGGTAAGGAAGGAGGAATGGCCAGAGAGAGGGGGAAAGGTGTGGTATAGATCAATGGGCTTCAGCCTACCCCTTGTGGGCACTAAGGTTGTTCATAGTTACGTGTTTTGTGGAGAGGGCTATGGCTTTTCAAATTTTCAAAGGGTTTTGTGATCCAAAAAAGGATTAAACATGATGGTGCAGAAATTCTTCCTTTTATATAACTTCACTCTATAAAATCATTCACCAAGTGCTTTTCATTCTACTCTAGGGGTTCAGAACAGGGTACCCCAATATGTGCATCTGTGGTACGAAGGAGATTATTTTGAGCTATAGGCAACTGAGACCATGAAGACTCAAGAGAAACTTCTGCTCCCCTTTAACTACCTACAAGAATTTAAATTAAGAGCCTGGCCCACAATAAGAGTTAGCACCAGAAATAACTTTTTACCTATCTGTGTGGTAGGATAAATAATATGTACTGGACATGTGCTTTCCCTGAAATTACCTCCTGAAGTCCCAAGATATATTACCTCATCCTTGGCTCAAAATGTCTTACATACCTCTGTTTTCCTCTCTGTCTCTGAACTTCTCGTGTATGTAGGGTTCCCATATATATGTGTGTAATTAAATTTGGTCATTTCTCTTGCTAATCTGTCTTATGTCTATTTATTAGACCAGCTAAAAGAACCTCGAGAGTAAAGTTTGTTCCTCCCATACTACCTACTATATATTTTCTCTCTGAATAACCTTGCCTCCTTTTTTAACTAGTCACTTATCCCTTCTCATATTACTTAGTGACCACAGTTTTATTAGCATCAGTTAATAAGCTTCTCTCAGTTTTAACATCATCCTCCCACTGCATACCCTTCCTCCTTTCCTACTCAGTTTTCTGTACTCCTGTCAGTGTCAACCAAAATAAAAAATAAATTTGGACTGCAATAAAGAATAAAAAAACATTAATTTGAATAAAAGATTGCATTCTGGGAGGCACAGATTTAGGCAACAACTCAAATTGTGCTCAGGGGAAGACAAAGCCAGAACTTAAAAGGAAAAAACCACCATACTATAACAAAAGAAACTTTTCTTATTGGCTATCTAACATGGTGTGATGACTAGTTAAAAAAAGATTGATCAGGTCTTGGTGGTGAGAATCTGAGCTAATTAATTTCCAGAATGTGCTTCTATGGCAAGCACAGAAGTCTAGGAATTCTAACCTCACTCAGGTCATCTATGCAAATAAAGGATACTGGCTGATGAAATGGATCGGCTTCTTTCAAGTTGAAGAATGCAGATGGTCTGTGTGCCATGCTAAGGAGGAAGGTAAAATTCAGGATGTGGTTTCAAGGTTCAAAACTAGAAAAATTATAATTGAGGCAAGCTCTTCATGGCCTCCTGGCTCTGTTTTAGTTCTCTTGACATAAATGACTCTATCATGGCAATTCCATTCATACCAGTTTAATTTTTTTAGAGTGAAAATTATACCAGGATATTCTCCTAATTCAATTATACCACTGATTTATCGGGATAAATTCTAGCTCCTTTGCATGCATGTAAGGCTCTTCATGATCTAATGTTTAGTGATCTCTTTGTAGCTTTACCTGCTATCACTTAACCTTCATGTTTTATAGGTATTCTACCGGGTCGACCTGCTATGTATTTTATAGTTTTGTCCATGCTATTCCCTCTGCTTAGATTGCCTCACTTTCTGCCAATCTTGCAGATTTTTCCCCCCTCAATAAAATGAAGTATTTTTTCATCTGGATAATCTCTTCATTTTTTATGGTATTTTTTGGTACATGTCAGCAGCTAAGTTATGTCTGGTGGTGAAAGTGTTAAAAAAAATCTCATGAACTGTATTGTTGACTATTGATTCAACTTTACTCTCATAGCATTTAAGAATGTCTAAATCTTATGTTATTCATCTGATCACAAACTCTAGTCGTCATTCAATTAATAATAAGTTTGAGGAGTTTATTGAGGCTATTAGAAAGTAATATGGTTGGTTGAGTTTATCTCTGAGATACTATTTAATAGTATTTAATGGTAAATATACATTTGTAATTATTATAAACATGACATTAAATATTTAAGGTAATTTTCTTTTAACCTGAATGTTTAGAAAAGTTCTTTACCCTTCCCTTGCAAATCCCGACTCTGAAAATTGATTCCATCACTAACACCTAAGGCTGGGAACAAAATGAGTGTCCTGCTGTGTTTAGGTGTTAGTGACATTGAACATAATAGAGAAGTACACATCTCTGGACTGAGTTTTAGCAGTTAACAGACTTTATTATCAGCTTCAAGTAATTCTTAGAATTCAAGTTGCAGTAATGTCATAATTTCATTAAAATAATAAATTTTATTTTAATGAAATTATGACAAAACATTTGGTATAGAAACTTATCAAACATACTTTGAAATGAGAGTTCTTGATGCTTCAGGCTTTGTGTATATAACAATGATGAGGCAGTTACAGATCCTGGGACAGAACCATACTCCAAGTAATCATCTAACCTGTCTCCCAAAGGAAAGAACTAAATTAAAAGCATCAGACAAAGTAGCTTTATGTATGTTTTTGGAGATTTAGGTCAAGACAGGAAATTTCGCATCTTCATTGGGTATACTCAACAAATTATAGCAATCCTTTTTCAGATGGTTTATATAAAACCAATGGGGCAAAGATTGTATGGCGACTGTCCCTTCACTTTCTTATCTCAGTATGGTTATGATTTGCCATATTGTTTATCAACAAATTGTTTTGTGGATACAAGTAAAATATTCAACTTTCTGAAAAATTAATTTGTTGTGAATTTTCACATTGAAATGTTTTCATTCTTAATTTTGTTTTTTTTATTACTTATCAGTATTTCTCAATAAATCAGAATTATTTTGTTAATTATCCATCTTTATTCTTGTTTTTAAAATTTTCTTATTGGCCGTTTATGTGAAAATTAGACAGGTCTGATTCTTGATGGAATTTCATGATTTTTTTGATGTTAAGGTAGACAACTTTATAAATCAGATAACTCTAGCTTTGAGAAAGAAGTTGTACAGTTTGGTGAAAAATCAATATATAAATTTGAATTAAATATAAAATAGTTGAGACTATAAGCATTTCTAGCTTTAATAAATTATTTTTTGGTGTTTTTAGGTATTGGCATTCTTAGAAATTATATGACAGGAGCATTGAATATTTGAAAATTAAGCATATGTTAGCAAAATAGAAAATATTGATATATTATTTACGTTTATGTTATTCTGGAAAATTAAAAAATATAATTATCACTCATGATCGTAATCGTAAATATTTTTTAAAACTCGATATCTGAATCCAGTGACACACATAAAATTATTAAATTATTTTCAGTTATTTTTATTTATTTATTTATTTATTTATTTTATTTTTTGTTAAGGTTTTTGGGGTAGCATTGGTTAATACAATTATATATAATTTTCAGGTGTATAGTATCATTTGCCATCTGTATATTCTGTTGTGTGTTTACCACCCAAAGTCTGGTTTCCTTCAGCTACCATATATTTGATCCCCTTTACCCACTTTACCCTCCCCCTATCCCCCTATATTTGAATTTCTTTACCCTGTCCACCTCACCCCTCCTCCCCTACCCCACTTATAACCACTAGTCTATAGTCTTCTGGTAACCACTAGTCTATAGTTCATGTCCATGAGTCTCTGTTTGATTGTCCTGATCATTTGTTGCTTTTAGGTTTATATCAAACATATAAGTGATATCATGTGATTTTCAACTTTTTCTGTCTAGCTTATTTCGCTTAGCATAATTTTCTAGAGTTCCATCCATATTGTCACAAACGGCAGTATTTCATCTTTTCTTTTGACTGAGTAACATTCCATTGTATATGTGTACCACAGCTTCTTTAGCTAATCATCTATCATAGGACACTGGTTGCTTCCATGTTCTGGCCACTTTGAATAATGCTGCTATGAACATTAGTGTGCAAATATATTTTTGGATATGGGTTTTCAGTTATTTATTTTTAGAAATAAACCTTTTCTATCTCTAAAACCATTGAGCAACACAATGGGAAACAACTCAGAGGGTTTTTTGTTCAATAATTCTCTTTCCTTGTTTAAATGTCTTATTTGCCTGGAAAAGATAAGCAGTAGAGAGTGAAGTGAAGAGAACTATGTTGGCGCAAAATGGAAAAAAAAATGTTATTTGCTGTTCCTTATAATAGTGTCAAATCAGTCCGAGAACCTAGTTTCAGAGTTAATCACTAAAGCCAGAAAAAAATAAGACACCTCACATAACTGCAAAACTTTTATTTTACCAGCCTATGTAAAAACTTATTTATCCTGTTTTTAATACCAAAGAAGGGAAGAGAAAAGTTGCCTTTTAAAATAAAGCTATAAGTAAATACATTGACATTCATTTCAAATATAAGAGAGACAACATGAATCCAGATTAGTACACCAAAAGTTTTCATTGCAAATGGATGATTCCACAGAAGTAGTAACTATACTTACTTAATATCATACAACTTAGAATCCTGGAAGAGAAATGATTGGAGGAATATTTGTTCCAAAGAAGCTCTAAATTGAACTACCGAGAATAAAATGACCAAAGTGGTAAAGGAGTTCTTGAAACAAATAAAATACTAGAGAAACACTGGATATCTTTTTTTGCACTAGTGGTTATGTTAGATTGTAGGAAAATATACAAAATTTACATCAAGAGTTCTTTTTAAACCCTGGAATTTAGAAATACATTATTTAATTAATATTAGTGATGTTCACATATGCCAATGTTCGTTCATAGAGTGACATTATAAAAGATGTTATAAAAATGGTGAGTATAATAAAATGCAAGCTGTTAAAATACTATTTTTAACTTCATTCGAAGAAATATGATCAGAACACTACTTCATACTGAAGTACGTAGATTGCCCAAGGAGAATTAAGCAAGAGTTTATAAAATAACTAGTTGTGTGTGAGAGAGAAAGAGAGACAGAGAGTGTGGCGGAGCTGGGGAGTAAGAGAGAGGGAAGTAGATAGGAATGGAAGAAAGGGGAGGGGCTTGTTTCTCACTTTATACAGTTTTAAGAAAGATTATTACTGGCATTCAAAAAGTGTGATTCACTAGTTTTTTTTCAGCTTCTGAGAAGTTTAATTAAAATATTTTAACCTGTACTGATAGAGTTGGTGGAGAAGTTAGAATCTTCAGGCATTCAGATGAACAGAGCAAAATCTGTGTAGGTTCAAGGAATCTCCAGTATTTTAAAATAAAATAATTGAAGATTCAAAATCAGCATTCCCACAAGAATGTTCACCGTTGTATTTTTCACAGAAAAAGAAGAAAGACTAACGACTGATGTCAGACTTGAAATATAAACAGGTTATTTGAATTCTAGTAATTCTGTAAGAAAGCCATTTCCTACAATAGAAATACAAGCCATTTCCTACAATAGAAATACAAGCAATATATATTCATTTGCTCTACCACCTTTTATGTGAACAAAATTTATCCTTGATGTTACTATGAAAAATTTAAGATCATCTTTAAAAAGTCATAATAAGGATTTAAGTATAACCATCTCAAACATAAAACCATACATAAAAGCATTATATCCACAGAAGAAATCTCATGTTTCTTTCTTTCTTTTTTTTATTGAGGTAAAATTGGTATATAACATTATATAAGTTTCATGTATACAACATTATAGTTCAACATCTGTATGCTCTACAAAGTGATCACCACTAAAAGTCTAGTTACCATCTACCACCATACACTTCATCCCATTTGTCTTTCTCCATCTTACTTATTTCACTTAGCATAATACGCTCAGGCCCCATTAATGTTATTGTGAATGAAATGATTTTGTTTATTTTAATGGTTTAGTAGTATTCCATTGTGTGCTTTTGTGTGTGTATGTATGTATATGTGTATGTATATATGTGTATGTTTATGTGTATATCTATATCTATCTATATCTATGTATGTATATACCACATCTTTATCTGTTCATCTATCAGTGGATACTTAGGTTGTTTCCATATCTTGGCTAATGTAAATGATAATGCAGTGTGCATATAATATTTTCAAATTAATGTTTTTGTATTGTGGGGTAGATACCTAGAAGCGGAATAGCTGGATCACATGGAAATTCTATTTTTAATTTTTTGCAGATTCTCCATACTCATTTCCATTGTGGGTGGCTGCACCAGTTTGCATTCCCACCACGGTTCCCTTTTCCTCACATTCTCTCCAACACTATTTCTGGTCTTTTTGGTAATAGCCATTCTAACAGGTGTGAGGTGATAACTTACTGTGTTTTTGATTTGCTTTTTCCTGGTAATAATGTTAAATATCTTTTCATGTGTCTCTTTAAGTATAATCAGGTATAATGTAAGTATAATGTGGGCCATCTCTGTGTCTTCTTTGGAAAAATGTGAATTTAGCACTTCTATTTTTTAATTGGGTTATTTGGTTTTGTTTTGAGCTGTATGAGTTCTTTATATATTTTGGATATTAATTCCTTATCATACATATCATTTACAAATATCTTCTGCCATTGAGTAGGTTGCCTTTTTGTTTTATTAATGGTTTCCTTCGCTGTGCAGAAACTTTTAGTTTGATGTACTCCTATTTGTTTATTTTGTTTTGCTCTCTTTGCCTTTGGAGTCATATTTTAAAAAATCATCACTTAGATTGATATCAGATAGCTTACCATTTAGTAATTTTATTATTTCAGGTCTTGTATTCAAGTCTTTAATGTATTTTGAGTTTATTTTTGTATATGGTATAAAAAGTGGTTGTTTTATTTTTTTCACATGTGGAAGTCCAATTTTTCCAACACCATTTTTTCAAGAGACTGTCCTTTCTCCTTTATATGTTCTTGGTTGTTTTGTTGTAAATTAATTGTCTATATATTTGTGGGTTTCATTCTTGATTCTCAATTCTGTTCCATTGATTCGTGTGTCTTTTTATGCCAATACCATACTGTTTTGATTACTATAGCTTTGTAGTAAAGTTTGAAATAAAAGTCTCTATCTCCAGCTTTATTCTTTCTTTAGATAACTTTAATTGTTTGGGATTTTCTGTGACTTTATACAGATTTTAGTATTATTTGTTCTAGTTCTGTGAAAAATGACCTTGGAATTTTGATATGGATTGCATTGAATCTATAGATTACTTTGAGTAGTATGGGCACTTTAACAATATTAATTCTTCCAATCCTTGAGCATGGAATATCTTTCTATTTATTTGTGTCTTCTTCAATTTCTTTCATCATTGTCCTATAGTTTTTAGTGAACAGGTCTTTCACCACCTTGGTTAAATGTATTCATTTAGTTTGTTCTTTTTAATGCAATTATGAATGGGATTGTTTTCTTAATTTCTCTTTTTGATAGTTTGTTATTAGTGTATAGAAATGTCAATAAATTTTGTATATCGATTTTTGTATCCTGCTACTTTACAGAATTTATTTATTCTAATAGGTTTTTTGGTGGATTCTTTTTTTTTATATATATATATAGTATTGTGTCACGTGCATATACTGACAGTTTTACTTTTTTCTTTCTGATTTGGATATCTTTAATTAATTTTTTCTTGCCTAATTGCTGTGGCTAAGACTTCTAATGATATGTTAAATAAAAGTGGCAAGAGTCAGCATTTTTGTGTTGTTACTGATCTTAGAGAAAAAGCTTTCAGGTTTCAGTTACTAGTAAGATGTAACTGTGGGTTTATCACATATGGCCTATGTTATGTTGAGGTACATTCCTTCTATAATCACTTTGTTGAATGTTTTCATCGTAAATCACTGTTGAATATTATCTCATGCTTTTTCTGTATGTATTGTGATGATTATGATTTTCACCTTTCATTTTGTTAATGTGGTGCATCATGTTGATTGATTTGCAGATGTAGAACCATTTTTGCATCCCTGGAATAAATTCCACTTGATCATGGTGTGTGATCCTTTTACTGTATTGCTGAATTTAGTTTGCTAATATTTTGTTGAGGATTTTTACATCTATGTTCATCAGCGATACTGGCCTGTGATTTTTGTGTGTGTGTAGTGTTCTCTTCTGGTTTTCATATCAGGGTAATGCTGGCCTCATAAAAATGAATTTGGGAGTATTTTCTCTTCAGTTTTTTGGAAGAGTTTAACAAGGTTAGGTATTAAATCTTCTTTGAATATTTGGTATAAGTCATCAGAGATGGATTCTGATGCTGGATTTTTGATTTTTTGGAGGTTTTGATTCCTGATTCAACTCCTTCTTAGTAATCAGACCATTCATATTTTCTATTCTTCATGATTTAGTCTCAGAATATTGTATCTTTCTAGGTATTTACTTTTTAGGTTGTCCAATTTGTTGGCTTATAGTTGTTCATAATAGTTTCTAATGCTCCTTTGGATTTCTGTGGTATGTATTGTAACTTCTCTTTCATACCCGATTTTGTTTATTAGAGCCCTCTCTCTTTCTTTTTTTTCTTGGTTAGTCTAGCTAAAGATTTGTTAATTTTGTTTACCTTTTTAAAGAAACAACTCTTAGTTTCATTGATTCTTTTTATTACCTTCTTAGTCTCTCGCTTTTTTTAAATTTCCTCTCTGCTCTTTATTATTTCCTTCCTTCTACTGACTTCAGGTGTTGTTCTATTTCTAATTCCTGTAGGTATAGTTAAATTGTTTATTTGAGATTTTTCTTGTTTCCGAGGTAGACCTATATTACTATATAATTCCCTCTTAGAACTGCTTTTGCTGCATCCCAGAGATTTTGGAAAGTCATAGTTCTGTCTTCATTCTTATCTAGGTATTTTTTCATTTTTTTTCTTTGATTTCTGCAATTATCCATTGGTTGTTCAGTAGCTTTTTAATCTCCACATTTTTGTGAGGTTTTTTTTTTTTGTTTTCAGTTTTCTTCTTGTTACTGATTTCTAGTTTCATATCATTGTGGTTGGATAAAATGCTTGATATTATTTCAGTTGTCCTGAATTTATTGAGATTTGTTCTGTGTCTTAATATGATCGATCCTGGAGAATGTTCCTTGTGCATTTGAGAAGAATGTGCATTCTGTTCCTTTTGGATGAAATATTCTGTATTTGTCTATTAAGTTCATCTAGTCTAATGTGTCATATAAGGCCAGTGTTTTCTATTTATCTGTCTCCATAATTTATCCACTGTCGTAAGTGTATTGCTAAAGTCGCCTAGTTTTAAATTTTTCCCTTTAGATCATTTAGTAATCTATATATCTTGGTGCTCCTATGTTAGGTGCATACATATTTATAAGTGTTACATCTTCTTGCTGATTGACCCCTTTATCATTGTGTAATACCCTTTTTTGTTTTTTATCTTCATTTTGTCTTTTATGAGTAGAGTCACACTAACTTTCTCTTTATTTCCATTTCCATGGAATATCTTTATTCTTTCACTTTTAGTCTGTATATGGCCTTACTTTGAAGTGACTCTCTTGTAGGAAGTATATGACGGGTGTTATATTTTTAAAATCCACTTAGCTATTCTGTATCTTTTGATTGGAGAGTTTAGTTTATTTACAGTTAAAGAAAGTAATTATTGATAATATGTTCTTATTGGCATTTTGTTAATTTGTTTTTAGTTGTTTTTATAGTTCCTCTGTTCCTATCCTTTTTTTCTTGCTTCCTTCATAGTTTTATGGACTTTTTTGTTGGGTGTTTAGTTTTATATTTAGATTCCTTTTTTATATTGTGTATTTACTATAAGTGTTTGTTTTGTAATTATCATGAGGTTTACATATAATTTCCTATGTATGTACCAGTTTATTTTAAGTTGATAGTAACTTAGATTTGAACACATTTCAAAACTTCACGTTCCCATTTTATATTTTTGATGTCACATTTTTCATCTTTTTATTTCATGTATCATTTAATGAATTAATTATAGTTTTAGTTAATTTACTTTTTTTGTCCTTAAACTTTATACCTACTTAATGATTTATCCACTACCCTTTACTAAATATTTATCATTTCAATTTTTTTTTCACTTTTATATGTTTTCTTGTTGTGAATTAATGCCATTTCTTTTCCATTTTGTGATGAACTCTCTTAGTTTTTGCTTTTCTGGAAACCTTTTTTTTTTTTTTTACAACTTTAAAACAATCCCTTTTGTTTTTCCTATAGAATTTTTAAAAAAGAATAGCAATAAAATCTTAAACCTATGTTATAAAATACACACCGTAAAAGATACAATGTGCTATCAATAAAATAAGTAGAAGCAGAAGTGGAGATGGGAAGTAATAGAGTTTTTGTAAGCAATTCATGCTATCAGTTTAAAATATATCATTATTGTTATACTTATTGTATAAGTAACCTACATGTTAGCCACAAAAAAAGGAAGAAGTAAAATGATCTCTGTTGACAGGTGATAGAATATTATATTGTAAAATCCCAAAGAGTCCACATTAAAAATAATCCAAAAAAATGTAGCAAAATGCAAGATACAAAGTTAACACATAAAAATTAGTTGTGTTCCTATATACTAATAGAGAGTAATACAAAGAAAAATGAATTAAGAATATAATGACACTTCTCTTCAATTATGAATGATAATCTTTCTGGGTAGAGAATTCTTGATTGGAAGGTTTTCCTTTTAGCACTTTGAATATGTAATGCTACTCTTTTATGGACTGCAAAGTTTCTGATGAAAAATTTGCTGATAGCCTTATGGGATTTCCCTTGTACATAATAAGTTGTTTTTCTTTTATTGCTTTTAAGACTCTTAATTTATCTTTAACTTTTACCAATTTAATTATAATATGTCATGATGTGGATCTCTTTGGGTTCATCTTACTTGGAAACCTGTGGGTTTCCTGAACCTATATGTCTGTTTCCTTCCCCAAATTAAGGAAGATTTCATCCATTATTCCTTCAAATATATTTTGTGACCCTTTCTCTCTTCTAGGACTCCTATAATGAGAATGTTATTCTACTTGATGTGGTCCCTTATCTTTTTTTCTTGTAGTCTTTTTTTTCCCCCTTCCTTCCTTCTTTCCTTCCTTCCTTCCTTCCTTCCTTCCTTCCTTCCTTCCTTCCTTCCTTCCTTTCTTCCTTTTTTCTTTCCTTCTTTCTCTCTTATGCTGGTGTGAGTTCTATCGCTTTTTCTTCCAACTCACTCATCTAATTGTCAGTTTTATCTAGTCTACTGTGAACCCCTCTAGTGTAGTTTTCAGTTTAGTGATTGTATTCTTCAGTTCTGTGACTTCTGTTTGGATCTCTCTTATATGTTTTAACTCTTTGTTAAGGTCTCACTGTGTTCATCCATTTTCCCTCCAAGTTTATTGAGCATCTTTGTGATCATTCCTTTAACTCTTTATCAGGTGGATTGCTTTTTTCTGTTTTATTAATGTGTTTTTCTGATGTTTTGTCTTGAACTTTTAGTTGGGACATGTTTTCTGTGTCTTCATTTTCCCTGAATCTCTGTGCTTATTTCTCAATATTAGGCAAATCAACTATATTTCCTAGTTTTGAAGGAGTGGCCTTGTGTAGATGTCCCAGAAGTACAATCTCCTCTGTGCACCAGAGCTAGACATTCAAGGGGGGTGTCCCCCATGTGGGCTACCTGCCCTTGATGGCTCTCATGGGATCCCCTGAGTGGCATGGGTGGGTGGCAGTGAGAGTGCAAAAATGATACCTACCAGCAATGTTAGTCAAAGGATCCTGTAAAAATGGGGACCACTAGCAGTTGCATTCCCATAGAGAATTCCAGTAGACTTCTGGTAGATTCCCTGGTTTAGAAACTGGATCTCCTTCATATATTGTCTAGGCTCCTCTCAAACTGTTGCTTTTAACAGTTGGGTTACAGGGTGAGTGATTCTTCATGTGGGCTTTTTAAGAGTAGGATTTGAATTCCCTATAGCCCCATGATTCTCCTGAACATAAACCTTATTGCTTTTCAAAACCAGATGTTTTGGGGGCTGATCCTCTGGCATAGGACCCCTGGTTTGATAAGCCTGGTGTGGGGTACAGATCCCCTGATTCTCATGGAGAAATTTCATTTATTGCTTTTTTATTGTTATTCTTTTTTGAGATCCCTCCAGACTGTGAGCCACCAATGAGGTGGGGTTTTTGACAGGAGTATGTCTCTATCTCTCCTACCAATCTTAATGTAGTCTTTTTATCCTTTGTTGTAGGACAGAGTTCAGTTAGTTCTCAGGTTTATTTCAGAGGCAATTGTTCCATGTGTAGCTATATATCATTGTGTCCCTGGGAGGAGAGGAGTTCAGGGTCCTCTTATGCTGTTATCTTGAACTGCCCTCAATCTGATGTTTCTTATTAACAATTTTGAAAATAAATTTTGGAAAGTTTATTTATATTCAGTATTCAAAATTGTCCCTAAAACTTTGTATTTTATTTATATTATAATCATAAATAAAAATGCATTACTTTTCCATGAAGCCGCATAGGGAGATTTCCAAATTTACTTTTGCGAAAATTTTATTTTTATATGTTTTATTGAAAAAAAATGTTTTGGGTCACTTCTTTATAATTCAGCTGGAGAGAAGAGTGAGTCAATAGCTGGTAGGGTTAGAAGGGCTAACAAAAACAGCATCTTTCCAAAGAGACAGTGAAGAAGGTATTGGTTAGAAAGATTGGACTTAATGAAGAGGACATTTGTCAACAAAAGAAAAAACAAATGAGATAAATCTAACATAGAAAAAGGCAAGGTAACTATTCTTGGTGAAAAATTGAAAAAGCTTTGTTGATTTTTAAGTAGTGTTTTTCGTAATTGAGAAACACATCGAAGTGTTTCTGTGGTTCACGGAACAGCTGGAAGGGTATCAGCCTTGCAACACTGTACCCAAACTAGCAGGCTGCACAAACCCAGCCCATGATTATGTTTATATTTGTTGAGCAAATGGGTATTGTATTAGTTTTCTCAGGCTGTCATAACAAAATACCACAGACTGGGTAGCTTCAAAAACAGAAATTTATTTTCTCAGACTAGAAGTCCAAGATCAAGGAGTAGGCAAGTTTAGTTGCTTCTGAGACCTCTCTCCCTGGCTTGTAGATGGCAGCCTCCTTGCTGTGTGCAAGCATCCCGTGTGTCACTTCATGTTCCTAATTTCCTCTTGTTAGGAGGATACCAGTAATATTGGAATATGACCTTAGTTAACCTTAATTACCTCTTTAAAAGTCCAAACTCCAAGTAAAGTCACGTTATGAATTACTGAGAGGTTAGGACTTCAACACATGAATTTTTTGGGGGGACATAATTCAGCTCATAATAGGGGTCTAGAAGTACAAGCAAGTACACTGTAAGTGTTCATTTAAAAATTTAATTGGGTTTCTATTTTTCAGTGTAGGAAGAATTTTCATGTTATTCAGTAATGATAAATGAAACATAGTTCTGTCTGGTACACAATGTAGTTAATTGTCTACATAAATAATTACTTTCATTTTAACAAGTTTTTTAAAAAATATTGAATTAGAGTTTGCTTTAAATCTTTGACAACATAATTGATGCATTTTCCTTCCTCTCTTGTCTGTTTTAAAGGAAAGAAAGTTCCAGTGATAAATAGCTGGTATTAATTTAGTCTATTCCTCATCTTCACCTGTTACTCTAAAAAAAAAAATGCTATAGAGAAGGTGAAGCCTTATTTAAAATAGACTACATTGGCTGATAATCACTCAATGAAAGAGTAGATCCCATCAGATATCTAAAGCCTGAGTCTGTTATCTAGAAAATTTTTTCTGGGAGATTGACCAGGTCATGCTATAAACACTCAGAAATGTGCTAGAGTTGTTACCTGTTACCTTGTGTCTAGTGGGCACAAGAACAGGTGATAGGGGTAGAAAATATAAATCCACCAGAATAAATATAAATGTAATTTCTAGAAGGCCTTAGTAGATCTTCAATGAAAGAGACATTATCCCGGTGGTAGATATTTTGCAGGGCCTTGACGCAGGGGAAACAGCCCTCTGCCTGTCAGTGCTGTGCTGTATCTATTAAGCTGTATGTTTTAAGCTGAGGACATGTAGCTCTTACATGACTCTGTGGATATCTTTTAGTCTGTTATATCCTGTTGGGGGCAAATAGACCTTCAGCTATTCATTTCTTTTCTCACTTGTTCCTCTTGGTACAGAAGAACACCCAACAGAATAAGTTATAGGGCATGTGAATCCTAGTTAGTTTTTTCTGGCTACTGCCATTTCTGGGAAAGAAAAGAGGATAAAATTGCTTTTAGAATTTCTTCTGAGAATTTTTTGGTCTCTTAGGTTTTTAAAGGGCATGGGTATCCTGTATGGAACTAGCTAAGTTCTGTTAACATGCTGCTGTTTGGGTAAAGACTATTGTAAAATACATCTGATGGTTGGTTATTGTAGATGACAGTAATTTAATGCCTTTTGGAGCTGTTATTGTTAAAATTTTAACATTGAAAGGGGTGTCAAAGCAAGCTGAATGAGAACAATGTGGTAAAACAATAAGTTTGTAAAACAATGTAATTAAATTATTATATGTTACTTGATTACTTGTTAAGCAGAAGTTGTGGGGGTAGAATGGGATTTGTTTGAAGGGATGTAACACATTTTCCCAAATGAAAACATCTGTCCACATTGTTGTTTTCTATTAGTCATCTTCAGAGATGTTAATTTAACTTAAAACAATTCACACTATTCTGTTGATGATTAATTTTAAAATGATGTTTGCATTATTAGTTGAAGTCAGAGACACCATGAGAAATGGTACTAGGAACAGATGGCCATGAATGATGCATTTGGTACTTAGGATGTTTACCTTAAATCAGCCCCAGGTATTTGTATAGAGATTGATAGCGGAGGAGAAACTAAAATTGGCACAGGTTATTAACATACCTGACTCAGGGAGTCAATGTAAACCCTGAGTAGATCTCATAGAAACTGCAATTTTACTGACATAACATGTACTCACCTATTACTCTATAGGTCTACAGAGTAAACAGTGAGAACATAATCCTTGTCTTTAGTTATATTTAAGGAAAGGTTTTAAAATCATAAAAACTATTAGAAGAGATCTTACTTTTGTCTACTGAAACTTGCATATCACAAACATTCCATTCCAGTTATTAATAGGCAACAGAATTTTCTCTGAGTATTCAAGCAGAGGCATTTAAACTCCTTAAGAGAGCTCAAACTAAGAGATGAGTTCTCAAGTATCATCCTTTTAATTCATTTGTTCTCAAATTCTAGTGTGCATGTATCCTGTCCTATAAATCTTAATTTAGTCAGTGGTGTGACTTAGTAATCTAAATTTTTAACAAGCTTTCTAAATGCGCTAAAATTAGTTTTTAAATTTTCTCATGTACCCATACCATACTTCAGATTATCCTGTAAAAATAATTTTGTAAGACCAGTGTTCATTTTTATATACCTACCTAGCATTGTCCTAGCATTTTAGCTTTATAGTAGCTTAAAAGGGCAGAGGTTTTTGGTTCACGATGGCACACTAATCACTTGGTATTGTGTCTTTGACCATTTCAGATCCCTCAGTTAAAGGGATTTAAATATATAAACACACCACAATGAATATAATAGGAGATGACCATTAGTGGTTGACAATTCTCAAAAGTTTCTGGCTAACAGAAAGCAGTTTGGGAAGAGGTATTGAAAGAAACAGGATAGAGGGGTCCAGGGCCTGGGAGGTTATTGATTTGCCCTGCTGAACCCAGAAGAGGCTCAAGACTCAGAAATGTCAAATCTGATGATGAACTGGAATGGAGTGAGTTGAAAAACAGCATTAGAGTTTTCTGTATGTAAGGTTACAGTAGTCTTATACTTCACATGGTGGACAGAATACCTAACAATGAGCATCAACCCATGTAGGCAAGATTTTGGAGGGTTCTTTCCTTGTGGATTGCACAAGAGCAGCTGGTATAGAGGTTGGTCCCCAGAGCAAAGACATCAGTATTCTGGGATATAGGAATTCTTAAGCTCAGCACCAAAATATTCCACCAATACCACATACACATTTCTAGGTAACCAGGTTTTTTATTGCCTCATTCTTAAATGTGAAAAGACAATTAACGTTCAACGGACACTTGTGGAAGCTTGAGAAATAAGAAAATAAAATGAGGATAAACATATTTCTTTCAATCACTATGAATGTACATATGGGCATAAACAAAACAGATACTTATTCAAATTATGTGGGGGTTTCAATGAACTCTTCCACCACTCACTCTTACATAAATTCATATTCTATTTAGTATCCTTAAAAACAAAGGTATAAATCTATGCAAAAGCAACACTTAGAGAACAAAGAAATATTTTAAAAAGATAAGTACAATAAAAAATTTCACAAATATGATGAGTAAGTTGAGGAAAATTCCTAGAGAGTAGATGAAAAATATACTAAGTGACCTATTTTATTATGTAACATGTAACCCAAGGGAATAAGCACCTCTTTGAAATGCCTTTAAATTTTTTAAGTTAATATTTTCAGATATAAATTTTGGCAGTCACCAGTATGCAGTATTCAGTATTCACATATCAATGAGGTATGCTTTATTCATTGACTGGTATTGATTGAGCATCTGTGGATGCATCATTACTCTAAGCACCAAGCAGAGACCAATATGGTGATCAAAACATACAAAAATTTTTGTATCCATAGAATTTATGTTCTAGTAGGAGAAGATAGTCAAGAAACAAAAAACAAAAATATATGCTAGATGGACGTAAGTGCTTTGGAAAAAACAAAGCAGCGAAAGGAGATAGGAAGGTGCTACATGTAAGGTTGTAGTTGTAAGAAGAATGACCAAGGAAAACCTCATTTAGAAGATGACACAAGCAAAAAGCTAAAGGAATGAAGGTAGCAAGCCAAAAGGATGGTAGGAAAAGATACTTTCATGCAGAGGGAGAAACGAACCAATACCCTACATAGTATCAGTCAGATTTGGTGTGCTTGGGGCATAGCAAGAGCCCAGTGTGGCGGAGTGGAAGGCTTTAAAGGCAAATGAGGTCAGGGAAATAAAGGGAGCAGAGCAGATTAATGATAGGCCATAATGTAGGTTGTGGCTTTTACTTTTGAGGAGTGGCAAAATCTGGTATAAAGGATCTCTCTCTGACTGAAATAAGAATAGATTGTAGTGAGATTAAGAATGGAAGCTAGGACAGCAACCGAGACTATTGTAATAAGCCAAGCAAGAGTAATGCCCCTCAGGGCCAGGATGATGATGGTAGAGTTTGTAAAGTGTGTCTGGGTTTTGGATTTATTTTGAAGACAAAAATAGACTTTTTGAATGATTGGATATAAAGTGTAAAGAAAAGACTCAAGGATGATTTCAAGTGTTTCACTGAATATTTGGAAGGATGAAATAGCCATTCCATTAGATAGGGAAGATGGCGGAAGGAGGGGTTTATGGAGGGTCGGAATCTGGAGGCTGTGTTTCAGACAGATCAAGTTAGAGATGTCACGTAGAAATCCAAGCGGAGATGGAGAGAGCAGTCAGATAAGCATTTTGGATTTTAGTGGAGAGATGTGGATCGGAAATATTAATTTGTGACTCTGGCAAGTATAGTGGCATTTAAAATCATGTGAATGGGTAAGATAGAGAGGAGTTACAGGGAATGAGACCTACAGCATTCTGACATGTAGAAGTTTGGCTGATGATAAAGAACAAATTAGCGGAGACAAAGAAGGGTTAGCCAGAAAGAGAACAAAGGGGGTATGTTGTTCTGGATACCAAGAGAGGAAAGTATTTTGAGGAGAAGACAATGAGCAGTCATTCCAAACTGTTTTTATAAAAATGTTTTCATGTGCAAATGGGTAGTGGTATTGCACTTAATATTTTATAAAGCTGCAAGAGTACATAAAAATGGAAGAGTCATACTGCATAAGTACTGGTTTGCATTATTCTAAAATGTAGCCACTTCAAATACAACTTTGAAGTAAGCAGAGTGGAAAGAAATTATTCATTTAAGCACTGAATTCAAAGGCAAGGGTCACACTATTTAATGATCCACAGGCAACATTTTTCCCACCATCACTAATCAAATCACAGGGGAAACTGGATAATTGTCTTTGTTATTTGCGTATGTCTTAATGACATCTCTGAAACCTGAAATCACCATTGGAGCATGTTGACAAATTATTTTGGGTAATTTTCTTAGTTTAGGGAAGAAAGGCAAAGAGGCTGCCATGTTGGTGGTATTTAAAAACATATCCTTTTGAGTTTTCACATTTATGCAAAATTAAATGGGGTGACAGATGTTTATCCACTGAATCCCTTTGGCTTGGATGGACTGGCAGAGTGGCAGGAAATAGTCTTGCTTTCAATGTAGCCTTTGAGTACCTAGCGTGCTGTTAATACTTTATTTATTGTAAATATATCATTATATGGTAAGTTAACTTGTTAAGATATTATTTATTGGTTCTTTGCATTTCCTTACCATATTTATTTTTCTGTGGCTTCTGCTTGGAGTCCTGAAGTGGGGAGAGAGCCCAACCTTTGGAGATGAGAAATACAGGACAGTTTTATTCCTGATTCAGTAGGATAGGGATTGTCAGATCTAAATAGCAAGGGATCAATCTCTAGCTCAGAGCAGCACCCTGCACAGTGGGTCTAGGAGGCCTGGTCCCTAAGGATGGAGTGTCCCACCCACCACACCACAGATTCTGTGCCTCATGTGTGGCAAGGAGGCAGCCTTCAGCTTCTAGGGCCTGTGTGGGTAGAGGCAACAAATGCCATTCTTATGTGACCTTCAGGAGACAATGGAACAAATTTAGGTGCAGGAGTTCTATGTAAATCCATCACTCCTCTCATTCTTGCCCTGATTTCTATGCTACTGCTCAAAAATTGAAGGTTTTTGTAGTCATAGTTTTTCTCCTGAGCTAACATTATTTTTTTTTTTAGGTCATCCCACATAAAGTTTATTTCATGTGATTCTCAGCATGCAGTGTACTTTCTTGGAGAAAATTTTTTTTGTCTCAGTTCACATTATAAGTTAATTTACAAATATAAAATTTTATTAGAAACAATATTTGTAAAAGTCCATATGATTTTTCACATAGAATAACATCCATTGAAACTGGTTTGTTGTCCACACGGTATGGGGATAGGTAGTCTCTTTGATTGTCCTTCTACAGACAGACCTCAGATACTGCAGGTTCGAGTTCAGACTATCTCCAAAAAGCGTTGCTTTTCCAGTTTACAGTAACCCCAACCTGAGACCTGTTTATTCAGATATTCATTCAGGTACCTAGTCTCTGACTGGAGGATCTGCAGGTACTTCAGACTCTGCATGTCCCAAGCTGCATTCATCAGCCTAACCCCCAGGGAGACTTCTTCCTCTTCCTAAATTTTCCTTCTCAATGAGTAACAAAGTCTTAATAACAGCATATACTGGAAATTTTAGTTTTTTTTCCTCCAACTTATGACTTGAGTCTAGAGTATTGGAGAATGAGGTAGTGAGATCAGAAGAAGCCGACTTCTCAGGACAACAGACTAAGACTAGGTGACTGTCTCAGCCAAATCAGAAGTAAAATAGGAGCTATATATTTCAGATTGTTTGAAGTTGTAGATCTGAGAAAAGAAATCAGTTGTTCCCCCAAAACAGTGAATGGGACACAGATAATCTTCAAAATGTGTCTTTTAGCAACACTAAGTCTGAATAAAATGATTAAAAAAAATTTTTAAATCTTTTTTAACATAAGACTTATTAAAACTTATAAAAAAAGGAAAAGAAACATCAGACTAAACACTCAGAAGAAAAATAAAACCCTGAAAATTACCTATAGCAAATGGATATTTTAAAAACACTATTACAGAAATGAGTAAGAATAAGCGTGACAAAATTGTGTGAAGAAAGAGCATAGGGTACCATCAAGGGAACCTCTGTGAAGAATTTTAGGAACAAAAGGAAATGACCTTAAAGAGAATAAATACAAATATTTAGTTGAAATGATCCTAGGTCCTTCCAGGTTTTTATGTATTTCAGGTATTAGTCTGCTTGGGCTGCCATAAAAAATACCATAGGCTGAGTGACATAAACTACAGAAGTTTATTTTCTCACAGTTGTAGAGGCTAGAAGTTCAAGGTGCCATCAGGGTTGGTTTCTGCTAAGGCCTCTCTTCCTGGCTTGTAGATGGTCATCTTCTCTCTGTCCTCAGTAGGCTTGTCCTCTGTGCCCATGCAGAGATAGATTTCTAGTGTCTCTTGCTCTTCTTATATATACATCAGTCCTATCATATTAGGATCCCAATATTAATGTCTCCTTTAACCTTAATTACCTCCCCAAAAAAACCCTTATCTCCAAATATAGTCAACTGGGCATTAGGGCTTCAACATATGAATTTCGAGGGGAAACAGTTCAGTCTATAACATTATACTAAACAGAGTAGAAGTTCATTGAGCTGATGTTTTGCTGCAAGGTAATATTATTACTCCAGCATAGGCTCGTGTGCACAAACATTTAAGCTCTGCCAGTCGGATCTGGCCTTCATTATCTATAAATGTCTGCAACATTTCATTTATAAAGTTAAAACTGATTTTAACTTTAAAATTAAATGCATAAAAGTATCTACATTCAGCCAAGAATGTTATTTTTGGCCACCTTTGACTAAATAACAAAAAAAACCTAATTTTGACTTTATTTTGTATGTTAAAAAAAGTTGCACACTCCAATCAAGAACTGTCATGCCAAGTTTAAGCCTGTAGCCAATGTTAAGACCAAATTATAACTCCCTAAAAATGTGGGAGTTTGCTAGATCCTTAACATCACTGTGTTGCCAATTGCTTACTGTAATATTTACTTATATTACTAGTACTTAAGCTAAAGGAAACTGAATGCAGCTGCATAAGTCAAGACATGTGAAAGTATGTGCTGTATTTTCTATGCATTTTACTCTTTTCAGCGTTCACTAAGAAAATGGATGATTTTTACCTAGAAGTGAAGAAAGGTGACATTCACTGGCCACTCAAAACATTGCAATGCTAAATGTTACACCCATAGTGTGTGATGCAGAACTTTAAAAACAATGAGTGTCTTTCAATTTTCCAATATTTAAAACTTAGCTCCCAGCATTTTAGAGCTTTACAGATGAGGTATATCGTCCAGGATTCCAAACTTCAAAGGCTTAAAAAATAAACTACAAAGTAGCAAACTTTTCGTTTTTGTTTTACTTCTGTTATTTTTCTAACCTTTCCTTTTAAATACACTTTTTCTTGCATTTGCCATTTGCAGATAAAGTTAGTAGTACTAAAATAATTCATTTTTAATAAATTCTAGATGTGTTAGCTTTCCAAGTGAGTTGGACTAAATGACATAAAAACTGTAAACTTTGGAAATTTTATAGTTTCTTCTACCTTGTCATAATATTTTGACATCTTCTAGTGAGTGTCATATTAAAAAGGTACTGGGAATATCATTGATTAATAGAAAAACAGGGATTCTGTAAATCGCAGAGATTACTTGTATGTCTTTTAATTTTTCATTTGAGTTTCTACTCTGGCAAGATTAAACTGACAAGCATTTTTTCTCTTCTATCATGAGTGTAAATATTTTTTTAAGAATGGTATTAAAATTATTTTATAATTCCAGTTAGAATTATTTTCCCGTGGCTAAGTTTTTTTAAGGTATTGATTAAATTTGATTTATAATCAAAATAGGAATTATTCCTGAGTAATTATTCTTGGGTGTGTATGAAAGCTAAATGATCAATTTTGTTAAATTACTAGTTGTATGTACTAGGCCTTATTTTTCAGCAAACAAAAGTCAAGAAAAGACAAAAATAAAATGTGACATTTCTATTTTATATGCTGCCCTAATTTAGGTAACTCGAATGAAAATGTTAGAAAATCCATAAGTGAAAAATGAAATAAAATCCTGCCAGGATATGCGAGCGATCTGTCTGCGACATGTCACTGCATTGATTCCAAGGGTTGATTCGGCTGATCTGGCTGGCTAGATGGGTGTCGCTTCCTCTCTTACCACTCTGTGTGCGTCCCTCCCGGAGCTGCGTGCTCAGTGGAAGAGGACAACCTTCTTGGTAGAGAAGAGGACCGACCATTCATTGGTCAAGGGTATACAAGTAGCTGCGCTCCCTTGATAGAACTTCTAAACAATCTCTCATGGGCCGTTTGTAGAAGATGTGGTAATTAAACTTCCAAGACTCCAGAAGCATCCAAATGAGGTGCTGCATGTGGCAGACTGCCTCTTTTAAAAAAAAAAAAAAAAGAAAAAGAAAAAGAAAAGTTTCGCCACCAGCGATACAGGCTAAGCTGACAGGAGAGGATGGCCATGGTGTTGAGGGGGTCATAGTTACCAGTGAAGGGAGGAAAAGAAAGGAGCAGAGTTTATAACAAATTAGAGAAAAGGTTGTAAGGTGAGAGACTCCAAAATGTCCCAGAGATGCTGGGAGCAACCTGAGATTATGCAGGGTTATGGGGAGGGGGTCGAGGGACCTAATTGCTTCACTAGCCTTCCATTTCTTCCTCGCTTCAAAAATTATTACTATATAATGAGGAAATTAAAGTAGACCCCTGTACCCCTACACCTTGTACCTTGGGAGAGTGAAAAAGAAGGAAAACCAAGAGAAGAAATAAAAGTGGCAGAATAAAAAAACCTAACCAAACCAAACAAACACATAAACATAACAAATCACAGCCTTCCAACACATTTTGGAGCTTCTCCTCAGTGGTTTAACCCTCTTAGGCTAGTCTTCCCTTGACCATACATGAGCAAGTCTTCTGAAACAGGCAGTCCCAAAGAAAACAAAAAAGACTTCCTAATAAATAAACACTTTTATATGATTAAACATTCACAACCCTGAGGACTATAACCAGGCACCTCAAGCTGTATTTCTCATACAGATGAAAGTAAACTCCTTTTTTATTTAGCATCTGTAATTTCTGGGAAGAAACAGATCTCAGTAGTGCAGAGGAGTGTAGCGATTTCCAGGCTTGGAGGTCCACAGTTTTAATTTTTTCAATTTAAATGAGGATACCTGAAAATAATTCACAGCGCCTTAAAAAACTCAAATCATATTCTGTTCATTTAAATTGCATGTGAACTAATAATTGAAAAACAATCTAATTTGTATGTAATGTCATGTCACACCTGAATGGCATCTACTTAAATATAAAGAAAAAAAAAAGGAAAAAATGGCACAAAGTACAAATCAGAAACCCTTTTTGAGCTAAAGTCTTTTTAGAGCCTTTCTGTGGAAAAAAAGTAAGTATAAGTCATGTAAATACCACCATAAATATTCATTGTTACATTCTTTTAAATAAAAGGAACTGAGTCTTTTAGGGTTCTAAAAATTCTGTGTGAATTGTTCATCAATGTTTGAAGAAAGGAGATACATAGAGTTTTCTCTATTTAAAAAAAATATATACATATCTATCCAAAATAGGTGCATAGTATCTAGGCCAGATTTCAAAATGTATAACCTGAGGGCTCAGCTTTGCACTTAGGTCCTTCTGGGGCCTGTGCCAGCACTAGAACTATGGTAAGTGGTCATGGGGCCTTAGGCTGCTGGCACAATCGCTTTCCTTCTAGCTCCATTGAAGCCGACTGGTTGTGGTAGACAGGCTTACCCTCCTTACTGGCCCACACCAAACCACAGGGAGTCAGTTGAAGGCAGCGTTTTTCATCCCTCAGCTCCTGAATTCTATTTTTACTGATCTGGTCCCCTGTAGCTGACTTACACACCCATCAGATTCTCTTATCTCGGGCTTTAGAGGACTCATTGGTAAATATAGTTCAGGAATGGGTGCTATTTCTAGATATCACCTGGGGCTTCTCTTCCATTATTCTTTTATCTCAGTGACTGGACCTACATTCTCACATAAATCTGAAAGACTCTGAAAAAGCAATTGACAAAAATACTCTATTAAGTGGTAAATATTTAGAAGCTTTAAAATTCTAGGCCACTGGTTCTCAAAATGTGGTCCCTAACCAGCAGCATCAGTACCATGTGGGAACTTGTTAGAACTGCAAATTATCAGGCTACACCTTAGATCTGCTGAAAGGGAAACTGTGATGGAGGGAGGAGCCCGTGATCTGTGTTTTCACAAGTCCTTCGGGAGACTCTGATGCCTGTTGAAATTTTGAGGACAGCTGTTCCAAGTCTTGGCCATGGAGGGCAATTCAATGCCCTCTTTTTATCTGAAAGAGAACATGAGATTTTGACTAACAAGATGTGCATGAGTATTTATGAATAAAATACATACTTATATACTGTATATGTGATCTAAGCCAAGTTATTAAGTTTAATTAGTGCAAATGTTAAGTGGGGATGATAACAGTATCTAATTCAAAAGATATTTTGTGTGAAAACACATAAAATTATACATTACACATAATAATAATAATAATAACAATAATAATAGTATTGACTATAGCTAACAATATATAGAAGGATGCTGGGTTGGGATGTTAGGAAAGGGCATCATTTAATATATTATCCATGGATGTCCAATCAAAGAGACCAGGCAGGAAATTTCCTTTAAGATTAGTTTAATACTAGGAAAAATGTCTTATTTTTCCTTAAAAATAAATGCCTTTATTCATTTCTTCTAATGGGAATTATATAATTTTTCATGTGTTTATTTTTTCTTTGGCTGCTAGGATACTCTGGTCTGGCTTCTTGTGTAATATATTTACTTCCTCCTTTCCCTGGTTCTAGTCATCTTTTTTTTTAAAGAATGAACATGGTATTCATGTCATATAGCTATCACTTCAAATGGAAATGGGATATTTTTAAATACCTTATACATATGTAGTTTTTATTGTATATATTATTACTGAGTCATGTGATATCATTTAATGGCTGTACTTTTTTTTCCCAGCTCCAATTGGAGATATGATAGTTGTCTCAGTTTCATGAGAATATTGGGTTGACTTCAAATTTGTCAGTTATTTTGTGAATGAGGAATGAGAGCATGTTTTTAATGAAGTCCTAGGATGTATTTCTACAGTTTTTACTAAAGTGACATTTTTTATCCATCAGGACACTGCTTCAAGATAAATATTCTAAACTGAGAAAATAGAATAGGATAAGGGAGAGATATTGTAACAGAGAAACGAATTACAAATATATTTGCATTTTATAGTCAGTCATTTCATATAATGCTCTTGGAAACCACATCAAATGAAATAAATTCTTAGTGAAATAAACTGATACTGATAACAAAGTGGTGATAATGACAATAATAGTTATTTTGTACTTAACTAGGCACTATACTAAGTACTTTCTGTGTTTTGACTCATTTAATCCACAAAATAACCTCCTATAGGGGAGATAACACAATTACTTTCATTTAAAAAAAGGAAGACCTGAGGCTTGAGAATTTACACCATCTGCTTAAGCCTCATAGTAGGAGGTTATCCAGCTAAAATATGAACCTAGACTATCTTCCTTCAAAACCTATGTTCATAATCATCGGTTACCCAAACGGTTATTGTACACTATTTTAACACTGTTTTTGATGAGAGACATATATCAGAAAAGCAAACCAGCCCCTCCTCCCACAAAAACAAAACTCAAATAACTATACAGAAGCAAAACCCTAAAAATGGAAATAAATTCCCCCAAACCCAAACCTATTAACAAATGTTATAATTATTGATACATTTATTGATAATGTGTGGTGTATTTCATAATATATCTAAAAGGTACTGCTATGCCATTTAACAGACTTTGGCAGGAAAATTTTTCTTGTGGCATTAATTCCATGCAACCATAAAAAGAATCTTTGCTAAAGGCCAGCAAATGAGGTGGTAATAACATCAAATTACTCAGCAGGGAGATGCTCAGCAGGGGGAAAAAAAGATCTGCTTTCTGGTCTCTTAATTTTTCAACATAAAACAATGGTATGAATGTCAGGTGTGCTTCATGAACCACTTAAGTTGAAGATGCATTAAAATTCAAAATAAGATGTATCATTTTTACAAAAACAATTTATTTTCAAAATTTAGCATTCAGACTCCACAGCGTGACTGCCAGTGTTTCTTTAGCTGGTAGATGGGAGCCAGGGCTCCTTCCCACACACCTGTGTTTACATTGAGGCCTTGGCAGCACATGACCCTGCAACCATCCTTCACTCACAGCTTTTGGTCTGCTTTCAGCTGTGGCAAGCTGCACTGTCCCTGCACTTTCACTAGCTAGCACTGTTAGAATGTTGACTGAGGAGTCCTAAGCTTGGAATTTAATGTAAATCAGTTTGTTGAATCTCACTCATTTTAGAATGTTCGACATTTTCTTAAATCCTAAACTGGAATCAATTGTGTTTTGTAAATACTGTTGAACTTTAAAAAGGGGGATGAAGGAGTTGTTTTCATCTACCTTTTTGCTTTTATGTGGACTTAAGATGCCCCATTTGCATCTCTTGGAAAATAGGGATCATGGACTTAAAGTGCATTATTTAGTGAATAGCAAGGGGGAGGGTGATAATGTTTTTCTGAGGTTCTTAAGTTTCAGGTACAATATATTACAGCAAAAGTAATTATAGTGACGGACATTTGCAGGCACAGTTAAAGGTTTTGGATGCTGCTTTTTAAATGAAAACTTTGATGCATAATCAATATTTTCATTAAAATATGTGCCCTAGCTGTCAGACCCTGATGAATGAATAGTAGAGTGCAATGACTTCTTGATTTTGTGGGAAATAATGGGTACTATGATTATATTCAAGTACAGTGAGTATGACTGAATGATTAATTGGCATTTAAATTCATTGATTCATAAAAAAACTGTGATGCTTTCTGACAGATACTTTGCTGAAGAAGATAAGTAGCTCCTGGCTAAATGGAGCTTAACATTGATTAGAGATTAGAGATAAGCAAATCAACGAGAAAGGAAGTGCAGAGTACCCTGGGAATCCACAGGAGGAACCTCACCCCAGGTGCTTTGGGTTCAGGAAAGCTGGCACAGAGAAACAGCCAAGCTGAGATCTAACAGGTGTCAGCCAGGTAAGGATCAGGGTAAAGAATATTCTAGGCACAAGGCAGATCATATGTGAATTCTCAAAATCCCAAACTGGGGACCAGTATTATTAATCCTTCTCAAGTTGTTCTAAAATTTAATTTAAATTTTTATAGTTTTGATATGTTTAAATGGTTTCATCCTTTAAAAAAGTCCCATATGAAGGTGAACTATTCCTCATGGAATGTTTCTTTTATTTAGAGATTCTGTGTCATTTTTGAGTAAAATTAGAAGAGCACAGCCTGTTGAAAAAAACTGAAATTTCGTTTTAGTTAACCACTACCAAAAGAGGTTAATTATAAACTACATTAAAAGTAAATACCTTTATGCTAGTTAAAAATTTCTGTTTTTAAAATATTTCACTATATACTTTTTACTATTTAAAATCTATTTTGACCATTTAAAATTATGATTTTAAAATGGATATTAAAGTAATTCAATGAATAAATTAAATTTATAAGTATAATTTAGTGAATTGATTTAGCGAATAAAATAAATTTAAAATAATTTAATAAATAAGTTCTGGAGATCCAAGGTTCAGCATAGCATTTATAGTTAGTAATACTGAATAGTGTACTTACAAGTTGCTATGAGAGTAAATCTTAAGTGTTCTCACCCCCCCAAAAGAAATGGAAATTATGTACGTGGTGCAGGTGTTAGCTAATGTTATGGTGGTAATCATTTAGCAATATATAAGTGTATCAAATCAACATGTGCACCTTAAACTTGCACAATGTTATATTCAATTATATTTCAATAAAGATAGAGAAAAATAAATGAATTTAATTTTTATCATGTTATGTTTCCATCTCAGATTTCTTCTACTCGGTATTATCAGCATTTTTATTAAACAAAGGAACATGAGGAGTAATAAGAGTAAAAAAATCATGTTTATTTGAACAATAACATTTGGGTACATATTTTATCTGATAAATATGATCCGATATATGGTCTTAACTTACCGAATTATGAGTCTTTTCAAAAAGCTGAGAAGTGAGGTTAGTGATATGACAAATAACACTCCTTAGTTTTAAAATGGAAATAAGTGATCGTAATTAGAATCTAGTTTTCCCACCTGGAAATTTCCTGGATTGGAGAATAAATTTAAAGCCAGTTTCTGAACACCTAAAGGTTGATAAGGTATTAAAGAATTGCCCTGTTCATTCGTTAAAAACAATCTAAAATAAAACCAGTTTTCTTCTTTGACATGGAGGTGTGGAATGGAGAATATATATGTTCAAATTTAACTTTCAAATAATTTTCTGCACTCAATGCAATATACATATATATACACATATATCTATGACTTACTGTTGAAATGTGCACTTAAAAGTTATTGGATTATGTTAATTTCATCACAAAATTTTTTTTTACGCATCTCACCATAGTATATAATATGATAACTATTTAAATGTGGTTTGATATCATGATAGAATGCAAAAGATGAGCCATTAGAAATGTCTTACAGAATGCAAAGAAGAATCAAACTGAGTTGTGTACGTCAAAGGTTGAGATTTAGTCTTTAAAGCAACAAAAAGAAATGAAAATGTAAAGAATATATATATTAATTTATTCACCATCAATTTATTCACAAATTTATTCAGCAGTATTATTTGTTAATGGAACTATCATTCTAGGTTTTGGGTTATAAGGATGAAAAAGATAGACACGGTGCCTATGTTCTTGGGGCTTATATTCTAGTGAGGAAGAGCCCCCAGGCAGAGAGAGAGAAGTAAAGACAGTCAAGGACAGAGCTCAAGAACACTCCAAAATTTAGAGATCAGGAGAGGAAGATGATCTAGTAAAGAGACCAAGAAAGAGAGTTAATGAGGCAGGATGGAAACCAGGAGAATGTGATGTCCCAGAGGTCAGTGAAGAAAGAGGTTGCTAAACTTTTAGTAGTTCCTGTTGAGACCAAGTGTTCTATTCTTTCAATGGATGAATTATATAAAACGAACCCCACATAATGCTTTAATAAGGCTGTCCATCCTCCAGCCTCTAATCAATGATAAGAGTAATGAAGGAGTTCTTGAATTTCCCAAGCTCCTGAAAAGCTCCCCACTCTCCAATTTTTTCTTCCCCTGGAACACTCACAACTTCACCAGCCACCGCTGTCTGTCTGCCTTGACAGTGTGGGGATGAAAACTTTCCTCTTCCAGCTTGGATCCAGTGATTGAGGACCTGAAAACTAACTGACAATAGACAGGTAAACAGGAGAAAGGACAAGATTCATTTATATGTTCACAGGTGTGGGTACAAGCCTCAGCGCTCAGTGATGAGTAACTCATTCAATAGCCAGAGATAAAAGGTTTATATACCAAAATTAGCAAAGGAGGGCAGAGAGTTGGGTTAGGCCTTAAATGGGAGGGTACTGGAAAGTTACTTTGGGCTTTGTGATATTAATGGAGTAGGCAGTCTGTCTCTATCACTGCTGAATTCACAGAAAATTCCCTTGGAGGAGGGTTAAAGGCAGTATTTTGGGGGAGGCTTTACTTGAGTAAGATAAATGAAATTCTGATAAGACTTCTTTCTGCTTCTTTGGTTCAAATGTTTTCACTTAAAAATGTTTATACCAACTGTTGGGCAGTGGGGGGAGGGCGAGGGTCCCAAGTTATTCCCCACAATAAGCGTGATTAATTTCATGTTCTGTTTGTTTCTGTCACTTACACAGAAACTCGAGACTTCCAGGATACCTTACCCCCTAGAATTGTATTCTATTTGTGCATCTGCTTTTCTGATTCTGTCTTCCATCCTTTCCACTTTCTGAATCCTATCACTGTGTTCTCTGGAACTCTTTTCTGGTCACTTCCTTTACAGCCAGCTCTTCCCTTAACTTGCTTCTTGCTGTTACTTGTAGACTTCAGTTTAGCCTCTAGGATCTGTCAGTCTCTTCAGACTATTAAGAGATAAACAGGCATATGAAAAATTTCAAGAATTTATTTCAGCAAAAACAGATTTTAACTGGGCAGCATCAAACTGGAAGTAGTAAGGAATGCTCCACCATCAGGAACTTGGGGAGAGACTTTCATAGAACATAGGCAGAAGCCAAGCAAATAAATTATTGATTGACCATAGCTTAAAGCCTAGCTGGCTGTTTGTGATTGGTTGTCCTTAGGTTTAGATTTTGTAACAGTGAGGCATTTATGGCTAAGATTTTGGTTTACTTACTTATGCAGGCCTCCACGGTGTTATAGACACCTCAGTCTCATGGCTTGTTTAATTGATTTAACAATCCCTTTGTCTGTCATAATTCTTGGGGATACAGTAAGCATAGAGATAAACTTCCCAGTCTCTACACTCAGATTCTGGCCCTTCTGGCTTCCAGTGAGCTTGTCCATCAACCAGCATTATCTGTCTCATCCCATCACCAGACCCTAGATCTTGCATTACTATATTTGTAATCCTCCATAATCTCAATTTCAAGCATCCCACTTTCTCAACATTAAAACTTACCTTTTCACAGCTCTCTTTAGTTCTCTTGATTTATTCTTTAACTCCAATGAACAGAATAGATTATTGTTCTCACAACCTTTTAAAACTACTCCATAAGTCTCCATTCTTCCATTTCCCTTTGTGCTTACTTTAGACCTCATGATCCATCATTATTATGACTCCCTTGCAGACATTATCAACACCCTTGTTTTTATTTTTTCCTTTATTATTGTTGTCTAGCATAACTCTAACTGGTTAAATGCAACTTTCTTCTCCCTCAACACCTGTATGTGGAGATCTGATCATGGCTGGATAAAAACCTGCAAAAATGACAGGTCTCACTTTGGATTCATGAAAATTAACCTGTGTGGACCCTTAGTGCTCTAGCAATCCTACATTTCCCTAGTACATTTATTTATTTTCTCACTTTGCTCTATCAGTGGTCTTCACTTATATTGTGCATTTACTCCCTAGAAGAATTTTGAAAAACTATATACTTACGTGTATATTTTTAAAGTTTATATCTAATATTTTTACCATAATTTAAATTGTAAAGGATGTCAGGCCTAGTGTTATTGTAGGTCACTTTTTAAAATGTATTTGTTGGAAACTCAATACCGTAGCAGATGATGTCCACTATTTTCCATTTAAAAACCCAGACAAACTGTTCTATAACAATTTCAAATTTTTATCATTCATTTTTCTACTTGATTCTATTTCTATTTCACTTATCCCACAGAATTTTATTTTATTCTAATGTAAAGTTTTTTGTTTGATAGCCTTTCATTTATTACCATATTGATCTTGTCTGGAATAAAAATATATCTAAATAAATATTTAAGAATTCTTTACTTTTTGTGAGCATAATCTTCTAGTAGTTAAAATAGTTAATGAACACTTTTAATAAGCAATTGCTCAAATAAAAAGTCAGTTACATATTTTGAATAATATTAAGCCTAAAAATAAATTTTACTGGGAATTCAGCGCTCAGAAGAAACTGGTTTAATTTTTAAGTTCTGATAAATATATACACCCAGTGAAACTATTTGTTTCTGAATGCAATATTTGGACGTGAATTGATTCCGTTTCATACATGTTCCTTAAATGAAAGTTTAACTCCTTGTCTTATTATCATTTACTCATAAAGCTTAAAATACTTTGCTTAGAAAGTCATTGCTGTAGTAGAGTGTTCTGACAAAAAAAAAAAAAAAAAGCTCTATCTATATATATGTTTATAAGGGAAAAAATAGGACTTGGTTTATTTTGTTTATTTAAGTGAAAACTAAGGGAGGATATAATAATTTTACAATGCCAACCATGGTACCTTAGTGAATATTTACTGCATTGAGTTGGATTATGTAAAAGTTGAAGTTAAGGTTACCAGTTTATCAATAGCCTCTATTAGAAAAATGAGACCTAGGGGATTTAAAGTGAAAAAAACATAGATTTGAAAAATCTGAAAACTAATTATTTAAGAATTTAAAATGAAGCATATAAATAAGACTTGGTGGTATCTTTTTCATTCCAAGGATTTAAAGTACTTTATATATAAGGTTATTATCTTTTATGGGATATAAGGATTTCAATAGTCAAATAAATTTGGGAAATTCTGAGTTAAAATGATTTTTTTATTTCTAGATTCTTCAGACTATTTAATATGTTAATGTACATAAGAAAAATAGATAAAATACTTTTATATTCTGTGGAACACAGTGGGAAAACACCAAATTAGACATTAAATAAATGTTTCAACTATTAATTGGTCTTCAACTGTTAGGTAATACTAGGACACATTTCTGATTGAAAGTGCAAATAGTTGCTACAGACTAATAAAGTAATGAATGATTTTTTATGAAAACTGCTCTCTTTTGAATAACAGAGCACTGTAAATAAGTCCATTAATTAAACAAATTCAAACTAGATATTTAATGTTAAGAAGTTATGTGAACTTATTGCAACATTATAGAGAGCTATATCATTTTAGTCCAATAAACTTGTTTAGTTCAATAAAGTTAGACTACATCTTGAAAAATCTTTATATTGGTACTAACTGCATTAAGTGAACACCTGGAACATTAACACATTTTGGGAAACCTTGAGAGAATCAAGTGACAAATAGCTCACAGCCTATTGCCATAAAGCTAAAACATATGTTCTGATTTATACTGGCCAAGTATCTGCTAATGGTTGTATCCAGATTTTTTTTAATGGTTATGCCCAGCTGTAGCCATTTAATGTGAATCTGGGCAATACCTAGTTGATACATTCTTCATTTACTAGGCCATTTTCCTTAAAAACAAAACTTTTCATTCTTTTCTTTATTCACAAATTATTCCTATGTTTCCTTATGGATGATAGTAATCTAAAGATAAAAGTGTCTAAGTGGATATTGAGAAGATGTTGTTTATTAGATCAATCATTTTTAAAAAATTACATTCTCAGTCAGCAGTAATGTAATGGCTATATGTAGAGGCGGAAGGATGATAGAGTAATTGGACGATTGTTTCATAAACCATATAAATGTCTAACCGATGTACTATATACTTGAAACTAACAATAAAATAAAATGCTAAAAAAATTACATTCTCAACATACTATATTCCTATCAAAACAAATATTCAATTACAGTATATGTAGAAAAATCTCTGACGTCCTGGGATTGGCTTCGTTCTCTTTATAGCTCAACTCAATCTACAAAGAGTGCAATATAAGATACATTTGTCCATGAAGCATTTTAAAAATTTGTTCTATATTAATTTAGCTCGTAAATCATCTAAAAGAATCAACTGATGGCCAAAAAGCATCCATTATCCCTGCAAAAGTGTCAAAATGCTCAACAGACAGATTTTAGACTATTGGTCTCTTTAAGCCATGTAAGCAGAAATGGCATGTTCTGAAACAGTGACATCATCATGAATGGTAGATGGGAAATCACAGTCTTAGATCATTTTAAGAAGAGGCAAAAGTTTGTTGTAAAAGCTTAGTATCAGTAAATACCAAGGCTTTCAACAGATATTCTAAGGATTTTAGCTCTGATTTGTAAAAGACAAATAGTCTATACAAGGATGACAGCACTTCACTGAAATGAGGATGCTCTTGTGAAGTTCATAGCTGGTTGTTTCTGAAAACAAAAATATCAGGTGCAAAAATGATCAATTGCTACTGGTTACGTCCCCTGAAACTCACAGCAAATAACAGTATTTTAAGATCTATGTGAGTGAGCTACTGATTTTTTTAAATTAAAAGAATTTAAACTCACTGCAGATATTGCACTCAGCTTAAGGCATTTTTAAAACTGTTGAAAGAGTAAATTTATTTTACCAGCCTTTCAAAGTACATATGAAATAATTTTGTTAATATTAATTTTTTTCTTGAGAGAATTTCAATTAGGGACTATAGTCACTACATGCAGATAAAAATTTAAAACTAGAAAGACTCTTGGAGACCTAGTCTTTATTTTCTTATTTTACAAACTGAGGAAATAATGCATGACTTCCCAAGGGCTTAAAAGTGACTTGTTTAAAAATTACATGTAATTAGTGGCAGAGCTAGAGCTAAAATACAGGTCTTCCTACTTCTAAACTTGGGCATAGCAAATGTATTTGAAGGATTGTGTTTATTGTTACTAGTTAACATATGATAATAGTGGTGCTACTATTTTTTCCCCCATTTGTATTCTGTTCATCTAAGAATTTTCCAGTATGAACCTGGTATGTTTAAGACCTGGTATATGGCTAATACTCAATATCAAACATTTAATTTAGAGATCCCATTCCAAGAAATAAAGAGTATTTTGTGTTCTGGTATATATGACATAATTTGAAAATATGGGAACACATGTGTTTTGAGTGATTCTATGAGAAAGGATTACTATCTAAAACTGGATAGTAGTAAAAGAAGTAGAAGAGTCAGAGAATCTTGTAAAATGGCTCTATAACTGCACAGGTGGCAACTCTATGTGGGAATATAGAATTTAAGATTTTACGATGCTTGAAATTCTCTTACCAGAAATATATACTAGATCAGTAAGAAAGTCTTATTATACTTTTTGCAATAATATCAGTACTGTCTCTAACAGCCCTTTCTCTTTTCTCTGGCCATAAACAGATATTAGCAGATAAGAAATTCAGAGCAAAATCCCATACATTCATTGTCACTTTTGGCTAGATGATAGTTATATTATTTGTTAAATAATAATATTACTCAAAGTACTCTTTGTGGAAAGATTAAAGTAACATTTAAGATTATAATAGTCCTAAGAAATATCTTATTAAATCATCCAAGAAATGAAAAAGTTTTAGCACATAAACTTAATAAAATATTTTGGCATCCTGGCTATAGTGACATGCATTTTAGCAATGTTCAAGTTACTAAAACAATAAAGAACGAAGCCGTAGAGAATACATAAAGGAAAATAGTCTTAACCCTGGGCAGAAATTCGAAGAGGTAGCAAATAGTGTATCATTTTCAATAATCTAATGATATTAGTGTTTTTGAAGTTCTTACTCTACTAACTTAGGCATTGTGTCCACTCTTTTACGTAATTTACCTTCATCACCACAACAATCCTGTAAAGTATTTTTGTCTCCGTTTTCTTAGATGAGGAAAGCATTGCTCCAATAATTTTAAAATATGCTAAATACCCATTAAATGCTGGAGCTGAAATATGAATTAAGTTCTTTCTGTGAAAAATAGCTCTCAGTGCATGATAATGTCACTTCAACTTTTGTCTTTTCATAGTGTTATATGTAAATTCCAAAGCTGGGGCTTCAAAGGGAACTGAATTGTGGTAGGCGGAATGAATAATGGGCCCCCAAAGATGTCCTTGTGTTATTCACAGGAACCTGTGCATACGTGGACTTTATGGCAAAGAGGAAAGAAAGCTGTAGATGGAAGTAAGATTGCTATCGGCTGACATTAAAGTTATGAGACTATCCTAGGTTGTCCCGGTGGGCCTAGCATTAATCACAGGGGTCTTTGAAAGTGGAAGAGAGAGGCAGAAGTGGAGGTTTTGTGTTTGTCTAGATCTGTTTATCTCCCATATACTACATTCTAGTAAACAGAACTTACTTACTGAATGCCAAGTCGGCTTCTTTTCTCCATACTTCTAAGTGATGCTGTGTGTGTAATGTTATTTCAGTAATGTCAAATACTTTGAAAAAATTAACAGAATTTATATCACCAGAAAACATGCCCCCCAAAAAATCAATTGCGTAATTTCAAGTTATTATTTACTACATTATTTTAGCAATAATGGAAGGTACATTCAACTTTTTAAAAAATTTACTTTATCAACAATGATCTTTGTGAACTACGATTACTTAGGTCTAAAAAAAGGTAACATTGTATTTAATTTTTTTCTTGACATTTTCTGTTCTACTTAATATTCCTTTGTGAAACTTAAATATAATCTACGCAGCTCAGGGGTTACCGGGGATATTTATAAGGGTCTCTTCATTCTCCCTCACTGTTTCTTACATGCGAATGTGTGGATGATATCTTCCTGTTAGGAAGGTGAGAGGCTCTATCACCCAGAGGGTTTCAGAATCTTTACCTACTTCTATCTTGATTCTTCCAAATTATAGCATCTTTGGCAATTGGTCTTTGTGTTTCAGCTATATTGCTTCTCTTAAAGAGCCCCTTGTTCTACTATATCAATTCTCATCCATGGGTGAGGAAACCTCCTCTGTCTTGTTCACTATGAATCTCTAGTACCTAGAAGAATTGCTGGATAACAGATGTTGGATATTGAATAAATGCTGAATCAAGTGGGTCCTTATCCTATTCTTCACTTCGTCCTCCTCCCCCACCCTTTGTCCTCCTTTTCCCCCCGTCCTTCCCTCTCCTCCACTTTGCTTTCTCTTTCTTCTAGAAATAGCATAATTTACATATTCTGTGGATTCCCAATTTATATTTTTTACATTTACCAAAACTTTTCTAAATGTTTTTTTTTTGTTTAAATTAGCACTTAATACATTTGTTTCGTGATCCTATGGTTTGAAATTCAATGCATTAAATAGTCATTCTGTATAAGATTTAAACCATTATAACTATCCAGTAACTCAGTAAAATATTCTACAGAAGGGATTACTGCCTTTTTAAAGATATAATTTCATCCATAATTCTTCATTTTCTATAGTATGTCTATAAAGAGGATGTTTTTCTTGGTTAATCAATCTTATTTACCTCTCCATTTTAGATAAACTTTTAGCTTTAACAGTGCCTGAGTAGCTTGTCAGTCTCCTAGCAAAAAGTTCAATTTAGCATTTTATAATATTCGCCAAGAATAAAAATATTCTGACATGAAATGCTTTGTTTAATATATTTAATTTTGTCTAATATGGATGTCATTAAGCTGTGAATCAAAATTATTTAACTATAATAAAATAATTGTAAAATGCTTTTCAGGAAAGACCACACGCTTTTTTGTAATAATTGTTTTAATGAGCAAGACTAAAAAATTCTAAGGAGAATTTCATGGTTTAAAATAGAATTAATATAGGCTGGACACCAGGTTTTCTCTAAGTTTAATATGTTCATAAAAAATAGAGGTAGTAAATTGGACTTAGAATTCTGAATGCCATTTGATAAAAACACTTAAATAATTAACTTTGTTCAGGTTTTAAAAAAGAACTCCTCTGAAAAATATGTTAAGTAGGATAATACATATAATATTAATACAAATATAATAGCCAACATTCATAAATAAGGCATAGGGTAATATAGCTATTTTCTTTCTCTATGTAAGGAAATGTGTCATATTTAGGTAAAAATATAGTCCTACATGTGTATCATAACTTTGAGAAACTTTTACTTTTCTGTTCATTCTCACCAAATTTTGTATGGTGATATATTTTATAGTCCGGTATCCAGAAGAATTAATAATAGGGATGTTTGTGAAAAGTAAATAAGCATAGTGGCTCATGACAAACTAGTTCTTTGAGGGAACCAGGGAAAGTAGTTGTCACCAGCAGCAGGTCAAAGGCAGAGAGTTTTTGTGGAGGAGAAAGTGGAGAGACTTAGAAGTATGTATAAAGGAGCCAGAAAGAAATATAGCATGGTACAGTATAACACTATTTACTAGTTTGAATAGTTTCATCAGGCTCTGGATCATAGGGCTGACTGTCTGGTACCTAGGCTGGAGTGATTAAGGCAGGAGGGTAGTAGCAGCCTCGAGTGCTAGAGCGCTGAGAGAGCATATGAAAAGAGATAGATGGCTGGGAATGTGGGCTTTGAATGGGTTAGTTTACACATGAAAGGTAGGTGCACTTTCAGGAGTCTTTTACTATCTCTAGGAATGGGCTGTCCCAAGGGAGGAGTAGACTCTCCAGGGTCAACCGCGCTTCAGAGTCCTGGCACCAGAATAAAGTCCTAGCATCAGAATAAACACCAATCCTTTAGGTAGATATAGTGTTTAATTATTTCCTTTCCTGCATGCATCATACATTCTCATGGCTTTAAAACTACTTATATGCTGATAACTCTTAAATGTAGATCTAGCTCTGACCTCTGCCTGATCTTGAGCCTGGTTATCTGTCCCTTCTACCTCTCAGTTAACAGTTTGATTCCCAACTCCATTCTTCATGCAAATCTTCTTCTCTTCCCGTTATCCCCAGCTCTGCTCTCCTAGACCAGTTGATCATCCAAATACCTTAACTGTTCCCACTTTTTGCTCTCAAAGAGTACTTCACATAATAGGCAGTACAATTTTCTAAAACAAATATTTGAAGTCCTCAATTTGTTTAAAACCTCTGCTTTATATATAAAATTCCTTTAGATATAAAATCTAAACTCCTTACTATGGCTTATCAGTCCCTACATGATCTGACAGTTGCCCAGCTTTCTACCTGTATCTCATAGCACTATGCCTATGCTCATGTTCTCCTGACCCTCTGGCCATCCCAGCCTCCCTTCTGTGCCTCACACCCCAAGTGCCTTCTCATTTTACCAACTTGCTTTTCCTTCTGCTTGGATTGCTCTGCTCCACGTTCTACAAGTGTGACCCCTCTTCCTTGTTTCGGCTCCATCGTCAGTTATGTTGATCAGTCTTCCTTCACCAGATGAGTTGACTAAGTCATCCTCTGCTCCTTAACCTTGTGTCAATTTTATTTCCTTCACAGCTTTTGTTTTTAAATCACAATTTATAATTATCTTTAGTTATCCATTTATTTGTTATTGTCTTTCAGGTCACTCAGATGAAACCTTCAAGAAGGCTAGGACCTAGCCTGTGTCTGTCTGTCTTTCTCTCCCTCCTTTCCTCTCTCCTGCCCTCCCTCCCCACCCCTTCCCTCCTTCCCATTACTTTAATCTCACCCGTAGTTTCTGGTGACTAAAATCTACACAGTCAACATTTGTGGAATAAATGACTATAGTAATGTATGTGGAAGATGCAGAAAATTCAAAGTGATCATCTATGGTAATCGAGAGTCTTGATTCCAGTAGATCTGACTCCAAGTCCAGCTCTTTCTCAATTGTAGTCTAAAGAGAGATGTGTACTTGTTTTACTTCATACGTTTTAAAAGAAAATGATTGCAGTTTATTTGCTAAATATTATTTCATTTTGTTAAAGCATATAAAGCATAGGTTAGATTTTATGGATTTGATATTCCTCCACAATGCTAAAATTCAGTTTTAACTTATGTTTTACAATGAAGGTAGCAAGAGGAAGGAGAAGAAACAACTATTTAATTTGGCTGAAACTCTGATTTCCTTCCTGAAATGTATACTTATATGGCTTACTTTCCTAGCAAAAAAGGATCTGCAGTAAGAACAAAATTTACCTATATATTTAAAATAACATTTTAGGAAATAGTATAAAGAAATATTATAGACACATTTAGCTGCCAATTTTTGGTCGTTGTGAAATTTTTAATATGGGGAAAAAAACTGAATTGTAGTCAGTCAGTTTCCATTCATTTAGAAGAAAGTTTTCTTTATTTTCTACTCAAGTAATTATATAACTCATATCTCTTTTTCCTTTTGTTAAATTTTCTCAAAGTAGTAATGCAATTTTTGTTAATTAACAAGTAACTTTTGTCTTTTTTTTTTTGGTGTAGATTTCCTTACTTGGCTTTGATAGATGAGATGCTTGAAATAAAACAGAAATGTTCTAATTTTAAAGTTAAGGAACAGAGTATCAAATATGATAAGGTCAATACTCATTCTAAAAGTAACCTTTTGTAAAAGTCATATATATATTCATTATAAAAAATAAAAAATAAGTGAAAATGGTAAGGATTGCCTGTTATTCTCCCAACTGGTTTTAGTGTTTTTATATACTACTTTCCCCTAATTTTTTTTTCATGTATGTGAATCTGTATTTTATATATTTTAAAATTTTTATCACTGCATTTTGAAACTTGCTTTTTAACACAACAGCGTATTATAGACACTCTTCAAAGTCATTGACTATTTTTCTGTAACTTATTTATAAAATATATATTTAATTAAAAATTGTATATATTTAAGGTGTACAACGCAATGATTTGATATACCTAAAACCTATGAAAGGATTCCAACCATTGAGTTAACTAACACATTCATTACCTCACATATTTATTTATTTTTTTGCATGTGAGAACACTTAATTTCTACTCTTTTAGCAAATTTCAATTATACAGTACAGTATTATCAATTGCAGTCACTACGTTATAAATTTATTCTTTAATATTTTACCAGCCTCTGTTTTCCCCACACCCTAGTCATTGGCAACCACCAATTCTATTCTCTGTTTCTACGAGTTCGACTTTATTTTTTTTGGATTCTGCATATAAGTGACACCATGCGGTATCTGTCTTTCTCTGTCTGACTTATTTCACTTAGCATAATGCCCTTCAGTTTCATCTATATTGTTGCAAATGTTAGGATTTCCATTTTTTTTGAAGACTGAATAATATTTTATTGTATACATAAACCACATTTTCTTTATCCGTTCATTTGTTGAAGGACTCAGGTTGTTTCCATGTTTTGGCTATTGTGAATAATGCTTCAGTGAACATAGGAGTATAGATAGCTCTTCAAGATAGTGATTTCATGTAACATCATTTTTAATGGCACTATTATAATATGGATGTGTCGTGTTTAGGATTTTTATTGCACTTTATATTTTACTAGATACATTATTTTCTTCTTGTAATATAGCATAATGATAATATATTTCAAACTTGAATTTGCTTTTAGAACACCGATAGATAATACTTTTTAACCATGTGATGATTTAATCTTGAGTCTAGTGTTTCTGACATTAATATTTGTATGTTACTGTACATATTGTGAGCATTTACCTCATGCAGTTTTTTACCACTTTTATTTTTACTTTTTTGTATTTTGGTTTAGGTATGTCTCTTATTAACAATATGTATGTAGTTTATTTAATATTCATCTAAGTGTAAAATATCTGATAGTTAAGAAGGAAATTTAACTCATTTTTGATATTTTTAAATTTTATTTCGGTGGATGAGTACATGTGGGAGTTTAGGTGTATGAGCTACTTTGGCCATTTTAGTTCTATTCCTCTTTATTTTTTAATTGAGGTATAATTATTATTTAACATTATATTACTTTCATGTGTGGAATGTAATGATTTGATGTTGCAAAATGGTCACAATAACTCTTGTTAAGATGCATCAGCACAGTTACAAAATTTTTTTTCTTGTGATCAGAACTTTTCAGATTTACTCTTAGCAATTTGCAAATATGCATTGCAGTATTATTAACTATATTTGCCATGCTGTACGTTATATCTCCAAAACTTATTTTATAACTGGAAGTTTGTACCTTTGACCCTCTTCACCCATTTCACACCCCACCCCGGCAACCATCCATCTGTTCTCTGTATATATGTTTGTTTTAGATTCCACATATTATAGAAATCATATGGTATTTCTTCTTTTATGACTTATTTTCACTTAGCATAGTGCCCTCAAGGTCCATCTACATTGTCACAAATGGCAGGGTTTCATTCTCTTTTTATGGTTGAATAATAAATATTCCTCTATGCGTGTGTGTGTGTGTGTGTGTGTGTGTGTGTGTGTGTGTGTACCACAATGTATCCATTCATCCATCAGGGGACACTTAACTTTGTTTCCTCTATCTCCTCTTGATAGCTTTTCTTCCAAGTTGACAATTAGCATAAAATCAATATTTCTTGTCTGCAGCCATGCCACCCTGAACAAGCCCAATCCCATTTGATCTCAGAAGCTAAGCAGGGTTGGTCCTGGTTAGTACTTGAATGGGAGACCACTTGGGAAAACCAGGTGCCCTAGGTGTAAAAAATACAAAATAAGGGATTATAAGCATACAAAGTCCTTGCATTCTGTAAGGTCAACCAAGGAGTGCCTTGCATAAAACAGACAAACAAACAAACAATCAATATATGTCTGATTATAGCTCATTCTAGAGTACAGTGACAAAATATGTTTCATAACTTCTCACTAATTTAATGGTTAGCCTTGCTCTAAGGAATTTATAAATGTTCTTATTTATTGACATTATTATTTTTTGTTATTTGAATGACAGGCTTGTTCATTTATGTTTTGCAATAAGTTCAAATTTGATTATTTTTTGGGGAGGAGGGGAAACTCTTATGAAAACTTTCATTTAGTCTTCAGACCATGGAGTCTAGATCGAACTCCCATCTCAACCGAAATTGCCCTTGCCAGCATCACCAGTGACTTCTAGTTAATAAATCCACTGGTCATTTAACAGTGTCATCCTAACTCATCTCTCTGAAGCATTTGGCATTATTGAGTAGGGATTCCAAGAATATGGTGGGAAACCATGACACAATGCTGTTCTAATGGATGATCTCCTTTGGGTGGCCTTCTTCTCCTGCATGGAAAGTAGTTTCATTCAGTGTTCAATTTTTGACTTTATTCTCTTCTAACTTATTAATTTCTCCTTGGGAGAGCTCATTTAAAAGCTGTTTCCTAATTTTTCACATACAAAAGCCTGATGTATTTTATTCCAATAAAATCCTGATTTACATCTGTGGAAGTTGTACTGTATTAATAAAATTAGACTATATTGAACTATCATATTTTAAATTGCTGTAATTCTACTAGTTCAATATACTCAATCTTCTCATTTGTTGGAATAGCCAGCTATTTTGTTGAAACTGCTGTCAAAGCAATAGTAAATTTATTCTAAAATGGTTTAATATTTGTGGTATTTGGCAGTATATCCCATAAGTCTTTAATTACATCTGATAGAAATACAAGTTCCATCTGTCTTACATGTGTGTCCTACTCAAAGTATGGCATCCATGCAAGTCTGTTTCCGATGCTCATAAATAAGATACCAACAAACCCACAATATTGGTACAGACTATTCTGGACTAGGTTCTAAAACGTTAACCACAGGAAGTGATTTTAGCTCTTTTTTTAAACCTTTTTTTTCCCGTTTCCATCAGGACGCCTACATGCTCATTGTGGCAGTGGCACTTCGGATTTCCTGGATCTTCTAAGTACTCAAAATTACTGGAATAACCAAATGAAAGGTGATATTATTTGCTTAAATAAGATGTGAACAAATAACTTAAATGACAGCTCTCTGAGCCTGATTATAATGAAACTGAGGCTTTTAATAAAGCCCATTAAAGCTTGTAACATATGTACTCACAGCAAGTATAGACCAGTTCATTAACGATCAAACTTTCTGATAATTTGTAAGATAGCTCGAGCCTTCATAATTCTAGATTATCTTATTACGGCACTTGGACATTTATTTGTCTTTAAAATATAAGTTATCGCTTATTGAATTTTAAATTATTTTAAATGAGAACAAAAGTACCAACAAAAAAACCTAAAAATGGAATTGACACGTTGTGCTTAATATTGAACTCAGTTTTTCTCAGTAGGTGCTTACTTTTGTAATTAAAATAATGTATCCTCTATTAATTTCAATTTATATATTATATAAATAAATATAAATATAGATGAATTACAACTAATTTATTAAAATTAATTTAGTAATTTAAAATAATTTATTCATATAACTTCGCAGAGGGTTCTAAGAGTTTTCTTAGAATAGTTTGAAATTGCCTCACCATTTTTAAACATGGAAAAAAACATAAAGTGTTCAAAGATGATACTATTTTTGACATAATAATGTTTATCCCCTTTATTTTTTCTTGTTTATAACATAATAGAGAAAACAAAGCATATAAGGTGTAGTACTCTGGAAAGTATAAGTTTTTTCATTTTTCAGGATGAATTTTAGTTATTCTGATCATTTTGCTAAGGTTATAATTCAGTGTATTAGTTCTGCTTATTTACTTCTGCGCAACTGCCTAATCTTTTACAACATGATGAATAATTGGAAATACTTTGGTGTTGTGGGTAGTCCACTTTCATTATTCTTGATCAAGTATGACTGATTTTAGAAGAGGAAATGATATGATCCCTTTCTCACTATTTTTATGTTATGAAATGCTTAGATGAATGAGTCAAATTTGTGTGGTGTTAACAAAACACAATTTTATTTAAGACCATTGTGGGTCAGAATCTAATTTTATCAACATTTGGAACTTGTTTTGAGGTTTTGCAGATAGCAGTTCAGCAGGCGATTCGTTAAATAAAATAAGGGAAAAATAAAATATTAATGCTTTGTATTTTGATCGATGATATGAGATAGAAATCACCTACCTCAATGATTTTTATCTCATATTGAAAACCAAGACTGTAAACAGGGCTGCCTTGCCCATCAAATACTTTACATTAATGTCATAAAAGACAAATCAATTTTAAACTGATGTCTTCTTTAAGCTTTACACCATATACCCGCTTATTGGGTGTAATTTTAATTCACCCAATAAGTGGGTATATGGTATAAAACTTGGTTCTTTTATCTTTTCTAGATAGAAACAGGTAAATAAAAGATACTGACTAAATGCTCTTCATTTGCTAGATCTCATTTGGTGTTCAATTAATCAAACTCTAGTGGGAAATGTAAGCTTAGGTGATAAAGCAGACAGTGGAGTTGGGAAAAGGGTAGATGGGTTTTGTTAACTTCCTGAAAGGGGTATGAGAGAAAATGTGGGGTCAAAGATCGTATATAGGATTTTGAAAGACCCTTCCCCACCCTACATGTTAGGAATTATTAAACTAAATTGTCACAGAATACCTGAGGAATTACATGGAACTAGTAAGCTAAGACTTTAATGTCTGAACAAGCTTACTCTCAAGTCTGATTCTACTCCAATGGCCTTTTTTACCACATAATTTCTTTAAGATATAGTCCGCATTCCCTACTCTTACTCCTCAATCTTTAACTAGATAACTGACTTCATTAGATTGTTTTATTGGCATTCTCCTGGAAAAATCCAAGTCTACTGCTGTTTTTATCTTCATCTTACCTGATCTTTATATAGTATTTGTTATTCAAGACTAATACCTCTTTGATATTATCTCAACTCCTGCCTAACATGTACCTCTCTCCTAGTTTATCTTCTTCTGCCTCCATGGATCCTTTTTGGGACTATTTACCCTGATTTAAATCTTCTGACTAAGCTTGCTATGATGGTATTCTGCTGGTCTCTTGCATCTGCTTCTTTATCTTTCATTTGGCATGTTTTTCTTTGTCTATCTCATTTATTCCTATGGCTTCAACTATGGATGAATCCCAGTTTCATATGCATACAAAATCTTTGACCCTGAATCACCTGTGAAACATAATGATAAGCTGTGGTAGGTATTACAATAAAACTCCAGGGGAGCTATAAGAGTAAATTATTAAAAAATAAAAGAGAGAACCTGACCTATTTGGAGAAAGGTAGTTAGGGAAGGCTTCCTGAAGGAACTGATAGTTGAGGTAGAATATGCAGGCAGTGGTGGAAATAATGTCATGAAGAGGCAAAAGAACAAGCACGACTCTTGCATCCTGGCTAAAACTGAATTTTCAAACATCATTCTCATAGTACCAGATTAAAATCCTTCAGTGCCATTATATCATCTACAAAATAAAGTTAAAATCTTTTAGTTTAGGACTCAAAATTCTTCATATCCTTGCTGTAAACTAATTTTCATCTGATTTCTAGCATTCCCTCTGATCTTTTTAGTCGATCCCTAAATACAAGTGTACATTTAAGACTTTGTCATTTGTTTTCTACTATTCTCTTTGCCTGGATTGTCATCGTTTACATTTTTTTTTTTCTGGCAAACATATCTTACTCGATGTTCAGAACCCAGTGAAATATTGTGCCTCTGCAAGTTTCCTAACCAATGGTTGTTTTTTTTTTTTTTTTGGTGGGACTTTTTACATGACTTTATTATACTCTCATTCTCACAAGAGGCAGCACTGTATCGATGCTAAGAGCAATAGCTCTGGACACAGACTAGCTAGATCAGGATCCAATTTCTCTGTTTATTACCTGCATGATTCTGTACGAGTTAATGATAGTACATCCCTCATATGGTTGTTGCAAGGGTCCTATGTATTTATTTCTTAGAATAGTGTTTGACTTGTGCTAAGCAGTCAGTTTCTTAATTGTTGTTCTCACTTTTTTTATTATTTATTATTTGGCACACTTGGGTTACGAGCTGCTTGGGGGCAGAAGCTATCTTATTAACCTTTGTGCTAGCCACAAAGTAAATGAAAAAAAGAAAGAAAGAAAGGAGGAAGGAAGGAAGGAAGGAAGGAAGGAAGGAAGGAAGGAAGGAAGAAAGAAAAAGAAAGAAAGAAAAAGGAAAGAGAGAGAGAAAGAAAAAGAAAGAAAGAAATGAAAGAAAGAAAAGAAAGAAAGAAAGAAAGAAAAAGAGAAAGGAAGGAAGGAAGGAAGGAAGGAAGGAAGGAAGGAAGGAAGGAAGGAAGGAAGGAAGGAAGAAAAGAAAGAAAGAAACTTATTAGATTGAGTTGAAAGGGATTCCAAAGCATTAAAGCTCAGGCTTTAGTTGATGGGGTGGTATTTCCTGTTATGCATCAGAACCATTTATTCCTTCAACAAATCTTTATGGATCACCTACTCTGTGTCAGGCATAGTGCTAGGAACTGGGGATGAATTGGTGAGCAAAGAAATGAGGTTCATGCCTCTGCAAATTTTACAGATTATTAAGAAAGATATTAATCAAGTAATCATGCAAATAGATATATAATTGAAACTATGAAGGGGTGGCATCTGGCATTGTTTGTACTTATCGTGGGGAGGAGGTTAATTTGGTTTGAGAAGTCATGAATGGCTTCCCTGAAGATATTCTGAGATGAGATGGATGAATAAGTATTAACTTGATGGGGAGAACCTGGTGAGCATGAGGGAAAGATGTCAGTGTGGCTGGGACAGAGAGGGCAAGAATGAATGTAGTAAGTGATGGGGCACTAGAGATAAATCTTTGTAGAGTAGGAGTATGTCTTGTATTTTAAAAATAATGGGAAACCAATTTATGTACTGAATGTTATTAGTTCTATACTTAGGGAAAAACTAATTCCCTGCTTGCAGTGTGAAAACCAGAAGGATAGGCCTGGAAAAGATATAAACTGATATCTTAGAAAGATGATAATATGTTTCTATTAGCTTGATGATGTTTAGCTAATGTTAGGAAGATGGAGAGACTTGGAATTAAAAAAAATATATAGAATGTATCACATAGTGTAAATGAAATGTCCTTCCCGGAGCTTCTATCTAGGGCAAGCCTTAAAAACATACAAAGCCAACAGCTGCATAGTATTTTTAATTAAAATTTGTATGTTTTCTTTTTACTTACCTTATACTTTTTTTATTACTTATTTTAAGTTTCACTTAAATATTTACTTAAATTTTACTTAAACCTCACGATTGTGGGTTCTCTCCACCTTTAGAAGAATGGAATGAAATATCTCTTCTTAAAATTTCATCGGGAGAATAAAGTGAACCTTCCCTTTTGAAAACATGCACTACTGGAGAGGCAAAACACTGAACTATTATAGTTTTTGATTTATTAAGACCTCAATTTCCAAGATTTTTGGGAGTTTGTGGAGAATAGGGAATAAGGAGTAACTGTACAAGTCGAGGTTATGTGAAACTCTTTGGCAAGATCAAAGCAAGTGGGCTGAGAAAAGAGTGGCATGTGGTTACCAAAGCCTAAAAGGAATAAGAGTGAAGAGGAAAGCAAATGAGGGATCTATATCAGTGTGTGTGTGTGTGTGTGTGTGTGTGTGTGTGTGTGTGTGTAAAAGATATCTGTAAAGGATATATGTGATGAAGAAGGAAGACATACCTAAATGTGAAGGGATATATAGATGTATATATATGTGTGTATATATGTATTCATATATATCTTCATATATGTATATGCACATACATATACATATATATATCAGATGGAAATATATCCTACCTTTCACACAGTTCTTTTCTATAGCAGTAATAGATTAGGCATTTAAGACTTGCAATTTTATTTCTTTTATACTTCTTATGGAATATTGAACCATATACTGCTAAGTTATACATGTCATGACCAAAATTTAATCTGCTTCTTTCCTAAGTGGAGGAACTAACTTGGTACATTTTAAAGTAATGTTTTTCCTCCATTAATTTACTTGTGCTAATAGATTTATGAAATAGATTTATTCTCTTATTGCAAGGGAGTGACATAAACTTTCATCACTTTCCCTTATGTGCAGTTATATTTGTTTGACAGAAGCTGGGAATGATACAGTAAAACTGCTAAAAGTAACAATGCGAAAGTGACTATTATCTTAGAAAATTTAAATGTGGAAGTCATTTTATAAAATGTGAATGTTGTTATGAATAATGACAAAAATAGTTCAACCATCCTCTCATTTTTCCAGCCAAGACACTTGGATATTAAGCAATACAGGAAGGGTGCCTATTAAAGTATATGCATACATAGATATAAAAATGTCTATAAATGTAATGTATGTGTAGAAACGTATATAAATGTAATAATGCATGTATATAAATATATGAACTGAAAATAGCACCTTTTAATGTGAAACTTTGGGAGATACTTTATTTCAAGGGTTAAAGTGCATAATATTTGAAGAAAAAATATTTTTAATTACCTCTATCAACATAAGAAATGGCCAAACCTGTAAAGAATTTTTAAAATTTTATTTGAGCCACACCATCAATTGTCAGGAAGCAAGATCTCAGATGTTTTGGAGAATAACAGTTTGCAGTTTTTTTATGCATTTGGAATGAAGGAGGTAATTTAGGAAGATTACATGAAGGTGGGAGAAAGCAAGGCAAGAATTAGATTAAGGGATAGTTAACAAGATTATGTGCTCTCTCCAGGGTGGTTTCGCCTTCAAGGGATATTACTTCTGGCATTTCAAAGGTGGTTAACCTAGATGAGCAAGAACAATAAACAAGGCTTAAGTAAAAACCTTTCTGTGAAAAAATAATGGGCCTGGGATGTGACTACCCACCTTCCTGGTGAGGAATTTATGATCTGATCACCCTATAAGGTTACTTTCTGTAGAAACCCATTTTCATCCACACCCAAAAGGAAATCCTATGGGTCATACCTTTGTGTTCTTAAAAAAAAAAAAAGAAAAGAAAAGAAAAGAAAAGGAAAAAAAAAGTGTCTGCTTGGTAATTTCTGCTTGTGGATAAATTTCAGTGTACTTATTTTATGCTTTTTTTCTTGACTCATTGTGAGAAATGACATTTAGATGAAAGTGATAAAAATGACATTTAATTGGTTGAGCCTTTAAATGTATAACACTGTCATTAATGAATTTCCAGACAGAGTTATAGTAAATAGACATATTTTAACATCAGTTCTCATTTTAAGAGTGTTTGGTTATAGTAAATCCAGGTGAGATTATTTGAAACACATATCTATATAAAGAGATTTCTGGATGTGAGAAATCTTTTTTTTTTTTTTTATAGTTGTACGTATTATTTGAACCAATGTACAAGATAATACTCAAGATATTATCCTTCTTAGAGGAGAAATCTCATTGAGGCTAGTCTAGCTAAATGAAAGCCTGTAGTTTACTATTCCTATGAACTGCTTTGAATGAAATGTTTGCTATCACTCTCGTTTTAATTTTTCTTCATGATTTTTCAAGAAAAGAGAACTTGGGGAACAAACATTAATTTCTCTATCATTTGAATAAGTTGTCAATATATTGACTGATGTGTCGCTATAATATGTCCAGAAAGCACTTGAATGAATTTCGAGGTCAACAAAATTTGTCTTTTTTCTCTTCTGCATTAATTCCCCAAAGCTCTTCTATTTCTAATTTTAAGTAGCTGTTTTTTATCTCAGTCTCATAAATTTCACTCTCAGTTATCTGATAAGCATACTAAAGGCAAGGGAATAAGAAAATAACACATAGTTAGGTGTGAATTATTGTCAGTGTTCTAGTTCTACAGTTGTTTGTTCAGTTCTTGGAGGTTCAGTATAATATAAATAAAGAAGAAAACCTGGTCATGCGTGGCCCATGGCAATTAGTTCAATTCTATGACTTAAAGTTTATCTAACAATATTTTCTATTTTTAGATATTAAAAATATTATACTTTCTAGGGTTATGTGAATTTTAATTGAGAACTGAATTTACTTCAAGTTATATGAAATCTAGCTATTAATCATTTTATACCCAATTTCAGATTGTTCTGTTATTTCCTGCTATAAAGATTTTGATTCTCCTGCACCATATATCTGCTCACATTCTTTTATGGAGGTTTGTTTCTTCATGTTTGTTTATAGTAAGCATACAGGTGTTTGTTGTGGGTAGTTGGGAAAGGAGCTCTTCCTATCAGCTCAGTTATCATCTTGCTGCAGATGCCTGAAGGCATTATTAGTAGTGAAATTTCAGAGTAACAGGCCTTTGGGAGTGTGCAGGGAAGGGCTTTCTTTGGGACCTCACATGATCTCTGTACTCCATCTGATCCTAAGATAGGTCCGGATTATACTTATATGAAAATATTGTTAGTGTATTTGGGAGCCTTTAGAGCTATATCTTATAAAAAAAATTGAGGCATTTTTCCAAGTAGTACATTTGGAGTGTTGCATTGATTTTATAATGTTAACTTTAGAAGCATTAGTTTCTTGGATCTTTCACAAGTCTTCTTTGGAAGATTCAATTTTAATTGAAATTTCATTTATCACCAAATCATGTTAATTCCACTTCAGAAAAAGATCTTAAATTCATTGACATCTGTCCCTTTTCATTGCCGTTGCTCTGGTCCAATCACATCATTTCCTCCATAGACAACCACCACGTTGGCCTCCTACCTGGTCTGGGTGCTTACACTTTTGCTCTTCACAAGACCTCTGTGTGGTACTTTCACCATGGACACACATTATGGTGCCAAACCCCAAGCCTCACGAACTTTTGTGATGAACTCATAGGTTCCAGAAGCTTCACTTTTTGGGGATTTATGTTGTATTTCCTTGATTGAAAAATAATAAATTACAACTAATTTCTAGATAAAGTCAAATGACACTTTAAAATAATAGTTTCGTCTTCATACTATGTACTATAATTAGACCAAAATAACTTTAATTATACTGGCTAGATACATTTTTAAAATTGGTCTCAGCTAGTATACAAGAATAATACATAATTGAGACCTTAAAAATTATGTCATGTCTACTGCATTCTAGGAAAAAGAAACAAAATTTAGAAAAAATCTATATTTAAATTGTACTGAGAAAGGTATTATTTCTGTAGGGGAAAGCAACACAAATTTGATTTTTTTCCTGCTCATTTACTTACATTCTGAAATCTGCCACATTTCTTCCTTTTTTATATTAATAACCAAATAATTGACCATCTTTGTAAGAAATTGCTTCACAAAGGATGGTGTCATGATACTTTTCTGTGATAGGATTCCATATAACACAATTATTTTTCTATCATGTGGTAGAAATAGTTTTTTTTTTTTAATAACTATAACCAATTTTATGGAATGGAAGTTTCCATATAAGCAACTTTTCTGTTTTGATTTGTTTTCTGTCCAATATAATATGGAAGAAACTTTTACAATAAGAATTTGGTTGTATAAACCTTGTAATCCCTCTGTCCAAGAGCGAATGGATCTTGTCTTCAGACTCTCTCTTCATCTTTTCAATTCAATAGACTACCTAAAGTAAATTTATTGGGAGAACAATACTGAGGAGAAGGAGGGGGAGGGGAGGGGAAAGGAAGAAGAGGAGGAGGGGGAGAAAAGAGAAGTTAAGAAACTAGGGAGTAAGACTAAGATTGATGTGGATTATCATTAAATTTCAAGCTTTCTTCTACGATAAAATTTTATTTTACCTGTTAATTCAACAGACTGTAGCTGGACATCATCTATACTTTGGTAGCCAGCTCTTGCAGACAGAGATTGTCGTTTACATCAGTGTCTATAAAACATTTCTAGGTAATTTCAGTGTCTTCCGCTACCTCAGTGTATCATATCAATTCCTTGGCTTTTACTTTTCAAATTATGTCATCTTCCACTCTACCTCTGTCTCTTAATCCCAGTGTCATAACCTTGATCTTATCATTGTTAGTAACTTCAACCTATCTTTAATCTCAACTTCAAAGAGACCGCTCTCCAACTACTATTTACTTCTTCAGTTCACTTCCTCAGTATCTCAATTCCAAAGATTCTTCAGATTCACCAGGACATACAGTTACTTTCCTTATTTTATGCCTCTTCACTGTCTACTCATTTTCTCACATTTTCACTCATGATCTCAGTTGCCAGTTATCCACTCAAATTCCATGGCCCATCACTATAACCACTCATTTGCAGACTCAACTGCTTACTCCCTTGTCTCTTTCTCACTCTTTCCTATTTACCTGGTAAATTCAAAACTTGGTAAAAGCCAGTTTTCTGCTGAATATGTGGTTGTACCTATGGAGCTGAATGTGTCTGGAAAAAAATGCATGCTATGTTAAAATTCACTCTAAATTCATGATCACTAAACCAGGAATCTTAGTACTTCCAGACAATCCTATTACATTTACCTAATCCATTTACTCTCCTACTCACCTAGATGACTTTTTTATACCTTCTATTTGTTCAAAACACCCTCATATCTCTACTGTCCTCAATCTTATTTAGAAAATAGAAAAAATCAAAACAAATTATAAAAGCAGCTAACACTGCAGCAACTTATCCATCTACATCTGTATCCATAAATTTTGACTTTCCTCCAGTTTTTATCAATGAACTGTGCTTCAGTTAAAAGCTTAATTATTCCACTGATATAGTAGGTCCCATTCCTACATTTAGCTGTGCCAACTAAAGGATCCTGCTCCAGCCACCCTCTCTACTTTAAATACAAACTTTTTTTTCTATTAGGTCATTCACATCAGTGGAAAAATATGCTGTAAATTTTTTCATCTTATAAATCCCTATCTGAAATCTATATTTTAATCTAGATATCACTTCATTTTTCTTTTTCCCTTTATAGAAAAACTACTTGAGACATACTCTTTTTGTTTCAAAGTCCCTTTCTCTTATTATTTTTCACTTTGAAAAAATTATATTCAAATTTATTGATCAGTACCATGTAGTATACAAGATCTGTTTTCTTTTTCCATGATTTCTTGATCTGGTCAGTTTTATCAAATTTTTATATTTAACAGATTAAAACTTTTTGTTTTCTATCATTTTGAAAACAGTTATTAATAAAGACTCTTTTACTAAATTCCTAGTGAAATATACTTAAATGTGACATTTCACTTTTTAAAAAATTCATGAGACATTTTGTAGCTACTTTTGAATAACTACAATGAGAATTATCATTTTATCTTGAGGCTTACAGAAATTCACTAGCAAGAAAAATAATTTATTAGTGTTGCTCTCTGGTGTGGTCTTAATGTAGGATACTATGTCTAGAAATACATACCATCGATTTTCTTATTATAAAGTTGCAATGCCTTCTTGAACCCACTTTAATCAACTTTTCTTCCATCCTCACCTCTCCACCAAATCTGCTCTTGTTCAGGTTAACGTTGATCTTCATGTTTTTTTCCCAATGGCTGATCCTCTGTCCTTACAGAGACAATCACTTTATTCTTCTTGAAACAACATCTTTGCTTGGTTTCCAGGACTCCTCCAGACCACATTCCTTCTAGTTTTTGTCCAATTCATTGGTCATTCCTTCTCAGTCTCACTGACTGGTTACTTTTAATATTTCATATTTATAAATGCTTGGGTACTCTAGAGCTAAGACCTTGGCCTCTTTATATCCAACTACATGTTGTTACCTCCAAATTTATAGCCTAACCTCCAGACTTTTATATTCGAACACCTATTGAACATCTCCACTTAGATGTCTATCACGCAAATTAAACTTACCATGTCTAAAACTGAACTTCCTACCTCCCACTCCATCTCTAAACCTTTTCCCACAGTCTTTCCCATATTAGTAAATGGAAAATCCATCTATACAGTTGGAGTTATATTGATCTCTTTCTTTCTTATCCCAAATCAAATGTGTCAGCAAATCACATAAGATCTACTTCTAAAATATATTTAGAATTGAAATCATTGCTCACCACCTCCACTGCTACCTTCCTGGTCTATACACCATCACTTCTAGCCTACGGTGTTATATGCCATATTCTAGCCTTATAATAGTTCTGCCTGATTCTGTGCCCTTCCTGTTCCCCCACCATTTATTTTCTTTTCTCAATTCAGCAGTCAGACAGATCATATTAAGTCAGATCCTTTCAATTCTCTACCCAAAACTTCTAATGTATCTCCTTCACTAGAGAAGTCAGAGTACTCACAATGGTTTACAAAGGCTTACCCAAACTGGCCTCTCTTCTCCTTTCTGACCTTTTCTTACTAGTCTCCCCACTGATTACTTTGCTGCAGTCACACTGACTTTGAACATGTAGCACAAACTCCCATCTTAAAGACTTCACTCTTGCTAGTCTTACTGCCAGGAATACTCTTCCTCAAGGCCGTACTCTTTCTAATGGCTCATACCCTTACCGTCTCTGTATCTTGGCTTATATGTTACCTTCTTAGTGAGGCTAACCCTAACCACCTACCATATATGGCTTAATGTATGTTTATTTGCTTATGTGTACATAGTCTATCTTCACTTTGGAATATAAGATCCTCAAGGACAGGGATTTTCGTGTAATTTCTCTCCTTGTTGATTTTCTAGTGCCTAGAACAGTACCTGGGTTGTAACAATGCTTATTAAATGAATGAACGAGTGAAATAAAATGCAGATGTTCTCCATCTTCACCCTGTTAATCTATTTCATTCTACAAGTCTCATTTTCTGTTTTACATCCTTTGAGCCTTCTCAAAGTGAATTAATTAGCTGTATCTCTTAGCTGCAGTCATCATATTCTATGATAACCCATAATTTTGCACCTTGTCACCCTGCCTAGTTTTATATGTGTTCTCATAGAGGGCAGAGACCAGTGCCTGCATTATAATAAATATTCAAATAATTATTTATTGAATAGATGAATCATGTATGCATTCTCTATTGGAATTCTACCGGCATCACAGGAATAATATTTGTCATTCACCGAATATTTTCTTGAGGATTACCCTTATTGTAAGTTAAAGCTCTTCTTAAACGAGTAGCATATAACAGTGGACTAGGTCCCTTTGAATTAAATATATAAAGATATTGCTGGCAATCTTGCTAACTTGGTTATCAATTAATTAGTAAATGTTTTTAATAATCTCATTACTGTTTGATTAATTTTCAAATCATATTTTTGGTATCTTAGCGAATTAAATGTTGATTTTAAATCTTTCCCATTATCAGATTGAAATTCTAGGTGAAATTCACATTTAATATCTTCAGTAATCTTTATTAGTGTTATAATCTGTATTTTCACATCTTGCTTCTCTTTGGAGGAAAGAGGTCAAATAAATTGCATTAGATGACTCTAATTCCTTATAACACTTCCTTGAGCACCAACTGGCTTTATAAAACTTAGGTATAACAATGAAAACCAAATGTCAACTATCCTTGTGATAAAGTTTAATACAAAGTAAAAATTAATTTTCATTTTATATCTGAAACCATATACAACAGAATATCATTTTAACATAGTCTGGTTGTTTCACATTTGTAGATGTTATAAGAGTCTCACAATTTCTCCAAATAGACCACCACATGTTACATAAATTTATTGGAACTTTGATGGTTTAGAATAGGAATGTCAGTCTTGCAGTCAGTATTGTTCAGAGATTAAATTTTATAATAAATTATCAAGATTTAAAAAATTTGAAACAACATAAGTACTTTGAAAATGTTTTTGGAGGCATCTTTATGTCTTCTCTTATTTCTGTATTTAAAAAGGAATAAAAATGTAGAATGTGTGTTAGAAGACCTTTATAAAATTGTTAAACTTGATTTGTAAATGTTTATATTTACTTTCACTATCTGAAAAAATGAGTATAAATAGAGCTAACATTTCCTGATAATGTTGGATATAGGACGTGTCATTTCACACCTTCAATCTAATTAAATATACATACATAAAACATTTACCAAAAGAGTAATTTCTTTAAAAAAGTATTATATGTAAATTATATCCATTTGAGAAGTTTTCTTAGGCTCACAAATCCTTTCTTAAAAATGTACATGAATAATTGTTCATATAAAATTTGCTATTAGCCTATAAACATTACATAAAATCATTTGTAGTTGATAATATTTTAAAGTATAATCTGCTTTTCTTTCTAGGGTTTTTTTGGTAACTCTTGGTCCATCCACTATTCAAAGTGATAGGGCAGTCTTTGTTAATTACTCCACAGAAGGAAGTACTGAGAAAAATTCTAAGAAGTAAAAGTATGTTTGCTTTAAGAGGGTGTAGGCATGGGGATGGGGAGAAAGTCAAAGGAAAAGTAATGAGAAAGGAGGGATCACGTGTACCCTCACTGCTTCCCTTTTCCCTCTTCAGTCATCACAGGTGGAGAGCAGTAGAGACCCCAGTGGAGATCTTGAGAACCCAGGGCAGAGGAGACTTGGGCTTGCCCACATACTGGGATGGGGGCCCAGTATGGCCCTGTAACATCTCTAAACAGACTGGCCTGAGGCAGACCCATAACTTTCCCATGGACCACCATGCTCTGCAGTGACTAAAAATCCTTAGGCACCCAAGGAGGCCATGAAAATAGCAGAGAGAGTTGTTGGCTAAGACCTTATAGATTAGAATTAGGTTTGACAGAATTATAACCTCAGTAGACTAACTTCCAAGGACCAGACTACAGAAGAGACAAGATGTGAGCATGGACAGATGATACCAAGGAGTTCTTAGACTCAATCCCAAGCAAAAATAGCTGGAGTTTGAGTGAGTTTAAAAATTAAATTGGTGTAGAAAAATGAAGGGTTTTTAACCCCACAACTAAATTTGTAGATGGAGCTTCTTACCTGATTCACATATTTCTGTTTTCAAGCATATTGAAAGTTTTAAGTAATATGTAGGCTCTACTCAATAGGCAACCACAATTACATGATGACAGCTGATAATTGCTTACTAAACTATATTCCAGGGGCCACTTGGCTGGCATGTGGGGTACTTTGCAAGGCCCTGATTGGCAAAAATAATTTCTACAGGGACTCTGAAATTGAGATTGCCCTGACTTTGGAGACATTTGAGATCTATACCAGAGGTGAATCTACATACTTTTCATCATATATGCAAAAGCACAATGAGTAAAATAAGTTCCTATCTGTCGTGCCTAAGAATATGTAGATAAAAGCCACATGCAGAGATTTTCAGGCTTCCAGATCCAATGCTGAGTAATTCCCAAGTTCATGGTGAATTGTCTCCTCCCCTCATGTTTTTAGGTTTATTCTGGAACACAGCTCCTCAGACACCAGAATAGGCCACATGACAAGTTGCTAACAGAGTAATATGAGACATGGTTGAGAGTACTTTATAGACTGAGAACTACAAACTTCTAGAGCTGGAGGTCAGGTCTAGAAGGTTAGCCTTTCTTGAATATAAATCCTGAAGATAATTTCATGACCTCAAGTGTCTCCATGCTGATGTTGGTGACTAATGAGGGGAATGAGGGAAGAAGATGTTTAAGCCCCAGGATATAATGTTTGGACATAAATGGCTGATGCAAATTAAATAGTAAACATATTTCCCCATTTACTATAAATATGTGAAATTATTCAGTTTTAGTTTTAAACACCTTAAAAAAGAAACAACACAACACTATATTTTATAAGCTTATAGCATGCTAAGACTTATTGTTAAATCTTGAATTTATGAGAAAGCATTTTAGAACAAGCTGAGGTAGAAAAGGTGAAATAAAATGTTTCTGTTGACAACAGTACTCTGCATATAGAGGAAACAAAGTTTAAATATGTATTTACTTTTACATAAAGGCTTTTACTTAAAGTAAAATGAAAGCTCAATAAACACCAAAGTCTTCTGTTATCTTCATGTGTGAATATGGTATATAGTAAAAAACAGATTGCTGTATACATTCGTAGTAGTTTTCCTTAGTTTAGTCTTCAATCTTGACTTCTGAGTGTAACTATTTGAGCTCTATGTTGAGCTCTTATAAAGTTGCCTATTTCTGAAAAAATAGTAATTAGCAACAAAATTTATCAGCTCATAAATAATTCGAAGAACATTATTCCTTAGAACATTATTCATTAGGGATGTGTAATTATTATTTCTTCACATAAAATTGACAATTACAGATGTTAGTATTAGCTAATCAGCAAGAGGAAACAATTTTGAAAATTGAACGTTCTGCTTCATTAAGATGAATAATAAGTCATCTAAATTGCCTAGAAAACACCATGGATTTATCACAGAACTGATTTTCACAGATCTTCTCTGCTTCTAGAAATTGCTTTTTAAAATACAGATTAGAGTTTATAACTCATCTCCTTCAAAATCCTGCTGGTTCCTCATTGTTCAGATTTTTCACCAGAAGAGCCAGTTCCATGGGCTAGTGACTGTGCAGTTGCACAGAGTCCCACATTTAGAAGGGCACTGTGCTTGGTTTAATTCTCTGTCATAATTTCAAAATGATTAATTTTGAACAAGGTGTTCCACATTTCATTTTCCACTGGCTTCCACAAATTATGTGAGAAGCCTTCTCCAACTGCCCCAGACAGAATTTATTCTTTCCTTCTCTTTGTTCTTATACATTTTTTTGTATCTCTCTTAACTATGATACGAAATTACACTATAATTTGATTATCCTCTCAGAGAGTCGTAGTGGATGCTGTTGATATTCACCCAGATAGATCTCTTTCACCAGCCAAGTTCACCCATTTCCTGGTTTCTGTGAGTGCTGGCTGCCGACGACCCACAATTGGCTTTCTTTAGAGAATTGTACTGTTACAGAGATAGAAGTAGTCCATTCTTTACCTCAAGGTGGAAGCACTCTGTGGTGTCATTCATACTGCAGAGTTCCTAGTGGTATCCTTTAGGATTAGACTAAAGTAGACTGTAGCTGAGCCCACATCATTGCCTTGTTTTATCTCACCTATCCTGCTCCCCTCACTGCTTTTCTCCTTTGAGCATTTCCTCAACAGTACACAGGTACTTGAGTCTCTGTCCTAGGCTCTGCTTCTAGGTATTCCTGTCTAAGCTGACCATTTATTAGCACAGGGACCATATGTTAGTCATCTCTGCATCTTTATGCCTAGCACAGTGTCAATGGTCTACAATGTTTGAATGAAACTCCTTTCTAGGATGGTTTGCTTGGTAAATTTCTTTCAATGTAGGATCGTTTAAGATGTAACTATGGAGGTTAAAAATTTTGCTTCATTATTCTTCTTTCCTAGATATATACTTCTCTCTACCTTCCTAGCATTGTCTTTCCTGGCAGGACCCCATCTCTGGATCACCTCTGTCTTCTCTCTCAGACTTCTCTAAATGTCTGTTTTTCTGAGTGACTGATTTTTAACTCACTGTTTCTTTGAAAAGGTTTTAAATTCATAGACTAGTAAAATGAGAAGAACCTTAGAGAATATTCAGAAATGATATAATAAAGGAAAAAAATTTGGAAGAAAGTCTCAGGAAGCAGGAAGAAATAATGGAAAGATTAGAAGTATGTGTACATATAATGGACTGTTTTTTTCCTCATAAGTTTATAAATCATATTTTGATGATTGTAACAAAATTATAACACCATCTGATACACGAGACAATGATATTTAAAAGTGAGGAAGAGAAAGGGACTTAAAGAGAGTGAGTGATCCCCCTTATTAGAAGTGGTAAAAGTGTTGATACCAATAGGTTATTGTAAGTCACATATGTAGACTGCAATATTCAGAGCAATACTGTAATAACTATTCAAAAACACTATAAATAAGCCAAGATAGAATTCTAAAAAAAGTATTCAAGTAACCCACAGGAAGGCAAGAAAAGAGAAACAAAAGAGTGAATTCTAGGGAAACAAATGGAAAAATAAAATAGCAAACTTAATTTCTAAAGTAATAATATTGATATCAATGAAACCAGTCAAAATATACCAATCAAAGGCAGATTGGTATAATGGATTAAAAAAAAAGAAAAACAGAACTATATACTCCTTATAAGAAATTCACTTCAAATCCAATGACATAGGTAGGTTTATAATAAAAAGATGGAAAAAGGTATACATGAACAAATTAATTACAAGAAAAGCAGGAGTAACTATGTTACTATGTGATAAAGTGAGCAGTAAGGCTAAGACAATTACTAGCGACAAAAAACTTTGATAAAAGGATGAATCTACCAAGAAGACAAAATGATCCTAAATGTATACACATCCAATACCTCAAACTTCAAGAAACAAAAACTGATAAACATGAAAGGAGAAATAGACAAATCTGCAATAATAGTGGGTGACTTTAACACCACCCTTTTACCAACAGATAAAAATACTGGACAGAAAATAAGCAAATATAAAAAAATCTGAACAACATACTTAAACCAACAGAATCTAATTGACATACATAAAACACTCCACCCAACAAAGAAAGAATACACAATACACAGACTTTTCAAGTACGCATGGAATATTCACCAAAGTAAACTAATTCCTGAACCATAAAAGAAACTTCAACAAATTTAAAAGAACCGAAACCATACATGGTGTTCTCTGACCATAATGTAATTAAACTGGAAATTGATTACAGGAAGATAATAAAAACATCTTTAAACATGTGAAAGTAAACCACACACTTCTAAATAATACATGGATCTAAGAGAAAGAATAAAAGGAAATAGAAAAAATACATATAACTGAACAAAAATACAAGCACAACATCAAAATGTGAGCAGCTAAAGTGGTGGTTTGAGGGATAAAATTGTAATTTATACATTTATAAATTATAGCTTCTATTGGAAATGAGATAGTCTTAAATAATCTATGTTTCTACTTCAGAAAGTAGAAAAAGAAGAGCCAATGAACTTAAAACAAGCAAAAGGAAATAAAAAAGGATCAGAGCATTAACCAAGGAAATAGAAAGTAAGGAAACAATAGAAAAAAAATCAATTGAAAGTAAAATTTATAAAATTAATAAACTTCTAGCAAGATTGACAACAATTTAGAGAGAGAAGACAAAGATTGCTAATATCAGAAATGAAATATGGGATATCACTACAGATTCTGCAGCCATTAAAAATCAATCAATAAATATTATGAACAACTTTGCAGTATTAAATTTGACAATGTTAGAAGAAATGGAAAAATTCTTTGAAAACCACAATGGAAAAATTCCTTGAAAAATAGTGACTACCAAATCTCAAAAACAAGAGGAAGCAGATAATTTGAATAGCCCTATAATAATTAAGAAAATTGAATTTATAATTTAAAAAGCTATTGAAAAAGACATCGCCAGACCTAGATAATTTCACTAGAAAATTCTAGTAAGCGCTTTAAAAAGAATTGACACCAATTTTACACAATCTCTTTCAGAAAATAATGCAAGGAAACACTTCCCAACTCATTTTATGAGTCCAGTATTAGTCTGACACCAAGACTAGAAGATAATACAAATAAAGACTACAGACCAATATCTCTCATAAGTGCAGACACAAAAATTTTCAACAAACTATAGGCAAATGAAATCCAAAAATGTATAAAAACAATTATATTTCATGACCAAGTATGCAAGTCTTGTTCAACATTCAAAATCAATTAATGTAATTTATCATATCAATAAGCTAGAGAACAAACATGATCATATTAATTGATACAGAATAAATATTTGAAGAAAATCCAACTTTTTTATGATAAAAACTTTTAGCAAGCTAGGAATAGTGTATACTTAACAAATCATGTAAGGAATCCATATGCTGAAAATTTTAGAAAATGATGATGAAAATAATAAATGGAAAGATATAACTAGGTTCATGGATTGGGAGGAAGGGTTAACATAGTAAATATTTTAATTCCCCCTAACTGATCTACAGGTTGAATGACATTTCTATCAAAATCTCATCAAGGCTTTTTATAGACATAGACAACATTATGCTGAAATTTATATGTAAGGCTCAAGAGTTGAAATAGTTAAAACGATCTTGACAAAGAAGAATTAAGTGGGAGGAATCACTCTATTCAATACTAAGGTTTACTCTATAGTTCAGTAAAAATGACAATATACTATTTGTAAAGGGTCACACTGATCAGAGGAATAGTACAGAAACCCCCGAAATAGACCCACACAAATACACTCAACTGATTTTTGATGGAGATGCAAAAACAATTTCATGAAGAAAGAATAGCCTTTTCAACCACTGGTTCTAGAGCAATTAGGTATCCATAGGCAAAGGAAAAAAAGAAGAATCTCAATCTAAACCTCACATCTTAACAATTAACTCAAAATGGATCATAGAATTAAATGTAAAATGTAAAAGTATAAAAATTTTAAAAAAAACATTGGCGAAAATATTTAGAATCTAGGATTATTTAAAAGTTCTTAGATATGACACAAAAAGCATGATCCATAAAAAAAAAAAAACAACTTGACAAATTGGACTTCATCGAAATGAAAAAGTTACAGATTAGGAGAAAATATTTCCAAGTTACTTATCCAACAAAAGACTAGTATGTAGAATATATAAAGAACTCTCAGAATTCAAAAGTAAAAAAAAAAAAAAATCTAAAAAGAAAAAGAACAAAGGACCATGAAGAGACATTTCAATGAAGAGCACACACACATGGCAGATAAGCAAAGATATTCAACATCATTAGCAATCAGAAAAATGCAAATTAAAACTCTGGTTAGTTTTTACTACACCTGTATCAAAATGCTACACCCTCACCAAAAATAAAGTGACACCAAGTGCTGGCAAGGAGATGAAGAAACAGGATCACTCATATATAGCTGATGAGAATGTAAACTCGTACAGGTATTCTGCAAAACAGTTGACAGTTTCTTATAAAAACTAAACATGCATTTGCCATACAACCCAGTAATTGCACTTTTAGGCATTTATCCCAGAGAAATGAGCGTTTATGTTCACATAAACTCCTGCATTCTAGCAGCTTTATTTGTAATAACCAAAAAATGAAATTAGCTCAAATGTCCTCCAACTGATGAATGGTTAAACAAACTGTGGTACAAAAATACCATGGAATACTATTCAGTGATAAAGAGTAAAGAGCTATTGATTCAAACAACAGTTTGGGTGAATCTCCAGGGAATTATGCTGAGTAAAAAGCAATCACTAAAAGTTACATACTTTGATGCCATTTATGGAGCATTTTTCAGATGACAAAAATTTTGGAAATGAAAGTAACATTAGTAGATGTTTGAGGTTAGGGACAAAGAAGGGAAGTGTTTGGGATGGGAGGGAGATGAGTATGGTTACATAGGGAATCAGGAAGTCTTTATATGGTGATGAAACTATTCAGTATCTTGACCAGGAAGAGCATACAGGAACCCACACATGTGATAAAATTGTATAGAACTACAACACACATACACACACATATGAGTACAAGCAAAACTGGGAAAACTGAATAATATTGGCGGATTGTATCAAGGTTAATATTCTGATCGTGATATTATATTATTGTTACGCACAATACTGCCATTTGGAAAACTAGAAAATATACACACAGGATCTTTCTGTATTATTTCTTACAACTGCATGTAAATCTATAGTTTTTTTTGTAATGTGTCAGAAGAAATTAAAAAAATATTTTAATTGTAAATTTAAACATTTTTGTTTAAATTATTTGATATATAAGGTAATATTATTGTCTCATTTCTTAATTGCCTATCGTTTATTTTTCATTTGGGAACTAGATGTTGATACTTAATTATAAGATATTTCTTGATGTATATACCCAGTTCTAAGGTATTAAATAAATTAGATATTTTTATAATTATAAAATTACTTGATAAATAGTAGCTTCTGATAAATTTTAGTATATATGTCCAATTCGGAGGTGTTTTTCCTCCTGACACCAGCCAATTCTGACACTGAATGTCCTACAATTCACTTTAATTCTGACCCTAGTTACCTGGAGTTAGAGTCAGATTCTTTAGGTTTAAGGGTTCAGTCCACAAGACTTCCCCTGCCTCAGATATTAGTTGTCAATGGTGTGCCCAGGTCACCCACATTTTGCCTGTTTGAGTACAAATTCAGGCATTCCCATGACCCTCAGGTTCAGTAATTCATTATAACAATTCACAGAACTCAGGAAAGTGTTTTCTTACTATTGCCATTTTATTACAAAGAATGCACCTCGGGAACGGCCAGATGAAGAAATGCACAGAGCCAGGTTCTGTGGGGAGGGCGCAGAGCTTCCGTGCCCTCTCAGGGCGCACCACCCTCCCAGCACTTGTGCATGCTCACCAACCCAGAAGCTCTATACACCGCATCGTTTTGGAATTTCTATGGAGGTCCCGTTACATAGGCATGATTGATTAAATCATTTACGATTGGTGATTGTAGCCCCTCTCCCCTCCCTGGAGGTGGAGGCTTAGGGTTTAAGTTCCAATCTTCTAATCTCAGGGTTGGTTCCTCTGGTTCCTCTGGCAACTACTCCTCATTCGGAAGCTCTAGGGGCCCAACAAGAGTCACCTTATTAGTACAAACTGAGGTACTGGTTGAAAGTGGCTTGTTATGTATAGCAATAGATGCTATTGTCTCTGTCAGTCAGGAAATTATAAGGTCTTTAGAAGCTTTTTGTCAGAAGCCAGAGATAAAGACCAAACGTCTTTCTGTGATTACATGTGTGCCTATGTGCGTTCAGTTCTTTTTAACTCAATGCTGTTACCAGAAAGTGTTTTTTTTTTTTTTTTAATGCATAGTACCTCACTGAAAAAGAAAATGAAAAAAATACTTGAGATCTTAAAATAACATCAATACATGCATACCCTTCCCGAGTAGGAAGGTTTTTCAAGATAGTGTAAATATGTTTGATAATAAATCTGTGGAAACAAAAGCTGTATTAATCAAGGCTTGCAAAATGTAAAATACTCCAGATAGTTATCCTTTATAGTATGTGTAATGTTATATAAAAAACTGCATAAGCTTAATCAATGGCTGCTAGAATCCTGTCCTGTTTAGTGCTGCCTTAGATAAAAGGGTATTCAATACTTTATTCTGATGGATAATAGATAACTTTTCATCCTCCGGCTCCTTTTTAGCCAGTTAGTAGAGGTGAATTTGGTATTTTGCTGAGAGAGACCTTATTCAGCTCCAATAGGAATTTTTAGTGTTTCTCATCTATATTAATAATTTGGCCTAATTTTTAACATATTTATTTATTGGAGAAGCAATATAATGTGGTAGTTATAGTCATGGATCTTCGAGTTGGACTAGCAAGCCTCACTTCCACTTATCCGTATATTATGTTAACTTAAAAACGAAGGGCCAAAGTGAGAGGCAATGAGAATTTATTTGAGATCCAAAGAATAGCTATTCTGGAAGCACTAATTTAGGTAGAAACCCGAATAGTATTCTGATTAGGAGGTGAAGGCAAGGGGTATTTATGAAAAAGGGAAGGGGAATGGTTACATGAATAGAAGTAATTTCTGTAGGTACAAATAAGCCATCATAGCTATGCTAATACTAAAGAATATCTTCAATTTTCATTCCAATATGCATGTCTGCTTTCCTGTTAGCTTTGCAAACAGTTATTTAGAATACAGTGCTGCTTTAAGCCCAGCCAAGATGTTATTTTACACTGGTTAAACATTTCATAGGTTTGAGGAGTAAGATGTGCAAGGCAGATCCTATGGGGTGGCAGCTCTAACTCCATTTTGAACTGGTTCCATTATATTATTTTTCACAATTACCTTGGACAATCTACTTAACCTCTATGTGCCTCTTCTTATCTATATCAAAAGTCCATACCTACTTAATGGATGAACTAAGTATATATAAAAAGATTTTGATTGGAAACACATAGGAAGCATTATATTGATGTTGGTGATAATTACTATTGACATGACATGCAGGAGAAGCTCATAGTATCTAATAATTTCTGTTTAAGTACTTTACAGCTATAGTAAATGGTGATTTGTAAATGAAATTTACTGAACATATAAAATGATTATATATCTTATTTTGGCCAGTCTTTTCTATGAGAAAATAAAATCATGGTTTAATATAACAGTAATGCATCAAAGTATTCAAAACTACTTGTTTATATTTTTTCACTAAAATAAGACTGATAGTTTAATATTTATTTTTTGGGTAAGTCAGTAATTACTAACAATGAAGGTAGTGGCTATGGTTGTGATAATGAATTTGGTCATTGTACAGCACTTAGGGTATGATTATTTTCCTTGGCTATCATTAATGACCAGAATCTTCAAACAAACTCTGCTGCGGCATTCTTAAAGCTACTGACCCCAGGCCTATCACTTGACCTAGAGGTTGATTAAAAAGAATCTTTATATATCATAATGGTATTTCCAATAACTATAGTCAAAACATACATAAAATAACAGGTCTTCTTCTCTTTAAAGCTATATTAACTTGAGAATTGCTCTAATGCTAATTTATTTTAGGATTATTGTAGAAATCACTAAGCTAAGACTGATTTCATATGAAATCCTGAGAGTCATAGAGGGCTAGAAATTGATTTTTTAAAAATCTTAAATTTAGGAAATTATTAATCAATTTTAAAAAGTAGTTTTTAAAAAGAGGGTCCCCTTTAAGTGTTTTCACCAACTGGGACAAATCAAATTGTTCAGCTCTAAATGTCGACAGTTTTATCTGTGTGAAATGAGATTAAAATGAAGATTAAGTGCAACCATAGAAGAGGAAAATAATGAAAAGGTCAATTCTACTTGATAATGATGGCAGGCACACATTTTACACAGTATTTGCTAGCACTGCAGGAATAGATCAGAGCTATCATTTTTCCCATCAGCCATCTCCTCGATTCTCTAGGTATCCACTAGGTTGAAGAAAGTGGGAGAAGGTGACACAACATGCCATATTAACAAGAATTGTGTCCTGCGAAAGAAAAAATTATACTCAACTTTTAGAAAACAATTTATGAAGCAACATGCTTACGGATTACCTGAAGAAAACAGGTCTAAATGGTAGTACTCAGTATGGCGACACATATTTTGGATCCAGATGAGGATGCAGTCCTCAGAGCTTTTAATGAATAAGTTATATACCTAAGCTACCTAATAAGACTCTGGAGCTGTTTATTACTGAGGTGCTGGTATAAGAAAGGAGCCATCTGTGAATCTCAAGAAGTCACACTACCTGGGTTCAAATCTCGGTTCTACCACTTACCAGTTATAAGGCCTTGTGTTAATTAACTTTCACTGTCTCTATATTCTCATCTGAAGCATAGGAGTAATTACAACTACCATTGGGTTGTTATAAGGATTAGGTGAATTACTGTACTTAGAACAATGCCTGATACTTAACAACCACTAAGTAAATGCAGACTATTTTTAATTTTATTATTTGACAATTTAGTAATAAACTCTACAGAATTAAAGGAAAAAGCTTTCCTATTTTGATTTCTACTTTGGAGTAATTTGTATTGTTAAAATGTTTAAATCCTTAGAGCCTTGCTGTTTGGCACCTTTTTTCTATATTTATTATTATGTTATTTTAAAATTATGGAATTTGAAATATTTTATAACCTATATTATTATTATTATTTAAATTAAACTTACTGGGGTAACATTAGTTAAAAACATTATATAAGCTTCAAGTATACAAATGTATATATCATCTAGATATTGTACTGTGGGCTTATCACTTAAAGTCTCGTCTCCTTCCATATCATTTTTAGATTTGGTCATGTCTGTCTGCCTACATCAGATAGAATGCATATTAATAAGCATAACTGTAAAAATCTAATTTAACTCATTATGTTTCTCATTAAACATAAAGTATCTTGGAAGACTGAAAAATTGTAAACAGGAACCAGATGCTATGAATTCTTAACGTATAGCTTCAGAATCATTGTACAAGATGAACAGATTTTCTTACCTGAATACAATCACACATATTTAGCTCTCTAGAACTACTGTAATGGCAAGATACATAATGTAGAAAGAATAAAAGTAAAGCCAAATTTGCGTTCTAACACAATTCTAGTATTTAAATCCATGCCAAGAGCTAGTTAGTGAAAAGAAAGTACAAAATTGGTTGGTTTTACTGTATGTTTTTACTTAAAAAGCTGTATATTTAAATAAAGTAAAACACTCATTGTAATTAAAATTTTCCAATCATGGAACATTTGAAGTTATACTTTATAAAGTTCAAGTTTGAAAATTAAATTTTAGACTTAAATGCTAACAGGTTGTTAATATCTGTACTTTCTCATAACCTCCCCTACTCCCCAACCCCAACACTCATACTTAACATAGTGGTCAGGAGCCCAGACACCAAGGCCAAACTGCTTGAGTTCAAATCCCAGCTCATCTACTTGCTGACTTTGTGACTTTGCTCTCTGTGCCTCAGTTTTCTTGAATGTAAAACCAATTTTACTATTATCAACTTCATAGGGTTTATGTGAAGATTAAAGATTTATATACATATATAGAGAGAAATATAGATATATATTTATAAATATACACATATATGTACTTACATGTATTTTATATTTATATACAAATATATATGTACTTAGACACACAGTGTCTATATAATAGTCACATATATGCATATATATGTATGTATGTCTATACATGTGTATATATATGTATACACATACACACACACAAAGGGCATATCTGAAGAATCTCCACATTCCTGTATCTGGTGCCTTCCTAAACCATTGTTACTCTTGCTGCCTTTATGTGTAAGGGGAGAGAAGCCATACTATTCAATAATGTCTTCACTGGCATGGCCTAGGAAAAATACTTAAGTTGTTAAAAAAATTTTTTATAGTACCCCATCTCCCTTTCTGTGCTCTTGTTTCTTCTCTAGCACTCGATACTCTTCTTTCAGCCATTCATGTAAATATAATTCCTTTAAGCTGCCTACACTGGTTGTCTAAAGCCCTTTTCTCTAGTACTTTTCTTGTATCTCCCTGTCACAAAGGGTTTAATACCTTTACCTTCTTGCTTCCTCCTCCCCTTCCCATCAGTTCCAGCCTTTTTTTTTTTTTTTTTTTCTTATGTGATCAGCACTTGGGACCACATCCCATAAGCACACACACACTAAGGTATGGCTGACTGGGAGCCTTAACTGGGGCTCCTTTCCTTTGATGAAAAAAATGGTGTCCCTTCACTGGAGTAGTGAAATTGGAATTGTGCATTTTAATTTGAATTAGTGGGTATAATTGAAGAGGTGACTTGATACCTTCCTGGGGTGAAGCTGACTATAAAGAGAGAAGGCGATAGCTTTGGTGCTAATATTTAGTGAAAATAAGTGTCATTAAAAGATAAAGAGGGGTATCTAGAAACTAAGGTAGGTAAACATCAGTGATTTTTATATGGATTCACTCTCTCACTTAGAGTTACTGTTTATTTCCTAAGCCGCTATCTAAAATGATGTATAATTTTTTGAGGAGGGGAGACATGAGAATAGAGAGCTTGTGGGGTTTGTTTATTCACTATATCTCCCCGTATAGGTGTCAAATAAATGTATGGTGGATATAACAAATAAAAATGGGCCTATTTAATTTTCACTTCTTTTTGACTCACTTGCTTCAAGGGAAGTTATTTTTTTTTTAAATAAAAGTTCAATTTTTGTGTATTTTAAGTGAGAATTGAGAATGAATAGAGAGCTTTTCAAAACTTGCTCAAACACAACTTCTGCATTTTCAACAGTACTAAAATACACGTGTACAGAAATTGCAGCTACATTATTTCTAAGTCCAAGAGAGAGCCTGAAAAGAATATACAAGTGATGCTAACACAGCTGTGACAGAAAGCAAAGTCAGAGCAATACAAATGTTTTAAAATCAATTTCCCTCTCCTAGAAGTGTTTCAAATTGACCTTCTTTGGGATAGCCAGGCCTACGAAATACCTACAGCTCCTTTGAAGAGTACTCAGAATATAACCTAACAACAAGAGCTATTTTGGGAGGAGGTGGTTGGGCTATAATAGTTAAATAAATAATTTTAAGCAGATGTAACATAACCTGATAAGTGCCTTTAGTCAATTCTCAACTCATGTGTTAACTAACTCTTCATTATTCAGTTGTAAAAAAGTTACATTAGAGACCCTCCCCCTCCCCCCCCACCAAAAAAAAATCTCTGGATATCAAGATCAAGAAATTTTAGTAAAATATATGTGATGATTAATAATAATATTGAGGAAAATAATGCATTGTATTTGCCTCTATAAGATTGATTTCAGTTATGCATAGTCCCATATTTGGTACTTTTAGAATTTTCTATCTCATTTTTTCTGTCTCTGTTGTCACATGAATGATTAATGGTAATGATTAAAATAAATTATGTGTAATATGTTTTTAAAGTAATTTAATTAAAAGCATTAAATAAATAGTAGATAACAAATATTTCCAATTATAACCTAAGGCAAGTTCAAATTTTAAACTTTGTCAAATTTCCATTTAAATAAAAATACATGGAAGAATTATACATTCTTTGGTCGCTTGATGTTAAGGAGACTATATGTGTGTGGCTTTGTCTGGATAGACTCAGATTATGTCAGTTGTTCCAACATAATAATTCATAACACTCTGACTCTCAAAAATGTTGCATTTTAGTTATTAAAGCATATACACATTTTATCTAGTGCAAGCATCTTTCTTGTGAAATGCTGTTATAACTGAAAAAGTTTTAGAACTATAGTCAGTAATATTGTAATAACTTTGTATGACAAATGATTATTAGACATGTCATGGTAGTCACATTGTAAGTTATATAGATGTTGAATCCCTATGTTGTGCACTCAAAACTAATAATGATGTTGTATGCCAACTATAATTTTAATAACTTTTTAGAAAAATTCTAGAACTTTTTAGTCAACAGGTGTGAGCCACGAATAGTGGCGAAAATTATATACAGTCATAGCAACTGTCAGTTCTTCTGCCTGTTCATCCTCACTGATGCTGCTTTATGATGCGATGCATTCCTTCAAATATCTGACAGTCCATATTCTTTAATGTAAAAAAAGTATTACTTTTTTCTAGCAAATTTTATTCAAACAGTAGTCTAAAATGCAAGTTTACCTTTTTTTTTTTCCCCCTAACATTTAATTTCTACAGTACTCAAGAGTTTGTGTTATTATTCAGTAGAGGAAATATCTTTTGGAAGCTGTATGTTTGTTAGATAATTTCATCCCCAAATAAACTCTTGGCTTCTGGAAGTATCTCCTTGGTTATAGCATAATGTTTGCTATGCAGTCGTCACTTAATAGATATTTATTAAATGAATGGGTAGCAATGATAAATAGTTTTAACTTAAGAAAAGTTGATTATTTATTATAAGTTAGCAGCATTTTTATCAAGTCATCCAAGCTACAATGAGACTAATAAAATTCTTAGTGAAGAGTATCTGATCACTACTACCCACATTTATTAGGTTAAACACAATGCACATGTTTCCCGAAGGAGAATTAATTAAATTGCCCCATGTAAGATTATTAACTGAGAACTTTTAACTCATATATTTTTAAATATGAAAGAGGAAAAGAGACATACGGGGGGGAGAGTACCATGACATAATTGAAATTCTTGTCACGGTGAATGGTGTTGCAATGAATTTCTGCTATCGAAAGCCTATCAATCATTCTGGAGCCCTTAAACATATACTTTCCATGTTATGTTATGAATTTTTTTTATCATGGTCAGAGAGGTGGTTGTTATTTCAGACTAATAAGAATTCAAGAAATGCACCATATTATAAAGAAGAAGAGAGCTTGGGACACCAGGAGACCTTGAACTTTTCAGATGTAATTTGAAACCAAAGTGTGAGCACTGCTTTTGAAGAGATGAGCTTTGCTCTTTGATCATGTTATTAATCTTTTAGGAATTTAATAACATTTAAGCTAATTCGATAATTTAACCAAGATGTAGTCAATAATTATAGTAAACTTTAAATGTCCATAATAGCATGATGGGATAAGAGAAGGCCAATAATAGAGTAGGTCAGAATCTTAAAAGTCTTTAATTCTTCAAGTCAACAGAAGAGAACTATCGACATAAAAAAGGGCTAATTCAGGTGAATTCCCAAAAGGTGATTAGTAAGCCACTACCAAATTAAAATGATTGTTTGAAACCTAACTAGTCCCTTGATGCTGCAATTGAAGCTCATTAAAGCCCTAAGCTATATAGCTTCCTGTTATTCTTAACCACATCTTTGTATACCTGGTGATTCTTTCCCTACCTTTCTACTTCTTTCTTTTGGTTTTACTTACCTCTTTGGATAGATCGTAGCTGTTAAAAATAGAACATCAATTTATGTCCTTTTTGGAAAAAAAAATTCAAACAGAGATAAAAGCATGGCCACTTTATAGTTTAATAACTACATATTGAAATTGCTGAACTAAGTTAAAAAAATTAGCCATTTCGTATCTCAAGTTATTACCTTAAAGACTAATTTGTCTTATTTCCAAATTTAATTTCATGAGAACAGTTTTCTTAATGCAAAGCACACAAAATATTAATGAATCAACTCAACCCTCTGTGTCTATTCTAATAAAAAGTACAAGTCCTGCAAAGCAAACTCTTTTGCTTAAATGTCTTTTAATGTAACACTCAAATATCAAAAACTACATGCAGCAATTTCAGTATCTTATCTACAGAGAAAGAAAAATGACCTAAATTTCTTTCTTTAGAACCATTTGTTTTAACTTTTATACCTAAAGAAATGTTTTTAAATCAGACGTCAATTGTTGCAATATCCCCCACTGAGTGCTTTCCCATCAAACAAGATATATTCAGAAATGCAAACATTAGAAATATATTTGTGTAAAGAGGCTATTAAAACATAAAATTAAAACATAAAACATAAAAATGATTAAAGCTAAGATTGTTGTTGAAATAAATGGTCCTTTACACTGTATTGTTGCAGAAAGGCTCAATGTTATTATCCAAGGTGTCTGTCTTAATTGATCTCAATTTTCTAGATAATTGCTATACTCTCCATCTCATTTTGTCTCTATAGGCATAATCTTTCTCTTTAAAAAATGACAAAAAGTTAGCATCATTTAGAATACCCTGCCTAAGTCTGAAATTTTTGCGTATTTCTGTACTCTCTTTTAAATTGGTAAGCTTGTGGCTTCTATATGGAAGAACCAGGTTTGAATTAAGGCAATGACATAAAGACAATAGTGAAGATTTTCAGAATGCAGGTCAGGTTATATTTTGTGAATTTTTTGTTTTAATTTTTTTAAAAGGCGGGAAACCACTGAAATGCTGGTCAGATGAGAGGAATTACAGACCAGTATGGAATATTATATTTAAGAGAGAGAAAATGGTTGAAGAAGCTCAATTTGGGGTAAGGACCAAGGAAAGGTAACAGGATTGTGTGAGACCTGCTTTCTTAACGTGGCCGATGTGTTTCCTTGCCTTGATGAACGGTAGTAGGAGACTCTCAGGTTGCTCAGAATTAGTTACCTGTGGCCTAGGTTGACATTTAAGCCAGGTCTTTACGAAGTGGGTAGGACTTTTCTTAGAGAACAAGCATGAGAATGTATAACAGGCAGAAGGAATAGCACACACTAAGAAATACAAGTTTGAAAGTACTTGTGAGTAAAGTGAATGCTGAGAAGTTCTGTATGGATAGAGCAACAGGATATGTGGGCTAGAGTAGTAAATCACAGGGCTTGGTTTTATAGGTTAAAACAATTTTACCAGTGCTAGTGATTAAATAAAAGTCAATTTTGTCTTTTTCATCTGTGTAACCCCACTCCCTAGCATAGTTACTAGTGCATGGAAATCACTCTGTTACTATTTCTTGAATAAATACATTTGTAGTGACCTAAAGCCTTGAGGAATAATTAACACATTTGAAGTAGAATTCAAAAAATTTGAAGACAGACTGGAATGGGCCAAAAACAATGAGATATAATTTAATATAGAGACCAATAGACAATTTCAGCCTCATGTTCAAAAAGTCAGCCACCTAAGTACAGAATGGAAGTGGTGGTGTCGTTGTAAGCCAAGTTGAAGAGCAGTTCAACACTAGAAAATATAGGGATTTTAGCTGACCATAGCCAAATATATGTCAACACTATCACACACTGCCAAAAATTGTGGGCCCACAAATGTATGTCACATACTAGAAGTTATAAAAGCAAAGTGGGTAAGAGCCCTGTAACCTACATGTCAGTTCACACCTGTAGCCCCATTCTGAGTTCTGAGCACATAATTTTATGATTCATATAGTGTCAGAACTACAGTTAGTGAGTGTTGGCAAAGGCCAGGACAGAGAGTGCTACAGAAGAGAGACTTTCTACCCCTTCCCTGCTTCCCCTATCTCTATTCTAAGCAACCACCAGTTTGAGGTCTCACTGGATATCCAGCAACAGATATTTAGAGACAGCATGAAAGAAATACATGTTGGTTTTTAAAGCTCTTTAAAAGCTTGGAGTTTTCTATGTGTTTACTGTTTGGGGTACCTAATATGCTTAATTGCTTAATTGTGTCATGTAGCACATCCAGACAGAAAGAAGCCTGACTAAAACACTGTTCTGGGCAGGTCATTCCTTAACTAATTTTATCTCCTTTGAGCACGAAAATATTGACTGTACCAGCTAGGTGGGGTATATCCTGCACCAATATCTTAGAGTTCACCAGGTCCTCTTCTTTATCAGCATTCTTTCTGTAATAACCTTCTCTGACAAACTAGGGAAGGTCATATTTTATTATGATTGACCCAAATAATACACTTATCATTTAAGATTCTTGTTTTCCTTTAAATCCCCTTCTTTACCTTTAATATAGAAGTGTCAAAATATTTCCTAAGGAGATAGTGACATCAGCATTGTGGCAGCATAAGATGTCCCTCGATCTTGTCCCCTCCACCTTGCAACAACAAATATTTGGCATGGATCCACAAATAAAAGTGCTTCTGATGCCAAGGGATCCAGAAGGAGTCTTGCCCACCCATGTATCAGGTAATAGGCTGACAAACCTTAGTACCAGCTGCAGACCCTGCAATAGCCTGTGAACCTGTTCCAGCCCCTCTTGGCAGTGGTCCGGTGCACCTGGAGAACACTGACTTGGGCAGTCACCCACAGAAGGACAAGAGAGCTTTTGTGGAAGTCTAGGTTTTCAGAGGAGACATTCCAGCACTCCGTCGGAGAGAGAAAGTGAAAAAAAGAGAGAATTTGGAGAAATTGGAGTGGATAGACAAACAGCTTGACTTTGCCTGCATCGCCCCTCCCCCAAGGTGGCACAGGCTAGGACTAAATGAGACCTGTTTGGCCTGAGATTTCTTCCATGGGGGAAAGAAAGGCTTGGTGAATGAGCTCTTGGCTTATCCAGCTGTGTGGGGCACTGCCAGTGAGACTCATTTCTCTCTCGCAGCATTCAGAGTCCTAAATCAGGAGCTCTGTGACTTGAGGAGGAAGGAAATAAAAAAAAAAAAAAAATGGCAGATAAATTCTCAGAAAGTGGCATTAAAAGGACATTGTTATTGCTAACTTCATAGTGGACTCCATCAGGAAGTTCACCCACAAGTGGCTGGGGAAGCCTCATGTGTGAATTTCTCCCAACTGGCCCCTGGGCACCCCAAAAACCTACATGCCTCACCTACACTTCTTCCCACTAGCCTGCTGGCTTACTATGCTTGCTTCAGAGAGTGAGGAGAGTGAGCTTTGGTAGAATGCTGATGGGCATGTGCAGAAAAGAGGTCAGGGTCTGCAGGCCAGGCGGAAATCACAATCTTGAGCTGTAGGGCTACCTTCAGGAAAACAAAAGAGAGGCTATCAGTGCATTGCAAGATGGAGATAAGACAAACAAGTTTAAGAATTCTGCTACAAGAGTGAATAGGAAACGTGGAGTAGATATTTTCGTATAAGGTCTAAGAAATCCCAAACAGGACTAATAGAAGATATTTTTATCCTGAAGCAGTTAGTAAAGACTGGAGGGGGTGACTGCTATCTGAAATATAAAGACAATAATGCAAAACTGTAAAAAACATGAAAAATTAAGGAAACATAACATCAGAAGGGTTCACAATAATCTTCCTGTAACCGAAACCAAAGATGTGGGGATATGTGATTTACCTGATAAAGAATTCAAATAGATGTTTTCAGGAAACTTAATGAGCTACAATAAAATGCAGGACAATAGTACATGAACACAATGAAAATTTTAACAAAGAGATAGAAATCATAAAAAGAACAAAACAGTAATTCGGGAGCTGAAGAATTCAATGAATGAAACGATAAACGCCATGGAGGATGTCAACTGCCAAATAGACTGAACAGAAAAATCATTTTTGATTTAGAAGCTAGAAATTTCGAGAATACCCAGTCAGAGGAGAACAAAGAAGAAAGAATGAAAAAGAACAAAGAAAGCCTATGTGACCTATTCAAAGGACACCATCAAAAGAATCATTACAGTTCCAGAAGGAAATAGAGGGAGAAGGAGGTTAGAAAGCTTATTTAAAAAGTAATGGCTGAGAATTTCCCAAACTCCGGTGAATGATTTGGCCATACAGAGATATTGAACTAATAGATTACCATGCTATTTTGATATAAAACGATCTTTTCCAATGCACATTATAATAAAACAGTCAAAAATCATGACAAACAATCCTAGCAGCAGCAAGAAAAAATAAATTTGTAAACTACAAAGGACTCCCATTGGGCCATTAGCAGATTTCTAACCAGAAACCTTACAGGCCAGGAGAGTAGGATGATATGTTCAAAATGCTGAAAAAAAAAAATTGCCAACCAGGAATGCTCTGTCAAAGTAATCCTTCAGAAGTGGAAATATGGACTTTTCCAGACAAACAGAAGGTGAGGGAATTCATACACTAAGCCTACCTAATAAGAAATGCAACACAGTAGTAAAGGTAAATAAAAAGTCAAGTTCAGAATACTATAATGTGGTGTGTTAACCACTTAAGTATAGTGTAAAGGTTAAAGAACATGAGCATTAAAAAATCAACATGGAAATGTTGGACTCGAACAATACTTTAGACTAAATGGATATAACAGACATATATAGAACATTACATCCAAATAGTAGCTGCATACACATTCTTCTCAAATGCACATGGAACATTCTCCAGAACAGATCATCAGATAGGCCATAAAACAAGTCTTGGAAAATTTAAGAAGAACACCAAGTGTTCTTTCTGACCACAATGTTATGAATCTAGAAATCAAGAACAAAAGGAAAACTGGAAATTAACAAATATATGGAAATTAAACAGCAAACTTCTGAACAACTGATGGATGGGCCAAAGAATAATTCAAAAGCGAAAAAAAAAAGAAAAAACCTTGAAACAAATGAAAATGAAAATGCATTATGCCAAAATCTATGGTATGCTGCAAAAACTGAAATTTTTAACAGGAGAAATTTATAGCAATAAACACCTATATCGAGAATAAAGAAAGAACTTAAACATCATATCATATTGATAGCTGCAGAAAAAGCATTTGACAAAATACATCTCTCATAATTTAAAAACGCTCAAAAAATTAGAATAGAAGAAACCATATATGGAAAATCCACGGCTGACATCAAGTTGAAAGCGTTTTCTCTAAGATCAAGAACAAGACAAGCGTAGCTCACTGTCATCATTCTTATTCAATACAGTACTGGAAATCCTAGCTAGAGCAATTAAGCAGAATGAAGAAATAAAAGACATCTAAATCATAGAAGAATAAGCAAAAAAAGAAGCAAAAATTTGCAGATGATATGATATTATAGACAGAAAATCCTAAAAGTTCAACCAGAAAGCAGTTGGAACTAATCAAAGAATTCAGTAAAGTTGCAGGATATAAAATTAACATATAGAAATGAATGATTTTTCTATACTTAAACAATGAAACATCTGAAAAAGAAATAATAAAAAACCTATTTAAAACATCATTAAAAGCAATAAAATATTTATGAATAAATTTAGCCAAGGAGGTGAAAAATCTGTACAATGAAAACCACAATAGTTTGATGAAAGAAATTGAAGAAGACACAAATAAATGGAAAGCTATGCTGTGTTCATGGATCAGAAGAATTAATATTGCTAAAATGCCCATTCTATCTAAAGGTATATATAGATTCACTGAAATACCTATCAAAATTCCCGTGGCATTTTTCTCAGAAATGGAAAATTCATCCTAAAACTTGTGTGGAACCATAAAGATCTGGATAGCCAAAGCAATCTTGAGAACACAGAACAAAGCTAGAGGTATTACACACCCTGATTTTAAACAATACTACAAAGCTACAGTAATTAAAACATTATGATACAGGCATACCTCATTTTATTGCACTTTACTTTATTGCACTTTGCAGATACTGCTTTTTTGTTTTTTTACAAATTAAAAGTGTGGCAACTCTGCTTCAAGCAAGTATGTCAGTGCCCTTTTTTCAACAGCATTTGTTCACTTTGTGTCTCTGTGTCACATTTTGGTAATTCTTGCAATATTGCAAACTTTTTCATCATTATATTTGTTATGGTGATCTGTGATCAGTGATCTTTAATGTTACTATTGTAATTGGGGCCACTACGAATCATGCCCATACATGACATCAAATTTAATCAGTACATATTATATGTGCTCTGACTCACTATTCCCTTAGATACAACAGTTCTGAAATTAGACCAATTAATAATCATATAATGGCTTCTCACTGTTCAATTAAAAGAAGGCGTGAAACAATGCAGCAAATTTTTGTCTTATTTGAAGAAATTGCCATACATAGCCTCACCAACCTTCAGAAACCACCACCTTGATCAGTCAGCAGCCATCATCACTGAGGCAAGACCCTCCATTAGCAAAAAGATTACAACAAGTTAAAGGCTCAGATGATTGTTAGCATTTTTTAGCAATAAATTATTTTTTAATTAAGGTTTGTACATTGTTTTTTTTTTTTTAATACATAATGCTATTGCACACTTAATAGACTATAGTATGGTGCAAACATAACTTTTATATGCACTGGGGGAAAAAAAAAGTGTGACTCACTTTATTGCCATGGTCTGGAACCAAACATGTAATATTTTTGAGGTATGCCTGTACTGGCATAAAAGTTGACACATAAACCAATGGAACAGAATAGAGAGCCACCAGATAACCCCCCGGATATATGGTTAACTAATATTTCCTAAGTGAGCCAGAAATACTTAATGGGAAAAGGATAGTTTTTTCAATAAATAGTGTTGGAGAAACTGGATAACCATACATAGAAAAATGAAATTTGACCTAGATTTTGCACCACTCATAAAAATTAACATGAAATGGGTTAAAGAATTAAACATAGGACCTGAAACTGCAAAACTCCTAGAAGAAAGCAAAGGGAAAAAAAATCCCTTGACATTGGTCTTGGCAGCACTGTTTTCCAGGTGACAACAAAAGCACAAGGAACAAAAGCAAAAAATAAGACTAAAAAAATCAAACTGAAAAGCTTCTCACAGCAAAAGAAGCAACCAACAACATGAAAAGATAACCTAGGGAATGGAAGCAATTTTTGCAAACCATATATCTGATAAAGGGGTAATAGCCAAAATATATAAGGACAACAACAAAACAATCCAAATAAAACATGGGCAGAGGCTCTGAATGGACATTTTCCCAAAGAAGACATACAAATAACCAAAAATTGCATAGAAAAGTGCCGAACATCTCTAATCCTCAGTGAAATGCAAATCAAAACCACAATGAGATACCACTTTACACCTGTTAGAATGGCTGTTATCAAAAAGAAAAGAACTAACATATTGGCTAGAATGTGGAGGAAAAGGAACTTTGTTGACTGTTGATGAGAATCTAAATTAGTGCAGCCACTATGGAAAACATCATAAAGCTGAGCTTCCTCACAAAATTAAAAATAAAAACTACCGTATGATCTAGCAATTCCACTTCTGGGTATGTATTCGAAGGAAGTGAAAACAGGATCTTGAGATATCTGCACTCCCCTGTTTATTTCAACATCCTTCACAATTGCCAAGATATGGGAGCAATCTTTGTGTCCTACAACTGATGAGTGGATAAAGAAGTGGTATTATGTATATGATAGACTATTATTCAGCCATGAGAAAGAAGGAAATTCTGCCATTTGAGGCAACATGGATGGATTTTGAGGGCATTATAGTAAGTGCAATAAGGCAGACACGAAAGGTAAATACTGTATGATATCACATATAGGTGAAATTTTAAAAAGCCAGACTTGTAGAAACAGAGAGTAAAATGGTTACCAGGGGCTAGAAGATGGGGGAATGGGAAGATGTCATAGGGTACAAACTTCCAGTTAGAAGACTAAATAAGTTCTGGGGATCTAATGTACAGCGTGGTGACGTATAAGTATAACAATACTTATATCCTTGAAAGTTGCTAAGAGATTCGATCTTAAAAGATTTCATCCCAAAAAGAATATGATAATTAAAGAGTTGTTAATGCTATTTTGTAATACAGAAGCATATCAAATCAATGTATATGTTGTACATCTTAACCTTACATAATGATATATGTCAATCATATCCTGGTAAAGGTGGAAAAAAATTTTCCAGGTGTCATTATTAAAGCTTTCCCACAAGCAGTAGGTCAGCTGTAATATAGCATGCAAGTTCACATGATGCTGAGGTCAGCCTTGAATGTTAGAAGATGAGACCTTAATTATCTCTGCCTGCTCAGGCATAACTGGTTGGGCTAGCATAAAATCTCCAAATCTTATATACTTAAAAAAAAATAGAATTAAGGACAAGTTTTTAAAAATTAAATCTACACCTATATTGATGTACATTTAAGAAGACTTTCTGCCATTTTTTAAGTTATAAATTAATTATATTCTAACTTATTCCACAAGTGTTAAGGTACCTTATAGCAAGCAAATATAAATTAGAAACATGAAAGAAAATGAATAAAAAATACAAATAAAATGGATCTAGGACTGTGACTTCCTAGAAAACACATACTACAGAGTGCTATGCATGTAAATAGTGGGATATCAATTTTAGTTTTTTAATCAATGAAAAAAAGAATCATGTAAGTTAAAAAAAATAGGGAAAACTTTTCCACTAAAACAATGAAATCAGTTGTATAGATCAAAGAAAAACTTAGGATCATTTGAAAACTTGCAAATAGTAGAAAAAAGTTAGATATTAAGAACTGAAATGATAGAGATTTTAGGTTCATTCCAGACAGATTAAATTGACAAAAAACAGTCTCTTGTACATATTGTTCTAAGTAAAACTTGCACCAAATGCTATCAGATTGGGTACAATAAAAGATAAATTCTTAAATGACCATCACAAAATTTATGTTCATTTGTCAACATTTTACTATTTGATTTAAACTTCAGTGGTTTCTAATTTTGTTATATGAAACTAATGTTTTTATACTTTAATTTTATGACATATAGTCTTTGGCTATGACCAGGATAAGAGAATGGTCTTAACATGCATAGAATTGCTTTTTTATGCTAAATGTTTTATACACTTTTTTGAAAATAGTTACTCAAATAAAATATTGAGTGTTATTTTACCACTTTCAGGAATTTTCCTGAATAAAAGGTAAGTATAACAAATAAAAAATACAGTAAGTTTAGGGGGCAAGTTTCGTAAATAGTCTAGTAGTTGCAGAACAAGAACTTAAAATTTTGAATCTCATGCCTGGTTCTGTTTTTATCACAGAATACTCTTGAACAAATCTGTACTACGTGAACTTTAATTTATGCTCATACAATGGAAATCCATTTTGCCTAAACATGTATGATATTTTCAAAAGAGAAAATGATAAAAATATCAATTATTTTCACTAAACTGTAAGGAATGTTCTAAGTCATTGTAGAAGCAGCCGAAATTCAAAACGAATAAGACATCAGATAATTTGCTGACCCAGTTCTTTACTGGTTGGTTAGACAGTATAGGTAACCTTAAAAACAAATCCACTCATTTAACTAATACTTAATAAATGTCTCCTTCTCCAAAGCACTGGGGTATTTTGGGTGCCAAAAATAAAATAGGTGACATTCTCAGGCTTTGAGTTTACAGTCTAATAATAGATATTAGAATAATATAAATTTATTAAAATAAGATTAAAGCAAGCAGAGAAAGTAATAGGAGCTGGAAAAGGCAGAATATAAGTATGAATATTTTCAACAGACAGAGTAAGTTTTAACATCTAATATGTAAGCTGAAGATTGCCAAGAGATACCGCTTTACCCCAAAATTTCTCCTTCACTAAAGGCCGTGAAGTCTTTTGTATTATTAAGACTTAAATGCCAGATTAATAAACATTAACATCTTGGAAATTTAACATCTTAAGATCTAACATCTTAAGATTTTTATAGTATTTATTTTTGGTACCTAGTAAGTGAAGAATCTCAGGGTGATCGAAGGAAGAATATAGCCTTGAAAAAGAACAGAAGAGCACATATAAGGACTCTAAAAGCTAATGCCCTGTATTGATATCTTGGTACCTATTTCTCCCAACCTGAAGTCCGGCTTTCTGTGGCCAAAAATAGTGTGCCAGCCCTGGAACCTTGAATCTTAAGGCTTGTTGCTTTTTGTAGCAGACTGAGCATTCCCACTAAGGGCTGCTGCCTGCCTGTCTGCCCAGAACTTTAGTAGTAATATTGTGAAAACCTGCCTTCAATCATCCCAGAATGGGTGACTGCATTGGAAACTTCCCATCTTCCCACTGAGCCTAGAATTTATTGTATGAACCCTCTAACTTTTGCTCTACTTTAATGTTTAAATGCATCGAAAAATTAACACATGCCCCCCTTTGAAATAGATTCTTTAATATTCCTTATATTATTTGCATTCAGCCCCATCTCTCGTGAAAGCTGAGTCATCCTGGACTCCTCCCACAGCCTCACTCCCAATTTCTGGTCAGTTGCCAACACCTGCCAATTTTACCTGATAAATATTTTCAGAATGCATTTTATTCTGTCCATCTTTAATGTCGTTTTTCTAATTCTACTCTTCTATGCCACTGCTCTGACCTCTTTTATTTGTGTTCTTATTGCTGTCTTAACAAAGTACCATAAATTGGGTGGCTTAAAACAACGGAAATTTATTCTCTCACAATTCTGGAAGCCAGAAGTCTGAAATGAAAATGTCTGTAGGGTTATACTGTCTTCTGCAGGCTCTGAGGAAGAATCTTTATTCCATGCCTCTCTCCTAGCTACTGGTGATGGCCAGCCACCCTTTGGCATTTATTCCTCGGTTTGAGATGCATTACTCCAATCTCTGCCCCCGTCTTCACATGGTATTCTCCCTCTCTCTTATAAGGACACCAGTCACGCTAGAGTAGGAGCCTACCCTACTCCAGTAGGACCTCATCTTAATTTAGCTAGTAAAATTTGCAGTGACCCTATTTCCAAATAAGGTCACATTCTGAGGCACTGGGGGTTAGGACCTTTACATCTTTTGGGGGAATGCAAGTCGACCTATACCAGCTTTTAACTGAAATTCCTGCCTCAAGGCTTGTTGTCTTTAGTTTTAACTTCCATGTAACTACCAAAATAGTTTTTCATAATTGAAAATCTGACCTGTCAGTTTGTTCCTTAATATTTAAAAATTTTCTGTCAGATTACAGTAAAATCCGGATTCTTTAATGTGACTAAGAAGTCCTTCCTTGACCTCTCCAGTTTCAAGTCTTATTTATCTTAAACTTTAGAAACCCCCTACTGCTGGGTTTCCTTGAATACATTATACTTTTTCTTGTCTCTCTGTGTTGTCTTATGCTATCATCTTTATTCAGCAATTTTTCTCTTTTTCCCAGTTCCTGTTTACTTGGTTTTAAGACCATCTAAGGCATCACAGCTCCAGCAAGACTTCTTGTGCCCTTTCCCCTCCTCCCATGCTAGGTTAGGGCTCCCATTATAATTGATCCCATATTCCTCACTATTTCTGTCATGTATGGAGCACGTCTTTAAACAAAGCAAGAGCCAGGCATAGGCAAGAATTTTATAGACCTAGCACAAATAAATTTTGTTTAACTCTGCTGCAAAAAGCTCAAGCTCATATATGCTTATAGCAAATTACTGGATCTTGGCTTTTTGTTTATTCCATACGGTTTTTCACAGTAATGCACCCTGTCTCAGAGCCATTATTGATTGCTTTGATCTGGTCAGTTTCTCCATGTGAACTCCTAAAAACTTTTCAGCAACACTGGATGAGAAGAGTAATCACTTGGCATGTGAAGGATTCCACTTATTATGGGTGTGTGCTGTATCATCTGGGAGCTGGGACTCAAGTTTACCCATTTCCTCTTAGCTACCATAATGTGGCACTTATTTGACATGTCTTTACATTTTACATTTTGAACTTTAATGTGTGACAGTATAGTGTAACTGCTATGGATATGGTTGACTGAAACAATTTGCTTGACTAACATAATGAAAACATGGCATTTTATTAAAATATTCTTATATTATTGAAAATAAATGACCAATTAAAAATGTAACGTATAAATCTTTCTTATTTTTACTTAGAGAGAAATCTACATTTTCTCCAGGTATGTGTTGAAAACCCTATTCTACTTTAGAATTTTTTTTGTCTTATGTCTACAAATTCAGGCATCTAGGATCCTGCTTCCCACTCTACCCATAAGCATCTTTACTTAAAAAAAAATCACATTGTAGTTTTCTGAAACTCTTTTCTTTGTTCTGGCTCTATCCAGTTTGTCCTACACCCATATTTAAATTCTTTTAAAAAAATAATTTTTAAATTCATTAATTTTTCATATTATTTTCTATGTGTTATTCACATTGGAGAATTTATTTTATGTTATTAAATCTATTTTTGAGGGAAATTTTATTAGATATATACCTATAAACAGGGAGAATGTGATTAATCTGTTTTTGAAATTAGCACTATTTACTAGAAATTTTCAGATTGAAATGATTGCTATTTTTTATTAAATGTTTTCACAAATGATGTATCTGATAAAGGGTAAATGTCCAAAATATGTAAAGAACTCATACAACTTAATGTCAAAAAAAAAAATCTGATTAAAAAAGGTCAGAGTAGCTAAATAGACATTTCTCCATAGAAGACATACAGATGGCCAACAGACATATGAAAAGATGCTCAACATCACTAATCATCGGGGAAATGTAATTCAAAACCACAATGAGATATCACCTCACACCTGTCAGAGCGGCTATCATCAAAAAGTCAAACTGATGGTTGCCAGAACGGAGGGAGGATGGGGGAATAGGTGAAAAAGGTGAAAGGGAATAAGAGGTACAAACTTCCAGTTATAAAATAAATAAGTTACAATGTAATGTGCAGCACAGGGAATATAGTTAGTAATATCATAATAACTTTGTACAATAACAGATGGTTACTAGACTTATTGTGGTGATTACATCATAAGTTATGTAAATGTAGAATCACGATGCTGTACACCTGAAACTAATATAATATTGTATGTCAACGATGATAAAAGAAAGGTACACTACAGAAGAAAAAGTTTTTGTATTATAGCTTTTCTAAACTGTTTTTATTATAAAATAATATATATTCATTTTAAAATTTAGAATATAAAATTATGTGAAATAAAAAGTAGAAATCTGTTTCTACTTACCCTTAACCCACTTGTAGGAGTAATAGGAGTAAGCTACTGAAAATATAATAGTAGTCATCCTTTCAGACATTTTTTTTTTATAGAAAATGTATAGAGTTTTTATATGTATATACATGCATATACATTTTTATGTGTAAATGGAATAAATATTGTGGCCTTTTTAAAAATCATTTATCAATATATTTTGAATATCACTTTGTGTTGGTGGTTATAGATTTACCTCATTACTTTAACATGTGGATGACCTATAATTTATTTAACCAGATTTCTATTGGTGGCCTTTTAGATTTTTTTCAATTATTTATCAAAATGCTACAGTGAATATCTTTATATTAATATCTTTGCTGTCTTTTATTAGTATATTTGGTAGATTTTAAGAAGTGGATTCCTGGGCTAAACTATGTATAATTTTAATAGATATTTTTAAATAGTCCTCCAAAAAAGTTTTACCAATTTACATTCTTACTAAAGGGCTATTAGATTTTTTTATATTTTCAAATTCCCAAATGAGAAGTTGTATCTCACTATATTTTTATTTGTACTTAGTTAATTTTGAGTGAGGCTAAGTACTTTTTCCCATATTGATTCATGGAAAGAAAATCGATCAACTATTATAGAATTACTGCAGTCATTAAGACCACTAACTTTTAAAGCTATCTTTAGACCTCAAAGAGACTTCCTTTTAATTTTTGCCTGGAAGACTTTGTTTGAGCATCTTTTAAGACATGAAAGAAGAGTGATATTTAAATGGTTATTTGAGAACAGATGAATATTTGGATTCATATTGGGCAAGTAAAGACTGACAGGAGAATTGATTTACATTTCTAAGTCAATGGACAGTATGACAAATTGAGCTTAAACTCATTCACTAATGACGAACTACCATAATGTGTTCATTATTGGATGAATGCTTTTATTAGCCAAGTCATGGGTTTAAATCAACTTGGGTGATTTTTTTTTTTTTTTAATATTAACCCACAGATATCTGAGAACATGGTAATAGGGATCAAATTATACACCATTGAGTTTTATAATGTCCAAGCCTTGGGATTAACCCTGGAACACTCACTTTTCTTGAAACTCAGTAGTAGATGAGACCACTGAAGGAAGAGTACAGCCTAGGAGAGGAAATATCTGGGACAAACTCCAGAAGAACTCAAACCTTTATGTAATACAGTACTTACTCTCTCTTCTTCCTTTCTTTCAACTCCATCTTTGTCTCCTTTGCAGATTAACCTTTCTCTATCCTGTAAAATGTTGACCTTCCTGAAGGCTTAATCCTCGGTTGTCTCAAGTTTTCACGTTATGCTTTTTTTCTAGATAGTGTAATCCATTCCTGTTGACCTATACATCATCTACACAAAAATACATAAGTTTTATATCTAGCCCAGAATTTCTCTTCATTAACATTATCAATATTTTGGGGGTTGGGGATGGGGATATAGAGATCTGTCCTGCACATTATAGGATTTTGGGCAGATTTCTTGGCTTCTCTCACTAGATGCCAGTAGTAACCCCCAGTTGTGACAATCAAAATGTTTCTAGACATTGTCAAATGTTCCTGAGGGGCAAAATCAACACTGCTGTAAACTAAGGCTTCTCATGAGATCCAGGCCCATATTTATAACTATTTGACATGCCTCTTGGGTGTCCCAAGAAACCTCAAATTTAAAATTCCCAAAGCAAAACTCATTATCAAACTCTTACCTTTAAACCTGAGTGCTCATAATTGTTTGCTCACTCATTGAAAAATACCACATGCTCTGGCTATGTAAGCCTGCACCTAGCTCTCATCTCCCTCATTCTAGATATATTAGTTTTTATTGACCTGTAACAATGTTATCACAAAGTTAACAGCTTAAAAGAGTATACATTTATTATGTAATCTATTCTGTGGGTCAGGAATCTGGCACAGCTTGTCTGGCTTCTCTGCCGAGGGTCTCACAAGGCTGCAATCAGGGTGTCAACAGGGCTTTATTAGAGAGCTTGACTGGGAAAGAATTCGCTTCAAGCTAGTTTCTGTTGTTGGTAAAGTTCATTTCCTTGTGACTGCATGACTGAGGGTCCTGGCTGTTTGCTGGCTATTGGCTGGATGTTGTCCTCAGATACTAGCGGCTGGTTACAGTTTCCTGCCACACAGAAGGCAGTTCATAATATGGCATTTGCCTCTTCAAGTCCAGCAAAAGAACCTCTTTCTCCAGTGTCCTAAGACAGAGTCATCCATGATATAATCAAGAGAGTGAAGTTCCATTACCTTTGCTACATTCTATTGGTTAGAAGCAAGTCACAGGTTACATCTGTACATGAGAGCACAATTCATTGTGGAACATCTTAGGGAGTTACTGTTCCATGAGAAAATCGATCCCTCATCAACACCTGTAAATTTCATCTTAACACCTTTATCTATATCTGTCAGCTTCTGTTTGTCTCTTCTTCAACCTTTATCATAAACCTATTTCAATCTGTAATTGTCACTTATCTAGACTGATGCAGTATCTTCTTTAACGAATTTGTCTATATCCACTCTGGCCCTCTCCGATTCATTCTCCATCATATAGCCAAAGTGATCTCTTTGGAATGCAAATATGTTCATGTCCCCTGCTTGCTTATATCTTTTCAAAGACTTTCAAGAGCTCTTAGGAATGTGATAAAATTCCTTATCAAAACTTACATGGCCCCTGCATAATCTGATCATTTTCTACCGAGATTACTGAGCTCTGCCCTCATTGTTTCCCTTTTCCATCTTTGCCTCACTCATTTTAATCTGTCAGATCCTTCACTTCCTACTGCCACGGGGTCTTTGCGTGCATTTATCTCCTTCACTTAGAAAGATATGACCTTCATCTTCACCCAGCTTTTTTCCTCAGAGAAACTTTCTGACCTCTATGAATATAAACTCATTATACCAAGTTCTTTCTCTCAGAATTTATAGCAGTTCCAATGTTATAAGTGAATGTATGATAAATTGAATAATCTCTCTCTCCTCCACTAGACAACAAGCTTTTTGAAGGCAAGGATTGTGTTTAATTTGCTCACTATTTAGCCTCAGCATGGCATATAATAGGCATTTAACATTTTTTTTTGTCTTAATAGATGAATAATTGATCAGAGAGATAATTCAGGAAATTTTAGTCATATAGAAGATATGAATGTTTTAAGTTGGTTTTTAGTATTAAATGATTCTAAAATGAGGACTGCATGTATGTACTGCTTAGCAGTTAGGTATCTCATCATCTCTGTAGGTTAGAAGTCTGGACTTAGCCTAGCCGTGTCCTCTGCTTAGGGTCTACTGTGATTTGAATGTTTCGTGTCCCCCAAAATTCATGAGTTTGAAATGCTTACTCCTAAAGACGATGATATTAGGAGTTGGGGCCTTTGGGAAGTGCTTATGTCATGGTGATGGAACCCACAGGAATGGGATTGGTATCTTATAAAAGAAGCTTCAAGAGATCCCTAGTCCCTTCTCCCCTGCTGTGAGGACACAAGAAGAAGATTCTGGCTATGAACAAGGAAGGGGATCCTCACCAGAGAACTCTGGCATGCTGGCACATTGATTTTGGACTTCGAACATCCAGCATTATGACAAATACATTTCTTTTGTTTATAAGCTACCCAGCCTTGCTTATGTTTATTAAAGCAGTTCAAATAGACTAAGACAGGCTGCAATTAAGTACTCTGAAAACTTCGGCTGAGATGAATCACTCGGCAATTTTTATCAAGAAATTAAGAAAATGTATTCATTTGGAAAGTAGCTTGAAGAGCTACATTTTCCATAGAAAGCAGAAAATTTATTATAAAAAAAAGAACAGAAGTTGAAATGAAAAAATAATTTTTTATTTTCCTACTACCCACTTAAAAAAATCTTTCATGCAAATTCTAATACATAGTAATCAAAATCGTAAATCTCTAGAGACTGATGACAGTTTCTACTAATTATGCTAATATGTATTTATTAAAGAGAAAATTTAAATTTAAAATTCTATTGTCATCATTAATATCATGTCTTAACATTTAATGGGGAAGTGAAGCCTTCTAAATAATCTAATGATTTTTAATGAATATAGATTTTTTTTTTGTTATCTGTACACCCCGCATTTTCAAATTATAACATTTAAATCAATGAGGTATTACCATTATTTAACTGGAATGTTTGGTTCTGTGTTATTTCCGTAAATAAAGGTATTTTATAGTTTGTAAGGCATGTGCTGTGATTCTACTTAAACTCAACAAACATAAACAAATTGACATACAGGCCTAGAAGACTGGATTCACTTAGCTCTTCGTCATGTTTTATGTCACTTTTAGTTCTCAGTGTAGCACTATATACGTTCTAAGAGCCTAATAACTAGTTTTTGAATAAACACATATATAATAAGTATTTTATTTTAACATATTACAATTAATTAGGCAAAAGTGCATTTTGAACTATTTCTACCTCTCCACGGTGTAGTGTATGAGTACAAGACACCAGCTGTGTGACCCTGGGACAGTTACTTAAATTTTCAAGCTACATTTTCCTTAGTCAGCACTTACTTCATCTATTATTGTGAGGATAAAATGAGATAATGCACACAAGTGCTTAATAGAATTCCTAGTTCATGCTCAACATATTCCGGAAATATTAGCAATTGTTATTTGTCCTTTGTATAAACTCATTATCATCTTTCAGAAATGTGCTCCTCAGAGCTATATCATCCCTGATTGTCATGAAATCATTGGGGTGTGCTAGTAAGAATTTTTAATCTTAGCAGTAATACTCGTTTCTGTAAAAGATATTATCTTACTAGGATTGGAAGCAGTTTTCATGACAAATTAGGAAGTGACAGGAAGGCATTTTATGAGTTACTTGTGATGCATTTTTCCTTACAATGTTTGTATACGTTAGTGTTGACAATAAAAAAGCAAAAGAAGGACATAGAGCCTTGTTATCCTAAAATACTACTTTCATCATTTACATACTTTTACAAAAGCTCTTAATGACTTTCTGTTGTTTAGAGAACACTGTGCAAAGCCATAATCAGAGAGTGAAGGTCCCTGTAGAATCAGGCCTTTTCCCACCTTTCACCAGATGAATATCAGTCCCTACCGCCCCACCAAGACTGGTCTGTCTCTATTCCCCTGAAACTGCATGACCATTCTCACGTCTGCGCTTCCATTTGTGCCTTTCTTCTTGTCTGGCGAAACCCCCTGTTTCAAAATTTATCAAGTCTCTTTGGTCCCTATGTTTGCTTTTGTCAACACTGTATATGTTTGAAAAGAAGGGATACTGTAGGATGTTGTTACAGGAAGAAAAGAATTCATCGTTGACGTGTGGTTAAAGGTCTTAGCCACCTCAGATCATGAAGATAATGACTGCTGTCTTCCTGGTTAATAAATCATGTCATCTCTGCATTACGCTTGTAAGTGGTAGTAGGCATTACCCCAGACTTCTTTCTGTTGGGTCATGTTTCCTGATTCAGAGCTCCATCCACATTTTAATTAGTGGAAAGTTCTTGGGGTCTGGTAGGTGATTAAGATTATTGGTTTCTTAATTTATTGTAGTGGGATTTTCTACTTTGTTGTGTGTTATTCCAAGTTGATGGGAAAGGATAAATCAGAAGTTGCTGAATAGTTTTCATCTTAATGGAAACCCTTCCCTCTTTGTATTTAATTCGAATCCTTAGAATTCTTTTAGCTCTCTTTTCAATCCATTAGACTGTATTTTCTATATTTGCCATCTCATTCTGTTTGCTGGATCTTTCCCTATAACGTGTTTATGCTAAGTTGAAAAGAAAGAGGCAAGTCTTTTCTTGTGTCTGCCTTTATTCTTTATTCTTTATAGTAATGATTCATGGTTCATTTTATGTCTAATGTCTTAGTGCCTTGATTTGCAGTGGACCTCATGGAGAGATTGTTAGATCCCTGTAGATCCCTGGCTTAGTCTGTTTGAGCTACTATAACTACTATAACAAAAATGCCATAGAATGGGTGGCTTATAAACAGCAGAAATGTATTCCTCATAGTTCTGGAGGCTGGGAAGTCCAAGTTCAAGGCACTGGCAGATTCCGTGTCTGGTGAGAACCTGCTTTATGATTACAGAACCCCATCTCTTGCTTTGTCTTAACATGGCAGAAGGAGTGAGGGCTCTGCTCAGTCTAGGATCTCTTTTATGAGGGTACTAATACCATTCATTGGGGCTTCACCCTCATGTCCTAATGCCTCCCAAAGGCCCTACTTCCAAATACCATCACATTGGGGATTAGATTTCAACACATGAATTTTTTTTGGCGGGGGGAGGGAGGAGAGGAGACACGAACATTTCTATCAGGGCCCTTTTTGCTCTGGCTGCCAGGAAAGTGTTGGCTGCTGTAGCCTCAGTTAAGTTCCTTTCCTGAAATTGCCCTTGCAGAGGGAAGCTGCCTACCTCAAAGCTAACACTCACCTCCTAACCCTACCACCCAGACCTCAGGAGCAGCCCATATCTAGTATCCAATGTATATCAGGAAATACATGTCTGGTCTCTTGGCCTCAAACTGAACAATTCTGAAGAGCTATACCAGCTCTGTGAGACCCTGTTGCACATTGTAGTCAAACTTTTCCCTTTGCCCAACCCTGCTTTGCTTGTTGCTTTACAGGATTTTCAAGAGCACTCACCAATAACCCTTCTACACATAAATCTCTGATTCTCAGAGAATTCAACCTACTACTCTTGACAACGATTTTCTCTTCTAGAAAAAAATCTTTCCTTTATTGTTTTCTGATGATAATTATTAAGTTATGCTGTTCCTATCACTCTAATCTCTCATATATGCTAGAGCCATACCTAGTTATTTCTACTTCTGGAAACACAAGATATTGTTTTATGTCTCACATGTTCTGTCTCTGAATATGCTCTTATTCCTCTGAAAGGCCACATCTCCCCATATCGTGTTGAAGTTCCTATTATGTTCCAGTTCACAAAGCACTAAAACCCCCCATTTCCAAAAATGTGCGTTTCTACCCTCTCTTGTGCAGTTCTGTGTTTTTCATCACAATGTACCACATTGTATTATAATTATTTACATTCCTGTCTTCTTCACTTACCTGTGAGTTTGTGGATTTATCTTGGCATTCCCAGCTCCTAGTATGGTATCTACCATGTAGTAGATAGCTAATGAAGGTTTGTTGAATGAGTGAATGAATGAATGCAGTGGCAGAGGGGGGCTGAGAGGAGGAGATAGAATCAAGAGATAATCTAGGTCTTAGATGTAACAAAGCTTAACTGTGGGGGTATGAGCAAGAGAGAAGCCGTCTGGTGGGGGCACTTGTGTGACAGTCAGGTAGGAGTATCTGGAAGAATCAAATAAATATGAGAATAAAACCTATAAAGGAAAGCTGGAACCCAAACATACAGATTTGAGAAACTTTTATGTATTAGCCCCTTTCTCCTGTGATTGCCTGGCACTAAATGCTAGAGTTCTCCTCCTTGGGGAGCATTTGCTTAGGACTGTCACCAAATCTATATTTTGAGTTGATTAGGATCTTTTCATACCCATGTCTCCAACTGCCTATTGACTATCACCTCTTGAATTTATTTGAAATATATTGATTATGCACCTCCTGTGTACCAGCAACTTTTTAAAGTGATAAGAATAATGATCAAACAGGCCATTTTTTTTTTTCAATGACTTTTCCATTCCATAGAGGGATATAGGGAATCAACACATAAATAAATGCATAATATAATTTCAGATAGTGAGAAGTATCATGAAGAAAATTAAGGATGATTAAACAACTAGAAAAAGGCAGCATGTTGTTTTAGATAGGTTCATCAGAAACTATCTCCCTGTTAAGATTACTCAGTACAGGAGAGAACTTTGCAGATATCTGGTAGCAGAATGTTCCAGGCAGGAGAACACTTATAGATCCCAGAAATGGGAGCTAGCTTATGTTGTTTGAAGAATGGCAAGAAGGACAGTCGTGGCATGGGGGCGGGGAGGCATGGTTGGAGATCTGGACAGAGAAGCAGGAGGAGAGAGCAAGACCTCGGAGGCTATGCTAAGGACTAGATTTTATTTTGTGTGAGATGGGAGGTCTTGGTGAGTTTTGAGCCAAATAATGACACAAGCTGACTTAATAAAAGGGCCAGTCCGGCTGCTACATTGAAAATCCATTGTAAAGGGACAAGGGAGAAAACAAGGAGGCCAATTAGGAGACTGTTGCAATAATCCCAGAGAGAGATGGGGGTAGCTTGGACTAGGATAAGAGCAGAGGAAATCGTGAGAAGTGGTCAGTTCAAATTCTGGATATATTTTGAAGTCAGAGCCAATAGGATTTTCTCATGGACTGGATAAAGAAACAAGGAGTCTTCCTGGGTTTTGGCCTTAAATATCCTCCAGTAACCTCGAAGTCAGTATATCCTAAACTAACCTCATCCTAGTCTCTTCAGAGTCTACTCCTCCTCTGATATTTCAGTGAATGGCACCACCATCTGCCCAGTGTCCCAAGTAAGAGACCAATACCTCTCTCTTATTCTTACTATATTCCTCCCTTTCTTGGACTACCCAAACTATTCCTAACTCCTACCAGTTTTACTACTTTCTTAATCCCAAATGTATTCACTTCTATTCACCCATGATCTTATTTCAGGACATGGAACTATCTTGACTGGATTATTACTATAAACTTCTTTATTTAACTTCAGAATATCTCCATTTCAACCTAACTCTCCATCTGCAGAAAAGGCAATCTTCCTAAAACTCAGTGAAACACTCGAATGCCTTCTAGACCCTGTGCGATCTGGCAGCTGCTTGCCATTTTTCTCTGTTGCTGAATTCTTCAAGCCCCAGTCAGTCACTTGTATTTCAACCTGTACTATATCCTCTTTGCATGCGTTGTCTCCTCTGTCTCATAGGTTCTCTTCCAGTTTCTTCCTGAGAATAAATATGATTCGTGTCTCAGGTCTAACTTTAGTCATGATAACAGTTTGAGAAGACTTCCCTGGTTCAATTTTAGAATATATTGAATTATATAAGACAAATTATTCTCTTGTGTTTTAAACATTAATTAGCATAGTATGAATTTTCAAAAAAGTACCGAATGGATACTGTATGAGTGTGTTAGATTGTTTATTTCTTCCCAATCAGAGCTGATATCTTTAGTTGACTGTTTGGCTCTCATTAATGAGTTTAATCATTACTGAAATACAGTCCTCTGAGTAGCCACCATGAACACATTTTTATCCTAGATTTTAGCAGATAATTGCTTTATTTTATTAAAGGTTTTTTTCCAATATATTTTCACGTATGTAATCAGTATCTCATCATAAGAGCTCTGTGAGAAAGGCAAAAGATGCATTATCATCATTTGACGGAGGAAAACAAGAGAGATGATTCGATGGTATTCTGGATTACATATGATTTGGAAATGACAGACCATTCCTAAAAAGCCAGTCTTAGCAAAGAGTGACATTTTCCTCAGTTATTGTCTCTCATTTGACATGAATTAAATACAAAATTTAATGTTCAAGTAAAAATGGATTAATAAACTCACTGACCCCAATTTCTTTTATATGAAAAAGAATTTTTTAATTTAATTAAAATTTTTTTCAATTACAGTTGACATTCAGTATTGTTTAATATTAGTTTCAGGTATACAGCATAGTGGTTAGACATTTATATAATTTATGCAGTGATCCTTGATTAGTCTAGTACCCAACTGGCACTACACATAGTTATTACAATAGTATTGACTATATACCCTATGCTGTACTTTACTTCCTAGTGACTATTTTGTTACTACCAATTAGAACTTCTTAACGCCTTCACCTTTTTCACCTGGCCTTCTAACTCCCTCCCATTTGGCACCCATCAGTTTGTTCTCTGTATCTATGAGTTCGTTTCTATTTTGTTTCTTTTGTTCTTTAGGTTCCACATATAAGTGAGATCATACAATATTTGTCTTTTTCTGTCTGACTTACTTCACTTAGCATAATGCCATGGGTTCATTTTTTTATGGCCAAGTAATATTCCATTATATATATGTACCACTTCTTCTTTATCCAATTGTCTATTCATGGGCATTTAGGTTGCTTAGATATCTTGGCTATTGTGAATAGTACTGCAGTAAACATAGAGGTGCATACGTCTTTTCAAATCAGTATTTTGGTAGTTCTATTTTTAATTTTTTAAGGAACCTCCGAACTGTTTTCCATAGTGGCCGCACCAATTTGCAATCCCACCAACAGTGCACAAAGGTTTCTTTTTCTCCATATCCTCCCCAACACTTGTTTGTTGATTTATTTATGATGGACATTCTGACAGGTATGAGGTGATCCTCTTATTTGGGTTTTTATTTTCATTTCTCTGATGAATAGTGATGTTGAACATCTTTTCATATGTCTTTTGTCCATCTGTATGTCCTCTTTGGAGAAATGCCTATTTAGGTCCTCTGCCCATTTTTAAATTGGATTGTTTGTTTATTTGCTGTTGAGTTGTATCAGTTCTTTATAAATTTTGGATATTAACCCTGTATTGGATTTATCAGTGGTGAATATCTTCTCTCATTCATTAGGTTGTTTTTTTGTTTTGTTGATGGTTTCCATTGCTGTGCATAACCTTTTTAGTTTGATGCATTTCCATTTGTATATTTTTGTTTTTGTTGCCCTTGTCCAGGAAAAAATATTACTAAGAGCAATGTCAGAGTGTTTACTGCATATGTTTTCTTCTAGGATTTCTTGTGGCTTGGGTTCTGTCTTTGAAGTCTTCAATTCATTTTGAGTTTATTATTATATATTGTGTAAGAAGGTGGTCTAGTTTCTTTTTTCTATCTCTCTCTCTCTTTTTTTTTCTGTCCAGTTTTCCCAACACCATTTATTGAATAGACTTTCTTTACCCCATTGTATATTCTGGCCTCCTTTGTCATAGATTAAATGACCATATAGGCATGGGTTTATTTCTGGCCTTTCTATTTTGTTCCACTAATCTATGTGCCTGTTTTTATGCCAGTACCATGTTGTTTTGATTACTATAGGCTTGTAGTATAGTTTGGTATCAGTTAGCATGATATTTCCAATTTCGTTGTTCTTAAGATTGCTATGGCTCTTCAGGGTTTTTTGTGGTTCCATTTAAATTTCAGGATTATTTGTTCAAGTTCTGTGGAAAATGCCAATGGTATTTTGATAAGGATTACATTGAATGTACAGATCGTTTTGGGCAGGATGGATATTTTAATGATATTAATTCTTCCTATCCATGAGCACAGTATATATGCTTCCACTTATTCGTATCTTCTTCAATGTCTTATGATTTTCCAAGTATAGTATTTTTTTTTGATGTAACTGTAAATGGGATTGTTTTCTTAATTTTTCTTTCTAATAGTCTGTCATTGGTCTATGAAAATGGAACCAATTTCTGAATACCAATTTTGTATCCTGCTACTTTACTGAATTCATTTATCAGTTATTATAGTTTTTTGGTGGAATCTTTAGGGTTCTTTCTGTGTAGTATCATATCATCTGCAAATAATGACAGTTTTACTTCTTTCTTTCCAATTTGGATAACATTTATTTTCTTTACTCATTTGATTGCTGTGGCTAGGACTTCCAATACTATGTCAAATAAATTTGGTGATAGTGGGCATCCTTATCTTATTCCTGATCTTAAGGAAAATGCTTTTAGCTTTTCTCCATTGAATATGATATTAACTGCAGGTTTGTCATATACAGCCTGTATTATGTTGAGGAATGTTCCCTCTGTTCTCACTTTGCTGAGAGTTTTTATCTTAATGGATGCTGGATTTTGTCAAATGCTTTTTCTGCATTTATTGATAGATCATATAATTTTTATCTTTCATCTTGTTTATGTAGTGCATCACGTTAATTGATTTGTGGATATTGAACCTATCTTGCATTAATGAATCCCTCTTGATCACGGTGTATTGCTGAATTAAGTTTACTGATATTTCGTTGAGGATTTTTATGTCTATGTTCATCAGGGATATTGGCTTATAATTTTTTTTTGGTAGGGGGAATGTCTTTGTCTGCTTCTAGAATCAGGGTAACAGTGGTCTTACAAAATGTGCTTAGGAGCTTGCCCTCTTGAATTTTTTGGAGTAGTTTAAGAAGGATAGGTGTTAGTTCTTATTTGAATGTTTAGTAGAATTCACCTGTGAAGCCATGTGAGCTGTAACTTTTGTTTGTTGGGAGTTTTTTGATTATCGATTAGATTTTATTAGTAGCAATTGGTCTGTTCAGATTTTCTGTTCCTTCTTAATTCAGTCTTGGAAGATTGTTTTTCTAGAAATTTATTTCTCCCAGATTGTCTAGTTTGTTGGCATGTCACTGTTGTGGTATTCTCTTATAACCCTTTGTATTTCTGTGGTGTCAGTTGTCACTTCTCTTCTTTTGTTTCTGATTTTATTTATTTGGGTCTTCTTTTTTTCTTGATGAGTCTGGTTAAAGGTTTATCAATTTTGTTTATCCTTCAAAGAACCAGCTCTTGGTTTTGTCAATCTCCTGTATATTTTTACACTCTATTTTATTTATTTTTGCTCTGATTTTTATTATTTCCTTTCTTCTGCTCACTTTGGGCTTTGTTTGCTGTTTTGTTTTTTCTCTAGTTCATTTCAGTGTAAGTTTAGATTGTTTGAGATTTTTCTTGTTTCTTGAATTAGGCCTGTATTGCTATGAATTTCCTTCTTAGAACCACTTTGTCTGTGTCCCTTAGATTTTTCGGTCATTGTATTTACATTTTCATTTGTCTCAAGATATCTTTTGATTTCTTCCTTGATCTCAATATTAACCCATTCATAGTTTATTAGCATGTTATTTAGCCTCCATGTATTCGTATGTGTTTCAGTTTTTTTCTTGTAATTGATTATTGGTTTCGTACTGCTGTGGTCAGAGAAGATATTTGATATGATTTAAATCTTAAATTTATTGAGACTTGTTTTGTTGCATAACATGTGGTTTAGCTTGGAAAATGTTCCATGAGCACTTGAAAAACATGTATATTCTGCTGCTTTGAAATGCTCCAAAAATCTCAGTTAAATCCATCTGGCTATTATTTCCTCGTCGATTTTCTGTCTGGAAGTTCAGTCCATTGGTGTCATGGGGTGTTAAAGTCCCTTACTATGACTGTATTACTATCCATCTCTCTATGTCAGTCAATAATTGCTTTTTATATTTAGATGCTCTGATATTGTGTGCATAAATGTTTACAAGGGTTATATCCAGCAGAGAATTATTTTAAAGAGCTATTTTGGAACTGATATGTTTAATTTTCTCTCTTTTCTGTGTTCATAGAGAGACGTCTTGCTCACCTAGCTTTGCTAACTCCCTGTTTAGATACAGTGACTTCCTTTTCTTGGCAAACAAGTAGGTTGTAAGAAAAACCTAGTTGTGTTAAGGGAGCACAGCATTGATCTCTCCACACACAGAAAATGGTAGAGCAGATCTGTCGACCTCAAGGAAGGAAAGCGAATTATTCACAATTTAATTAATTGAATTAAAAGATAGCAGAATTTTTTTCCTAATATAGTACAAAATTTTAAAACATCTAATCTTTTGTTTTGAAAAAATATTTGAGCACACTGAAGGAAAAAAAAAAGTAACCTGAGCGAAGAAATTGTATAAGTCACCAAGTAGAAAGATTTTTTCTCGTAGACTGTAAATACTAATTTTTAAAATGTGTGTGAGTTAGCAAAGCAGGTCACATTCACCAGTGCAGTGAAAATATTTATATGAAGTACACAAGGGATTTGAACTTCTAAATGTATGTTTTGGAATGCGATTACAATGATATAAAAGAAATATTTGAAACTATATCTGAAACTATAATCATAGTGTTTCCAAATTTGAAATATGAAGAGTAGCAAAAACTTCATGTTAACATTGACAATTTCTTTCAGAAATCATACATATTTTATTTTTGAGATATAAATATTTCCCATAATAATTAAGTTAAATAATTTTAAGATACTTTAAAATAATATGGGTTCCCTGCTACCTCGATGATATTTCTGGAGACTACCAGTTCTAAAAATCATAGGCAAAAAACAAAGTCATTTAAGCCATAATCCAGTTTTTTTTTTCTATTTCTTAACTGTGAGGCTTTTCTCTTTTTGTTTAAATAGTGATATCCATAAAGGCATTTAACAATTATTTATTGAGTATCTTCTATTGGCCAACAATATTTCAGGCACAAGGATTCATTAGTTAACAAAAAGTGAAGTCCTTGCTTTCATGGAGATGAATCTGGAGGAGACGAACAAGTAATGAGACTGTATTTTATATTATGTGATGATAAATGCAGTGGAGAAAAAGAAAGCAGGAGAGGTGGGATGAATGCGAGAGAAGATGGGGCGTGCTGTCATTTTTCATAGTTTTGCCAATGCCAATCAATCGGATGATCATTAAGAGATGAAAGGAAAGTGAAGAAAAAGGCAAAGCAACTCTGGTGGAGAAATGCTCTAGGGAAAGTGAAAAATGTGCAAAGAGCTTGGAGTGGACATTTACTTCAAGGAGTGGCTAGAGTGGGTGAGAGGTGATAGGAAATGAAATTCAAGATCTGTGGCGAGGGAGTAGATGGTGGCACAGATCATGTAGAGCTTCGTATGTCAATTTACAGACTTGGAGTTTTCTTCTGAAAAAGACTGGAATCTTTTAGATAGTTTAAAGCAGTGGCAAAAATGCTTTCCATTTAAAAAATATCCTGTGGCTGCTGTGTTGAGAGGTAAAGGAGGAAGTGAGGATACTGTTTAAAAGACTAGTTTTGTAATCTAGTCAAGAGCTGAGGATGGCTTGGACCATGATTGGTTAGAGGGTCTAAACAGAAAACCATGACCATATTCCAAACATATTTTGAAGGTAGCTTTCAAAAAATTTCCTGATGTATTGAATATGAAATGAGTGAAATTATGAATTATTTAAATTTTTTACTTCTAGCTTTAGTTTACATATTTCTTTTTAATGTTTAAAACATAATTTTAAATGTTTCTTAAAGTATGAGACAAAGTACTTGTTAATTTTACTAGTTTTTAGTATTTTAAGTTGTGGTTTGAATATTTGTTTTGACGTGTCACTCTAGGATACCAGAAACCTCCAGGTGATATAATTTTTCAATTTACAATTATACTTTTAATACTAAATTATAATCCTTTATCATCTTTCAAAATCTACAGAGACATACCAGAAAGACTATTCTATCTAGTCTGCGAGAAACAACTGATAGTGACTCACTGAATATCCATTTTCCTCTCTGTTCAAAATATATATCCGATTTGGTTCAAGGTGGCAATGTGTTTTCAGCTAAAAGTTTTCACTTTCTCAGCTTCTCTACAACTAGATGTGGCTATGTGACCCAATTCTGACCATTAAGGTGTGAGGGGCAAGCAAAGGTTTACAAATTCTCTGAAAGATTTCACCCTATTGCCTTTTCTTCTTTATGCTTAGACTTGAGCCATTTTAAAATCTCAATTCAGTATTTAAAATCTTGGAGATCTGACTATTTTGGGAATATCTTATGGCAGTTTAATATTTTTGTTTTTTAAATAAGAGAAATTGGCATAAGAAAGAATAAAGCACTTTTTTTGATCTTATACTGTTCAGTGTCGGGAAGAGGTTTGTCAGAAGGGAATATGATATTAAAAAGTGATTAGTTCATTATTAACTGCTTGACTTTTTTGTTCATTTCTTTGCAATATTTTGGCATGTGGGCTTGGAGAGCCATAATTTATTTATCTTGCTCGTTTCTCTGCAGTGTCAGGTAGAGTTAGGATTGTTTCCTGCTCAGCCCCTTAATCATTATGTGGCATTAGGCCAGCAAAGCCTCAGTTTCCTCATTTGCAAAATAACATTAATAGTTATTTTCACATTAGTGTGTTGTGAGGATTAAATGGCATAATGTCGGTGAATTGTACAAATCCCCTGAAATCCTGTAGCCTATGTCTGGTACATGTTAATAACATGTTGACTGCTGTTATTGTTGTTATTATTTCCATTGATATTCAGAGAGCTATATGTTATTTGAGTAACAAAGTGAAAATTTTTGCAAATAAAGTTTGAGTTGAATACATGGTTTATAAAGCAGGAAGAAAACTCCACAGAGCTAGAGGGACCACAGTTCTGATATAGCTGCATCAAGGGTGGCTGCCAAAAGAGTATGAAGGACGTTTCACAAGGAGAAATCTTATGGATAGCTAAGTATCCTTCTTTACCTTTTTCTTCTCATTACTTTAATGTCACGGGGCAGAGCATCTCCATACTAACAAACATCTTCATAATTTATTATACTTTTGTTATGTCTGTTTCCCATCTGACAATGTCTAAACCTTATGTATACTATGCCTTATTGAATTCCTTGAAAGTATTGTCTCTATTTGAAAAGCTTTTCATCTGCTCTACTGTAATCTGAGTTGAGCAATCTCACATGATTGTCTGTAGAACAGGATTTAAGAACTCATTAGAAATATTAAATCCAGAGGCAAGCACAGGTGCACAATTTCTGGCTTCAATTTCATTTGCATAATAGTAGCTGGGTAATTGAAGCTGTCAGTGGTTACCTGGCTAAACACAAAAGATGAAAACACTGTTTTCAAGCATGGTTTCTTAAATCTGTCTACCTTTTACTCTTTACGAAGTTGAATGAATGTTGTTAACATTTATTAGTATGCACAGGTGTGGAATTCTAGGATTCCTATTCATAAATTCTTTTACTGGAATGTCCCAATCTTCTCTTTAAACCTTATGTTTGAATCCTCTAGCTAGAAGGAAGTTTTTGCCACTAAATACTTTTTTTTTTTCAGGGTGGGTACCTCTTGCAATTTTAATTATAAAAGAGCTTTAACTGTTGGCAAAACAAAGCTACTGGGTTTCCTGCCTCAGGGAAACTTTAAAAAAAGGATTGGAGAATCTATGGACTAAATTCCATCATTTCTCACAGACTTTCAATATTTCAAACAAAAAAATATTTCAAAAGGCCTTCTAACAACAATTTAGCAATACATATCAGAAGCATTTAAATGCAAATGAATTTCGCATCATATCATACATATTCCCAGAATGTTCATGATACAGTTATTTACAATGCAAAACACCTGGGAAGCTTTCCACAGTAAAATGCAGAACCTACGTACAATTGAATACTAAGCTGTCTTTTAAAGTGATGTTTGTAAAAAGCTGCTTCAGGACCTGGAATATGTTCTTGATTTCTTAAGTAAGAAATAAAAACAACAAACATGTCGCCTAGATTTAAATACAAATAATGGAAATGCACCTAATGTTGCTTAATTTGATATTGTGCTCAGAGGAATTGTGAGGCAAATACTGTGATTCCTGGTATAGAATACCATGACTAATTATTGATATCTGCCATGGGTGAAGGACAGGACACTAACATCCTGAATGCTATATATTTAAAATTCTTGCCCCAAACAGTGAAAGTGATCATTTCTAGAAGGTTGGATTAAGAGAATGTTATTTTTCTATTTTTGTTTATATTTGGTTTTCAAGCCTTTGAGAAAATTAATTTATTTTTATAAATTAGAAAAAAAAACAGAATATTTTTTTCAAAATTCTTTTTAAACCCATAAATTACACACAAATTAAACAGAAAACTCATTTTGTAAAGAAATTAACCAAAGTTGTCTTATACTTTAAGGTTTAGAAAGTTCAGATAACTTTTGTAACATCTCTTTATGAGGTGATTCCATTTTATCTAGCTTTTGGCAATTTATACAGTCTTGGTGTTAGTAGTTAAAAACACTTAAGTACAATGTACAGTTAATCTTGATAATTAGAAATAGAAAGTTATCTCTTAAGACTTTGATGATTTTCTTAGGGTTTAACAATTTTACTTTTTTTCCCTTTTATAGAAATAAGCTGATTTAGGGTAGTGTTAAACAAATTTTCCATAGACAATTTACTATTCTTGTTGGCTTTTATTTAGTGCTTCATGAATCAGGAAACATGTAGTCTAGAAAGCAGAAAGAAGTTTCAAAGAATTGTACTAAGTGAGAGGGTTTTATACACTAAAATGAGCAGGAAGTAGGAAGTTACATTAGGCATTGGCTGATTGGTTAAACAGGGTTATTCCCTTACAAAGAGCAAAAGGAAGTCTTGGAGCTGGGTCAGGTAACTTGTGCTGAGCAGGCAAGTGTAGAATGGTTGCCCTAATCCTTTCTTTTCCGGGAGAGCTGAGCATAGAAATTTAGTTAAGTTTTGGTTTGCTGGCATTGGATTTAGCATGAGTGAGTCTATTTGGGGACCAATCGAGTTACTTTAACAGTAGCAATCAGTTGAATATAAAAAGATAGGATTTTTAACTTTACAGTTTTCTGTAATATAAAGACATTTTCTTCCTATTTCAAAAAGTAAACCATGAGCTCATGTAAAGAAATGTCACTAAAATAAAGATATTTTCTTTTACCCACACATTATAGGACAAAGATACTTTGAATCACACTGGAAAATTTATGAAAGGCATTCCCAATTTACAGAAAATAAATAAATTTTCTTATTCATTAGCATTTTTAATTGAACATGGGTTCCCCTCCCTTTTTAAATGTAAGAATGATTGAAACTATTGAGCAATATGAATAATCAGAGATGAATGTATAAGAATTTCAAGAAGTCCTTTTAAAATTCTAGATTCAGCTGGGTTTTTTACTCGATTTCTGAGCAATAAAAATAATAAGAATTGAAAGAGAACTTCTATCTCATTCCTGTGCCAGGCATGGATGAGATGATGAGATAACTACGTGATAGATGAAAGAGACTCATAGTTTAGCCTATTTGTGTGCCTGTTCCGTTAAAGAGACTCAGTGGGAGGTTTAACATGATGCTCATTCAGTTTTCAAAGTCATCTCCAAGAATGTGAGAACTAAAAGAGGACCTTTCCCCAGTTTCTTAAGTAAGAAAAAGGGTTCAGTTTCAGAAACTCAAGACTGAGAAGCTTCATGTCTGTCTCTAGGCCACGTTTTGAAATACATAAACAAATAACTGGTTGGTGAATACTTAATGAATGGGAAATGGTAGCAGTAGATAAAAGAAAACCTTGATTCTCAGGAAAAGGAGTCTTAAACTCTTTTCCTATTTTGATAAATTCACTAGCTTGGTAATCATTTATTTAGCCTTTAGCTTTAATGGGGTTGACTGAACCTTGCAGATGTCTCGGCAGTTAAAAGTAACTTTAGGGTTTGTTAAGATCAATATGTTTCAACAGTATGATGTAAATACTTCCAAGTGCAGAGCACAAATGGCTTCCCATTATACCTTCACTTAACCCCCTGGAGAGTATAGTTCTGAATTGTGGGAACTTTATTCTGTAGGAAATACTTACAAATTGGAGAGTCAATCAGAGAAGGGTCAGTTTTGGAGCAAATGAGGGCTCTAGAACCATTGTGTATGTTGAAAGGGTTAAGGAACTGGTGATATTTAACAGAAAGGAGTAAGGTCTAAAGCAGTCACATAAAAGTCTTTCTCAAATAGTTGAAGATATGCCTAAATGGACAGGCATAACTGTGGGGCTTAGGTAAACAAAACTAGAAAGAAGCAGTGGGTGGTAGTTCCTGGGAGGAAATTTTCAACTCAGTGTAAGGAACCATTTTCTGATCATTAGAACTGCTCAATTAGTGGGATAAATTGATTTAAAAATTCCTCGCCTTTGGAAATATTGCAGCACAATCTGAATTCCTGCCTTTCAAAGATGTCGCTAAGCGAATTCCTACACTGGGTAAGAACCTTTAGATTCTCTGATTTTATGATTCTGTAGTATTATTTTACATAAACAAATCTGCATAATTATTCTACTTGGTAACTCTAAATCATGATATATATGTATCAGTTAAAGTTTTTAAATTATACTACCCTTGATATTCATCGGATGACTCTCATTTTATTAACAAAAACTAATAAAGGAGTGCTACATCTCCTACTACTCTTAGATTAAGTTACTTTAAAATACGTTGTATCAACAATAGGGTTCACATTTTTCCATTTTGAATTCCATAATAGATTTTTCAGTCAGCCTCATGGCTCTAAAGACATCTTCAGATTAAGAACAAGTTTAAAGGACATGTTGGTAGTTTTCCAAGGAAATATCCTAATTGGAATTTTTCTATCATTTTGCTCTCTAAATTTAATTAACTAAATAATTTCCTACTAATAAAATCTCATTTACATATTAGATGTACTGGTCATTTGTCATGTTTGTGGTTATACAACATCTTTGGAACATCTGTTCTGTATTTAGACAGTTACTCAGATAGTATACCTTGGACTCCTGTTTTAAAATCTGTTCCCTGGATTTTGTTTTAATTAGGTATGGTAAAGTGATAGACATGAAGACAGCTGCCTTTGAAAAAAGGATTTATTACTTACAATTTTCTAACAGAAGAAAGCATATCATGCCATGGAGGGCCACATGGAGAGTTACAGGTTTGGTCAGGAGTCAGAAACAGGAGTGAGGAGGAGAATATGGCCCAGAGCCTTTATTGTGTTTTCCATGGGAAAGGCAAGGCAGGGCAAGAGAAACCGCTTAGGATTGGCTAGTTTAAATAATTTCAGCAGGCTCTTGGCAATAGGGGTATCTCTAGTTGTTTGGTATCTGGCTCTGGGTGATTTAGGGAAGAAGAAATACTGGCTTGGCATGTGAGAGTTAGATAAAGGAGAAAGGAATATGGATCACGATTGTTTGGAGGGTTTGTAATATCATTTTCATAGGCCAGTGAAAGCTGGATCATGGGGTTTTAAACAATTTTGGCTGTTAATTCAACCCTATGATTAATAGGTAACAGACAAATACGAAATTTAAGAAAACACAGAACACTTCCCCAAAGTGGAAGCCAGAGATTATTCTTCTAGCGTGTCTTACTGAGGGAGCATAAACATGTGGCTTTTGCTTGACTAATCAGTGCATAAGCAGGAGACTTGGATTTGGAGATGTTTAAGGTAGAGGGAACAAGAATATCGGGAATGTCTTTTGGTGCATAAAGCAACCAGTTCTTGGGGCCAGCAGTGAAGAATCTTCGAGATTCTTGTCTTAGTATTTTTATATAAGCTGTGGAGTCTATAAAAGGTTGTTTCTTGCACAAGTGCAAAGGTAATAGTGTTTGTGCCAAGGCCATCAATTTAATGTGTCTGAGCGTTTTTGAATAGCTTCTGAGTCTGAATTTTGACTTTCTTCAAAGTTCTGTGAGCTCCTTAAGATCTTTTGATAAAGTCCATTTATGCTTAACCTAGTCAGAGTGGATTCTATTGTTTGCAACTAAGAATATTGAAATATAAGATGTATTTCTAGAAGTCTGCATTTTCCTGAATTTTCTTTTAATAAATAGAGAACATAAACATAAATATTTGAAAATATGTTTTACTATTTTAATTAAGTATGAATATCAAAATAATTCTGGTTTGAAATAAGTAGCTACTGTACCATATGATAAAATGAAGGAAGTGTAAGCAGGTTAAATAAATACAAGACTGTATAATTCCAATATTCCAAATAAGGACAGAAAAAAGAGTAGTTAAATTAACTTGTAAACTGCAATTATAAATATAGAATTTTATGACTATTTCGATGACATGCAGAGATTTCGAGGAAAATGACTCTTCATAAAAAACAACTTAACTAAAAACCAAAACAAAGTTTGTTTGTGTGTAACAGAAAGGAAAGACAGAGTTGGTGATCATATATCAGGATATCTAGTACACCCCTACACATGAATAGCAAGCTAAAACCCTCTGGTTCAGATATAAAAGATGAAGTGAGTATTTTCTTTGTGTGTAGGTTTTTGTTTCCATGATGTAAAGTAAATATTATATACTTGAAACTCAGAAATAAAAATAATATGTCACAAATGGTCCCAAGTAATTTTTTTTCCTATGCCATATAAGAAAAATTTGTAGTGATTAGCAGGGATCTATCTAGCAAATGCTTTCAACTTCTGAAAAACTCTCATATGTTCCTTTGATGGGGATTTTATTTTTGATAATTATCAGAGCCACTAACCACAGAGAAGGATCCGAGAAACAGATGATTCAATTCTTGCTCTGATCTTTGTGTTCTAGTCAAATGAAACCCTGTTACAAAAGGGAAATTTACTTTTAAAAAGACATTTATAAATATATTTTGAATTTTTTGAGAAATATGATGGAAATATTATATGATTTATATATAATATGAACAGAACATAAATGTTTTATATGACACAAAAGATAACTGAGAAATAATATACATGTGGTTTTTCCTAACTTTTCTTAGATATTACAGAAACATAATTTCTCTGTTTGTATGTATTCTATATAAACATGATTAAGTTTATTTGTTGTTTTTTTTTTCCCATGTTGCTTCATTGTGGTTGGTAGTTCTGATCATTATAAGGATTAAACATTTCTTCAAAGAAGCAGATGGGTTAGTTCAATTACTCATTGGATATGCAAAGTTAAACAAAATGGATGAGGTTGTTGGTCTCACTGGATTCAGCTCAATCTGCATAATAAACATTTGACAATTAACTCCCAAAATAAATGTTATAAGTGCCATAAAGAAAAAGAAAAGGATTCTCTGTGGATTTATAGGAACTTTAAGGTGATGTAGTAAGGATTCCATTAGTTTACTTATTATCTTGGTACTAGGTCACGATGACGCACTGGCCAAGGATGAACAAGGAAATCAAGGACAGAAAGTATATTCATAAGAAGAATAAGAAAAAGCCATTGTAAAACATGAGAGTTAGACTCCAGAACTATCCATCTACACAAGTAATTATGGAAACTCTAAGATACAAGAAGCTCAGTTTGTATGACTGCAATGCTTTTCATCTTATGCCCATGAACGTAACTGAGGCCCTACCATTTCCTACCTCAGTGTGAATTGTGTGAATTAGGACTCTGATAAAGATGTATTGATTTGCTTAACTCAATCTTCACCTAGTAAAACTATCTTATGTAATATAATTTTAGTTTTAATCTATTGTCAAGTGTTATAATTATTTTTCATTGAAACTGTGTGATGATACACTAGGTGACCTAAATTAGAATGGTGGTCAGGGAGGGCTCGCTGAGGGTTCAACATTTAAGCTGATATGTTATAGATAAGCAGGAATTAGAGAGACAAAAACAATCCCAGGTAGTATTTTAAGTAAAGGAAACATCTGGCAGGGAGGGATACTCAAGATAGGAAAAAAACTCCATGTCTAAGGAACTATATACATGGCCAGTGTGGCCAGAGAGTAGTGAGAAGAGGAGAGTGGCAAGAAAAACCTTGCAAAGCTTTTCAGGATAGGTTTATGATTTTTATATTTTATTTAAGTTCTATAGGAAACAATTAAAGAAGTTTAATCAAGCAATTAATACACACACATTTTTAGGGTTCTCTGGTTTCAATGAAGAAAATAACTTGGAGAATAAAATTGGACACACTAGTTAAGAGGCTATTGTAATGAACATAAATGATGATAATGGATTGGGTTTAGGAAAATGGGAAAGCAGGTGGGGAAATTGAATGGATTTTAGACATATTACAGATGGAGACTTAGCAAAACTTGGTGAAGAGTGAGGGATGATCGCATAAATTGAACTCGTGAAATGTTTACAACAGCATTTCCCAAAATACAGTAAATATGTTTATGTGCATCCTTGTTACATATATGTTAATAGATGTTCTATGAAATGACAAAAAGTGATTCTGTGGTCAAATAAATGTTGGAAACACTGAGTGTAGACAAAATTAAAGAGGTTGCTTTACTTTAAGTCTTTTCAGTACCTTTACTATGCAAATTTGCATTGTAGATTTTCAGTATGAAAATGAAAAAACAATGGAAACTTGTTTTTGATGAAATTCTTGTAGGCTTAGTCTTTTACTGAACATACTTTCGTGATTTGCTGCTTGAAGGAGAAAATAAACTCTTATAGAAATGTATTTAATTATATTAAACTATTTTAATGAATTCTTTCATTTGATTGAGAGTTTATGTATTCTAGGAATTGAAAGAAGGTATTTTGGGAAAACCATTGAAAGCAATATAATTTTGATAATTTTATTAAATATAATATTTTGCATGTTATAAAATATACCTCGTTACTTCAAGGTAAAGGAAAAAAATGAATTCTTTTTTGTCAAAGTTTTCTGTTGTTTATTAAACTTCTCGAACTTTACCAGTTTATTAAATAACATTCATTTTTATACATTAGCTATCTACAAAATGCCATTGTAATTTTTATAGTTTATAATTACTCTATATGATTATAGGAGTAAAAAAATACAGCTACTTAAAGTTTCACACAATATACCCTTAATCTGGCATCATAATAGATTTTATTTATCTATTCGACAATCACTTATTGAGCTCAAACCTATATTGGGCATGTGTGGCATATAAAATTATGGATAAGACATGACAACTATGTTGTACCTAGTAAACATTTAGCCAGTATTCAAATTTATTGATTGATATTAAATGCAGGTTATTCCTTTATATTTTAGTTGAATCCACTATATCTGAGTAATTATATTCAATTCTTTCTTTCCTACATTATATACACATTTATTTACATATGTTCACCTGATCTGATATAAACAAATTCTCCTTTTTTTGTAGCCAATTTAATGCTCAGATGTTTTTAGATCTTTGGTTGGGTAGTAAAGTATTCTCATTTAAGTGCATTAAAAATAGATTATATTTCATTACTTATTATTGTTAATTAGTCACATCATAGGTGATGTTAGAGTTTGATGCTGATTACTCTTCTTTTAATCCCTACCATTTTTATTCTAATATCAACATTGTCCCTAACTTAACTCCCCATATGACTCAGGATATAGCAATGTATATAAGTTGTAATATTTTCTAAATATTTAAAAGTATTACTGAACACAAACAAAGATACACACACATTTATAAATATGAAGGGCAAATGGAAGTGGTGGGTTTTATGAACTTAGCAGAAAGCTGATAAAGAAACTTAAATGTGCGCACACACACACACACACACACACACACACAGTTAATGCTAGATAAGTGACATGGGTCATGCTGCTGGTAGCTCTGTTAAATGTTTGAAACATTCATGCCAATATTTGGTCAGGTGTGGACTTCCAGCGTAAGCCAAAACTCTGATAACCATGGAAACTCTTCAACTGAAGTATGTGAGCAAAAATAATATTTTTAAAAAATCATTTACTCTGTGGAGTTTCAAATATCATATAGTAAGTATAGTTTTTACAATTACATGTTCATTTTATTAAACAATAAAATATGCGGTATTAAGGTCCTTACAAAGGCATTTCCTGTACATTAGATTATGTAAGTAGCAATCAAATTTTTATAGTAGATTTTTTAGCTGACAACATGCCAACAATGTCAAAATGACTAACAGTCTAAGCATTAAAAAAATGACTTCCTAATCCAATTATTTCTTATACAGGATAGCACATTTTAAAAATATCTTTAATTTAGAAATAAAATGCATAATAGAAAGATAGAATATACATAAATAAAATATATTTATTCTCATAACATAAACATTATTATTTCTAATTCATATATATTCTAAGTCCAGATGTCAACTAACTGTACTATAAATAATGTATTGTGTTAAAAACAGGCTTTTATTTTCTTGGAAGAGGTTTTACTTTTATACATGGAAATTTATATGTACAATTCCTCTAATATTAAATCTACTATTTCTTCACATGACTAATACTTGAATTTTTATGGGTAAAAGCTTTTAATGTAAGTAATATATCTACTAATGTTTTTAAAGGAGCTGAAACCATTAATTTACATAAGATAAAAACATAATGACATTCTGTGCCTTTCATGGAAGTATTTAGATACTAATAGTCACTCAAATAATAGGCTCTTGTTTGTTTTCTTAATTGGAATAATATAATGAATAAATGCTGCTTGGGACATCAGTTAATAAGAGCTATTAAAATATTATTAGTTTAAATTGGAAATATGGTGCTGATTAACTCAGTTTTATGCTTGATAGTTTTTATAATTGAGAAAGTATAAGTAGATTTCTGCTTTCACTGAAGTAGAGAGTGCCCTCAAATGGAAATGAAAAGCAAAATATCTTTTCCCTGGCTGCAACCTGTTAAATGTTTTCATAGTACACATATAATTGTGCCACCAACTCTGAGCCAGCCGGGTGAAATTCACAACTAGAATAGCATGAGCCATAATGCTTTTTATTGGAAATGAATGGTTTGTTTTATTATCTAGACTTTAAAATCTTCTAATATGTCTTCTAAGTATTCGTATGGTCCAGAATATTATAAAGGAAACTGTAGAGAGGAAAAGAATTATAGGAAAAGAGAAATATTTTGCTAACATGAAAGCTGACTTTATAAAGATTTAAATGTTTTTTGAACAAGAGTTTATTACTACATCAAGTATTTTTGTTCTTAGAGTATATGTGAATGAATAGCTAGTTATGAATGACAATTTTATGAAGTGAAAGATAAAATGTGGCTTTTCATTCTTTGCAAGTGAAAATCATTTATTTTTAGCTAAAGATTAAGGTTTATAACATTTTTTTCTATGGAAAATAAATTCCATTCTGCGTCTTCTAAATAAATATTTGTTCAGGTTAACTGTTTCTACAAAACACACCACAACTTTAAATATGTATTTTGCTTTCCTCACAGTTCTATGGGTCAAGACTTCGGGAAGAGCTTGGCTGGATAGCTAGTCTCTACTCAGTGGGTGTCATCTGAGGGGGCTAGAACTGGAGGGTCCACTTCCAAGATGGCTTCCTCATGCATTTATTCAGGGACTCAGTTCTCTCTACCAGGCTCTGTCTCTGTGTTTCTCCTTTCCAAGTGGTAGCTCATTCTCCAGGGCTTCTGCATATGGCTTGGGCTTTTCACAGGATGGTGAATTCAGTATAATTCTTTTTCTTACATGGCAATTGGCTTCTAAGACAGTGCATTTTGAGAGAGGGAGAAAAGATGCCAATTTAATTATAAGTCTGGCCAGAAATGGCACCATGTTATTTCTCTATATTTTATTCTTCAAAGTGATCTGATTCAAGGAGGTAGAGAAAAAAAGACTATTCGTCTTGCTGGGAGGGATGGCATGGACACAGTGCAAAAGAGCATGTAGGTTGGGAGATATTATTGCTGCTATTTTGGGAAACAATCTAGGACAATGTTCAGTAAATCTTTCTTTTTTAAAATTTATTTATTTTAATTAGTTTCAAGTATACAGTACATTGGTTAGACATCTCTGTAGTTCATAAAACAATCCTCCCAGTTGCTCCTCCCTCCCTCTACCCTCCACCTAGCCATGATATTAATGCTAACTGCATTCCCTATGCCATGGTTTCCTGTGACCATCCATCAGCTACTAATTTGTACTTCTTTAACCTTTCACCCCATTCTCCCAGCACCCCCCAAATTCTCTCCTCTCTGTCTATCACCGGACTATCCACTATATTTGTGTCTGTTTTTGATTAGCTCTTTCTATTCCTTAGATTCCATATGTAAGTGAAATCATATAGTGTTTATCTTTCTTTGTCCAACTTGAATACCTTCTATCTAGGTCCATCAAAGTAATATCTTTTTCCATCCCCTTCCATTTAGTCTGTGTGTGTCTTTTAATCTGAAGAGAGTTTCTTAGAGGCAGCATATGTAGGGGTCTTGTTTTCTTATCCTTTCAGCCACTTTATCTTTTGGTCGGAACACTTAATTCTTTTCCATTTAAGGTACTTATTGATAGGAATGCAGTTGTTACCATTCTTCATTCCTGTTTTTGATACATATTTTTCTTCTTAAAGAAGTCCCTCCAGCATTTTCTGTAATACCGTCTTGGTGGTGATAAATTCCTTTAGCTTATTTTTGTCTGGGAAGCTCTTTATCTGTCCTTCAACTCTAGATGATAGCTTTGCTGGATAAAGTCCTTTTTGGCCAAGTCCTTCTGCCCTGCATAGTTTCTTTTGTGAAATCAGCTGCCAGTCTTATGGGTGTTCCCTTATAGGCAACTGTTTGTTTTTCTCTTGCTGATTTTAACATTCCTTCTTTATACTTAAACTTTGGCATTTTAATTATGATGTGTCTTGGTATAAGCCTCTTTGGATCTCTGGGAGTCTCTGAGCTTCCTGGGGTCTTATGTCCATTTCCTTCACCAGGATAGGGAAGTTTTCCATCATTATTTCTTTAAACAGCTGTTCAACATCTTGATTTTCTTCATGTATGCTGATCGGATGGATATTTGGACCCTCGATAGCGTCCCATATGCTCCTTAAATTGTTTTTATAGTCTTGGCATCTTTTTTCTTGCCGTTCTGTTTGAGTGTCCTGATTGGCTTTCCTGTCCTCTAGATAGAGCATTTGATCCTCTTCTTTATTCACTTTGTTTATTCTTTTGTTTATTCAATTTAATATACTTCTCATCTCAGATAATATGTTCTCCATTTCAGACTGGTTCTCCTTTAAAATTTCAATTTCCATTTTTTTTATCTCTTTGTTGGAGTTCTCTACATTCCTCAAAAGTTCATTGTGCATCTTTATAACCAGTGTTTTGAACTCTGCATCTGTTAGATTACTTGACTCCATTATATTTGGATCTCTATTCTGTTCTCTCATATAGTTCCTGCTTCTTTGTCTTCCCATTTTGGCTACCTTTCTGTGTCTGTTTCTATGTACTAAGCAAAGCTCTTAAGTCTGCTGGTCTATTAGTGTGGATTTGTGAAGTAGGTGTTCAGTGGCACAGTCCCGAGAGGGGTTCAGCTGTAGGCCAAATTTAGCTCAAGCCTCTAGCCCTCTGGGGCCACCTGTTAAGATTCAGCAAGCAATCCAGAGATGCTGTGCTTATAGTTACCTCAAAAGGTAACATCAGAAACTGAGGCCTGATGCCTCCACCCTTGTGAGTCTCAGCAAGGCGCACCTGACTAGCTGAGGATATATCTGGATATGGCTTGGGTGGGGCCATGAGTTGAGGTAGGTAGGGTTTCAAGGAATTCTCTGGGTGGAGAGACCTCTGTTATCTAGTTTGATGATGTCATGGCTATGGTTGCCCTGTGTCCTATGTACTGGTAGTGGGGAGGGCTCAAGAGGGAACAATGGATACCACCAGCACTTCTGTACTGAGTGAGTCGCCCCTCAGCCCTCACTTGGGCAGTGTCTCCCTGTAAGTCCCTGGTGTCCCCTGTGTGCAGCTGGATGGGCACTGGTGCTCAGAGCTCGTGGACGGGGTGCCTTTAACAGGCATTTTCTGCTGCTGCAGCCTCCGTCTCACTCAGCAGCTCGACACCAGGCAGGCCTGTGTTCTTGCCCTGTTCTACCTTCTGCATTGCAGGGTGATTTCTTGGATTTCTCCCTGGTTGAATGGCTTATGCATCTAGATCCCAGATGATTTTTCCTTGCTGCTTGCTCCTTGTTTCCGTCACAACTTTGATTTGATCGCCAGAGGAATGAACAGAGCCTCTATCATCTATGCCATTTTTTTTTTTCCTTTTTAAAGCTTTTAAAAAGAAGTGGTCTAGATGAACAGTTTACTATTAGCCTATTTGGGATATCCATTTATCTCGTTGATCTGAGTGTAAGGAGGGAAGGGGAAGATAAAAGAGACTCAAAATTTAAATGTCAAAGTATATAACTCATAATTTTACTATACTAGTTATCTTGGTTTTCTCTGTTTTAATTTTCCACCAGATGATGGTAATTATAATCATGATGAAAACAAAGTGTTTTATTTACCAAGCACCTTTTATGCTCCAGGCAATGCATTAAGGGCCTTCTTGTGTGAATTATCTTAAAGTCCACAGCAATCCTACTGATTATATAGTGTTGTTATTAATGCTGTTTTTTCATTCTGGATTTATTCTGGGCTGCCAAGAATTGCTAAAAGGCAACAGACATTTTTATCTGTGTTGCATTTGTTTAATGTGTTTACTTATTTTTTTTTACTTAGATGTGACACCAATCAGAGTGAGTTCACCTTGTGTATAGTTCTATCTTTTACAAAGGTAATAAGAAAAAAAAATCGGATTCTCCTTATTATTAAAGGAAGAAAGCTAACAGAACATAGGAACAGTTAGAAAGAAGAAATACATTTAAGTGAAGAAAAAATGAAAAGGAGTGTAGATGTGAATAAGAGCCATGCACAATGCTTTAGGAGGAATAGAAGATAAAAAGGAGAAAAAAATAAATAAAAATTATACAGAATGAAGAGTTTAAAAGGACTTGAATGTAATAGAAGATAAAGACTATATAAAAAGAGAAAGAGCATGGATAAATACACAATACTAATCCCTGGAGAAGAAAAACCAAAGCAACAAAATAAAATTAAAAGTAAGCATTATACTTTAAGGAGACTCTGAAATAAAAAAACTTGAAATTATACATTACAAGGGCATACTGCCTTTCTGGGGGAGAAAAAACACACACACACACACAGAATAAACATCAAGACATGGTCTAGAAAAATGAAATTTAAGGAAAACGAAAAAAATCCTCTGGGAACATAGGCAAAAAGACTGACTTATAAGGAAAAGAAATTAGATCGCCGTAAGATTTTTCAGTGTTTTATGCCAGCAAGTAATGGGATAACGAGACTCAAAGAAAAACAATGTTAACTAAGGATTTTATATCCAGCCAAACTAAACTTTGTGAATAAATACTCAAACACATGGGCATGCAAAAACTCAGGGAATATTGTTTCCATGAGCCTTCCTGAGGAATTAACTAGAGAATACATTTCAGACCACTAAAATGACCAGGAAGACATAAACCAAAGGACTCATGGTGAACACTAAATATGTATTTATCTGTAAAACTAAGACTAAATGGGGTATGAGGGAGGCAGTATAGTATAAAGTTGTTGTATGCACTGATAATACAGATATAGTAACTATCAAAAATAAGGAAACGTATACAAAAATGGAATAAATTTACTGAGAGTAAAAGACATATTGTTTCAAGTTTGATGTTTAGGGATAGGAATGATTGGGTGGAAAAAATACTGCTACTTCATTTCAATATTTTTCATAGTATGAACAATGAACAACTAAAAGGGAGAGGACAAGAGTTTCATATAAAGGTATCCATACAAAAGTAATCATTTGATCAAAATACAAGCTTTTCTTAATGCCAGAAAATATATAAAAAGATATAACAAAATAGTTAAGATGCAACTTCACAGTGAAAAACTATGTGCGCGTGTGTGTGTGTGTAAGATGAAATATCAATCAATATCAATAATGTCAATAAATATAAAGCAATATGACAAAAACTTAAGTCCAAATTTATTAATCACATCAATATATATATGAATGAACTTAATTCAATCATAAGAACAAATGCTCCATATTTCATATAAAGACACATCTAAATTAAAGAAATACAGAAATATAAAAATAAATAAAGAATGAATACAAATATTCTAAACACACAAAAGAATAGGAGTTACAATTCTGATATCAAACAAATTAGTATTCAAAAAAAATTAATAGACAATGAAGGACAAATTATAATTCTTAAAGCTGTAATTCATAATTGTAGAAATAAGAGTTATTAATAAATAACTAATTACCCAATAACACAATTTTCTAAACCAGAAGTCCGAGTAGAGGAAGTGATAAGTAGAAGAACACACTAATAATAGGAGACTTTACCACATTTCTCTCAATCCAAAACAGAGCAATAGGGCAAATACTTACTAATAAGATTGATTTTTATAAATACATAGTAAACTCTAAACTCTGATAACAAAGACTTTACCTTTTCAAGTCCACATAGAACATTCTACAAATTGGACTACATCTTGCCCACACATGTACACCAAAAAAAAAAAAAAAAAAAAATCCCCTTGATAAATTTCACCCCTACAATTACTACACTACAAAGGACATTAGCAGACCACAATTCAATAAAATGACATTAATAACAATAAAAAAGTCTTTTGAAATGAGCCTTAAAAAACCATGTTATTCAATAACTGGTCAAAAGAGAAACAGGAAATGAAATAGATTTTCTTAAAAATAAATATAGTGAAAGTAAAATTGTTATATGCACTGATAATGCAATTTTTAAGAAGCTATAGGATACTTAAATATCTATATTTATAAAAATGAAACAATAAAAACAAATTAATTAAGCACCTAATTCAAAAGGTAGAAAAAAGACTACAAAGTACCCCCCAAAAGAAAAAGTAAGACATTAATTTGAAAATCCAAAATAAGTGAGAAAAATGTGGAATTAATAATTCAAATACCAGTTCCTTGAAGAAAAAAATTTAACAAAATACTAAAACCACTAGCTAACTCAAGACAAAAGAGAAAAACTACAAATATGTAAAATGAGAAATGACTAGGGTGGTGTGACCATTAAAATAGAAGATATTTTCAAAAATCAATAGACTGCATAACACAATGGAAATAAATTTGTAAACAAGAGATGAAATAGATAAATTTTCTAGAAAACACAACTATCCAAAACTGGCCACAGTAGAGATTAACTGTCTAAACAGATTAATTATTATAGACAAAAATAGAATAGGAAGTGCACAGTATGATAGTTTTTATCTGTTTAATTTGGTAATCAGGCTCATGAAATGTGGTTTTAATTTAATACTACATTTAATTAGCTTAATAGAAAATTTAGGACTGGGGATAAAGCGAGTGGAATATCTTGCTTTTTGTGAAAAGCCTAATAATAATTCAAGTACACAGCATCTGTGGAAGCTGAGGTTCATACATGTGCCTTACCATGACACAGAGAAGCTGCACCTCTAGTTTTGTGCCAGTATTTTATACCATTCTAGGCAAGGCCTACATTTCAATTTAAAGTTCCCTAAACCCAGTGTAGTCCCACAAAGTAGAGAGAGCAGACGCAAAATTCAATATCTAGCTATGTTCTTAGTTCCAAAGAAAACAGTGCTGTGCAAATAGATTAGAGGTCATTCTCTGAGGCTGGAATATCCAGGATGGCTTCTTCAGTTACATGTCTTCTCAGCTGGGATGGGTGAAGCAACTGGGGGCTGGCCAAACATCTATCTACTCTCCATGTAGCTTGGACTTTCATATAACATGATGGATTCAGAATAGTTGGACTTCTTCCATGACGGGCGGCTTCTCCAAAGTGCAAAAGTGTCAGGTTTCAGGCCTTTTTAATGTCACTCGGTGTCACTTCTGCCATATTATATAGGTCAAAGAGAAGAGGAATAGATTCTACCTCTAAATAGGAGAGCACAAACCTCACATTATAAAATACTATGTGAGACAAGAGATATTGTTGCAGTCATCTTTAGGGATTCAAGCTATGACATTTGGATATTTAACATAATCCTGCTAAATGATCAGTTTTTGAGTTTTTTAAAACTAGAAAATTTAATTATAAAATTTATTTGGATCAAAACAAGCAAGAATATCCACCACCACCACCACCCTCCCTACCGCCCCCCCCCAAAAAAAACAAACTGTAAAGGAACAACAACGAGAAGGACTAATATTAAAAATTCAACTTCTACAATTAAGATAGTATGGTACTGATGCATGAACAGACAAAGCAGTGGGACAAAATAGAAAACAGAAATAGACTCAAGTGTATATGGAAATTCACTGTAAAGAATTATAAAGAAATCACCTCAAATCAGTGTAAAAAACAAAGATGAATTTTAAAATAATTGCTGTTGGGTTAACTGAATAGCAAAATGGAAAAAGTTAAAATTGGATACATTTATCACACAATACATCAGGGTTAATTCCAAGGAATCAGAGATATAAATGGTAGGACAAATAAAAACCATGCCAGTTCTAGAAGAAAACATGCATTAATTTCTCTATAATTTGTGATTCAAAATTTATAGACAGAAAGGGAGAGATGAACCATAAACGAAGTAGAATGAAAAGGAAAAACATTTGTAACTTGTATCAATTCTGTATATCAGAAAAGAGCTAAAATTTTTCATATTTAAAGAAACATAGAAAAGAAAGAGGTGAATAATGCTATTTTTAAAAATGAGGTATCAAAATACAGTTCACAGAAAAAGGAATGCAAATTGTCTAAAATATGAAAATATGTTCATTTTGTTTATAAGATAAATACAAAAAGTATAGTGAGTTATAATTTCTCACCTATTAGATTAGCAGAAATCTAAAAGCTTTGCAAAAGCTTTATTGATAAGGTTGTGTAGAAATTGGCATCCTAATAAACTGTGGGAAGGACTGCAAAATGGCCCAACCCATTGAAGGGGAATTTGATGTTTTTAACAAAATTAATATTCCTGCACACTTTGACCAGGAATTCTATCTCTAGGAATTTATCCTCAAGATATACTGGTAAAAATATGAAATGACCTATGCACAAAGGCATATACTAAAGCAATATTTGTCATAGCAAATAACAGAGAACAACCCAAATGAATATCAATAGCTAAGTGACTAAATTATGATATATTTCTACAATAGAGTACTATGCAACTGAAACAGTAGTAAAAAGTCTCTTACTACTAAGGTATAACTCTGAATATGATACTAAATAAAAAAGCATGGTTAAAGTAAATGTGTACAGGATGGTGCTATTTATATAAATAAATATAGCTAGCTATATGATAGATATGCTTATGTTAAAAGTAATAACAGTTTAAAAGGCAATATAAGGCTAATCATTAAAGATAATTGTCTATGTAGAAGGAAGGGAGTAGATTAGGGTAGAGCAAGCTGGGGAGATGCAAGCTATAATTCATTAAATCTCTAAATTGTATATTTTATGGATGGAATTCTGTAATGTTTTATATAATTAAAAGTAAACATTTAAATATTTTAAAAATTGAAATAAAATTGACTGACGTCAAATCTATAAAGAAAAGACTTTTCCAAGTATAGTGACTTTAAAACACAGTAATCTGATCATACCTTCCTAGTGGAATATAACCTAAGGAAAAAAAATCCTACAGTGTTTTCAATAAGTATATTGTCAATAATAATTATGGCAATTTTATTTTGAGACTATATTTGTGACAAAGAAAGTGAGTTATTATATTGGTGTTTTTGAACCTCAGGATTTTTGTTTTGGAAATAGGGAGATCGTGATCATCAGGAGCATGAATCTCATATAGGGAAGGTAATTAAGTGAGAGCTCCAACAGATTCTCTTTGAAACCTATTGTCATTTGCACCCAGGCCACCCTTCCAGTGGACTGCTTTGCTCCAATAACTAAGTGTGGGAGGGATATTAGGGAGAATTCATTTCTGGGAGCCAAATTCTTCTTTGGCTGACTTTGGTCCAAAGAGCTTCTTAATATTCTTCTTCAGGTATCTTTCTCCTGAAAGTCTCACACCCACACTCTTCTTCCATCCAGCCTCTTTGCTCATCTGTGTACTCATGTTTGGAGCACTAATGATCCCACTATTCCTAATGCAAGACAGTCTCCACTGCCTTGTACCATTGTTGAGAAAAGCAGTATGAGATCCTTCTGCTCTGACTGCTTTCCTTCGGTAAGGAGTTTCCCCCTGGAATTCCATCATACCAAATTATCTTCCTTCTTATATAGAAGCTTTCAAAAATTATGAACTAGAGACCCACACACATGTAGAGAATAAGTGTATATATAGCATAAATATGTTGAGCCTCAAGAGCTTCAGCTTTCTAAAATCTAATCAACCTCAGTATTCTGTGGAGCAGTAAAGCTGAGTCCCACAGAGAGAGGATTTTGGAGGTGAGCACATCAAACAGGGGTAACTTTCTTTGCTTTTTATTTTCCCTTTGGCTTGCACTGAATAAATATAACCAGAAGATCAGGAAATATATTTCAAATTAGATAAAAGATTTAGCTGCCTCCCAGAAGAGAGTAAAAGTAAAGTTATATTTTAATGTGTTTTCGAAATAAAATCAAAGACATGCAGAGACTAAGAACATTTATTTCCTTTTTAAGCAACCTTTTGTTCCCCCTCAAAGTGTGAGAACATCTTAACCTACCATATTTAAGAATCAACTAGAGAAATATGCCAAATTTACAAAAACAAATTAGGAATTCAGAGTTACTTTCTCACACAGAAGCCAAACCATTGTGTCCCCTCAAAGAAAAGCACAACTTTTCATCCAGAGGGAGCAGAGTTTGATTGATGTAAGATGCCGCAGTTTTCAGAACTCCCATTTGGATTTCCCTCAAAATGAAAAAAGATAAGAAACAGCTGTCTAGTGTGCATGTTAGCACACTTTCTTTTGTGTGCTTCTGACAGTTGAAGTTATTTTCCCAGAGATGCTGATAGCTTTACTGAACATTTGATAATTTAAAAACTCTTTCACATAGAAGGGGTGGAGAATATGGTGCCATTTATCTTTTCAATGGAAATTTGATTCTCATTCCTTCTCACCAATAAATGAATCTCATTTCTCAAGTAGTCTTCTCCTTTTCTAAGAGTTATTAGAATATAAATTGATGATCTCCTGGAAATTCCATAGAAATCACAGTATGTAGTGTAAAAGTTCCTAAACCATAAATCTCTCTAAATGTAATCCTGACTGATCTGACTCATAAGGAACACTGTTTCAATCTTATTTAAAAGAAAAAAGAAAGAAAGGCCACCAAGAATAGCTTACAAGAAAAGATAGGAAACTCAAAAACCACACATTGGATTTAGCTCTACTATTTTTTCCTCTTAGATCTTTAAAAAATAATCCCTCAGATATTAAAGGTGGATTCTCCTTTATGCTCAAGGAAAAGGACTTTAAATTGTTCCCCGGTTGCTTCTTCCCCTCTCTACAATTTCTGGTATACATGTAGCTTTCAGATGACTTACAATTTAGACATAAAAAGTATATACATATGAAACATAAAAATAATCGGGATACAAACACTGAGTTGCTTAATATTAAAAAGTACTGAAGTACAACCTGTTGGAAATAATGTGATGGAACAAAAGGAGCTTTCATGCTCTGGCAGTAGGGATGTAAATTAGTTCAACCATTTTAGAAATAAGTTGGCATTATTTTGTAAAGTTGAAGTTAACAAATATAACACAACTAGTCCATTGCTAGCTACAGATCTTAAGAGAAATTTATGCTGAGGATACATGTACTGGAAATCCTAGCAGTCTGTTTATTATAGACCCAAATAAGAAACAACTCTGAGGTCTATATAATTGAAAGGATAAATAAATAGTTGTTATTCACATAGGAGAAAACAATGAAAATGAGGCATCACCACGTGCATCAATATGTATGGAACATAAAAAATGTTAATGAAAGAAACTATATTAAAATGTATACTTTATGATTCCATTTAGAGAAAATTCAAAAACAGGCAGGTTAAACTATATTGTTTGGGGGTACATACTTAAATGATAAAAGAGAGTGATGACCATGAAAGTTGAAGTATGAATAAGGAAAAATCATGGGAGTGAATATTATAAAAGTGAGAAGGTGAGGGGAAGATAGAGTTGTGAGCAGGAAGGAATATGTAGGGGTTCTGGAGTGTAGTCGTTGTTCTGTTTTTTGACCTAGGTGATGAGTTACAGGGGCTGGTTTTGTAATAATTTCTTAACTCTGTATTTAAGTATTCTGCTGTTTTATGTATGCTTGTGATATTTTATACATATAAAAGTTAAACTAATCTTATAATGAGTATATTATTTTCATATAAATTCATATTTAAGATAAGGAATAGGAACTTTTTCTCCATGCTGTTTGAGGTAAATCCCCATGATCTATGTCATTTGGGTCTTTTTGTGGTTATCCTGCTTGAAATAGTATGCAACTTGCTAAAGAGAGCTGGAGAGGAACAAATAACTGATTTCAGTAACTTAATCTAGCCATCTCAAGAGGTGGAAACTTACTAACTTATTCCACATGATAAAAGAAAACTCGAACTAGTTCCAAGTTGTACAAATGAGGTTATAAGGCAAGCAAGACAGAATATGGCAAGAAAAATACAATGTGGGAAATGAGTATTGAAGGGAGAAAGCATGCTGTGGACAGAAGAATTGTGACCCCCATCCCCAATTCGTATGTTGAAAGCCTAACCCCTATGGCAATTAGGTTTTGATGAACTTATGATGGCGGGGCTCTTATGATAGGATTAGTGCCATATGAGAAGAGACCCCAGTGAACCTGCTCTTGCTCGCTCTCTGTCATGTGAGGACACAGTGAGAAGACAGTCATCTGGTAGCCAGGAAGAGAGCTTGTACCAGAAACTGACCATGTTGGTACCTTGACTTTGGACTTATAATCTCCGGAACTGTAAGAAAAATGTTGTTAAGCCATACAGTCTGCAGTATTTTGTTATGGCAGCCTAAGCTGACTAATGCAGAGCAAATATCCAATAACACTTTGAGAAAAAGAATGTGAAGGTTTACCAGTATTAGAGATTTATAAATATTTTATTTGGCAAAAAGTAGTATATTTTTCTCCTAATTATGTAAAGGACAGAACAAAAAGTTATTGTGTTGTCCTGGAGAAAACATACAAGATCATCTCTCTTTGACAAAGTAAAAGGTGCCCTAAATCAAAGTAGTATAAAAATATATCTTCCATACTTAATACTCAAATAATTGTCTAAAAATCCACACATTGTTTTAAATAAGATCATATTTTTATGTCAAATCTACAAAAAATTTTTCTACTCTGGCCTCTAAAAAAATCAAATTTTTATTATTTGAGACCATACAAATAAAAAATACATACAAATAATTTTGTCAGTAAACTTATTAGGGGAAATATAGCTATTTGTGAAAACTGCTTTTTCATAGATGTGTACTTGTATCTTAAGATGATATTCCAGAGTTATTATAATAAATTTTAACTCATCTATTAGTTTTCACTTTAGTCGCCACTAAATTTTTCCAAACTGAGTATACAAAAACATCATTTTAAAGTAACTGATGCACAGAGAGTTTGAATTATTTTTTCAAACAAGTGCTAATGAATTGAATATAAATTCTGGAAATATGAAATATGGGCTATGTCAGGGTTCACTGGCTTTGAAAGAAATCAATATTACCTCTGAACAGAATGATGGGTCAGAATTCCAGTCCAGATTGGCCTGATGATTATGGCCAATTAGCTTCTACAGAGTTCTCAAGGCCTGACTTCCAGGGCTACTTCCGGAGGAAGGTGGCACACCTCATCCCACCCCCACCCCATCAACAGGTTTCTTCTCCCCAGTGAATTACCATTGTTTTCCTGGTATGAAAGTATTATGTTATAAATATAATGTTTTCATATATAGTCAAGCTTTATTCTAGTAAAATAAAGCCTTGGGAACAGTGATATCTAGATTAAAAACTGAATTCCAGTTGATTAAAATTGTTTATTTCTAAGATACAAATAAACATATCCTCTTTAAAGGCTTAATTTGAGGATAATTGAAATTGTTTACCTAGCATAGAGACCCATATAAGACTAAAACAGATAAAAAGTATTACTATTAAAGTAGTATAATCTCAGATTTGATTTAGTGATTATTCAGAAAAATGCTTACTACAAAACATCTCAATGATTAATCAAACCTTGCCTGTCAGAATTCTCCTAATTATGCATTTAAAATTCTGAGATGATTGATTTTATAAATATTTACTGGAAGACTTTAAGACTTTATAATCTTTAAAATAAGTGAACTTTTAAGAAAATAACTCTTGAAAATAAGTTCCTATTTTAACAGTTTTACAATTTTTTTCTTCATTTATTCTTTCTCTTTGAATGTTAATCTGATCATGTGAATATATGTGATACCCAAACAACTTAATTAAATCATAAAACCAGTAGCCTAATTGTTGAGGATTAAGAATATATTTAGAGTCATTCATGTACGGTTATATAAATACATTTAGCTAATGATTTAACAAGGTTGGTAAAAACTCATCCATATAACTTATACCCTATTTTGAAAGTGTGGTTCAGTGTAAACAAAAAAGCTGGAGTATTTGCCTTTATAAAACTTATAACCTTAAGATTTTGTAACAGACCTACTTCACTTCTTGAGGAAGTAACTCTTTTTTGTAATATTTATTTAAGCAAGGTTTTTCAGGTCACTGACTGTTAAATAAATCTAGTTAAGTAAGAGTAATGCATGTTAAAGATTTAAGAATTCCTTACCACACACTCTATATTAACTTTCTTTTCTAATATTTCCCCTTACTGAGAAGTTTCAGGTTCTCAGATTTAGTGTGGTATAATAATTGATTATTTATATAACTTTTTAACTCTGCTGCAAATAGCTTGGAGGGGTTATATACTTTATCCTCTTTGTTCCCAATTTATATAACAAAAATACGTTTATCTTCTTCATAGATGTTATAGGAAATTATGTCATTTCCATTATCTCATGCTTCCATTTAAAATACTTAACTTTCTCAATGTTTGAAAAGTAATTCATTTTAATTACAGACGTAGTATAGAATCCTTACAATATTCCAGATAAGGTAAAAGTCCACTTTGATCACCAAACCAATACCACCACAACATATTTTTCAATAGGGTGAGCAGATTTCACATGGTGAATGTATCTGTTTAGATTAGGTTTAATTAAAAATTTAGAAAACTGAAAAATGACAATGGCCGAAACAAAATGTAAACTCTTTTCAGTCTTCCAGAAATATATGTGGTGTCAACCAAGACTGGGTTGGTGCTCCAATATGTCAGAGACCCTGCTTCTTTCTCTCGTTTCTCCATAACAGTGACCTCCAATTTAAGTCACGGTGGCAGGTGGAGTCATTTCCATTACTTTCCACCCACAGAATAAAGCATATTCGCCCCCCTTTAAGTGCACTTCTTAGAAGTGGTACACAAGTTCCACTTGGATCCCGTTGTGAGAAAGTCAGTCATGTAGACATAAATAGCTGCAAGAGAGGCCAGGAAATGTAGGAAATGGAATTCTTTATTTCAGGAAAATGTATGCCCAGGTAAAAATGGAGACTTCCATTTTCAGAAATTTCTGAAGAAAAAAGAACCATGTCTGCCATAGTGTAGGGGCAGCAAGAATTCTGCTATTACTCCCTTTTCCTGCCTGGCCTAGATATCTCCTAAAAACCTCAGCCAGCAGCGAGAGCCAGGCCTGGTAGAATATTAGGAGTTCCTTCCCTATTAATGAATGGTACCTAGAAATCTATTCTTTTGACTTTTTATGTCTGATATCCCTGGGGATAATTTTGATCTTTCTTGGAACTCTCAGGAACAATACCATCCCAGGAACTATTCCCAGGAAAATAACAACAATGTAAAAAACCAGTAAGTTATAAATTATGTAAGAAGATAAACAACTCACCAAATGCTACTATATGTTTTTTTTTTATGCATATACAAATATATATATACACTATAGAAAATACCCTTGAAGGACGCCTGCAAAACTGAACATGGTGGTTACTTTTAGTGTTTTGGGGTTGTGGTTGGTAATCAAATTGGATTTTAACTTACCTGTAATGTTCTAAAGATTTACAACAAAACAAGGTGTATTTGGGGAGGTGGGAGAGTGTTGAGTAGACTTACTATATGGAAACTTTTAGGAACTCTGGGATAGCTTAACTGGATAGCTACTGTACAGACTTTGTTTGTGAGCAATAGAGGCCAATTTTAATGAACTGAGTCAAAAAGGGAATTTATTGGAAGAACACTGATTATCATAGATTTTAAGAAAAAGTTGAATGATGAAGCTATATAGTAGGAATTAAGGACAGTCACTACAACTCTAGCTGTTTTTCATCCTTTGTCTCTCTGTTTATGCTGTAAATTCTCATGAGGTGGAGTGCCATTGGTCAAGCTCAAGGCATATTCATTAGCTGAGGTTTGGGGGTAAGAGTTGTGAGTAAGCAGGTACTTTGATTGACTGTTCTACTAAGCTACAGAAAGTGAGAGGGACCATTGCTCAAATAAAAATAAGGGTTCTGTTACCAATAAAAGGGGAGACATGTTGGGGAGGCAAAAGCAATAAGTGTCTCCCACTATCACAGAAGACCACATACCAAAGTGTATTTCATTCCTTCAGCCATAATTTTTAGAATGTTCTGTGAGTCTCAAGAGGGAGGCTGTGTTTTGGGACTAAGATTAGGTCTCTTAATTTTCACAAAGGTGTTTATTTAGGTATATTGCAGTGAACCACATTATTTAAAAAGTTTTCTGTACTTTTAAATTTCACTCAGAAATAGTTTTCCTTATTGCTCTTGTTTGCTGAGCTATCTACTCTCAACATGTATTTGGTTATGCTATAGGAAGCAAGGGATAAATGGGCTGCTGTTCACAAATATGTGCTACTCTTCTCTGGGCTATAGCACTTGCTTTGGCCAATAAAATGTGTATAGAAGTGACATGTGTCTTACAAGCAGATGCTCTACGAGCCATTTTTCTCTTTTCCCTCTGCACAGTAACCAAAGATGTTTCAGATAAAGGCTGTTTCATTAGCTTCCCAGTTCATTCTTCCAAGGTGAAGAGCCACAGTAACCTGCTATTGATGTGCATAGCATTATTTCAAAATAATCTTTTGTAATTGTAAATCACTGAGATTTGGACCCGTTTGTTATTATTGCATAACCTAATAAGTTCTGACTGATACACTTGTAAAAAAAAATTTCTGTTCGGACTTCACAGAATTTCTAACTGATTCTGTTTTTAAATATAGAACATAAGCCGGAAATGAGGTAAAAACTGATCAAGTGATGTAGAGGTTGTCCTGTGAGCAATGGAGAAACAATATATGTTTCTTTGCACAAGAAACTGACAAATATTTTAGAGATTTACTATCAGAGCAGTACATACATACATTGCAATATGGAAGACTCACTTTTGGTCAGAACAATGGATTGAAGAATTTCTTAAATATCTGATTCTCTCCATTAGTACTAATTAGTGATTATTTTTTATGTATATTTAGCTGTTTGGATTATTATTTGATATTGATATTACAAGCCGAGACACATTAAGCTAGATAAGCAAAAGCCGACAAGTTATTATCAATTTAACATGTTTCGTTTCTAGAGCAACAAAATAGTAGGTTGCATGTTGTACATGTCTGTATTGATTTAATGAAACCTAGTAGGAATTTTTCTTTAACTCTTCACAAAAAGAAATAACCAGCTCCATTTTACCTCTTAAGTATTTTTAAGATCTATCTCTTATCCTTACCACCACTGCTTTAAATCAGGTCTTCATCATCTCTTATGAAAGCTTTGTAATAGCTTCCTAATTAGTCCCTACAGCATTGCTCTCCTCCAGGCCATGTTTCTCACAGCTGCTAAATATTCTTTCTAAAACACAAGCTTGGCAATTTTATTTCCTTGCGTAAGGCCCTTGTAGTTCAATGTCTTCTGGCAGAAAAGGTTCAATCTCCTTCATGTAGCATACAAGGACTTCCTGGAAAGGCAGCATGGCTTGCTGGTTAAGAGAATGAGTTCTAGAACCAGACTGGCTGGGTTTGAATATAGGTTTTGCTACTACTAGCTGTGTGGCCTTAACTAAATATTGACAACAGTGTATCTGTAAAAATGTTAGCTGTTATTAATACTATATGGTTTCTCCCTTACTTCATCTACTTTTTGACTGCTTTGCAATTACTCAAGAGTGCTCTGCCCTTTAACATCTCTATTCTTTTGTTTCTTTGTAGTTTCACCCCCTGTCCCAAACTTGCTAATGTTCTCATTTTTTAACATTTAGTTCAATAAATGCTTTAAAGCTTAAGATTAAGTGACATCTCCTTGAATTGATAGTGTATTTTTCTTAATCACTCTTCTGATATCTATGCATATTTCTGTAACAATTATCACATGGTATGACATTATAATGTTGACATATCTCTTCATCTCTATGAGACCACAGGCAGCTTGAGAGCAGAGATTGCCTATCTTTGTGCTTGGTATAGTTCCTGGTACATTATAGGCAAATAATAGAAATGTTTGTTGAAGATGTAGGAAATTTCCATATGAAGAAAGGACTGTTATTCCCAAATCACTCTGGAATACACTCTTCATTATGTGGTTCAATGCCGCATGATCAAGGTCTTCATGATAAATTTTCTTTAAATTTTACTTCCAGACAAATTTATTTTTCTTTTGAATTCTTTTTCTCTTCTGAATTCTTAATGCGTCCTTTTAATCTAACAGAGATCATTCAACCTTTGTTTCCTTAATTATCTCCACTCACAGAGCTAAAATTAATGCTCTGTTCTAGCAACTGATTTGGTATAGGTATCTAGTATTTTAATTTTATATATTAAATAAGTAAGCTATATTTAAATTATAGAAAATTAAAAATTATTGTAAGTACTAAGGGGTATAGATATACTGAATTTTCATGTCATGATAAAAAGAATAAAATGGGCATGTAAGTGAAATTAACTGTATCTGACTTGAGTATTGATATGAACACTTATATTATTTATAGACTCAATTCCAATTAACTGTATGAAATTAAATTGAAGAATCTAGTATATTATAATTATTTCATATGATTTATAATGATTGTGTATAATGTATATGTGATTTTAGTGTTATAAGAAAATCATATTGTAATAAAGAAGCATAATTGTTGACTTCAGGTGTTTTAAATAAATATTGTAACTGAAACCTGCTATTTATAGGACATTAACAAGTGCTGGTAAAGACCTGCAAGATAACTTTCTGAAGGCTCTGGCAGTGAGAGAAGAGGACAATCGCAATGGAAAAGTGAGCGTGAGTACATTTCATTCAACAACTAAAAATACATACACTAAAGACACAGTTAGTATATAATATATAGTTAGCTGAATATATAACTCTTAATATCTTCCCCCAAAAGTAATTTATGAGGGATATAATATGGTTCTTTATTATTTATATGTTATAGGAATATATGTAACTTTTTTTTATTAGAATTTACATCTGTATAAGTAGCTGAATGGTGAAAAAAAAAAAAAAAAAAAAAACCCAACTAGGATTCTATCCATCTATTGCAGAAAAATGCTTGTGCTTGACAGTCTGGTTGTCATCTTCAGCTGTGTACTATTCCTATGTTGAAATGTCCTGCTTCTTTTTAGCTTGACCTCCTACTGTACTTTTCTAAGTTATGTCATCCACTGGCCCCCAAGTTTTGCCCCCTGCCTACTTGATTTCATTTTACTTGTAAAAGATAGTACTAGAGTCTGCCCAGTAGTCCTACCTTGGGAGATGTGATAGAAACTACATAATGAGAGAAATGATTTTGAATCATCCAAGGAGAATGTGCTCTTGCTTTATTAAAACATGTGCTAGTTTCAAATATGTCAACTTGCTAATATTATTTGGAATATATATTTACTTTTACCCTTTGTTAGTATAATATTAGTGATAAGAATCTTTAAGTCTTAAAATGTTCCAAGTCAAGAATATAGTTTCATGCTGAAACTATAATAAGTGAATTTCAGAAAAATAATCAGAATAGTATGATGAAAAATTTAGAGCAACAGAAAAATATTTGTTTAAGGAAATCTATTTTACCAAAGTTTTCTCAATAGAAATGTCAGAGTTTTCCTCATTATCAGGTTCCTTGAAAATTTCACATACAGAAAAAATTTTCGATGTCCTTCAGAGAGAGAGAGAGAAAAAAATCATATCTTGGTTATATAATTGTATAGAATTAACCTGAACTTGAAATCAGGGTAAGGTCCTTGAAGGAAGTGGGCTGAGTGAGATTTCAAGAGGTGAGGTCGGAAATATGGGCACAGACTAGACTCTAGGGCCTTATAAATCACAACAGAGAAGTTATCTGACTTTTAATTAAAGAGAAGCTAGAAAGTTGGGAAGAAAAGCAGAAAAATGTGATTGTAACAGGAATCCATGATAAGGACTTTCAAGAAAGAGCAAGTGATCACTAGTGATCAAGCAGGATAAGGACTGAAATGAATCTTTGCGTTTGACAATATGTACATTTTTAAAAAAGATCCAGTCACAGGGTTGTCAAATATAGCATAGGAAATACAGTTCATAATATTATAATAACTAAGTATGGTACCAGGTGGTTACTAGACTTACGGGGTGATCCCCTCATAAATTATATAAATGACTACTCGCTATGTCATATACCTGAAACTAATACAAATATATGTCAAATATAATTGAAAAGTTAAAAATTAAAAAAAAATTATTTGACAACTAATTTCATCTACAGTGAGGTTGGAAATCAGATTCCAAAGGGTTGAAAAATGGTTCACAGTTAGACAGTAGTACCAACAAACATCTGTAGAGAATGTAAACCCCTGTTTTTTATCACAATGATATCCTTATGTTCTCCCAAATTTAAGTCAAATCACTTCACTTTTCACCAATTCGATTATCATTTACTTGATTCAGACACCCCTTATATCTTAAATTACTATCATAGCCTCCTAAGTGATATGTTTATATGTTTTCTTGCCTAGCTTTCATCCATTTTTCAATCACTCAATACATATCCTTGTGCACCTGGTCAAACCTGGAACTGTTCTAGTCACTGGGACACTGAGGCACTGCAGATTTTGTGACCTTTAAGAGTTTATATTTTATAGAGGAAGATAAAATAAGTAAAAAAGTGGAACAATTAATTTCAGCTTCTGGATAGGTGCTTCAGAGAACATAAAAGTAGAAAATGAAATAGAAAGAGAGATGGTCAGAAGACCAGAATGGCTGAAATATAGTTATCGAAGGGGTTGCAATCCCCTTTGATAAAGACAGATGCAATCAAAGAGGAAGTCAGCAGCTGGCTCATGTAGGTTTCAAGGAATTTCGATTGTATTCTTTAATTTTAATTTCTATATGTATTCTTTGTTATTGTAATGGAAAGTTGATAGGTGATCTTAAGCAAAGAAATGCCCTGATCTTGTTTACACTTTAGAAAGATCCATCTCACTGCTGCTGTGTAGGATAGGAGATGTGGGAAACAGAGCTCAAGTGGAGACAAGGAGAAGTTACTGAGCCCTTGTAATTAATCCGCAAGAGATGAAATTTAAAACAGCGTGGTAGTAATTGAAATAGAGGGCAGTTACTGAATCGTGTCTATTTTAGAAGCAGAGCCGACAGGACTCACTGATGGATTGGATGTGGAAGATTAAAGAGGAAATTAGGGTGGCTTTTAGGTTTTTGGGTTGAACAAGTAGTGGATGATGGTGACACTTACTGTGACAAAGGAACTCTTGGGGAATGCTTATTTTGGGAATCAATAATTACATAATTATGTCATGGCCATATTAATTTTGTGATGCTTATTTGATATCCAAGTGGAAAACTTGATTGGTCTTTTACATATATTGGTCTGGAGCTTAGGAGAGAAGTCTTGGCTAGAATAAAAATCTAAATAGTAAATTATCAACGTCTAAATTGTATGTAAAGTCATGGATTGGCAAAAGTTTATTAGGCAGAGATTTTAGGTAAAAAGACTGAAGTCCCATGACAGGTCTTTAGGATACTTACTGTCAGAAGAAATTATGTGTGAATCTTATGAGGTCCAAACTCTCCAAGGGAAATGACTATTTCCTAAGCATTAGGATTTCTCTACATAATGTGTAAATGCAAAATAAACAGAGACTTTCAACCCAAGGTCACATGTGCTGCTCTTTTTGTTTCCTCTTTCGAGAATACATACTAGAAAAATAATGGTATAGTTTCAGAACTGACAGTCGACCTGCATGGCGTAATAAGGCTTGCAGCACTGCCTCCATAGCAGTCATCCTAGGTAATTTTCTTTAAATGTAGCTAGGATATTAGAAGATTAGATTTACTTTCCCACATTCACACATTTTTATTTTGAGTTTGGTGATCCTAGGTTGCAAATGCTATTTTGTGTAATTGAATCTTTTTCTGAGTGTCCTCCTTCTCCCTCTAGTCAACTAATTGCAAAATTGATTTATTAGTTGTTTCCATTTAGGCCTTGAATTTGCTCTGCTCTAGAGTCTGAATCTCTGGTAAACAGCACTCCCCCAACCCCATGGGCCCCCACCCCATATTTTCAATGTTCAAGTTCTAGGATTGTTTGTTACATGCGTTCGTATAGTTCCCACAAACCTACTGCTTGTGTAATCTCAGGCTATGCCCTAGGAGGGAATGGGTTTTAGGAACATTTTCTAAGTTTATATAACTGCTACTCAAAGAATAAAAATTCTTGAAAATGTACTTCCTTAAAACTTTTGGTGGTTCAATGGGTCAGGTGCTGTTGACATAGATATTGTTCGTATAAATTATTTTTTTAAAGATTGTACCAATTCAGAGGTAAGCCAATTTAATTCAAGAATCAGTATTATTTCATGAATGCCTCTGAATTTCATATATAATATATACTATACATGTGTATGTATGATATACATATTGCCTGTGTTTGTGCACATACACAGGCACTATAAACAAACACATTTTTTCTTTATATCTTTTCCAAAATACTCTGTTTTAAATGATTATGATGTTCCATGCATTTATTTTTAACAAAATATTGAGCCCTATGTGCAGTGCATGTACAAAAATGTTTAAAAGGATTAATTGTGCAGTGCTTCAAATGACAAGCTCAATGAATATGTTTCCCTAATAATATAACTACTTAATTTTATTTTAAGTATAAGCCATTCATTAAACATTCCTACCTCATGCACCATGTTTTTCAGATTTAAGAATTCTTTAAAGACTAAAATACTTAACCATTATTTCTCATTAATAACTAGATTTATTGTTTCCTGAGAAAGTATAGTTTTTGATTGTTCGTGTTATGAAATTTTTAACACTATTGCCACGGTGAGGCATTTATTAAGTGTATGTTTATAATAAGTGCTTGGAAAAGCGGACTAAACAGATCTGGTTCTAGATATCTAGAAACTCGCATTGGTGTTGCAAACCATAGTGTTGCAGGAGGATTAAAAAATTCACAGAGAATTGAACACATTGTTTTATTTTATGAGATGCTTGAATAAAGGTATATCATCTTGAGAGCTTTCATGTATATGATAGAGGGTAAGGAAAATTTTAGAGGTCTGTATGTGATGACTGTATGAAGAAATGACTACATAGAAATTAAAGAGGTAAAATTGGTTATTCTGAGAAAATAATTTCGAATTTCTTTCTAAATTACTCTGAGGTATTTACATAACTGATAAATTTCTTTTCTTTCCTATATTGGTGTCTATGACATAATTATCTTATAGTTTTCCTACTCTCTTCTGACTTTTGATCTCAGTCTCTTTCTTGGGCTGACCACCTAATACCTCTACTTGACCTGCACTGCATCTCCCGCTATATACGTTTCGCCTTGGTGAATCATCCAGACCCATGAACTCACTGACTATATGCTTCTTGCTGTCAAAACAAGGCTTGGATCTTTGCTGTCCATAAATATATATAAGTAAATTTATTCAATTATTTGTTAGATGTTAATAACTGGTTCTGTCCTAAGCATTGTACTAACTTCTGGAGATACAATGGATAGCAAGTGTATATGGAATTTAGAGTTGATTGAGAAAGAAAGTCTATAATCAAGTAAACATATAAATAAAGCAAAATTGCAACTGTGATAGGTGCCATGAAGGAAAAAATAATTGGTTGTGTATAAGTGGGTCAAGAGATGATGTCAGATTTTCAGATAGAAAAGATCAATATACCTACAGTATGAAGAATAAGTTATAGAGAGATTAAAACAGATGTCAATTAGTGCCTTACAAGATTAGATAAGAGAAAATAAGATGGTAGCCTGGACCAGGAAGAGGATAGGGAGGATGAAGAGAAGAGAACATGGTTCACTCAAAGATCAGGAATGGGATGTAGAGAACATGGATCTGATTTTGGAGATAAGTTGTCTTTGACAAAATAAGTGGTTGAGATAGTAGATAGATGGAGGAAAAAATATCTTTAACTCAACCCCAGTGTTTATCTCCACATTGTTATACCTCAGATACATTTAATTACAACTAAACCAAATACCTTTTCATCTTCCACTGGTCACCAAGTCTGGTCAATTTTATTTTGTAAATATGCCTCAAATAAACATGGAGGAGGTGGCAACAAAGCCAAAGAGGTGAGCAACAGACAACTGTTGTGCTCAGTAGCATTGACATTGCTCCAAAGATGATTGGTATCCGTAAAAGAATTTAGACAGATGGTCAACGTGATCAGATACTTACTTTAAGAGTACACTGGCAGCAGTGTGTGAAAGTAAGTACATGTTTGTGGGGGTGAGGGATGGGATATGAGAAAGGGAGGTCAACTGAGAGGCTGTTGTAACATTTCAGACAATAGATAATAAAAGGCTGGGATAAAGAAATGACAGAACGAATAGTGGGAAGGAGATGGGTTTGAGTAATTTAGGAGATAACTGCAAACCGTGTTCTTTGTTTTGATGTAGGAAATGGTGAGAGGGAGTTTTGCGTATATTTATATGTTTTTATTTAGGGGATTCAATGGAGTATATGCGACCGATGATAATTTTATTAATGGGAAGAGAATTGTGATTCTAGCTTAGGAGATTTAATGTGGTTCCGTGGTTAAGAGCATAGAAGTTAAGGTACTAGATTTACCTTACTTACCTTGTATTACAGATCACAAAAGAACTATGCACGTTTTCTAAGCCATAATGTCCTACTATGTAATGTAGGTATTAAGAATACCTTCATCTTAATATTGAGTATTTAACAAAATATTGATTAAACACTGGCACACTGTATGATAAATAAGTATTGAATAAATAATGTGCTTTCTGCAGTAAAAGTATAATGTTGCTAGAGTTATAATTGTGAATAAAATAGAAGTTGTAGAAAACATGTAATACTTTTATTGATAGTTTTTAAGGAAAACATTGAACAGTTTTGAATCTCTCTTTAGAAAAGACTATTGGGCTTCCTGAGACAGATGCTTATGATTTTATTATGGATCTAAATATTGTTGGTCATTAGCAAGATATAGCAATCAGCATATTAAAAAAAGCGTTTTATGTTATGGAAAAAAAGTGTTTTATGTAGGAAACCACAATCTACTTCATTAATTTTCTACTTTGTACAAACCACTTTGCTATTGCCATAAACAAAGATGGAAAAGATATGGGCCCTTCCTGCAGTATTTCTAATGTAGTGGGATTATGTAACTCCTTTAAGTGGCCAAGTGGCAGGGTGGGGGTGGGGTGTGGGGAGCTGTTATTTTTAGGTGGTAGTCAACTAAGGATCCTGGATTTATTGAATGGAGAAAAACAAAAATAAAATATTCTCTTCCTAATCAGAGACTCATGAGGATTGTAATAAAAGGTCACGTGCTGTTCCGGGCTGAGAAAGTGGAACCTGTTGACACTTATTTTCCCACTGAATGTTGACTGTGTAAACAGTTACATGGCTGGCCAGTTTGGGCTTTGAAATATGCATTATTGAAGCTGGTATAAATGTACTGCTTAAGGGTTTTTCTTCAGAGTCATTCAAAGAAACCACTGTACGTGGCTCAGGAAAACCTATGAATTAGGCAGCTCCTAATATACCCATTTCCTGTGTTGAAATCTCTATGAAACTTAAGATCGCGTTGTATATGACCAGTAACATTGTGCTGACATGATCTTTTCCCTCCTTGCTATTTTCCAACTTCTATAAAATGTTCCCTTTTAAGAAAATGAAGGTATTATACATATGTTTATTTCCTTTATAATTGAATCCATGCTTGTCCACTAATAAACCCTTATGGAAATTATATGACTCATACAATCTTACCTACATTTTAAACAAATTACATCAATGTTTGTGGAAAATAAAATGCACATCAACTTCCATTTCACTAAAAAGTATGGTTGAATAGATCATTAATTTTTTACTTCCTGGTTAAAAATATGATATAGAGGCAGTGAGAAATTATGTAGAGTGGAGTTTATGGAGCCATATTAATATGAGTTTGATTCTTGGATTTCCCACTTATTACCAGCTAAGTACAAGTTCCTCAACTTTATAGAGTGAGTTTTACCATCCACAATATGGGGATACTAATTTTCATACAGCTAAGATATTTCTAGAATAAAATTATGTAATGTTTAAAGCACAAATAAGTCTAATCCTTAGTAGGTGTTCAATAAATTATAAATTATGTGTGCTGTGTTCGTTTAGATTTTCTAGAAGCAGAGCTTAAGATGCAAAATTCGGTGCAAGTGAGAGAATTTACTAAATCACTTGCACTGAAAAAGGTAGGCAGGCATGTGGTTTCAGTGGAAATCTAGCCTTAGTCTGATCACACAGGGAGCTCTGGAGCATGAATTGTGTCGGTTTGCTGTGCCTTGAGGCATGGGGGAGGTGCTTACACACTCTTACACCTTTCCTGTCTCTATCAATTAATCATCAGCTGCCACAGGGGTTGGGGGTGGAGGGAGTAAAGTGGCTCCTGTCGGCTAAACACAGTCATTTTTGAGGAGGTGCAGGTGTTAACCATTAGCCTTTAACACCTGAAGCATCTGGAGCTGGATGCACCAGCCTGAGAAAGGGAATCCAGGAGGGACACCACTGCCAGGCACTGTGATGCAAAAGCTCAACATTAAGGCCATTAGTGATATATGAACGAAATGAATGCCACTTTTTCAGTGATGTAATCTTATATAAATAAAAATATTTTTAAGATATTTAATCATTTTATATAAAAGTTTAATTTTTTAATATCTCATTTTATCAATCATTTTTATGTAAAAGTGTATTTCTTCAGAGTCTCATTTCCATAGTCACTTGAAGTAAAATAAAATATATTTTACTGCAAAGGCAGCTTCATTTACAAATAATTAGAAATTCAATCATGGTTTTCTGGTCCAGAAATTCTGCATATATAATAAGCTTTCTCATTTAAATCTTATGTCTACTAGTATATGTCCCCACATAGAAAAGGTACTGTTTTGTTTGTATTGACAGAATCAAACCAGTGAATCAACAACTGCAAGTAAGCAACTAGCATTGTGTCTAAGTGCATTTATGAAAGATATATTTGTGATTATAATAAGTAATAATTGCCATCATAAAGAATGGAGATAAAGCTTATTAATTACTTTCTGAGCACTACGCATTTTCAGAACTAGTGCAGTATTTCTTTGGAGGCTTTTGGCTGCTTGTGCACTATAAAAAAGAGTAAAGTTGATATAAGGTCACCAAAATTTGAAAAATGAATCTCTTTGCCACATTATGTAGTTATATTCCCAGTGTTCTATGCAAACGAGTTATCATGGGTATTTGTCTAATGGTGAAATGTAGTCAGATTGTTTAGACATTAGTAGAGGTATAAATATTCTAAGAATGCATTACTTCTCTTCATAAATGAAAATAGAGCTATAAATTATAAAAGCCCACTGATTTATTCACAGCAAGTACACTGATAACAAAAGTTTGTATGAACTTTCAAGTTCACAATCCCTTAACTACTAATGTAAAATCCACAAAGTTCTGAAAACCAAAGGATGTTTTTTTTTTAAATTTGGAGTAAAGTTATTTGTCAATCAAACATGACCTGACATGAGGTTATTTATAGAATCTATTTCATTTAGCGTGACTTTCTCTTTAGTTTATTGAAGAAAAACTAATGTATTTGGTTATTGGATGCTCTCGTAGGCTTTCTTGGGATTGTCGATAAAAAATATGTTTGTCTACCATATTACTTTACCAAAATCCAAATATTCTGAATTCTAAAATAATTCCAGCTCCAAAGATTTTGGGTAATGTTATGAACCTGTATACATTTTGTAAATATATGAAGTACTGTGTTCATTATGGTAAAGTGAGCTATATAAGAAAGCAAAACAAATCTTAATGATTTAATAATAAAAATGTATTGCTCTTTTACTTCATGCTCAATTGCTTGTCCATGTTAAACTCACAGTAGGGCTTTTTCTGTTACATGTACTCATTCAGGGAACTGTATTGACAGATAAGCTCTATTTTTATTACACAGCTTCTGAAAATTCTCTGGATATTGAGGATCAGCTCAAAGAAGAGAGAGAAAGGAGAATTATGGAGAAGGTTTTCTATGGGTCAGGCCTGGAAGTGTGGTTTACAATACTATGTCCCAGTTCTCTTGTCTAGCACTCATTCATATGGCCACATCTACTGAGAAGACAGGGAAATTTAGTCTAGCTGAGTGCTAGGAGGAAAGGGAAATGTGATTGATGAACTACCAGTTGCTTCTGTTATCTGCCACATATGCATTTGTATGCATTACATTATTGCTGTATCATATTCCCAAAGCAAAATATTTACTCTCATTTCTTAATTAAAGCCATTAGTCATCTTTAGTAAGTGAATGACATTTAAATTTCTAAAATTAATGGGAAGACTGAAAAAGAAGAATGGAATGGGTAGCCAGTCCTACTAGATAATAACATATGTTAAAAAGTCACCATTACTAAGACAATATGGTACTGGAGTATGGATAGATAGGTGCTCAGCTGTGCTAGTAATCAGACAAATGAAAATTAAAATGAATTATATTTCACACAAACAAGATTGACAAAAATTTAAAAGATCGGCCTTTCCAAACACAGGAGAGGATGTGAAGAAGTAAGAAAGCATGTTCAGAGCTGGCAGGAGAGCAATTCAGAGAACGATTCGAAAATATCTGGTGAAAAGAAAGATGTGCACAGTCTTTAGTAGATACATACCTGAAGACACTCAATCATGTCTATCGGATAATTATAAGTATGTGCATTGTAGCATTGCTTAGAATAGCAAAATAACCTAAATGTTCGGAAACATGAAAACAAGTTGTGGATCATATACTGAATGGGATAGTGCATAGAAATCAATGTGAAAAAAAGATGTTTTCTATTTATCAACATGGAATCATCGTAAAAACGTCACATTAAGTTATACATTTTTATGGATACATTCATGTTCTAATTGTATAGAAACTACATAGGGACGATGTACATCAAATTTAGGAAAGTGGTTACATCGTACAAGGTAGGAGGAGATTGACGAGGAAATAGGGGAGAAGAATAGAACTGAAGAATAGGTTTTTTTGTAATGTTTTCTTTCTTTAAAATTCATACCACTATGGAGAATGTGAAGATTTGAGTAAGCCGCTTAGCTGAATGTTGGCTAAGGTATTAGTTATAGTAGTTATGTTAATAGTGTTAGTTACATTAATCTCTTTTGTAATTTTCTTTATGCTTGAAATAGTTCAGAGTCACAAATGGAAGCCAAAAACAAATTATAATATTTTGGAAAATTTTTTAAATGTGAATGGATTTATATCTAGAAAAATGTTTATAAAGAAATAATAACAAAACATGCAGCCAAGAGGTCAAACAAAAGGGGCAAACCTTGGGTCACAGCTCACAACAATTCATTTGCTCTGGGAAAGGAACCCAGATCCAGAGGTGGGCCTCCAGAGGCCACAGGGATCCGGCTTTCTCTATCTGTCTAAATGATTTATGTTGGGCCCATAGGATTCTCTCAGTCGGGAAGTAACTTAGAAATGTTGAGATACAGAGCCAGGGAGTCACTGAAGCTAACCTCTTTAAAGAGATGGTCGGTAAATTCCAGCTGCTGAGCTGCCTGCATATCTGCTCCTGTATCTTGAATATTCAGCCCAGGGACCTTTCAGTCTGGGAGATACTGCTGAACTATTCTGCTAAATCCTCCATTTTTGACTCCTTAAATTAGAGTCAAATTCTTGGTTTCCAACAAGGGAACCTTAACTATAATCTTAAAATTGGTAAAGTTAATCTCTGTTACAGAGGGGATAATCATCTAGCAGAATCCTTTTGTGGGAACAGATTATTTCCAGTTCCATTTAGAAGAACCCTCCAAAAGCATTGGTAGAGTTAGAATCTTTGGATTCATGTTCTGTGTGCAGCTAAGAAAACTGTTACTTGCTCTAAATTCAGTTCTATGTGCTTGCCAGACAGCAACTCAAAGGTTAATTAAGAACTATTGAAAAATTGCTACAGATTTTGGAGAGATACAAAGCAAAATTCAATGAGTCTAGTAAAATGTAAAATTATTGGACATGTCGATTGTGGTGATATATATAAGAGCTTTTATTTTGAAAAAAATTAGTATTAATGAAGCTGCTACATAACTGAGAAGAAATTTCCAGATTGTTTTGGGTTCTAACACATGCAATGAGGGCCAAGTATATTCATGAGGCTGGCTACTTGATCCTTGCTGCTATGTTATAGTAGTATTCCTTCTTTCAAATACATAAATTTTAAGAAAATAATTCTGGTGCTAATGTTAACAAACATGGTAGCTTTCATGTTGTGAATGATACAAAAATAAACAGGAAAATAAATAATCTTGATACATGAACTACTTTTTAGAAATGAATGAATTAAATAGCTCTTTGAACAAATAGTTTCACTTCCTAATGTTAGCAGAGGGTCTCATAAAGAAGTTACGAGTGAAACTTAGCTGTCAGGGAAGACGATTGACTATTTTATAATAAATAACACAGCTGAACTTCAGAACAATAATAGGGATATAACAACGATTACTCTTTAAAGTTTGTGAACATTATTGCTCAACCCAATTTATAAAATGTGATGGTGATTTTGTGAGAAATTTGTAACATCTAACGACTTAAATGTTTATGCTATTAGAAAATTATGTTGCATCATATTCAAAAGATTTTTCTTTTCATTTTCCAATTGAATATAATTTAGTACTTTAAAAGGTTGGTATGTATGCTCTCAGCGAGATTTGGATCACAAACAGAAATTTAGCAATTATGTTGATTTCTCCCTTCTTGCTTAACTTCAATATGTGGTGAATTAACTAAATGCTCCTGAGAGCCAATGTTTTGAAGTAGTAGTCTGTTTATTTAGATGCCCCAACTGAAAAAGAAACACATTAAAGCCTTCCTATTCTTTATCCTCTTCCCCTCACCCTTGCCCCCAAGTCCAAGGGGAAAGGTCTATCTTACCACTGGGTCATCACAGGGTTGTATTTTTTTATATGAGAAAAACAGTGCATATGTTTCCAGGTATGTTGCCAGGTGCTCTTCTTTTAACCAATTTTGAATGTTTGATCCTTGCTGTTTTTTATATTTATTCATCCTGGGTAAAGTAGTTTAAGGGGAGGGGCCAAATCTGAACCAAGAAGTTTTTATTACAGTCAAGACAGCAAGAATACCAGCTCTCTTTGGCATGGGGGCTGGATACATTTATATTCTACTTTAGTTGTTGAGAAATGGAGAAAAAGTCTTAGAAGGGTCAGTTTATCTATCATTCTTTTTTAGAAATCTCTGCTCCTCTTCGTATTTGACCAATATACAGTCTTTGCAATGTTAACAATTGCAATTAAGATAGTTGTCTTTTATTGAATGCCTACTTTGTGTTGACACTTATAATTTATCAAATTTGTTAGATAAAGTTATTCCTAATATTCCCTTACCATTTTAATGTCTGTAAGATCCATCTATAGTGATAACCACTCTCATTCCTGATATTGGTAATTTGTGTCTTTCCTGAGCTGTCTGGCCCGAGATTTATCCATTTTATTGATCTCATAGAACCAACTATTCATATCATGGATTTTCTCTATTATTTTTGTGTCATTTACATCACTGATGTCTATTTGTTATTTCTTTTCTTCTGCTTACACTGAGTTTAATTTAGTCTCTTTCTAGTTTCTTAAGATGAAAGTTTAGGTCACTGATTTGAGACTTTTCTTTTTTCTGATATAGGTGTTTTAGTGCTGTAAATTATCCTTTAAGCACTACTTTAAGTAATCTTTTGATTGATCATGTTTTCATTTTCATGCAATTCATTTTTTATGCAGTACAAATGACTTTCTGATTTCTCTGTTGATTTCTTTATGACTCATGGTTTATCTAAATGTTATTATTTAGTTCCAAATATTTGGGTATTTTCCAGCTTCTAAGATTAGTTTATTAATTTTGATTACCCATTCCTCTTCTTCTTTTACTGTCATGTTCTTATCATTTGAGATGAACATGCCAAACAGACATAAAACTGTTTAAACTAATGTTCTTTCATCTTAGTACTGTGTTCTTATGTAATCTCTGAGGAGACTACAGTTTCGATTTGTTTTGTTAATTTTCTCTGTTATCTAAGTTACTTCTGTGTCTTCCAGGGTAAATACTTGTGGTATATATATTTTTGTCTATCATGTTGCAGGATTGTTCTCAAATTGTTAATGACCCTTGGTTATTCAGTCATATTTAAGAAAAAAAGGCAGCATAAAAGCTGACTATAAGCTCTGATAGGTTTTGTGTTAATTTATGATTGGCCGGGGAGCTTACCATTAGGCAGAGGTCCTTTTAAATATGGAAGGCTTTGTTCTGTGGCACAAAGCGCCTGTTCTGATTCTCCCCCAGGGTCTTTGTTCAGTTTTTTTAGATATTAATCTTCAATCCTTCGTCTAGGTGTTTGAGGGACATGACTGTCTGGCTATTAATAATCCTGTTCATTCAGGTAGAATGTATTTTTGATTGACCTTCTTATATCCAGCCCCAGTTCTCACTCCTTGACTCCCATGTCAGTGGAGTTTCTGAGTTCTGAGCGTCTCCAGGGCTCGACTGATAACGTCAGCTTTCTTCTTGGATGCAGTCCTTTCCCTTCTCCCTTTCTCCTGCCGTCCTTCCGTTTTTTTTCCCCCTCTACAAATAAGCCTAACTATACCTGCTTCCCTTTTATTAATAATGATAGATATATTTTAATCTTCAACTATTACAGAGATTTATTTTTAAAGCAGAATTATGCCATTATATTCTTACTATCAAGAAACAAATGTTTGATGGTGCATACACTGCTCAAAATCTGCTCATATATATGTATAATTTACATATACATATATAAAATGCTCTGTTCATTTATTAATGTAATTTTTGGTAAAGCAAATTTTCCCATATTTTAAAGATGACTAGGAGTACAAGGAAAAATATATGTACTATATGATGTAGGTACTCTTTGGGTTTATGTTGGGGTGTGGAGAGTGGGTGGTGCTTGTCCAGCATTCTATGTGTATTTGTTGTTTTGCAATAGATGCTACTTGATAGGCCAGAACTAAGGTGACTTTTTAATCTAAATACTTTTTTCCTTATTGGATTGGGGTAAAGAATAATCAAATAGGGTTTCCTGTTATGATGGTGGAGTAGGTGAACACTGTACCCACTTCCTTTCGTGACCACATCAAAATTGCAACTAAATTATAGAATAGTCAACCTGGAGAACCATCTGAAGAATAACGGAATGGAATTCCTATAACTAAGAATATAAAGAAGCCATGTGGAGACTGATAGGAGGGGTGGGGCTGGTTCCACACCCATATGTGGTGGTTGAGTATTGGGAGGGATATCTCAGCTACAGAGGTCCCCCGGGCTCCTGAGCCCAGGGCTCTAGTGCCAGGAAGAAGAGTCCCCACAACAGCCAGCTGTGAAAATAAGTGGAGATTCCGTCAAATTCTGTTGAGGTGGAGGGCTGCTGGAAACCCAGGTGCCTTCTTAAAGGGCTTGTACACAGGCTCACTGGCTCGCAAACACTCACCCTAAGTTCCAGCGAAAGGATAACAGCTTAAAAGGCACAGAGGCATATGGGAGAAACTGAATTTTGTGGCTTAAGGATGAGGGCCGTCATTGTCCTTCTGTTGAAACTTCTCCTGACACAGCCTACTAGCATAGCCAGGCAAAGCCAAGCATAAAATCGGAATCTGCATTAACCTGGTGAACGCTGCTTACCCCATACCAGTAACTCCCTGAGACCCCACTCCACGTATCTCATGCACTACCCTTGTTTCTTTCAGTGGCTGAGCCTCAGTCCATGCTATAGAGTTTCTTAAATACTCTCTAAGATCTGCAGGCCCCAGGGAGGCAGCAGCTGGCCTCTGTGCGCCCTGTGCCCTTGGCTGAGTAGCCCAAAGCCTGGTGCAGGTGGCAGCCAACCTTGCATCGCAGCAGGCGGCCTCTCCCATGTGCCTCTGGGCCTAGCATAGGCTCTTATCAGTGAGGCTCCTACCAGGTAGCCCCCAGCTGGGCACAGGCAGTGGCTGATGTTGGCCTGCCCCAGAGCCCCTCAAAAGAGGCCCCAGAACCAATACACCTGATGGCCGGCTTCAGATCACAACAAAGTACCACATGATTGTCTTCACAAATGGCATACCTAAAGAGTGCTCTCAGCAGGCACCAGAGCCCCTCTGGGATGAATACTGTTCTGTGGGGTTAGCCCCCACTGTGATGGTGGCCAGTCCTCATAACCAGTCAGCCTGAGGGTCAATCCCACCCACTGACATGCCAACAGCAATCAAGGCTCAACTACACCAGGAGGGCACACACGACCCACACAAGGGACACTTACCCAGCTTAGATAACCAGGGAGAATGTGCTACTGGGCCCCACAGGACACCTCCTACATAAGGCCATCCTTCCAAGACTAGGAGACGTAGCAGGTCTACCTAATACATAGAAACAAATACAGAGAGGCAGCGAAAATGAGGAGATAAAAAACTGTCCCAAATGGAAGACCAGAACAAAGCTCTAGAAAAAGAACTAAATGAAATGGAGACGAGCAATCTACCAGATAGAGTTAGAAACATTGTTATAATAATGCTCAACGAACTTAGAGGAAGAATAGATCAACTCAGTGCGAACCTCAACTAAGAGATAGTAAACATAAAAAAAGGACCTAGAAACCATAAAAACAACCAGTCAGAAATGAAGACTATGCTAACTGGAAAGAGTCAACAAATGTTTACAAATAAAATGCTCCAATCAAAAGACACTAGGTCACTGAATGTATAAAAAAACAAGACCTTTACATATGCTGCCTGCAAGAGACCTATTTCAGATGGAAAGAAAGTAAAGGAGTGGAAAAATATGTTTCATGCAAATGGAAAGGAAACAAAGTTGGAATAGACAGAATTACAAATACTGTATGATTTCACTTATATGTTGAATCTAAAGAACATTATACACAGATAGAACAGAAATAGACTTAGATGGGAAGAATAAACTAATGATTGCCAGGTGGGAGGGTGAAAAATGTGAAAGGAATAAGAACTACAAATTGATAGTTATAAAATAGTCACAGGGATATAAAGAACAGCATAGGGAATATAGTCAATAATATTGTAATAACTATACATGGTCTTTTGTTGAGTACTGGGCTTATTGGGGGAATCACTTTGTAAATTATATAAATGTCTAACCACTATGTTGTATACCTGAAACTAATATAAAATAGTATTGAATGTCAACTGTAATTGAAAATTTAAAAAATAAGCAAATAAAATGGTATGTCGATTATTTGAGAACTGAAATGAAGATAAAATTCGACCAGTGCTGTTGTTTGGGGGCAGGGGCAGTTTTGTAGACCTAACAGAGAAGGTGCCATTGAAAGGATGCTCATACCGCCTTGGAATGTGTAATCAGGTATGAAATATTTATTAAGTTATCTAGCAAGGGCAATTATGCACATATTTTCTTGTGTGTTTTCTGAGGTAATGGAGTTCTCCAAGATTCTTGGGAAAATATTCGGGGAGGAGGAATGTCGAGTTCCAAGAACCTTTCTCCTTCAGGGGAAGTGGAGTTGGCAGGGCATGGAATGGGTCACCCTCAACAACAGGCCCCTGGAGAGGGCTCCCGTCACACTTGTAGGTCCTCGTGTGGCTGACCTAAATGAAATAAAAGTGAGACAATAAAAAATCATTTATTATTATTATCTCTTTGGAGTCGGGGAAGAGAGAAAGGGATTGCAGATGGAAAGACACAGGAAGGAAGGGAAGAAGGAGACAAGGACAGACATTTGATGTCAGTTTCATCACGAACCATAGTCTAGAAATGCCGAATGCAGGGTATATCTCATTCAGCTTTTTTTCCAATATGGGAATCCTTTTTTCAGCTTCAATGACAGATAAAATATTTTAAATACTTTCATTGATAGGTAGTTCTTTTCTTTGTAGGTTGCTAATTTACATTTCGGAGTTCTAACAACTTGACAATGCTGGGGAAAAAATCACCTTCTCTTAGTTATTTGCCTTCTGGAACTATATAAAATAATGCTGCTGCCACACTGTGAGTTTTAAAGATAGCTTTCATTTTTTAAATTTTTTTGAACATTTTATAGGGTTTTCATGTTATTCACGTCACTTGTCCAACTTATCAGGATATATTAGCTATCTCTAATATATCAATGCATTCAACATTTATAGATTCGATGAGCAAATGACTCATAGCAAATATTGGATACTATGAGATCACACATTGAAATCTTTGGTATACTAAAGACCTTCCTCCTCTATCTGACATTGCTGCTAATCTCAAACCTTGTTTGAGCAAAGCTGTTCAATTATCTCACCTACTGTCATCCAGGTCATATTTTCCTCAGCTCTTTTATGAAGGAAATCATGAAAGAAACTATCTTTCTTTGAATCTCCTCTTCAAAGAGTCCTGAGTGGGGCACCTAACAGTGAAATCTTGCCCACATTCTTATTAGAGTAGATTATTTCCAGTGTCAATCTATTATACCTCTGCAAAAATGAATATCCACAAGATGGTGTGATGCACACCCAAATGTCACAATTGGCTTATAGCCACCTCCAACTATGTGAAAGTAAAAAACTTTGTGCAGAATAGCTTTTATTCAGCCAAATTCTAGAAGAAAAAGTTCCTGAGTGTGCAGTGTGCATTCATTTCAGTTGCAACGTTTGTGAAGTGCCTATATTATGTAATGCATTGTTTTGGATGCTATGAAGGGCATAATATGAATTATAGATCCCTGCCATCACACCTTATATCTTATTTCTAGGTCTGCTCCTTACATTGTTGTTGAATCTACACAATATTTTTCTTTATTTTCTGAATAATTTGTTCACAAACCATTTTCTGTGATTTCACTGTTCCATAAGACACCTCCATAAGTTGTTATAAAAGTACTTTTAAGTTCTTACTAGCGGTGACAATATTTGGTTCTCTATAGTCATGTGCCTAACATTTATATGGACTGAACTATCTTTGATTCTCTACTGTCATGAATAGGGTAGGTAATGAGAGAGAAGAACATTGAGTCTTTTTGAGGTTAAGCCATGGCCTAGGGGGGTCTAGAAAATGAATTCCTTCATTTCTAATCTACAAAGTATGACTTCAAAATTGAAGAGGTATTGAATTTAAAGACCTCAATTAGCAGCAAGTAAAGATTCAAAACTGTTTTAAGTGTATCTCATGATGGCGTTGTTATGAATTTTATATAAAATGAAGTACTGCTGTCCCTGACCTTGCAGGCTACAGGAAATCTTTGTGGTCTGAAACTTGTGTTTAGGTTGTAAGGGATCATTTATCCCTGAAACATTTACAGTAGCCCTTTTGTAAGGCATGTGACCAAATCATAATATGTGCCTTTAGCAATGAAGGAATGAAGGTTGTTGATTATCAGTAGGAAACTTGGATGTTATACACTTGAAATTGGGGTACGAAACAAAACAAAAAGCTAAAGATTGCCAGATCTCAAAGGGAAAAAATAGTAATCCATGAATAATAAACAGAGAAAATATTTTTAAAAGGTAGGGTGTCAGAATACCTTTGAGGTCAGTTTAACATATATGATCTGCACTTATATATAGTGGATTACCTAAATTCAAACTGACCTTGGCCACTGTATGAGGATAATATTTTTGAAAGTATGAGCTGTATTTAAACAGTTTCTGCAATGTATTAGGCACAAATATGCTTTCCTTCCACGTTAGGCATGCAGAACTTTTTCCCACCTGTTTATTTTTCCTTAAACAAACATATTATCTGATATAACTAGTCCAAAGAAAATTTTTTCTTCCTCTACATGAATGAACTCCACTCTTACCCTTTTGCTAAATTCTGGAGTTCTGATGTAGTTCAGAATCTTATATTACATCCATGTCACTTTCTGGAACCACTTCAATGGTATAGTGCCTTGAATTATTTTCAAGCATTTAATCAGCTTCTGTTTAAGTCAGTTTTCTTCTTTGACAGTGTAAATTTATTTTCTAAATGCAAACGTATGATAATAGAGACTGGACACTCTGTGTCTGCTGTGCATTCAAAACAAAAATCAATCTTCGTCGTAAAGTCTTGTTTAATTGGAAAAAGTAGCAAAATTAAGAATGTTCTATGGAGTTGTACTGTAACTTTCATGACAGTTATTATACACGTGGTTATTTATTTATTTTTTTAATCATTGAAAAATTTAGGATTTTTTTTTTTTGTTGTATGAAAAAGGACAGCTCCTAAAAGAATTGTTCAAAATATAAGAAAGAAGGTTTCTAATAAATGGATTTAGATTATTGTGTAGTAAAAAATAGTAGCTGCTGTTGTCAAAGTTTTACATTCATAGCTGAGCTCTGATATTAACTAGTTGGAGCACTTTGGGAAAATGTTATGCCCTTTCCGTGCCTCGGTTTCCTCAGCTGTGAAATGAGGGTAACAGTGGCTCCTACTCACTGCATTATGGAATGCTTTAAATGAAATGGAACATGTGATATGCTTAGTATAGTGCCTGTAAATAGTGAGTGCTTAATAAATATTAGTTATTATTAAGACTGACTCATAAGACTATTATATAAAGGAATGACCTTCCCAAGTGACGGAACAGAGGAACCATAAGGAAAAATCTAAGAAGCTCTATTACTTTTCAGTTTATAGTTGATGAAATTGATACTCAAAGAGATGACAGCTTACTATAGCCATCTTAATTATCTAACAAGATGAATCAAAGAGGGTAAGCTTCTAATCTCCCTGTTTTATTTAAAGTGGAAAATTTGTGCTACTATAACTTATATTTGCCAAAATTTTGAGTTTATCTGATTTGGACACTTCTTAAAACTTTTCATTTGATGAATTTTCCTTGATGGAAAAGATATCATATTTTGTGCATTTTGAAATGTAAGTGGTATGAATAAATATACAGTAGATACTATTAGAGTTTGAGGACTTCATGTATGACTTCTTTATTCCTCCTAAATTTGGAATTGATTAAGAGAGGACCTTAAAGTCATATAGAATAAAAAAATGATATTGACTCTCAAACAGGTAAATCTATACTGAAAGGATGGCTTAGGATAAAAGCAAATGGGATGCCAAAGCTATCCGTTTTCCCAGGCTAGATTTTAGAACAATTAGCCTACAGGAAAGTTTGTTTTACAGAGTCTGCTTTACCTTGGATCACTAGACCACTTCACACTTACAGGTCTTGCTTCATCAGCTCCACTAGTTGAGAGAAGCAAGGATCACTAACACGTATTTTTGCAGGGGAGGAATAAGGGGTAGAACAAAGCATTTTTTAAAATCAAGAGGTTCCAAGTAAATGTAAATGGGAGGAAGATAGGGATGAAACCCTAGAGGCAGAGCTATTAAAGTTACACTTGGCAAGAATGTTGACAATCACTGCAATTGTGCAAGATTATCCTGGAGGACCTAACATAAGAAATAACATAAAATAAATAAAAATGTATAAACATGGAAAGGAAGATTTCAAAATATCGAAAGTCGACAATGATGTCATTCTGAAGTTTAAGAGAATTAAAAAATCACAAAAACTACTAAGTAAGGAAACTAAATATTAGAATTTGCCATATGCCAGAGGAGAATTCCAGGATCAAAACTTAAATATAGAAAATAATCAACTATTATATTTAAGTTGATGAGCGACAAATCCAGTGGCCCTGGTGGTGAATCTTTCTTCTTTTGGTTGCTTAGCAGAGAGTTGACTGAGTGGATATGAATTAGTTCAACAGAATAGTTGCTGGGATCCAGAGGCTCCCCTTTTCTAACAAGGCCATCTCCTTATGAGGATGTTTCTACTGTTACAGATTACATAGATTCCCCTGCCCCTTACCTTATAAATATGCAGAGTGTTGTATAACTGACTCAAGTTCTCACTCTACTGGAATATTGGCCATGTGCACATAGACCTGAGCAATGGGGCTGATGAGAGCTCATGGGGATGGTGTATGTTCTACCGCTTCTTTGCTTATCACTTTTCTCTTGATAACCCCATCTTCAACCTGCACTGTGAAGTGCTGATGGTGTGTGCTCATGACTGGCAACTGGAAAGCAAAGAAAGGATGCCCATGTTTCAAGGTGAATGCAGGGACAATAAAAAGAAACGAAGAATGAATTGTACAAAAGTACAAATTGCACATCATATTAGAAAGGCAGGGTGGGTAGATGTCAGTGAACTTGGCTTGGACACCTGTCCCCTGTGGCCAGAGTGATACCAGAAGGAAAAATTTAAACCTAGGAGAATTAAAAGGAGAATGAGGAGGAGAATTCTCAGCCAACCAAATATTTTTCTCAAAGAATGTGTGTTTAAACTAGAAAGAAAGTAATTGAGTTCATTTCACACTGGCAATATGATATGTTTTGCCACCAGTGAAAATGGGGACTCAAAAGGTAAGTTTAGTTATAAATAAAAATTTTTAAAACTACATTTTTTATGGCTGAATTATGTAAAATTCATACCTCAATTAAAAGAGAAATGGTTATTTATAATTCTACTTGAGGCTATGTTAACATAATTTATTCATATTTTAGAAAGTGGGAACTAGATAATTTTTATTAAAGAGATACTTCTGTGCAAATACATTTTCTTTTATACAACATTTAGTTTTTAACCAAAGACTTAATAATCATGTCTATGACTTTATTTTCCAAAGGTAAAAAATGGCCTAATGGGAGGTTGAGGGAAATACCAAAATGATTTTCCTAAACCATTTTTATAATAATAACTTTCCTTTAAACATAAAAGAAATTGCACTAATACATCTTTCTCTAAATACAGACTGGAAAACTGAAAAACTAGGTTCTATAGCCAAGTGGATAATGTTATGAAATACTTTTACTGACTACTAGATCACTTTTTAAATATAAGAAATAGAAAAAAATGTCAGGAATATGTTTTCAAGAATGAGCTTTTTGCTTGTGTTATTTCATTCTGCTCTAAACATAACCTGTAAATAAAAAGAAAAGGGGATTTTTGTTTTTATAGAAAACAAAAAAACAGTTATGTCACCTACTTGATAACATCTCTGATGCCAGCTCCTTTTCTCTCTTTTTTTTCAATCTTTTTCTTTAGAAATAATTTCGAACCATTGAAAAGGCAAAAGAATAACATAGAGAACACTTAGATTCCCATTGCCCAGATTCACCTATTATTACTTATCATTTTTAATGGCACTTTTTGAGATCTTAATATATTGAGTACTTAAATAAAAGCTAGTCATGCTGCATAGTTTTGTGTGTTCCATGGCAGCATCCTTGTTTCCCATGGTTTTGGGAGAAGGACAGCTTTGGCCAGTTCACACAAGTCCTCCTGGAGCAAGGGGGACAGATTGCCTTTCTTTCCTAATCCTAAGCAGGCCTACTCCACTTGTTGAAAGAAGAGTCGGTGAAGCTCCGGACTATTCTAGCTAATTAATAAATTAAAAACAAATAAATAAATGAATGTATAGACAAGTAAATAAATCTTAATAATAGGTATAAATTTTAAAAGTGGGAATCTCATTTTCCAACCACACTGTCTTTTCAAGTTAATATTATCCTATAAATCTTTCCAAAAATAATTCACATATGCACAAAGATATATAGCTATCACTATAGTGATAGATATATAGTTATAGACAGATATAGAACTAAATATACCTATAAATAGAATTATCAATAAATTTGGAAATCTCCTTCCATGTTTTATTCAGTGGGATTATATATAGTTTGCTCTTTCCATGTAACAATATACCTGAACTAGCTTGTGATATATTTTATTATATGGATGTGTCACAACTTTTTAATCTATACCCAAAATGATAAACATTTAATCTTTTTGCTTTTTTCTTTTTTGCTGTTACAAAACTAAGAAATTTGCTATATATATCCTTCTCTTATCTAAAATTTTCTGTAAAATAAATTTCTAGTAGGGCATTTAAACTGCGAAAGTAATCATTAAATGATTTTGATAATCGTTGATTGAAATTTCTTGTTGTTGGCGTATAGTATGTATTCAGAAAATATTTGTAGAAGGAAAAGAGCGAATGAGAAGGGAAGTCAGAAAGGCTAGTCAGTTTCCTTTACTTAAGTGCAAGAGAACAGGGACCCCTCAGTCAAGATTATCATTGCCTTTACTTAGCAACTTTGTCATGCTTTTATATCTTTTTATTTGTATACTTTTTTATATTGTGTACTTTTTATATCTTTCAGCGGCCAACTTGAATGTTACTTCCTCAGGAAGAATATAACAAATAGAATGTTAAATATTTTTACTATATGGTTCTGTCATACTCTAAATTTATCACACCCGCAGGACTTTGCAATGTCTGTCTCCTTAGATAGATAAGCGAGAAGCACCATAAGGATAGAGACCATGTCTGTCTTGTTAATATTTTCTTTAGTTCACAAGAATGTCTAGGTGGCCAGCATTTGTTAAAAGCAAAAAAGGGGGAGGAAACAATTAGAGAGAGAGAAAGAGACAGAGAGAGACAGAGACAGACACAGAGAGAGAATATGGAAGAGAAGAAGTAATGGAGAGAAGGAAGGAAGATGGGGGACAAGAAGGTTGAGGGTGTCAAGGGTTATAGCTGTAAATATAGGAGAAATGTGTAAACATGAATGGTAAGAAAAAATAGAGATATAAGAATGTCAATATTTTTTGACTTCAGAATCAGGGAAACATTGAGTCATTTTCTAGAAGACCAAAGGCATTGATGACCATAGCTTCATTTCTGACTGCAGGATGAATGCTATGAGTGTTGGGAGGACGTGGGTCCAGAATGAGAAGTATTAGTTTGAAGGCTTGATCAATTTAATTGTCACAAAGAGAAGGGGGAAAAGTTTCACTGTAAAGGTGAAGTACTTGTTTTCTATAATCTGATGCTCTGGGAATAGAAACATAATAGCTGTCATGAATCTATCATAATGGGGGCAGCTTAGAAATCACACTAGAGTAGGAGCCTGTATAATGTAACACTATGAATGTTACATGAGGTAGTTTTGCTTATTTTTATTTTAGATTAGAGTGTAATATAGTAGAGACATTTATAAAACACTTTCTAGCCAAAATTTCTTTTTTATTCTACTATATTATATTTGCCTCTATAGTCATATTTCTATATCTATATTTATGTATATATACTTTAATCATAGTGTATGAGACATTCATATTAAAGAAATAAACTATCTTAAATTTTATACTATTTATAAGTGTCGTTAAACCTAAATAATTAGAAAATAGATTACTTAATTTATAATTTTCTTGCATTTTCTGCCTTACTGTCTCCATTTTGGGCCACAAGTGTCTTTTCACCAACATTGGAAAACAGGCTCATGAAAAGGAATGATAGTAAATAAAATTTAAATAATTAATATCAGTTTGCACATGTTTTGGTTCATTTTGCTTATCAATATTCTCACACTTATCAATTTGCCTGACTGATGACTGATGCCAGTATTACCAGAGGATGGAATTCAAATTATACTTTAAGAGGAAAATTTAACTTGTGGAACATGCCTTGCTTGAATTTCCTCTCAATTTATTGGAGTTAAATCAACAGGAGGCTGATGCTGCTCAGACCTTGAAGAAGCAACTGGCAGAAAGTAGTGCTCATGGAAAAGTTTCCTTTACAAGTTAGAAAAACATTTTGGCTTCATCCTACATCTACTACACTCCAAGGTTTATTGCTACTGTTTTCCAAATTACTCACTGGCTGGATGAATGGCAGGTACAAGTAGTGCTTTTATTGCAATACACAGATGTTGATATTTTCCACAATTTTCTTGGAGTAAATGGAGGGTATTCACATTGAAAAAACTCATTTTGGATGCAATAAAAGATCTTAGATTTCCACTTTTTAAAAATCTATACAACTTCTACATTTTTATTCTTACTTCTTAGTTTATTTAAAGAACCTATATTTGTGGCATTGATATAAAGCAGATGTTACCTGCTTATGGGATGAAGCCAGGAGGTTTAATGAGTAATAGAGAGTTAGAAACAGAATAATCATGTTGAGGGTCAGAAATGGGTTACAATTCTTATGTAAAACTGTGTAAAACTAATGTCTACATGCTGAAAGTGTGTGTGTGTGTGTGTGTGTGTGTGTGTGTGAGAGAGAGAGAGAGAGAGAGAGAGAGAGAGAGAGAGAGAGAGAGAGAGGAGAGAGAAGAGAGAGAGAAAGAAATGAAAAGGAGATAAAAGAAATGCTGGGTGAAAAATGTTTCATGATAAAATTCAATGCTACAAATGATTTGGGACTACCTACATTTAAATTTATTTTAATTGTGTGCCTAAGTTTCGTATGATGTGTGAGACTTTTAAATTAGAGCTTATGACTTAATATAAAGGAATGTATGGATGAATTTTTTTGGGAAAAGTTTGCAAAGGCTTTTAGTATATGTATATTTGCTATTTGAGCACTTTACTACATACAGAAACTTAAGGTTATTTTGGGGGGAAAAGTTTACATTATGTTAAATAAGGTGGCTTTGTAAATAAAATTCTTGCCTTGTGTATAATTATCCATACTAGCAAAACTTTACAGTGCAATCTGAATAATATTCATAGTTATCGAAGTATTTTTTGTGATATTATTTGACTGTTAAGGAATCTTGATAACTTTGTAATGCTGTTCAGACAAATATTTCCAAGGTCAGGAATATATAGATCCTCACACTTTTCTTAATGTTGGATTATTTCAACAGAATATATCTTTACTATCAGTTGAATTTCAAATAATTTAGAGTAATAAGTGCTGATTTTATTCACTTTTGGCCAAAGTAATAATGAAATATGTAATAATGACTTAATTTTTTCAGACCAGTTTTAGGTTCACAGCACAATTAAAAGAAAGGTAGAGATTTCCCATTTACCTGCTGCCCCACACATACCAACATCTCTCACCAGAGCGGTACGTTTGTTACAATTAAGGAACCTCCATTGATACATCATGATCACCCAAAGTCCATACTTTACAGTTAACTCTTGGTGTTATATATTTTTTGGGTTTGGACAAATATCACACAGTATAGTATCATATATATAATGATAGTATTATCACTGTAGTATCATACAGAGTATTTTCACTGCCCTAAAAATCCTTTGTGCTCTGCCTATTCACTCCTTTCCTCCTGCCTCTCACTGCCTGGCGACCAGTGATCTTTTTTACTGTCTCCATAGTTTTGCCTTTTCCATGATGTCATATGTTGAAATCATGTAGTACGTAGCCTTTCCAGACTGACTTCATTCACCTAGTAATATATATTTGTTTCCTCCATGTCTTTTTGTGGCTTGATAGCTATTTCCTTTTAGCACTGACTAATATTCCATTGTCCAGATGTACCACAGTTTATTTAGTCATTCACCTACTGAAGGACATCTTGGTGGCTTCCACGTGTTGGCAATTATGAGAAAAGCTGCTATAAGCATCTGAGTGCAGGTTCTTCTGTGGACCTAAGTAGTCATCTCCTTTGGGTAGTGCTATAATGATTTTTTTCATGGAACATTTAATGCTTACAACTTTTCATATTTTTTGTTTATATGGCATCAGTGGAATTTCTTATACTTTATATTTTATGTGTAATTGTATGTTTTGGTAGTTTTCCAATGATACATAGCCTGTGTATATATTTGCATGTTTGTAAGCTACATTTGATAATTTCTTTGTGACCACATCCCTGTGCCCACTAATAGATTTTGTTTGGTAAAATAATTTTGTTTGAGTAGTCTGTAAATGACACTCAAACTAATAAAGTGAAAAGAAGCCAAAAATTATGAATTGTGTTTTAACAAACCAAATGCATTTTAGTAGTTCTATCCTTCTGTGAATTATATCTGGGTACCATTTTCTTAAAACTTTTAAAAGGAATGAATAATAATAATAATTAATAGCTATGGATTTATTATACTTATTTAATCTTCATACTTTATGAAGTAGTTCTAAATAATTTATTAATTGAAGAGACTTCAGTTCCTTTTTGTAGTGCTTCTTTTTTATCATGTTAATTATTTTTAATTTTATAGAAACTCTAATAAAAATAACACCAGTAAGGTACAGAGGGAAATGAGAGTCTGCTCTCTGTTCATGGAAGACATTATACAGATTTCACTGGAGTGACCGTCCCTGAACTCATCTAAATCTCTGGTCCTCTCTAACTGGACATAGTACTGAAATAGTAAAAAGATGCACATTTAATAAATAGAGAATATTTTCCCAGCTTTATTGAGATATGACTGACAAAAATTATATGTCTTTAAGGTGTACAATGTGATTGTTTGATATATGTTGTGAAATGATTACCACAATCAAGCTAACAGATTCATCGCCTCACATGCTTAAATTATTTTTGTGTGTGTGTGAGAACCCAGATCTACTCTCATAACAAATTTCAAGTCGTTTACAGCGTGTTAACTGCAGTTACCACAATATACATTAGATCCCCAGAACCTATTCATCTTATAACTGAGTTCGTACCGCACCCTTTGACTAATATCTCTCCATTTTCCCCACCCACAGCCCCTGGCAATGACCATTCTACTCTGTTTCTGTGAGTTTGACTATTCAAAGATTTCACATATAAGTGAGATCATACAATACTTTTCTTTCTGTGTCTGGCTTATTTCACTTAGCATAGTGTCCTTGAGTTTCGCCCATTTGTTACAAGTAGTGGGATATCCTTCTTTTTATGGCTGAATAATAATCCACAACAATATTTTTATGGCTGAATAATATACATGCACACACATACAAAACACAGTGGAATATTATATATAACACATTTTCTTTATCTATCCATCCATTAATGGAGACTGGTTTTTTTCCATATTCTGACTATTGTAAATAATACTGTAATAACAATGGGGGTGCAGATATCTCTTTGAGATTCAGATTTCATTTCCTTTGGGAATATACACAGAAGTGAGAATCCTCGATTGTATGAAAGTTGTATTTTTAGTTTTTTTGAGGGGCCTCCATACTGTTTTTCATAGCCACTGCACCAATTTACATTCCCACCAACGGTGCACAAAGGTTCCTTTTTCTCCACATCTTTACTAACTATTGTTATTTCTTGTCTTTTTGATAACAGCCATTCTGACAAGTGTGAGGTGATATCTCATTATGGTTTTGATTTACTTTTCCCTGATGAGTAGTGACATTGAGCACCTTTTCAAATACCTGTTGGCCATCTGTATTCTTTGTAAAAATGTCTAGTCAGGTCATTTGCTCATTTTAACCAGATAATTTTTTTTTTGGCTATTGAACTTCTTATCAGATATATAATTTACAAATATTTTCTCCCAAAACTGAGTAAATTCTAACAAAATGATATGTTAATTTAACACCTAAAAAGGAAAAAAAACTACTTTTTTTATTTTTATCTTCCATTCTATCTTGTCTTTCCTATGACACTCATCACATTCTGTCTTATACTGTAGTAATTCACACTTATATCTTTTCTCCTTTACATTTTCAATTTTCTTAAACAGTTTCTAAGCCTATCGCCTTAATAGTAAAGCATGTATATTGTTTAATTATTATAGAGACCTTTTATCTTAAGATTTTATCAGAATGGATAAAAAGTCTTTGCAGCTAAAAAGTCTTTTGGGACTTTATTTTTGACATTATAAAATCTACAAAGTGATATAAGCCCCCTTCTAAATGTGAACTTGTGGTTCATGTTTAATGATAATTATAAAGGCTTCTTATATTCATATTGCTATCTTAAATTTTGTTATTAGCTCAGAAACTTCTTGGCAAGGGGGTTTTATCAGTCATGGTTAAGTTGCCCTGGGTGGCCTATAACCATTATGTCATTATCAGTTGCAGGATGAGCTGGTCACACTGTTTGTAGTTTCACAAAGTTGTTCTATCAGCTCTCCAGAAATAAATGCAAACAAACGGGTTCCAAACCCCTTCAGAGCACACTGTAAATCTTTGTAACTTTATGGCCAAATGGTAAACCGCAGGACCACATGACTCAAGTCCCTTGAGACCTTCATGGTATTCCTGTCAGACTTTTCTTCCCTCATTCATCAGCTGGAGGCTTTCATCTCCTTTTAAAGTCATGGCCTTTCAAGTAGGGGTGAAATTACACCTGTGAGTAATAAATGTAGCCAGTACTCTTTATCATTTTCTCATTTCACAAAAGAAATTAAAGGGAACCATAGGCTATTCTGTATTCACTTTTTTTTTCTTTAAAGTACTTTTAAATATCTTCCAGTTATGTAATTGTTAAGAGAATTTAGAAAATATTCACCTAAATTGGGGAATGATATGGGAATCTTGGGGAAATTAACTTCCATGTGAGCTATATATTATATTTAGTAACTGCGTTAAACTTATTTGACAGAAAGATTTAACTATACACATAATCTACAACGGCAATCTAAATGTGCCCCTTAGCACACTTGTTCTGTTTATTTTTTCTGTGTTACACTTGGATAACTTTGTGGTTGCCTGTAATCCCATACACCAGGTGCACCTGGACAGCCACCATTTTATTTACATAGAGAACAAAGTTAATGTTTTATCAAATGCAGGCCACACCTGGGTTGGGACATAAGTAGGAAGCAGAGTTCAAATCAAAATCACGACTTGCTTTTAGCCCAATATTTGAACTCCATTGAGCAAACTCTCTTGAAAACTTTGAGGACTTGGTCTCTTAACTGCCCATTAACCAGAAGATGAAAGAGGAGCCAGAAGACTGAATACATTACCTGCAGTGCTACCATTTACTATGATAGGTCTTCATTTAAGCAATGAGAGTAACTGAACTGTGTCATTACTTCCCACACCATGCACTGTCCCAGGCAGAGAATTCTTCAGATACAAGTGTATTTGGCTCGATACACCTGAGTCTGAGAGAAAAAGTTTTGATCAATGTCCTAAAACTGAACTAGATGAATGAATGAATATTGTGTGAACTTCACAAATCACTGATGATGGTCATGCTCTGTACATTTTGTTGTTGTACCTCAAGGAGAAAGTATGTACCAATTGTTTTTAGATTATTGATACAGCTAGGAATACGTGAATACAATTCATCCACGATAGTAACATATTACAATTTTTTTTTCAGAACGCAAAAGAAATCTATAATTCCTCTATTTCTATACCTTATTTCTTACCCTGTCTTCCCTTTTCTTTTCCCAAAAGAGAAAAATAGCATAGTAAACTAAAAAAAACAGCACCTAAAACTTAGCGAGAAGGATGAATTAACTCAGCTTGCTGCTAAAATAAAAAGAATTTACCTAAAAAGTACAATGTGAATTTAATTTACCTGGAAATGATTCTATTAGAGTTTGATGAGAAAAAACCTAAAGTATCCATTTCAAGCCTAATGAACTAACATCTTTATTTATAGAAACAATCTCATCCATATATAAGGCTAAAAATGTATTGCCATTATTTAATATTATGCTTTGTGAAATCTCTATAGCTACATAAATAATTTGTGAAATTGGTTTATACCTATTTGTGTATGTTCATCTGAATGACATGCCACCTATGCCAGTTTAACTGTTTAGTATATTTGTTGGAGCAAGAAGTAGAGAATTCATTTCAGGAAGACCCGTAAAAATGGTTAAAATATACAGAGCTTTGAAGTTATTAGCAGCATGTATTTATAGGAAACTCTCATTTTCTAAAGATAGTTAACACATTATTTTAAATATTTTTTGTTGTCATTGCCTGAATCCTTTAACTCTTAAACTGATGTAGCACCTATGATATCTCTAAGAAATTTAAATAACTCAATTCATGCAACTCAGTTAATTATAAGCCCAAAATACATGGTTTCTTTCATTCTCTCTCCAAAGCTAGGTCACACACATAATGCCAGTCAGGGCAAATAGAAGCACTTGTTACCCCCTCCCCAAATTGCAGGTGGCTTTTTTCTGTTTTAGCAATATGCACTCATTCCACATAGCAATATTTTACAAAATGCAATCCACACATCACCTGCATGAGAATCATCTATGTTACTTCTGTAGAAAGCTGAATAAGGTCATCAAAGATTAGGGCTTAATGTACATAAAGTCTGAGGACAACTGCCTTTCAGTTCAACATCATTTCCCTTTGTTCTTCAAGGTAATGGTGCTTTGCAACTAACTGCATTTCACAATCCATTCGCACTTGCAGATTAATGCTTGACCAAAGCACTATTGACTGAGGCAAAAATGGGGAAAACAAAAGTCATTCTTCGATTTGTAGCTTTTATGTAACAGTGGTTGGCTACACTCTTCCCTATAAGTTGACCACAGAAAAGTAGGAATGTTTCATTCATTCTCTTCAGTTATTTTAAATATTAGAGTTATTTCCCAGTTTGTATGGAGCTGGGTTTTGTGAATCAATGCTATTGTTTGTAGGCTCCTGTCCTATCTGTTAATTACATTTGTAATTTGTATTCTGTTTTTCCTTTCTGTATATATAACATATCATCTATTTACATGTTACATTCACCCCAATGAAATGTTAATGTCAGTTATCACTGAAATTTTTGCTGTTTTTTTCTATCTTAATGGGAAGTGTTATGCTTAAAATTAACTGCTACCTTAGAGTATTTTAAGTCTTAAGGGGAGATTCAAAACAAATAGAAAGCATGTTCCTGACAGAAATTACCCTCAGAGGTGCTTTTGTTTGCTCAGAAAAGAACATGATGTTAGCATAATCGTGCAGGAGGCACCTTTGGTTGCATTTATACTAAATCTCTATAAATCAATATATTGAATTATAGCCCCATTGCCCATTTTATTGTTGATATATTTAAATGTCTATCAATTAATTATATTTTAAGCACATATTATAGTATTTATTTCCTCAATGGTAAAGAATATTAAAACTTCATTTGTATTTGAATAAAATAATTTATGTTAAAGTATCTTTTTAAAAATTAATTAATTAATTTTTAATTCGTTGATGTCACCACGTGTTCAAAAATCTTTTTATTGCATTGTCTTTCCTACCCTCTGGGTAGGCAATAAATGTTGGCTAATACTGAGAACCGAAAAGACTAATTTTTAGTAATAGAAGTAAATTAGTTTACTAGGATTTGCACATAGGGAACTGCAAACAGAGTGCAGAAATTAGAAATCACTGACTATTTCAGGTGAAGCACTGTTCACTGGCTAGGTAAACAGTGGTAGAGAAGCAAACTTGTACAAGTGCAAAGTAAATAAAAATGCATTTACTTTTTCTAAGATTTCCATCTATTTGTAGAAAAGTATTATGGGTTTTTGAAAGTCAAACTTCTTTACAAAGTTTTAGTAATTTCTCAGTACCTAACTTCAGTTGTATCGAATAGAAAATTGACACTGCTGATTCACCTTATACTGCTCATGCATCTTGATACTTCTAGAAGCAATAGCTTAGAAGTAATTTATGTCCTCCCTGTTTACTCACCAGCCTCTGCAAGAACTTTAGGACATTATCAAAAGAAATCACATTATTGCTTGAGGACATGGAATAGAGTAGGTTTACCTGGATGAGTATCTGGGCCTTCATTGCCTCTTTCAAAGTATAGCTCCCTTGGGGGTCACTCTCAACTCCATTCCATCAGCTTCTAGGGAGCAGGAAATTAGCTTTAATTATCTACTGCTTAGTTAATAACCCTCTTCAGGAAAAGGGAGCTATTTCCTCTGACTGTTCGATATAACCCCATATGCCTAAGAGTTAAGCTCATATAAAATTATAACAAATATCACATTATATTGTATCATATCATATCTTATTCCCATGTAAGTTTTGTTTGTGTGTCTTCCAAAGTGAACTGTAAACTTTCATCTGGATATTACAATGCTAGAACCATATTAGTGTGGTCTTTCTTTGTGAGCTGAGGTCTTCTGGCTGCCTCCAAACATATAAACTGACAATGAAGGACTAAGAGGACTCTCTGTTAACATGTGAAGCATCTCATGGTCATGATTAAAAGTCAAGTCTGGATGGACTAAGCGTTACTCTTTCAGGTCTTTGAAGAAAAAATAAGAAGTAGAACTAGGTATATTTCTTGGAATTAAGAGGTAAGAGGTATTGCATAAAGTCAAGCTTTTTTCAAAGAAAAAAATTATCTGTAAGATGTAAAAATTTTATCTCATGAGCATGTCAGTAAAGAGAATAAATAGCTTTTTTTTTTTTTTTTTTCTAACAGAAGCATAGGACTGAAGGACAATGAAGCAAGCAAGTGATTTGGTACTAATTCAGTATAATTCTCTCAAATTTTTGGTCTAGTGTTCTTAAACTCAAAAGCATACCATAGATACAAAAAAAGGTAAGGACCTCTACTATGTTAGAAAAAAATTAGGGATATATAAAAATAATTTAGTGGTGAGATGATATAAAGTAAATATCAATGAAGTCTTAGAAGATAAAATGGAAACAAATCAAAGTCATATAAAAATAGATGAGGAAGCAGGAAGAGCGTAATTTCTGAAGGCTTGCAGTCAAATCAGCCACATGAACTCATAAACTAAAAAATACATTAAATCATTTTTTTTCCAATCCAATTGAGGATGAGGTAACTAATAACAGGTAGATTTTTACTTAGTGTACTAATGGTAAGGTATACTATATTATCAATATAAATATAAAAAACAATTAGTTAAGAGCTTAAAATAAAAACATTCCAATAGTAGAAATTAAATAACAAAATTTTTACTTAAAGCACATGTGAAACCCATACTAAAATTATTCATTAAAAACCAGAGGAAATTTGACATCTATATTTATAATATTTATTACTCTTTTGGGTTCCTAATCCCAATTTTAGTGTGTGTGTGTGTATAGATATAGATATAGATATAGATATAGATCTATCTATCTATCTATCTATCTATCTATCTATCTATCTATCTATCTATATGTAGGCTTCCCCCAAATCAACAAGTAATTCTCAGACACCAGCAAGGTATCCAAGAATTCACCTAAATCCTGACACTATCTACCTGGAGATAGAATCAGATTCCACAGGTAAAGGGCTCAATCCCACATGACCACCATCCATTTCAGACACTAGTCGCAAGCCCATGTTGTTACCTATGCTTCTGACTGACCAGCTACGGTTCGGAGGCTTCAAAAACTCCCTCCAATTCAGGTTGCCAGTTGCAAGCTCGGTTGGTACCTGTGCTTCTAACCTACTAGCTATAAATCAGAGGTTCCCACAGTCTTTCCTGGGTATCGATTGATTTGCAAGGACAGCTCACAGCATGTAGATAAACCTTTTTACTAGATTACCAATTTATTTTAAAAAATTAAAGATATGAATTAACCCCAGAGGGAGGGATACAGAGGGAGAGGTCCTGAGAAAAGGAGCCTTTGTCCTTATGGAGCTTAGGGCTGGCAAGGTGGCAGATGGAACTGTTCTGGTTCTCCAGCCTGGAAGCTCTTCAGATCCCTCCCTTTGGGTTTCTATGGAGATTTCATTGCATAGACATGATTAATTAACTCATTGATCATTGGTGATTGGTTCATACTTTAGCCCCTTTCCCTCACCAGTAATCAGGGGTGGGACTAAAAGAGTCAACCCTCTATAGATGGTTGGTTTCCCTGGCAACCAGCCCTTATCCCTAGGTGCTTTCCGAAAGTCACGTTCATTAACATAAACCCAGTTGTGGTGGAAAGGGGCTTGTTATGAAAATAAGACACCCATTTCACCTTTATGGCTTTGAAGCATTTTCAGGAAAAGAAGACAAGAAAGCAAATATTAGAAGAAATAATGATCCTATTGCTCTTATAGCTCAGGAAATTTCACGGGTTTGGGGGGCTTTGAGCCAGGAACTATGGATAAAGACCAAATGGATATGAGAAATATGTTTTGGTCATATATTTCTAAACAAAACAAAACAAAACAATATTGCAATTACTAAAGTGATCTTTGGTTACCTATCACTTTTCAAGTCACTTAGAAATTAGGGACAGTTTTAAGTGGTTTATTTTATTTTATTAGAAGGTAATCGATTGACTTAACATGTGAAAATACACACTAAGATATGAGAAGAATTACTTCTACAGTATTCAAATCCAGCTAAAATCAGTTTACCCACAAAGTAAATACTTGGAAAAGACCCCCATTCCAGTTCACACTATTCTGTTATGTTGGCAATGGGTCACTTATCAAAACTCATTGAATCAAAATGCCACAAGGTGGCAGTGGCCTGCTCAGTCAAGGTGGAGTCCTTTCAGAGGGCACTGAAGGCCCTTCTCTTTAGAGTTGACATTTTATTTCCTTATATTTCTTGATGTTTGAACTTTTTACTTAGGATATGTAGAATTTTCTGAATACATTTAGTGTTGAAAAACATTTAATGACTCATTTCCTGGACCTTTATTATGCCTCTTCATTCTGAAAGAAGAAAGAAGAAACCAATAAGGAAAAAAAAAAAAACATATATTTATTTATTCTATATTATATACCAGCCACTTAACTAGATACCTTACATGTGAAGGCAAACTAGGTGTATCTATAATATAGTTAAATATTTAGTGGATATTTAGTAGTCTTGAAAGGTTGAATACAGTAGTATATTTTTCCTCATCTCAAAACAGTACAAACAGATATTTATTATGCACCTAGTAAAACTCTCATGCTTCACACTTCTATCACTGGCTGTAATAGCTGATTTCATTTGATTATATAAAATATCTGTCCACACTTACATTTTATGTTTAGACATATATTCCAGGGTGATTGTGTCCAATACAATAATTTCATAATATCTCTTTTCATATTGCAATGGGCTAAGCTGAGATTGAGAGAGTTTGTCATGACATGGTTAACTGCTCATTTTCCACTATAAAAATGACTAAGGTCTTTTAAAATTATTTTCCAATTTCCATAGAAATACATTGGTATATTAATGAAAAATACCATCAACGATCAGAAGCATTGAGAGGATAAGATAGAATTGTGAAAATAATTTTTAAATATGTGTAAGATAAAATGCAAGGCATTTTGTCAGTGTTATTATTCTTAGGTTGAATGCTTTATATTTTCATGAGATACATTTATGAAAAATGATACAAAAAACCCCAGTCATCTCATTGGTACACACTTATCACAACACTTACAGGCAGAACACAGCTGTGCAGTGAATTTACGAACAAGAATCTTTGGGGTCAAATGTTTGCCATCTTCCTTGCTTGTTGGTCAGAGCAATAGCATAATGTGTAACTTCATATATGGGTGGCTTATCAGGGGATGATTCCAGAGAAGGATGAAAAGAACCATCTGTTGAAAAGAGGGTAACTGTTTAGGTGCCAAGGATGTCATGGTGATGAAGGAGATGCTGTTCTACTCTCAGGAATAGCAGACAAAGTTTTCTGAAAAGGCTTTGTGATTGAGAGCCACTGGGACTCTCTGCAAAGATGTTCATATAACAGTTTTGAAATGATTAATGAAATTTTCATTTGTATTTTGTGTTTGATCTACAATTGAACGAACTTAAACTATGTTACTGCTGCTTTAGGGTGATGGCTTGATTCCTGATGCCATACTGATAAATTTGGTTTGCTCTCCTTATTCCTGTCATTATCATCACTTGCTTTAATTAGTTCTTTGAGGTCATGTTTAATCAACTTTACATTGATGGACTGACAATCTCTCCTGCCTCTTTTGTCTCCTTAAATCTGTTCCCTATAAGAAGTCAAAGTACTGGCTTTGGAATAAAGTAAATCTGGGTTTAAATTTTGGCCTAGTCACTTTCTATGAGATTTTGGCTTATTTATCTCCTGTAAACCTTATTATTATTATTATTATTTGGCCTATGAAGTGAGAGAAATAATTGCTGCCTTTGGGGGTTGGTTTGTGATGAAAACTAACACAAGTATGTAGAACACCTGGCCTACAGTGAGTATTTAAATAAATTGACACTACTCTTCTTTCTGTGACTGCTGCTCTGCACTTTCTCAATAGCTCAATCTACTTCATCATCAAATGAATGACCTTTAGCAAAATCATTGACACCTTTTTCTAGTGGTCCTCAGTGGATTAATTCCAGCGAACTGCTTCCCTCCTTCAGTTATTACCTTGAATATTTGGTATATCATGAAAATATTTTTCTCTAGGATACAGTTATAGGTGAAAAGTCATACTCAATTTTATCTAAATGCTTTGGAATGTGTGCTGATTGTTGCCATATAAAAATTATTTCTTTTCTTTTCTCAAGGAGTAGGCTTAGACTACTGAACACCCTTAAGAGAGTAGTTATATTATGAAAGCTCATGAAAGATTAAATATCGGATTCTTTGAAAATTTTTTTACCTAATACTTAAAGACAAACATTGCAGATCTTGTAGTGATTAAGACAAGCACTATCTCTAGAAGATCTTAGTTGTAATTATTTATTTATCAATAATTAATATAACATGATAAATGCTTCGAATGAGGGATATGCAAAAAAGGAAGATATTTGATCTGGTTTTAGGAAGTAAGAATTTTCTAGGCCATTGGAGGAGGTAGGGGTTGCTGAGGAGAATGTATTGGTGGGGAGGGAGAAAATATTTCAGGTAGAAGAGCTGGCAGGGAGAAAGACCTATAGTCTTAGAGTGAAACTTTATGAAACTTTATATTTTGGCTGACAGAGAAGGTACTTAAGGTTCAGTACTGCAAGCTGAGACCATAGAGCTAAGTTGGGGGCCTTGAATGTCATTCTTAAGAAATTGGACTCTATCATGTAAACTTAGGGAACAATTAGATTTTTTAACACAAAGATCTGCAGTGATCATTTCGATTAGAATAATAAGTCTTCTAGTTATGGAAAAGGAGAAACCGATAATGGGAGACTAATTGGGAGACTGTTGTAATAGTCTAGGTGAGAGATGATGTAAAATGAACCAAGAAGGCCAATAGCATTGAATAGGAATACAACAGTTCAGGCGTAGGCCAAAGCATACAGGGAGCTTGTGTTGTCCTCTTCAGATCAACACACAACGACTTTCCCTGCACTGTGGCTCTACTATCAGACCATCATCCCCAGAGACTGGAGAACATTGATCAGCATTCTGTTTCAAATCACAGTATGCCAACTTTTTCTTTCTTAAAGACATTTATATAGGCATCTTACTGAAAATCATCTTGTCTCATAATATATTAACTTTGTTGGCCTTTATAATTTTTTATTATCAATATGTTTCTAATAATAACTTGCATTCTGGTTTGGATAGCACAATGAGTTCATATTTAAAGCATCAGTTCTTCTACAAACAATAGCAGTGAAAGATGCAAATAAAGAAAATCTAAAGATATAGCTGGACTCAAAAGTAAGATCAGTATCTTTATAGACCAGAAATACAAAGTTGTAGGTGAGTCTATAGCTACAGTCTGCTGGGGTCTAACTGCTGAGTCACATGGTCTAAAAAATCTCTATGCAATACTTGCAACTAGAGAGAGAGTGCTTACTACTTCATGTCTGGGATGGGAATGATTCTTGCCTAATCCAGTTCATTCAGGAAAGAATAGAATTATGGTTGTGACTGTGATCCTGGAGCAATGGCATTGTAAGACACTGTAGACCAAAGTAGGTGAGAACACCAATATATCACTTTTTTAAAAAATTGCAAATGATTACCTAATGTGTTATTACTGATATCACCATAAAGAAGTAACTATTTTATGGTTTGGTTCTGGATTTAACTCATTAGGGACTCAGTGGAAAAAAAAACTAAAATGCAGAGGAATAAAAATATAATAGAGAAGAGAGAAAGAGAAAAAGGAGGGAGACAGAGAGGACTCCTTTCATTCAAATAAGCTTGCAAGCCAAGTTTCTGAAGTATATGAGCAAACCAATTAATATTTAGAAACACAGCCCACAGACTAGGCAAATGTTCACAAGAATGAAATTAAGAAATAGTACGATAATAATATTCGTAAATAAAGAACAAAAATTATCACACAAAACAAAGCAGAAATGAAACAAAAGTAATTTAGATATGAATAGAACCAAGTCAAAGTTTTAGAAATATAACAATTTTTATTGAAATTATTAAAACTTCTAAATGGAATAAATACTAGACTGAACATAGTCTAAGAGGAAATTAGTAAAGTGGATGGTAGAACTGAGGAACTAACCAAAAGTGCAGTACAGAGAGGCAGAGAGATGGGAAATATTGAAACAGCCATGATATAAGGAGAAAAGATTGAGAGACTCCATTATACTTTGAATAGGACTTTCAAAAGCAAATGAAAGTAATGGTACAAAAGTAGTATTTGTGTATGTGCCTGTTTATCTATCTATCTATCTATCTATCTATCTATCATCTATCTATCTATTTTTGTAGCAGATGCAAAGAAAACACTGATTAAAAGTAGAGTAAAATTATTTTAAATTCGACCTCATCACTTTACATTTGCATAAATTGCATATGCCAGATTTATTTTAGCATTAGGAAAGTCGTGTCTTTCAAAATGTTTTAAAAGAGAATTCACAATCCTCTCTTAATTTGTCTTCTACTTTATAAGTTGGTGAATAGCAAAATTTTATAAAGCATTAATTTAAGTAAATTCTGAATGATAAGTTTAAGAAATATAACATTTTAGGATGCTTTAGAAAAGATTTTAGTGGAAACCATATGTTCATATTACTTGTCTAATCATAATTTAAGGCAAATAAAAGACATAGTTTATTTTTAATAACAAATCTTTGATAATCCCTTTAATATTTACAGTTCAATGATAGTAGGTATTAGTAATCTAGGCTCTAAATATATTCCAAATTACACAATTTAAAAAACCTCACCAAATTAGGTGATGTGATATGTTGAAATTTTGTAAATATTTTAATAATGCAGTTGTAGAAGTACTAGATTTGCTAAGGTATATGATATAAAAACACACTACGTTGTAACTATAAGTCAATCTACCTAGGAATTCTTGTTCTAAGGGCTTGTTTATAGATGTACCTTTCACAGTTAGCTCAAACCTTACAATTTATGAAATAGTTTCCTTAGTATAGTATTTAAAAATATCAATTGTTTTCATATTTTGGAACAGAAATCATTCTACAGTTTCCTTCTCTTCCTTTAAAGTCTTTAATTTTTTTCTACTTGGATAAACTTGTCGAAAGTCTGAAATAGCCTAGAGACCTGGAAAATGAATTTCTTATAGTCCACGCAACTCATTCAAAGATGGGACAAAGACATAATGATGAAGTTTTCAGCTTATACATTTAATTATTTAGTACATGAGATGTAAATTATTTACTATTTATTATTGTTAAAGATGGAATTAATGATCCATCTATTATCAAATAATGACCATAGCCGCATGATATTTTTATAAGTACTTAAATGAAATTAGTTGATTAATGATAGATTTTCCATAAAATAAATGCTAAAAATAGGCAGACTTACAAATCATTTTTTTCTTACCTAAACAAACTAAAGAGTTATGTTAACATATTGCTTTGGCACAAAATGTTTTAGAGACTGATTGATTAGGTTTAAAATGAGAACAGACCTTTACCCTATCCCCAATCAATGACAGGACAATGTCATTTAGACGGATAAAATATTTAACTTAGAAAGCATAAAAGAAGTATGATTAGTTGTAGGGCTGTTCATAACATATAATTGCTTCCTGTTTTAGTGTTGTTTAAATTAATTATAAAATAACATTATTTTTATATCAATTGGCCTAGTCTTTGACCTGATAAACTATTATATTCACAACTATTTACTAGGATTATCTTTTTAACTTTAATTTCAGAGTACAATAAAAGTGTTAATTTTGAGCTTACTGAAAGTTGCCAGAATAGTAGATAAGAATAGTAAACCCCATTGTTATTTTATAATTTATTTTATATGAAGTATTTATTGATGCACTGTTATATAATATGTGCCTTATTAATTGTATTTACATATGTTATTGGCTAATCAATTATATAAATTTCATGAGATAAGGCAAATACTTCAAAGGATAATCACATAAATATAAAGCATAAATTGTAAATTAAAGAATACTGCTAGAAATTAGTAATTGATAAAATTAATATTTAAATATATAGTTATGGTAGGAGTCCTAGCTGTATGTACTTTTTTCCTTTTAATAATTCGCCATTAAGCAAGCGTCTTGTTCTTTATGCTTTTTGGTATAATATAATCCTAGTATCTCAGATATTCATATATATTTGTTTAATTTGAAAATGAAGAGGTACTTCACTTTGCCTCTTGAGATATTCAAGTACTGTCACAATTCTGTCTATACGAACATGTTGTTTTCAAGTTAGTCAATTTACATAAATTTTCTTTCAAATGTTTCTTCTTTTTAATCCATATCATCATGGATTATGGTTGCTTTAGTCATGTGAACAATGTTTAACAATGGTAAAATGTAGGAAAAAGACCATTTTCTCCATAGTTTTGTGTTATAGTTTATTTTATTGATTTATTTCATTATGGCATAAACATTTTGTGATAAAATCATTTTATTGTGTCCAAGTTATTTTGTAAAAAATGTTTTTTCACACAAGCCAAATATACCTGAAATTATTATTAAAATGTAATTATTCATTTCCCTCTTTCTCCCTGTTAGTTTATTCACTCATTTATTCAATGAATCTACATTTATTAGCATCTATATGTGCCTAGCAAGTGCTAGCTACTGGTGATGGAATTTTGGACAGTACTAACAACTCTCTTGACATTATGGAAATTAGTTCTTCATAGAAGAGATGAACCAGAAATAAGTGCACAAATGAATAAAATATAGTGATAACTATAATACTAGGAAGGAAACAAAGATCAATAATAACGGTATATGTGGCGCAGACTAATTTACATATACATACCTATGATAATACACACACTGTCGCTTACCATGCATATTAATGAGAAGTAAAATCATTTTGTGATGCGGAGGTACCTTTTTGAAAATTTCTATGCATATAGTCAACTCTTTAATAAAACTAAGAGAAAATAGACATTTAAATATTTCCTAAAATATCACTGATAGACTTTTAAAAAACCCATTCATCTGATTTGTAAACAAAAGAAAGAATAAAAAGCTTTAAAATGATCTATGTGAATAATGTAGTTTCAATAAGCACAATCCATACATATCGTGTTGAAAACACAATTTGATAAATGGACAATTTTCTTTGAGTTACTTGTATTTGATATCACAATGCATTATAAAAATTCACTTAAACATTTTTCTTCTCTTTAAAATGATACTTGTGAAAAACATTTAAATATCTTAATACTATCATTTATTATTAAAATTGAGAAATGTGAATCATATGCATTATGTTAGTTGAGTCTTCTTTCCTCCTTAAAAAGTGAACATGACCGGTCAGCCGGAGGAGACGAGAATGAGAGTGAAATTGAGCCAAAGCGAAGTATGAAACAGGCTTTATTAGGATCCGCGGGCGAGATTCACTGGTCCAGCAAAGGGGCCAGGGAAGTCGCACGTGTCTGGGGTATAGGCGCGGTTTTTAAAGGTTTTGACCCAAGATGTCGGTGGGGTTACAAGGCGGGGACTTTTCCGTTTGGCTGATCTCGCCACCCGGGAAGCCTCCGCTGTTACTTTGGTCGTGAGCCTTCGACCATCTTAGATATTGAGCCACCTTCCCGCTGGCGTAATGGCGCCCATGAGCAACTGAACAATGACTACTTAACTTATTAAACTACAATTTAAAAATTACCATGCTCATTTTAATAGACCTTATGACTCGGTTTAATTTTCCATTCTTAGGACACATTTTACTAGATCGTGCCATGGCTTTAGATTTCTACATATGGCAAGATACCACCAAGAATGTAGACACTTTCCTTCCTAACTTTTCATTGCATCTAATTAAGATTACAATTAAATTTACCATTAAAAAAATAAAGTTGTTCTCTTTTTTTTGCTTCTCAGTTTCATGGGAGAATAATTTATTTTTAACAGTATTTTGTTCAGAGACCAAATTTGTACAATACCAATTATGTTATTGTATAAAAAGCAATATTTCCTGAAAATAATTAGTCTTAATTATAGGTTTTTTTCTCCGTAGTTTAATATTTTCCCTCTTTAAAATATGTTTCATAATATAGAAAACAGAATGAAAAACCAAGGAACTATTAAAACAAAAACATGAGTATGAACTCTTGCTCACTGCCAAGAAAGCTCTTGAGAAAGCACACCACATAGTTAAGAGTAGAGGTGTAGGTGCTAGAGCCAGATCAAGTTCAGTTCAAATCAGCTCTGTTTCCAACCATGTGCATCAGGTTACTTAATTTTTTTGGTCTTTAATTCTCTCATATGTAAAATCAAGAAGATAATATCCACTTTAGTGCGTAATTTTCATTTTATGTATATGTAAAATGGTGCATTTAAAAGTGTGCCTGTTTTTCTTTAAATAAACACTATTAATGCAAGCTATTATTTTTAACATTTTCATGTCACCATTTATTCATGTATTTATGTATGTATGTATGTATGTATGTATGTATTTATTTATTTATTTATTTATTTTTAGACGAGGCAACCTCACAAATTGCAAGGACCTCGTCAGCTTACAATTCCTTATTTTCTACACCTACAGCACCTGGTCTTCCTAGGTGGTCTCTCATCCAAGTACTAACCAGGCCCAACCGTGCTTAACTTCCAAGATCAGATGAGACCGGGCTTGTTCAGGGTGGCATGGCCATTGACTCTACATCACCATTTAAAACATTGTACCTTGATTGCAATTATCATAATGAAGTGTATTCTTAGAGCATATAGGTTGAATATGTGTGACAAGACACTTTAAATTTGTTTTGGTTGGCCATTTTAATTGAATCATTAAATTGTCCTCACAAGTACAAGCACATCAGATCTCCTAATCTGGATTTTCCAAGCTTCTAAAAGGCATTTAGGGATACTTCGGTTCTTTGGAGACATTATTATGAACATCTACTATCATTTGATTATATTTTTATTAAGGTTACGGTTGACGAAGTTCCATTTAGTGAACTTGGAATGAACAAAATGTGAGTAGTGAAATTTAGTCAACCTTATGTTTTCTACCAAGGTCATTGTAATTAATTCCTTATTATGTTATCTTCCAAAGGAATTTAATATATGAAATTATTAATTATACAAAAGTGTCCTTCATATAGGCATATAAAATCCTTTATAAAATTCTGTAATTCTTAGAATTATAAAGTGGGAATTGGATTTTGTGCATGTTTACAGAAAAAAATTATTTCTGATATTCCAGCTCATGTTGAGTTTAAATAAGTAGAACTAAGATGTAAACAGCTGAAATAATGATTGTCATATGCAGCTTTCCCCTCAGAAAGTGTGTTCCATGAGAAAGAGCTACCCCCCAGGAAACTGAGTCCGGAATGAAATGTTCTTTCTATAAGTGAGAGATACAGAATCTGCTTTTCCTTTCTCCCTTTTTCTCCCTACTACAGCCATCCTGTAACTAATAGCACTTTCACTCTCCTACTTTACTTCATTTATTTTAAATTTTATTAAAATATAGCATTTTATTAAAAGTTAAATTCTCCAAAACAAAATTGATTACATGTTTAATATATGTTAGTGGTTGCTCTATCCTCTTTATCATCCTCTGTGACTTATTCTTAGAATCAAAATTAATAAGGAAGAAATGTAAAGATAAAATAAATAGGCTATTTTATTATTTTGCATGCTCATTTATGTTTCCACAGCTGCCCTCAGATTCCTCTCAGGTAATTTGGCTATGAGAGCAGCTGTGAAAACATAAACAAGCATGTCAAATAATGAAATTTGCTAGAAAACAGGTTTTTATGGCCCCTATTAATATCGAAAGTAACAGCAGACATTCATTTGTCAGCAAGTAGCATTCTAACAACCTTGGGCACTCATTTATTCAACATTTACTACCTTAGGTAACTATAGAGAATTTGGAGATCTTAGGTATTTTATTAAATATGGTCTGTAATTGGGTAGTTTCACATTCTGACAGAAATAGAAATGATATATTTCCTGGACGAAATTTCACATAAATACACAAAGGAAATGTACCATGAAAAGCAAATCTTATCAGCATTTTTTCTAGTTAATAGAAGTCCTAGCTGAGTACTTGGCTGCTAATATTCCTCAGAAGTTTCAGAACATAAAGGCCCATCTTTCCTTGAAAGAGGGAATCTGTTTGACTGAGCAGAACAGCAGCCTTAACCTTGGCCATTCAAGTGATATCCGATGCCACAGCCAGATCATCCACAGACCCTTCCTGTTCGATACTAAAAGAGCAGCTATGGGTGAACGGAGCGTTTCATTTATAACCATTCAGAAATTTTATTTAGTGTTTCTAAAAGTTTACTTTTCAAAGAAATGCAAGTAAACTATTTCCCATTTAGAAAAAAAAAGTACAGCTCGCTGCCAGCGTTAATTTAATTTTACGTAAACACGCTCTTTGAGGCCGAAGCAAATCTGACTGGTTTTGAATATGAAAATAAAATATAAAAACTGTTCTTGTAGTTATTTCTAAACAGAACTTGTTTCTAATCCTAATGTAACAGAAATGTATAGGTAAATCGGATTCATCAAAGGAATCTTAGGCTAATGACTTTAAGCATGATGTTAAAAGCATACATAGAAGTGCTAGGTTTTCTAGGATTTGACATTTTCAGCAATTGAGAACTACTGTATTCTGTAAATGGAAATACCACCACTAAAAACAGAATACTATAAATAGAATAATGTCATTTGTTTCCAAAGACTATTGATATACTAGAGCGATGTGAAAATAATAATAAGGTGAGATATTTCATGGCAAACTTTGGGGGTAAGGTCGGAACTGTAATACATGAGTTATTGAGATAAATGCTGCAGCCTCAAGTGAGTATTCTCAGGGCAAACAGGAAATGGGTTAAATAAAAAATAAAGTATTTTGCAAAAGAGAATTTTTAAGGTTATAAAAATGTAACAAGTTTTAGCATTTAGCTTCTTAGCATTTGTTCGTGAATACTCAAGTGAGTTGAAATATTAGGGTCTGATAACATTCGCCTAGACCAAACACCTTCAAATTAAATATCAGGAAATTCAGATAGGTCAAGAGACATGCCTAGTATGACATAGTTGATGGAAAAGGTTGTTCTGAATCAATATATCTTGGCATCCTAGATTTATGATTTATTCAACACTATTTATAGAAAAGTACAGATCAAGAATCTGCAAAGTATGGATTGTGGACCAAGCCTGCAGTTTGTTTTGTAATTAAAAATTTATTGGAGCATAGCCATGCTCGTTTATTTACATATTGTCTATGGCTGCTTTTGTGCTAGATGCCCAAGTTTACAAATTGTAACAGAGACTGCAAGGCCCACAAAATATATACTATTTGGTTCATTATAGAAAAAGTTTGCCAACCCCTGATATAGAGAATTAAGGTAGGAAGAAATGCTAGAAAGGAGAAAAAATGAAGTTTTAAAAAAAAGTGTTGTTTAACGTGCCTATAAAAAAATAGTTTAAAACTTTACTCTGAACCTCTAGTCAAAAATAAAGATTACGGCTGCCCATAGATGCTATTAAGACTGATTGTCGTAAGTTACTTTTGTTCATTTTTTGAAAATCAAGAATCTAAGATCCATTACATTGTGTTTACTAAAGATAAAATGTTAGTATGGAAAGGCTATTAAAAAAGTATGGATAATATTCTCTAAATTGTATTCCACCAAAATAGAGGGGAAATCAGAAAGAAAAAAATCATTGTCAGCAAGGTATAATAGATATAATATACAGTAAAAAGGAGAAGTGATAGACATGCATTTTCATTCTTGTGAAACTCCCTGACTTAGGAAAGAAATGGTTGTCAATGCCTGTGCATTTCCTTGACAGATTATACCATGCTGCACAATGGCAGCATTTGTCTTTGGTCTGTGGACCTAAGACATTCAGTATCGATGGAACCTTTCTCAGAACAGGTAATAATAAGGTGGTCAGTCATGCAACCAAAAGATCGAGTTTAAAGTTAAAATTAAAGAAGAATTCCCAGCACTATAGCATTTCATTTTATGTAAAGCGTTCCACCAGTCAGGCTCGTTTACTTGTCATAAATCCTCAAATGAGAATATAAGGTCAACATGAAAGATACAAACAAGCAAGTGAGGTAGTCTCATTCCATAGAAAAGGACCTAACAGAAACACTAGAACAAGCCTATTAGATGACTTAAAAGAATAGCTAAAAAGAGTAATTAACACAAGTTTGTAATCTCTGTCATGTCCTTTAAAAAAGAACATGTCCAAGCAGTAGTTCAACTAAAGGTCATGGTACCTTACTTACTGGAGAGGTCACAGTTACAAAGTCAGTACAGTGTGTGTGTGTGTGTGTGTGTGTGTGTGTGTGTGTGTGTGTGTGTGACACTTAGTTGACTATCTTAAAATATTTAGTTTATAATATCATGATTGATTTCTAACAATAAGGAAAATTCTTTTTCAGTTAACTTTCTACTTGCAGTTAGCACTTAGGTGGGAGGAAACTGAGGACTTCAGGGACTTTTGAAGTATTCAGAGTCCAGGGAGATTCACTTCACCAAATCCTTTTGTGTTGAGAGATGGAGAAGCTGAGGCCTGGAGAGCCCCATTTCCAGAGTTACACAGCAAGTCAGAGCGTAGCTGCCGGACCAGAAACAAATGACTCCAACTTGCTATAACAGCCTCTTTGCATAGTACCACTCTAATTCCCCTCTTGGAGAACTTTTACTCAATTTACTCGCTGGGTGATAGCAGGGAGTTATGTTATACCAAAGGACTCCGATTCGAAGACCTTTCCTTCAACATGTAAAGGTTATCATTCATTTTGCTGCTATGTGTGTTTATAGTACTATAAGCTTTGAAACTTGTTTAGTCATAGGATCTAGTCATAGGTCCCCAGATGAAAATTCAAGGTGGACATGAAAAACACAAACAAGCAGAGTAGCTTTATTTCAAAGAAAAGGAACTAGAGACTTCCAGAATCAGAAGCATTAGGACAACCCTTCTGGATGACTTAGCATACAGAGTGACTTGTGCCACACCTTCCTGAGAATACAGGCACTAGGTTACAGTTCAGTGACTGTATCATTCCCAGACTAGAGTTTCTAGATCACCAAAACTATCACATTCCTTGGTGGAAAATGTTTTTGTTTTTCCATCGGTGAATGTTAAAAGTCCAGAAACAGTGCAAAGGTGATGCACTATGGGTGTGTGCATCCATTCTTACATTTGATGAACATTTTAGAATGCTCATTATGTATCAGGTTGTCTTCGTCTTCTCAGGCTTCCTAACAAAATATCATAGACTAGGAAACTTAACAGAAATTAATTTTCTCACATTTTCTGAAGGCTGAAAGTCTGAGATCAGAGTGCTGGCATTTTGTGGTAAGGACTTTCTTCTCAACTTGGGGATGGCTGCCTTCAAGCTCTCTGGTGTCCCCTCTTATAACATACTTATTCCATTATGATGCTTTCCCCACCAATGACCTCATCTAAACATAATTAGCTCCCCAAAGTCCCTCTTCAAATATCATCACACTGTGCAGGCCATGGGTGGGGGGGACACAATTCAGTCCTTAGCACAGGAGCTACACCAGTCACAAAGGATACAAGGATAAATAAGACACAGGTATTTCCCCTAGCAGGAAAGACAGATTTAAAAAGAAAGAATCATAATGCAATGTGAAGAGTGTTATACTTGAGCAAAATACAAACCCTCTAAGGAGTGTGCTGGGCCATAACGTCTGTTCTTTATTTCATAGAGTAGATGAAATTTAAGAACTCAGAAGGACATCGATATGTTTTTGGTGTCAAGAAGACATAGGTAGGGGATTATAAATATTCACAGCAGGACCCGCTACATAATTTGTGAGGGGCCTAGTATGAAAGGAAGATGGAGGGGCTCTTGTTCTAAAATTAAGAATTTTAAGGAAGTGACAGTAGAGCATTAAACCAAGTATGGGCAAAATGACAAATATTGTATGATTCCACTTATATGAGGCACATAGAGCACTCAGATTTAGAGACAGAAAGTAGACTAGTGGTTACCAGAGGTTGGGGGAAGGGAGAATGGGAAGTTAATTTTTAAAGAGTAAAGAGTGTCAGTTGGGATGATAAAGAAACGTCTGGCAATGGACAGTGGTGATGGTTGCACAGCAATGTAAATATACAATGTAAGTGTAAATAAATTGTATACTTAAAAATAATTAAAATGGTAAGTTTTATATTATGTATATTTTACCGCAATAAAAATAAATTAACCATGTGCAGGACCCTTCTGAGTCCAGAGAGCTGTAGAGCTGCTGAGAGGTACATCTAGGAAGCCAGCTCTGATTTGCAGCATGCTAGGGGAATGGTAAGTCCTTAGATCTGGCTAGAATACTGGAGGCATGTGTGTGTGTGTGTGTGTGTGTGTGTGTGTGTGTGTGTGTCAGGGCTAGCAGGACATGACAGCCGGAACAGCAGGCTGAGACCAGGCTGTTTTAGCAGGTGGCATTGCTTGCTTACCCAACCAGTTTTTACTCTTCTTTCCTTTTAATAGGACACATGTTTTGTTCAGGTATACATCTCTTGGGCAAAATAATCCTATCTCAAGCTCAGAGTTTAATACTGATTGGCTTATAAAAATAAAGTAGTACCAAGGGTATATCATTGCCAGTGGGTAGTTAGGCAGTAGCCCCAAATACATCTTCATATATTTTTCTCCATAGAGTGCTAGGGAACTCATGAAATTATATTTCAGGATTAGTACTGGGAATTTCATAATTCCCCCAAAGTGAACTCCAGTAGTGACACTAGATATCACCTGTAATACTCATTGTGTTTGTTTAAATGTAGTCTGTTTTTCCTCTGTGTCTATTTTCTGGTGAATTATTTTTCTCCTGTGTGCACATTGTTTATATTCTGTGTCTCAGAGGGTTACTCAGGATTAACTAGTGGTCCCCTGTGTATAGAAAGTGACAACATCTGCAGTTTATCATTGGGGAATATCATCAATTACTTTGCTCTATAAATCCAGATGACAATATTTTGAATATCAGTGCAAGTATTAAAGCAATACATAAATAAATGTGCTACATCCAATGATTATATTTTTCTGGGTAATTTTGTCACTATAGATATAAAATTTTAACATATGCTAAATATGACATCAGATGAATTATATAAATTTGAATAATTTTATTATGCAGAATGGTATGTTTCAAGACATTTTTGTTGGATCATCAAAGCATATTTTTAGAACTAAGTCTTTATATCTATGTAGATAAAACATCACATCTATGACAAAAGTCATTTCTGTGAAATAGATATTCATTATAGCAAGTTTAGCTACATAAACAGTTTCTCTTTCAAATTTAATTTCAAAATGGTATATATTGGGAGCTTGTATGACATTTTGCCCTATTTATCAACTGATGTGAATAAGTTAAAATTAAGTATATACTACATACAAGGTATTGTGCTACGTACTATACAGAATTTAATCACAAATATGAAATCTATCCAAGTTTATATTTTATACAAGACTACAAATGATTGTAATATTAAAGACTAGAGAGGGCATTATATAGATGTCACCTAAAAGGGCATTATATGCTCTTCAGTGGGGGATATTCACTTATCATTGAGTTGAACAGGAAAAAAGTATCATATGATATAGGCAGAAGGCACAAGGAGAATCTGTTTAAGCTGAGGTCAGGCAAAGTACAATTCTACAGGTACTTAATGAAGGGATCATTCAGGGTAAAGAAGAACTGCTGGTTTAAAGCGTGTACCTACTTCAAGAAAAAGGGATGATTCAGTTTCATGGATATTTAGCGGTAACTATATGAATCTAATAGGGGGGATGGTTATACATTTAACAGGACTTTGAACGCCAAAGTATTTGTATTTAATCTGTTGCTTTTAGGGTATTGAAACATTTATAAATTGCGAATTATCATTTTTAAACTTCCGTTTAGGAGAGTTTAATCTGTCAACAGTGTGAAGAATAATTTGAGCTATGGAAGGATAGAGGCCAAGGGATCCAGTTGGAAGGTATATGGTAAACATAAAACCTTATAGGAATTGGCAAAGACTAAATTCGATTTTAAGTACTGTTCTGAATAATCGAGTTAGCCAGGGGAATGAATGGTGGCATTTTAAATTGAACTAGGAAAGTTGGGAGAACAGTTGGCTTACGACAGATACTATTTAGGCATTTCACAAATTAATAGGAACTCTTGAGATCCATAGTGCCAAAATTACCAGTGTTTATATTGATAATTCAGTGAAAAGTAAGCAGATAATTCCACCAGCACATCCTAGATCTGCTATATGGTCTGCAGCAGGCCAGAACCTACTTTAAGTGCCGGGATGTTTAGCCACTAACAAAACGGACAAAAACAAAATCCTTCCCCTCATGGAGATTAGTGGATTTTAGTGGTGGAAAAACAAAGGACACTGAGCGAAACAGGAGGAAAATCGAGGGATGTGCTAAACTGGGAAAGTAAAGGAATCGTTTAAAGAAGGGGAGCTTGATCTACTGGGCCAAATGCTGCTGGTGGATTAATAGGAAGACAAACAAATGGTCATTAGCTTTGTCAAGATGGAAGTTGTTGGTGATTTTGTTATGAGCATTTAGAGAGAGGGGTGAGGATAGAAGCTCGAGTGGAGTGGGACCAAGATAAAAAAGGAAGAAAAAGAAATGAGTATAGACAACTATACCACTCATTAGAGGAGTTTGTTATAATAGAGAGTAGAGAAATAGGTCAGTGGCTAGAGAGAAAAGAGGGGTGACAGGGATGTCTGCTTGTCTATTTTGAAGTGGATGAAATTGCAGGATAATTTTATATACTTGAAAAAATCCACTGGAGAAAGAAAAGCAATGGCAGAGTAAGTAAAGGGAAGAATTCTGGAGTAATATCTTAAGTAAGAGGGGCGATGGAATCAAGCATGTAAGTTGGAAAGATAGAGATAGATGCTTCACTTTGTATGATAAGGCGGAAGCTGGATTTTTGGGTCCAGGTGCAAGGACTGATGGTTTTGATTGGAGGAACAGGTGGAAGTTCTGTTCTTATTATATCAGTCCCTATTCACGCCAGAAAAATAAGAATCAATGAAATTACCCGGGTTTGAGGAGGTTTTTTCTGGTTGTTTTTTTTTTTTTTTTTTTTTTTTTTATGTAACTCTGATCAGTAGTCAGAAAAATACTATTTTATAATAGATTTTAAAGGAAAAAAGAATAATTTCATGTAACAATGTAATATGCCTTTTTGAAAGATACTTGTAACATTATACAGTATAGGATGCTTTAGTATCTATATTAGAGAGATTGATTTTTACATCAATGTGAATTCTAAGATAAAGTTTTAATACCTCTAATGTCCATCAATAGGGAAGTAGTTGAATGCATTATAATACATCCGCACTGGGGAATATTATGTAGCTATTAGAAAATAAATTTAAGTTAGATCTATAGCTGTTGGACTGAAGGGATTTACAGTATGTCTTTGTCAAATGAGAAAAGTCAATTAAAAGATAATGTGCTTATTGTGATCTCAGATTTCATAAAAAAATTATGTGTCTGTGCATATTTTTGTATATCATGTTATTACTATGAAAAAATAATGCAGAGGATACATAGTAGGTTATTAACATTGATTACCATTTTAGGGGTACGAATGAAAGGGCAATAGAAGGATTAACAGTTTTTTTATAGATCTTTTTACACTTTCCCTGATGATAATGAGTATACATTTTTTTTTAATTAAAAACTAATGGCCGACCACGTCTAGAGACTGAATCATTCAATACAGTCTTTCAGTAACATACCTGACACCAGAAACTAGAGTTAATAATTCCATTTTATGGTTCTTTTCATAAAGAAATAAAAATCCTTATTGACTTTTTGCATATTTTGGAATTTTCATAATACTATCCTATTTTTTACCTACATCCTCATGGAATTGCAGATCAATTTGTAATTGGGATAAAAGAAATAAGTATTTGTGTAAGTGTTCTATTAAGGGTAATCTCAGATTAGCAGAATGTTTAGGGAATACCAACCTCTGTTCCTTGAGTATATTTTTCACTAAATTTGGAAGAATTTTATGCCAAAGCAGCCACTGCTGCTATAATGGGCCTATGTGTGTCTCTGGGCCTGTTGCCTAACCTCAGCGGGCGATATTTCTCGTGATTCATTATGAAATGATATAATTTTTTAAATTCTTAACTCATAGCAAAAATGTGAGGGGAAAAAAGCTTATTAGATGCAGAAGCAATTATTACCTCTGTCCTCACTGATCTTTCATCAGTGTTTGTCGCTTTTAATCAAGCCCTCCTTCTTGGAAGGTTTTAACTTCTTTGGCCCTCTCCCACAGAAATTTTACCCACATTTATGTCTTCTAGCTCAGACTTCCTCCCTGAGTTCCAGAGTTCCACCTACTTTACTTGTAATTAGAAAAGAGAGGGGGAGAGTAGGAACCAGAGAGATAGCTACCATTCTTCCAGTTGTGGAGATAAACTTGGCTGGCAGAGAAGTGAGGCCCGTCATGAAGTACTTCATCCTGCAGCAGCCACAAGAGTAGACTCTGAAGTGGATTCTCTCTCTCTCGGCACAGACTATAGAAAGTCTGATAATTGTCATCTTTGATCCAGTTTCACTTGGCCTGTGTTTTTACAGATCGTATTAGTTTTCTGTTGCTGCTGTAACAAATTACTATGATCTTAGTGACTTAAAATAGTTCAAATTCATCATCCTAAAATTTTGACAGTCAGAACCCTGAAACCAGTATCATTGGGATAAATGAAGGTGTAGGCAGAGCTGCATTCCTCCTGGAGGATCAAGGAGAGAATCTGTTTTCTTGTCATCTTCAGCCTCTGGAGGGCACCTGTTTGTGCTAGCAGTGCACCGTTGGGCTGAGTCTCATGCTGCCATCTCTCAGGTTACCCCATCTGTGCTTCTCTCCGCTACTTATAAGGACCCCAATGATCACACTGGGCCCACCCAGATAATTGGGATAATCTTTCCATCTCAAAGCTAGCCGATTAGCAAACTTAATTTCATCTGTAACCTTAATTCCACCATATTCTCAGGTCCTAGAGATTAGAATATGAACATCTTTGGGAGGCACTATCCTACCTAACACATGGGTTCACCCTAGGAAATGTATGTACATTATACACAGACACACGAACAAATACACACACAAGGGAGAGTAGAGTTGGGGTGTGAAATATTTATAAAATAATCAGAGAGAGAGAGAGAGAGAATGTGAGAGGAACCATGATATGAGAAGCATGAAGGTTACAGTGTCTGGAATATTCCTTCCTCTGAACACCTCTTAGGAGTTCCAATAAAATAAAGCTTGTCCAATAAAAGTTTATAACAGTTTATGTGTTGGGAAACACAGTCGACTAACAGAATAAAATATGTTGGTAACTGGAGGTAATTAATTCTTATTTCTTCCCTTGGATCCAGGCTGTTTGTGATAGTGAACCTCCTGATGCCACACTAGTTCAGTGCAGCTAGAGCTAGGCCGGTGGAAAGCAGCCCGTAGCAGAGGGATGCTGGACACTGGCCTCATTCCCACCTTTAATAAGCTCCTTTTCTTGGGCAAATTACAACCTGTGTGTACCCATCTGAAAATGAAAATTTTCTTTCACTTCCAAACCCTATGATTTTTATAGTCAATACTAACCAAAAATCATAATGCCGGGGCAAATTCCTCTCTATAGTGTAGAGATAGTTTGTCTTTTATTTTGCCTCGGAAAAGTAGATGAAATATTATTATTCAAATATGTGAAGATATGAACATCAAGAACAGGAGGTTTGAATTTATATAGTACAAGTAACTGCCTAGATTTATAGCTGATTTAAAGTAAAACTATATTCAGAAGCTGAATTAATAACTTTTTGTAAAGGTTACCCTTACAGCAGTCAGTTGGGGAAATAGCTATAGAATTTAGGACTTAGGATGTTTGGGTTGCTTCCCATCTAACTTGTGGAATGTAAGATAACGAGGAAAAAAAGGAAGAGCTAAGCGCTCTAGGTAGTTGAGATGTCTTTGCATCACTTGGCTTATTTTGAGGCAGGGAGGAGACGTTGGCTCTTTCTCTAGCTCGGCATATTTTCCAAGGCCTTCATGACCTGGAAGTCAAGCGGTGGTTACTCCCTTTCTTATAAACAATAGCAAGTGAAAACGAAGAAAGTACTTAGTAGACATTATCTGCGAAGAGTTTTTGTTTAGAATCTGTGTTTTTTACTATAGCTGAATAGCTCTCAATTCGAAATATTTGAAATTTAACATGATCTGCAAACGTGTGGTATTTTCCGCTCTTTAACTTTTAGGACTTAACTTTTAACACACCAGTCACAAAAATGACAGGATCCTTTCCTAAATGTGGTAGTATATTCAAACCACAAATTAATGAAATTGGACAGTCACAACTGCCAAACCACAACAATGCCTCCAGTGTCTGTAATCTTGCTTTGAGCTGGCATAAATGCATGTGTTCTACATCTGTATTAGAGAGTTTAGCCTTGACATTCCTTCGTCCCATGCAATATTTGTTAAATAAAAGAAAAAGAAAGGGGCAGACATGCTTCACCCAGATGTGATATTTAGTCAGCCTGGAAATTCTTTCACTATGGCTTTACTGTCACAGAACAGTACTGAGCCAGTGCCGGCCTCCTGCATCCAATTTAAATTGATGATTGCCGGTGACTTATTATCCAAATTTCTAATCAGCTAATTACAGAACATGTGCTGTGCAGAACAAGAGTGCTGCAATTTCTTCCAATAGAAGCTTTATTCTCACTTCTTGTTTACAAATTCTACATTTAATTAATTATCTCCTGTGTGAGCCACATTAATTTTCGAGTCTTTAAAAGGTTAGAAAAAAAGGAATCCAAATCATTGTTAAAGTTTTATCAGAAAACAAGGTCATGTGTCACATCTTTATTATATTCATTTCTGGAAAATAAAACGTGATGATTTGACTGGTGGTGGTCACTGTTTTCTCTCAGCCTGAGAGAGCGGATACTGTGGAAAGTCTTGGTACTGCTTTTGCTCTTTCCACCTTCCTTGTTATTTCTTCTCTTGCTTCTTCCCTCTCCTCTTTTTCTTTCTCCTTCCAAAATTTAAGCCATATTTAGTTGGATTAATTAGGTAACATAAATTTAGAACAGATTAATTTAGTTGTATTAATTAGGTAACATTAATTTAGAACAGTTGCCATTTTATAATATATTCTCCAATCTTATACTATGGTTTTGAAGCATATAAAGTTAAAAAAAGATTTGTAACTGGATTTCAATTAGGTTTTTCCATTCTTTGCATATACAGATATTTCTAGAGTGCTGAAAAATAGAGTGTAAGAATATAGTTTGTTTTTCAAGTATACGAACAATTCTTTAAAAGAATTTGTCAGCTAATAAATATAGAGAGCTTCTGTGCCCACATTGCACTGGATGCTCACGTGCTGGTGAGTGCTAGGGTTTTGCAGAAGCTCTATGAACACTTTTTAAAATATAATGTAAAATAGTCTTATGTATGTTGTAAGACTTTTTGTGTCCACCAATTTGTTAATTTATGAAAACAAGTATATTTTTGGTGAAGATCATGAAATAAACTTTCTCCTTTAATCACTACGCATATGGCTCATCTTATAATTTTTTTTAATCAGATGGATGACTGTCTTTGCAGTGGTCATGTTAAAAAGAAAAACTCACTTCTGGGCATGTTCCTCTATGTAAATGGTGAAAATAATTTGACCACATTGAGACCCATGGAATTCAAAGTTTACTATGCATATTTTATTAAGCATAATATGTACAGATGTATATGCATATTATTTATAAATATGCATACATAAATATGCATAAATGTGTATACATAAATATATAGATAAGTGTATATTTGTAAATAGATATATTTAATCTTCAAATATGTTTACTGGTAGAGATGAGTGAACAAAATGTTTAGAGGCTGCAACTGAAGAATGTGAGTTCTATAAAGAAATAGATTTTTTAATCCATATGCTTCTAGAACCTAACACATTTTTTTACGTTTTGAGAGTCAATAATTATTAATCCAGTTAATTGATATTTTCAACTCACTTGCATAGAGCTCAGTCAAACATCAGTCAAGTCTCAGACACATATGTTTGATGTATGCTCTTGTTTTTGTAGTCAGTTGAGTAATATCAAGTAATGTTTTTTTTTTTTAAATTTAATTTTATTCGTTTCAAGTATACAGTACATTGATTAGATATTTATGCAGTTTATAAAACGATACCCCTAATTGCTCTTTCTCTCCTCCGGCTCTCCACTTAGCCATTATGTTAACGCTAACTGCATTCCCTCTGCCGCGTTCCCCATCCCCGTGCCCATCTATCAACTACTAATTTGTACTTCTTTTTTTTTTTTTAATTTTAATTAGTTTCAAGTATGCAGTACATTGGTTACACATCTATATAGTTCGTAAAATGATCCCCCCAACTTTTCCCTCCCTCCCCTGACCCTCCACCTAGCCAGCGTATTAATGCTGACTACATTCCCTCTGCTGTGCTCCCCATCCTCATGATCATCCATCAGCTACTAATTTGTACTTCTTTAACCCTTCACTCATTCTCCCAGCCCCCAAACTCCCCTTCCCTCTATTGGTCACCAAATTGTCCACTATATTTGTGAGTATGTTTTCGATGAGTTTGTTCTTTTTATTCTTTAGATTCTGCATATAGTTGAAATCATATAGTGTTTATCTTTCTCTGTCTGACCTAAATATCTTCTAGGTCCATCAAAGTAATATCTTTTCCCATCTCCCCCCCTTTTTTTTTAATATGTAGGGGTCTTGTTTTCTTATCCTTGCAGTCACTCTATCTTTTCATTGGAGCACTTAATTCTTTTTTATTTAAGGTACTTATTGATAGGAATGTAGTTGTTATCATTCTTTATTCCTACTTTTGATACATGTTTTTTTCTTCTTAAAGAAGTCCTTCCAACATTTTCCATAATACTGGTTTAGTGGTGATAAATTCCTTTAGCTTATTTTTGTCTGGGAAGCTCTTTATCTGTCCTTCAACTCTAAATGATAGCTTTGCTGGATAAATTATTCTTGGTTGTATATCCTTGGTCTTTACCCTGTCGAATATTTTTTGCCAAGCCCTTCTGTCCTGCATAGTTTCTTTTGTGAAATCAGCTGCCAGTCTTATGGGTGTTCCCTTATAAATAATTATTTGTTTTTTTCTTGCTGTTTTTAATATTTTTTCTTTGTATTTAACCTTTGGCATTTTAATTATGATGTGTCTTCATATGGGTCTCTTTGGATCCTTGATTTTTGGAATTCTCTGAGCTTTCTGGGTTTTATGTCCATTTCCTTCACCAAGTTAGGGAAGTTTTCCATCATTATTTCTTCAAACAGCTGTTAAACATCTTAATTTTCTTCATGCATGCTGATCAGATGGATGTCTGGACCCTTATTAGTGTCCCATATGCTCCTTAAATTATTTTTATAGTCTTGACATCTTTTTTCTTGCCATTCTGTTTGAGTGTCCTGATTGGCTTTCCTGTCCTCTAGATAGGGCATTTGATCCTCTTCTTCATTCACTTTGTGTATTCTTTTGTTTATTCCATTTAATGTACTTCTCATCCCAGATAATATGTTCTCCATTTCAGACTGGTTCTTCTTTATAATTTCCATTTCCATGTTTTTTATCTGGTTTTTTTTTTTTTTTTTTTTTTTTTTTTTTTTTTGGAGTTCTCTACACTTCTCAAAAGTTCACTGAGCATCTTTATAACCAGTGTTTTGAACTCTGCATCTGTTAGATTTCTTGACTCCATTATATCTCGATCTCTATTCTATTCTCTCATATAGTTTCTGCTTCTTTGTCTTCCCATTTTGTCTGCCTTTCTGTGTCTGTTTCTATGTACTAAGCAAAGCTCCTAAGTCTCCCAGTCTTATTAGTGTGGATTTATGAGGTAAGTGTCCAGTGGCACAGTCCTGAGAGGGGTTCAGGTGCAGGTCAAATTTAGCCCAAGCCCCTATCCCTCTAGGGCCACCTGTTAAGATTTAGCAAGTAATCCACAGATGCTGTGCTTAAAGTTGCCTTAAAAGGCCACACCAGGAACTGAGGCCAGATGCTTCCACCAGTGTGAGTCTCAGCAAGGAGCACCTGACTCGCTGAGGATATACCTGGAAGTGGCTTGAGTGGGGCCTCGAGTTAAGGTAGGCGGGGTTTCAAGGAATCCTCTGGGCAGAGTGACCTCTGTTATCTAGTTTGATGATGTCACGGCCATGGCAGTGCTGTGTCCGGCGCACTGGTAGAGGGAAGGGCTCAACAGAATAATGGATACTACCAGCACTTCTGTACCAATCGAGTCTCCCCTCAGCCCTCACTCCGACAATGTCTCCTTGTAAGTCCTTGGTGCCCCTGCATGCAGGCGAATCTGCACTGGTCCGGCACCCCAAAAATCTGCTTGCAGATGTGGCCCCTTTAAGAGGCTTCTGCCGCTGCTGTCTCAGCTGCTCAAGGCCAGCAGCCTCACATCCTCACCCCATCCTACCTTCTGCAGTTGCAGGGTGATTTCTTGGATTTCTCCCTATTTGTATGGCTTGTTCATCCCAGGCGATTTTTCCTTGCTGCTGCTGCTTGTTTCTGTCACCACTTTGATTTGGTCACCAGAGGGATGAACAGAGCCTCTATCATCTATGCCATTTTTTTCTCCTTTACGTAATGTTTTAAAGGTGAGTAGTGAGATGATATAGATTTAACCTACCTTTATTTTTTCTCTACATTTTATATTTTTAAGAGAGTCAAATATTGTTAGCTAATTGGAACAGGAGAAACCCTGTAAATGTACATTTCATGGTTCACCAGACTATGAAATGGGTCCATTTCCTCCAAAAGCCATGGTAGGATGGATGTTTGAAGTTAGCGAGATACTTGCTTGCATGCCTGTGCACTTCTCCCAGTAATTGTGCTCTATGCTCAGCAAGAGCCATTTATTTTTGTTTGCCAACCTTTTGTGCTAGTTTTTCTCTTATTTACTATTAGGTTATATTTAATTGTTCATGTAATTGAATCAAATGTTATGAAAGCAGATGAATATGAGAGCCAAAAGAAATGTTTCTAAGAAAAATAAATTAAACATTTGGAAAATTTTGTTTAAAATTGTAGTTAAATTAGATGTAGAAAAAATAATTATAAATTCTTGGGAAAAGAATCATAAAAATCTAGATGATTTTTATGATCTATTACCATCTGCGACTTAATTGTATATAAGTCATGATTTTCTTGTTGTACAACCTAAAGAAAATTTAAAAATAAGTGAAAAAGTTCAGCTGATCGACATGAAAATAAATGATACTTAGATCCCTTCCTTTCAAATGTCTCTCAAAACAGCCTCATTGTTTTCGTTGATTAACTATAAAGTAAAGATCATAAATACAAACCTAAGCAAAAAATTCTAAAGCACATTTTAATACGCTGGGTGATCTGTGTAAGTTTCCATCTGAGGAGTGTTTCTTTATCAAAAAATGTTTCAAATATTCTATTGCAAAAATGATTCGGACCCTGCCTGAACTTTTAAAAAACAAGAGTAAGCACACCATCACATTGGCACAAAGGAAGTCAGTAGATGGTGAGCTTGTTTCCCATGAAGGGGATAAGGGAGACCTCGCCTAGGAAGTGTGGTGTAAACTCGGCCTTAAAATAATAAGCCGTTTTCTGGCAGATAGCTAGAGGGAAAGGTAATTATAGAGAGAGGAAAGTGGACCAGCAAAGGGCATTACCAGAGAAACAGAAAGCATTTATAGAGAAGGGAAAAAGGTATTGATCCCGGTGACAGGTGAGACAGGGAGCTTGCCTAAGAGCCAAGGTGCTGGAACTTTTAAGTAAATTGAGCCATGATATGACTTGAGTCTGAAAATGACACCAGTCATTGATTTATGGGACATTGGTTAATGATGAGTATGAAGTATTATGGGAGGACCTGCGGGCCCTCATTCTGCCTGCAGGGAAGCGTCTTCATAGAGTCGACCCTCATTTTGGCTGGATGGATACATATTTTGGGACTAACTTACAGGGCATTTTTGAAGGGAGAAGAAACCAGAGACAGAGACACCGACACTGATATGGTCCAGTGCAGTAATTCATGAACTTAGTAAAACAGTTTCCCTTCATTTTAGGGCAATACTGTTGATTCTTAAAAATAAATTTCAAATTAGTGGAATTTAAATTAAGAAATTTTTATTTCCTTCTACTTTATTAGTCCTTTCCCTTATATTCAGAAATTTCACCCTTAAGTTAATGTCTTGAAATCATTTGACTAATTTAAAGTGAAGAATTAATTTAAAAAACCTTTAGATATCAACAGAATTATTATTATCCCTAAAAATGAAAGGTAAAATAAAATATAACTTTATTGTGTAGAAAAATAAAATGTTTGCTCAAATTGTATTATTATTAAAAGGCCATTAAAATTAGATTTTTAATGTTTTAAAAAGATTTCTAATGGTCACGGTTCAGTTTCATGTACATTTAAGAAAAATGTCTTTTTCAGGCATTAAGGAGTTTCCTTCCATAAATCACTGAACAATATGTTCCTTACAAAATTTACCTTCAGTTTTATATATGATTAATAGGGAAAAGAAGTACAATTGTATCTTCTTTTAGTGCTGTACTGACTTTCGGTTGAGAGGTTAGTTGTAAATAAGCAGAATAGCAACAAAATAGCTCCATGGCACAGAAGTGCCTTATATAATACATATGGTGTAAGAAAATGTGAATATATTTTGGAATATATGAATCTATATGAATCTATATGTGGAATCATTTAACAGTTTTAGGGAAGTTAAGATTTGCAGAATTCGTAACATTCATACATGGAGAGCTGTAATTTTTATGTATTATGGTACTTATTTTTAAAATAAAAAAATAATACTTAAAGGAAAAAAATTTGAAACATTAAGACAAAAAATTTAATTTTTATCCTACCATCCCAAAGAATACTTTGTAGAATATACATTCGCGTATACATAAAACTGTGTAAATGACTTTTTTTTTTACTGTTTTCTAATAGCAATTGCATTAATACATCATTTTTTTACTTCATTTTTTTACTCAGCATATCCATTTAACCTCTTTTAATATTCTAAATCGTTTCTCAAGAATGTGATCATAATGACTTACAGAACTGTTTTCTTATCGATGTACTGTTTATCATATTTTATTTAGCCAGTCATATATGGTGGGCATTTACACTGTTCATATCGTCTCTAATGTAACCATGGGGGTTAGCTGCCTGAGACCTAAATATTCCTACCTGTCTCTTAGGGGAGAGTACAGGATATAGGTAGTAAGTAAGTATGTTAAGGTTTTTGATTCATAAGGTGAAATAGCTATCCAACTTACATGCCTAGGTAGTATCTTTGTTTCATTATTTTATTTTTTTGTAGTTTTTCTGCTTAAAATTTTTTTCTTTGATATGAAATATGTTTTACATTTATTGGCTATTTGTGTTTTTGTGTGAATTGCTCCTTAATGTACTTTTCTGTGCATTTACATGGATACCTTTTGTCATTTAAGTTGCAGGTATTTTTCTCTTCTTGTCCTTCGCTTTTATATTTTGTTTATGGCATTTTGAAATGCAGATACGGATAATTTGAAGAGTCTAATATAAGGATCTCGCTTCCTTGTCTAGGCTGTTAGGTGTGTGTACATGTGTTTGTGGGTGGGGGTAGTTGTGTGTGTATGTGCTCACACAGAGATATATGTGTCTGTGGTATGGGGCTATGTTAAAGAGGCACATAAAAGAGAAAAGTATTCAGGTAAATTTTGAAGTATTCTTCCACTACATATTATTCAGTTTCATTCAGGGCAAAGTCAAAGAACCTATTTAAAAAGTTCATACATTTCTGAATTCGACTCTTCATTTAAGTTGCAATGTTGAGGCCTTAAAAATATTGTGGGGCTAATGAATTCTCTCTAAAAGGTAGATATTTCTTTTTCAATCAGAAACCAGGACATATACTACTCAAAATCACTGTATTTGGGTGGTTTTAAAAATGCAGAAGAGAGGATTCCTAGGAAAATGAAAAACTATGTTTATGCTAGAAGATAAAAATCAATGCTAGGTCTTTCAGAACACTCAAGACAAATTAAGCTATGACTGTCACAACAAAAATTTTATCTGATGAGAACTTAAAGCTGAATACATGGCTGCCAATAAATGTTTCCCACTAGAAGTGGCACTGTACATTTGAGATGAAGGAATACTCTTGTTAGTGGATCTGGAACTTTTCAATAGTGCAAAAAATATTTCATCGAGTGGACTCTGCATGCAGTAAAACTTTACCAAGCATAAAAATTTTATGAATGATATTTTATAAAATATGTATTTGTATATTTGGCAAAACTATAGAGAAAAACAAGAAATGAAAAACCTAAATTTTAGGTCAGTAATTACCTCTGGGAGAGGGGGGAGGAGGTGCGATTCCAGAGGGAAGGGGCAAGTGAGGGACGACGGTACTAACAATACTTAAATTGGTGGTTTTTACATGTTTGAAAAACTAATTATTTCTTATATATACACTATGCATAGGCTTTGTTTGAATAGACTATTAAAATATTTTAATAATTATTATTTTTTAATTACAAAAATATTTCAAATGAATGCAGTAATGGTCAATATTTACTGAATGTGTCCTGCGTGCCAGGCACGTGCCTCGTATTCTGGTTCCCCTGTGCCCATCCTGCTCCCTCACTGTTATTAACCTCCTACCACTGCTGGGTCTCTGTTCTGCCTCTGGCACTCCCTCACTTCTCTCTGGTGGCTGTCCCTCTTATTTGCGTCTTCAGTTTTCTCTGCAGACATACCCTGGGTAAGCTCTCCCCAAGCAGCATACAAATGAGCTTGATCTTCAGAACCTGACTCACTTCCAGTTTTCTTACCTTACCTTACTATTGCCACAGAGTCTCAGATCCATATCCTCATGTTTTCTAAATAGGGAATTGATGAGTCTAAAAAACTAACATATGAAGTTTGTTAATAGAGCTTCTTCCCTCCTTTGTGTCACATTATCAGTGACCTTTAGATAGTGCCCCACACCTTTGCTGGCTACTAAAAACTGTAAACTGATGCTTAATTTTCACCCCGAATCTCTTTTCTTAGCTCCACGCTTCTATATTCAGCTGCGATCTTTACTTGTGTATCAAGCATATATAAAATCAAATACATAACTCCTCACACTGCAAGACTCCTCTTCCTGTGCTATGTCTTGACAAATTGCAGGGCTGCTGCCAAATGGAGCAGACACATACGAGGCATCCCGAGGTCATCCCCTCCCTCACCTCTCCATTTCCAGTGACTCAACCTTTGCCATCTATTTCCTTTTCTTCTTTCCTCTTACTGATAGCTTAGGGCTTCATTTCTACTTGGCTAGATTATATGTGTAATAAAGAATAAAAAAACAAATGGACTCCTTATTGATCTGTCACATTGCCTGCTCAAATTTATTCTCTACACAGAATGAACATCTAGAACATTGATCTGTCAATATCATCTTCCTATTTAAAAGTCATTATGTCCCCTCAATGTCCATATCAGTGGCCTCCAAAGCACAAACCTCAAGGGTAGTCAAGGCAAGCTAGTGGAGTACATGAAAAAAATATTAGCACTTGTATTGGATTTTTAAATTTATTTTCATTGAGACATAATTAACATATTGTGTAAGTTTAAGGCATACAACTTCTTGATTTGATACATTTATGTATCGTGATATGACTGTAGCTAATACCACTATCATGTCATGTAATTATCATTTTTGTGATGAGAACATTGTGTTTTTTTAATGTAAAAAACTAGGAAATAATCTTTATTAGATGAATAGGCACTTTTTTCATTCAATCTATGTATCCTATGGCTGTTGGTTATGAATAGTAACAAGATATATATTGAGTTAAAATAGATGAATAGGCACTTTTTTCATTCAATCTATGTATCCTATGGCTGTTGGTTATGAATAGTAACAAGATATATATTGAGGAAGGAGTGGGAATTTAAAAACTTGAGGAGTTGGCAGTGGTACCTTTACTTGTTTTCTTTCTTCCAGCATAGATCGATACACTGCAGTCTATGTGAGCCAGGTTAAATGGATTGATTCACTAATTATAATATCTAGTTTTAACTAAACCCTCAGAAAATGGACAGGAAACTAAGAAATATTTCTGCAAAATGAAAGTGAAGGAGGGAGAGAAGGAGAAAGAGGGACGAGGGAGGGAGAGGGGAATAATAAGGGAAAGGAGGAAAGGAAAGAGGGTGAAAGGAGAGGAAGGAAGGAAGAAAGGAAGGAAGGAAGGAAGGAAGGAAGGAAGGAAGGAAGGAAGGAAGGAAGGAAGGAAAGGAAGGAAGGAAAGGAAGGAAGGAAAGGAAGGAAGGAAAGAGGGAAAGATGAGAAGAGAGAGGGAAAGAAAAAATGTCTGTCTATTAGGAATAATACTGTGATGAAAACACAAGTAATCATTTGAAAGTGGTAGAGTTGCCCCTTCTACATGTGGTACAGCCTCATATTATTCACATTGGAGATAAAATCATGATAAGCTAATTAGAATGACAAGAAGTTGGCCAAATTAAATTAGATTTTAACAAGAAGACAATGGAAATATGGATTTACAGCTATTACTTTAGCAGTGTATCTTATCAGAATTGTATACTGAGTCTTCAGATAATAGTAACGAAAGTATGAAGTTCCAGTAATTTGCAAATCAAGCACCTAGAGCATGAAGGCAAACATTCTTTTGAAGCAAACTCTTGCTTGCAATGAGAGACAGCATTTTGAAAATTTCCTAGTGTTATTCTATTGTTGAAAATAATTTAAGAAAAATTCTAAATAATCATCTATGCATTCAAAATTTTAGAAAATGAATCTTTAAATCTTTCAAATTATTTTTTTAAATGAGACTTTTGTGATTTATGAAAACTATTTGTTAAAAATAAAAACTATTCTTTGAATACTATTGTCCCACACGTTATTGAAAACATTTTTCTAAATGAAGAAAAGCTTTCTTTGGGGACACTAGATTAAACAAGATTTGATAAATAAAAAGATAAAGAAATAGTAAAACATCTAATAATACCTTTCAATTAATTTGCCAGAAGAAAATAACAAACAAATTGACCTATGTTAGAGATGATGGAAATTTGCTAACTATATTTTAACCGAAACTATTGTGTAGTTTGTGGATGGAATTGAAAAATAAATGTCATGATTTAGTGAGTGCAGCTCGGGGTGCACTTTTTCTACTTTCATCCAAGTAAGTTTGTGAGGTATCATTTATTCTGTTCGGACAGACATCAAGAGCAAGTGGGCAGCTAATCCTAATTTATAAACAGATTTTCAAATCACTGTTTCACCATTAGATTAAATTGGAGGGAGGGGAAATGAAGCACGATTATTTTTAAATATTCTATATTTTATTTCTAGCACATTTTTTAAATATCTTTTATATATTTCAACATACATTCATGATAAAGTAATAAATGTATATATTTATCTATTTAAAATAAACAAAAAATGACACAAGCTTAAAATACCTTTGTTTTTTATTTTATTTTTATTGATAATTCACATTCTAAAAATGATTGATAAAAATAGCATAAATTTTGGATATTAATGAAATAGAGGATATTTAGGAAAGGCAGGATAAGATTTAGTTTTTACAAGATAAAAAGGGCCACTCATAGTCCTGACCATCTAATTTAAATACATTGTATAATAAATTTCACTATCTAGTTTCCCTGTCCTCCTAGAAGAAGGTACTTGAAGGGTAGGCATAAGCATAAAAGTATGAAGAGACATCTGAAAGCAAAAGAAAAATTAGAAGCTATCTCAAAAGTGGTTACTCAACTATATAATACTTCATATAAGAATAGTTATTGATGATATCAAGAAAGTGCGTTCTTAAAATGGTTTTGATTATCACTAAAATATCTCAAATTTTATTACATGTAATATTACACTCCAATATTTAAATTTTTTCATAGTTTAAGATATTTTTTTCTTGGTAAATTAGACAACAGTGTAGTGTTCTTTCCTTGCTGGACATTTCATGTGAATGTTTTATAAAATTATTCACTGCCATCAAATCTATGTCTACTTTGCTCACATACCAGTATTATTTGTTACACATATATGTGGATATGCATGTCATGCTAATTAAGGAGAGTTCAATTTTTATATATGAATGTGGTAAGCAAGCATTAAGCTAATTTTATTTTGGATGCTGCTCATTGCAGTTACTACATTTCAGCTATAAGATTTGCTCCAAATTATGGCTAACTTGACTTTAAAGCTTTATGATGTTGAAGTACTGGGGAATGACGGGCAACTTCTGAAAGCTGATTGATATCAAAAATGTCGGTACATTAATATATCCATATTTTCTGAACCTTTAGGTATCTTTTAAATTGCTCCTGTTCAGAAAGATAAAGCACATTTAGTAACTCATTATGCACTCAAGATAAAAAGAGGCACAAAAAAAGAAAGACATAAAGTTAGGTGACAGGGTTTAGGTAGTATTTTATTAGTCAGTGTAAATGGCTCACGGAATTTTCATAAACTCTTCAGTACTCCAAAGCCCTAAATAGTTTTTATTAGCTCTTTCTAAACTCTACACTAAATAATGTGTTTATGGTTCTTGGTTTCTCTCCTTTTTCCAGCCTTTAGGTCACTCTGTTGTCAGTCCAGTTAATCTACTGTAAAATTTTCTGGTACAAATGAATAATTTGTCTGAGGCTAAAATTTTAGTAAAAATTTAAAGCTCACAACTATTAGACCATCCACAGATATACTGCCTATAGTGCACTAATTTATTAATTTGTCCAATTGCATGTTTATTATTCTGTTATTTTTAAAGAATAATAGATATTTTCATTTCTTTAAGTAAGAAATATTCCAAGACTTCTGTTTTCTAGTCACTTCCCAAAAGGGAATATTATTATAAAAGATATTAAGGGTGAATTCTAAGGTGATATCACATAATTATTAATATTAACTTATTACTTGTATTTTAAAATAATGTCCAGGAGTTTGTAGTCTATACAGAATCAATGAAAGATAGTCAAGGTTTTTAATAAAACTGACTTATTAGAAAATAATTTACCCATTAATTATTGATAACATATCAGTTGTGCATTTTAGTAACCTAACTTTTGCTAAGCAGTCTTTCTAGCATGTGGACAGAAAGAACGGCTTTAGTATGAAGGTGACACTGGAAAATACTAAGATAACCTATCTTCCATTGGTACCTGAAGCAATGTCACTGAAATACTGATTTTAAAAACAAATATTCTGGAATCATAGCAGGAAATACATTTCATGTGTCTTAGATTTGAATCTATAAATGCTAGAAAGGATACTGGGTGCACGGAATTGGCGTGGTAAGTAGGTCCTGCAGCTATGCTGGCTTCACAGATGCTGTGTGTGTGTGTTGTTCTTGAAAACTAAATAAAAAAGCAGTCCCCTCATCTTCCAAGGAATAGGATATTTTTTCCTTTCAATAATAGTTCTCAAGATGATCCTCATTGTCTTAAAACCTTTGAAACAGTGAGTAGGCACATCACCTTGAAGACATGGCCGGCCATTCAGTTGATGAGGCACACAGGAAGCCTGACAACATCCCAGAGTGAAATTGAGATGGAACTATGTGTACTTTAGCTGCTAGATGTATAAACATGGAGCCGCACAAGGAAATCTGGAAAGCTGCCAACTGCATCTCATGAAAACATTCACATATATCACAAAGAATATACATTTTGTCATCCTCTTCCCTTTATTAGCATGTAAATCATCTCCCTGCTCTATACTACCTTCTAGTTGAAGGTGGAAGTCAGGTGGTCAGAGTAGCTTTAGTGATTTCCTCTTATTTGCTCATGATGAAGAACTGCACTAAACAGTGCAGCATCATTTTGAATATGCATAGACCAATGCTTGGCTAATATGAAAAGTGTAATTTTATTTTCTTGGCTATTTCAGTGTTTGCATTAAACATTTTTTAAGGCATTTAAAAAAATTGGTGCAGAACAATTATTGTAGTTTGGTACTGTACAAAATGTACTATTATTGTTAGAGGACCCTTGTGATATATTTTAAGTTACTTTCTGTATACTTTAGACGTTCCTAGCGACCTCTGACAAAAGAGAAAAAATTTTCCTTTGTACAGTTTCTAAAAATTCTACTTAATCTTATTTATGATGTCCCCTCAAAATTATCAATCCTATTTTTGGCTGTCGATGATAGTCATTTCTCTTGTCAAAGCCATATGAAATATTTTTCCTTATTAGGATAATACTAGAACCTTGTGACTTCATTAGTTTTTATTTTTTTATTTAAATCTGGTATCTGTCCAGCTCTGCATTTGTTCTAACCTATTTATTTATTTAACAAAATATTTGAATACATTAATTTTTTATTAAATTATTGGGGTGACGTTGATTCATAAAATTGTATAGTTTTCAAGTGTATGATTCAATAATATGTCATGTGTATATTGTATGTTCATCACCCAAAGTTAAATTTCCTTCTGTAACCATTTATTTGATCCCATTTATCCTCATCTACCTCCATCTCTCCCTGCTGTCCTTCTGGTAACCACTAAACTCTTGTCTATGTCCATAAGTCACTGTTTTCATTTGTTGCTTTCAATTTCATATCCCACATATGTGCAAAATCATATGATTCTCAACCTTTTGTCTAACTTATTTTGGTTAGCATGATAATCTCAAGATTCATTCATGTTGTCACAAAAGGCAGTATTTCATCTTTTCTTATAGCTGAATAATATTCCACTGTATATATGTACCACATCTTCTTTATCCAATCATTTATTGAAAGACACTTTGGTTATTTCCATGTCTTGGCCACTGTGAATAATGCTGCAATGAACATCAGGGCACATATATCTTTACTCATAAATGTTTTCAAATTTTGGGGGTAGATACCCAGAAGAGGGATTGCTCAGTCATATGGTAATTCTTTTTGAGGAGCCTCCATACTGTTTCCTTCATTCTTTTACATGTGGATGTCCAGTTTTCTCAATACTATTTGTAGAAGAGACTATCCTTTCACCCATGGAACAGTCTTGGCACCCTTGCTAAAAATCATTTTACCATGTATGTGAGGATTTATTTCTGGACTCTATATTCCATTCCATTGGTCTATATCTCTGTATTTGTCCTAGTACCAGACTTTTTGATTACTTTGTAGTGAGTTTTGAAATTAGGAAATATGAGACCTCCAACTTTGTTCTTTTTTAAGATTATTTTGGCTATTCGGGATCTCTTGAGATTCCATGTGAATTTTAGTTATCCACCACATTTTTGTCCTCTCATTGCTCAGCCACACAAATGGCCGTAATAATAAAAGCAATTAGTATTTGATCACTTTTTTAATGCAGGAGACTATTGCATATTTTTTGATATTAATAGTACCTGAAGCATTAAAATACAAAGAAAAACAGTATGTGTAATGGAAACAACCCTGGAATAGCAGTGGAGAAGTTGAGAGACTCTGGCTCTAACCTTTAACTAGCTATGTGGTCATCAGCAGGCTATTTAATCCTTCTGGGTCCCAGTTTTCTCATGCTTATATTGAGGGTATTGAAATGGATTATCTCTTAAGATTGTTCTAACTCTAAAATTTTATGAAAAATATAACCTTTGGAAACTCTGCATGATAGAGTTTTAGTCCCTTTTCCTACCTACTCCTAACTAATATAATTATGAAAAATAGTCCTTCTCTCAATTGAACATATATGCATCCCTTCCTGTGGCAGAGGGAAATCTCTCTTGTGAATTCTGTACATGCATACGTTTGTTAATGTTCCATCAATCAGGAGATTGATGAGGTGGAAGTTTAATAAAGGATGAAAGACAAGTTGTATCCAGGTGTGCAGAGAGAAGGAGTGAGTCAGGTAAACAAGAGGAATCACAAGTAGTTAGCACCAGAGGCAAAATACTGTGAGAGGCCAGAGAAGGAACAGAGGTGGAAAGCATGTAGAACTTGAAAATTTGAGACTAGAATGCTGGAAAGCTGGGCAGCAGAAGACATTTATACTTAGGCATCGGAACTAGAATTAGGACTGTCCACTTCTTTAGTTAACTGGGGACCTAGAGATATAAAGATGGAGAAGAAGAAAGAAATGTTCCTAAAGTGTTGAAAAATTAGAAAGAGAATGTAATGTAGCATAAGATTAGCCAAAATTAGTAATTTAACAGATGGCAAAATATGTAAAATGTATAATGTGATCCTGACTAGTAAATACCAAATGTTCAGTAAAGTCCCCTAACCTCATGATTGCTTTGTGCGAAAAACGTTTTGGTGTGGAAACTGACAAGTGGCTAATTTTCATGCCCACATCTGTGCAGCCCTTGAGAATTCAAGAACCCAGAGAACATTAGCCCACCAGAACTTTCCAGAACTTTAGGAAAGGCCCTGGAAATTTTCGATCTCAGGAATTGGTAGAGAATAGGCATGCAAGGTGATGCTGGAATACATATAAGCTGAATTCAGTGGGATATACAAACAGGATTAATTTTATTTTTCTCCAACAACTGCTTTCATATTTATTCTGTGGAATCTTCATTTTCCCTGGACAGTATCACAGTCAGTTTTCTGTTTTTTTTTTTTTAACCCACTAAAAATTGTCTCATGGTAATTCAAATATACTTTCAGTTTTTAAAAGTTCAGTCCTATCTAAATCAAATATTTAGTCTAATGTGCCATTATGATTATCAGGTAATGTCTAATATTACATTTTGGGTAGAGAGATGTGATCTGTTTTGTTATTTATTTTATGTTATTTTGAACCAGATTTCCCCTGCGTCTGGTCCTTCATGTTGGAGAAAGAGATTAGACAAAGAAGGGAGAATGATCTTACGTGTTTGATACTGTTATATTCTTTATCAATTTACATCAAGTCTTTTAGTTATAAATGGTGTTCAAAGGATGTCTTCCTCATAAAATATGCCGATAGGCTCTTCATAGAACCTGTTCCCAATCACCCCAACAATAGGAATATCCAGTATAGTGTCCTAATACAGATGATGCAATTACTTGTTAATCTCTTTGCTACTCCAGTTTAGTATCTTTCTCTATACAATTTATATAATCTACCAGACATTAAGGGAAAAAAAAATGTATAGACCATTAACTAATTCAGTGACATTGGACAGTTGCTAAGTCTTTGAACTTCCCCTTTGTTTGTAAACTTAGAATTGTATCTTCCACTTAGATAAAATAATCTAAGATGTATAAAGTGCTTAAAACAGTGGCTGGCACATAACATGAAATATTGTCTTATTATTGGGTCTGATTTCCCCTTGTCCCAATTAAAAGTCCTCTCATAGAGGCAAGAGGAGAGGGCAATCCTCAAACCTTCCACCTGACTGCTTGACTCACCAGAACTGACACAACCTTATCCTGCCAAATAGAAAAGTAAGGTTCGCCACACTGCTGACTGTACTCTCCTGGATCTACCTTTTAATATCACTCCACTGTCTTCCCATCCCGAACGAGAAGAGGAAAACAAAGCTCTCTTTACTCCTACAAATTTTCCTCTTCATTACTCTCTAGCCTACTCTTCTCAGGGTGAAGGAGAGAAAGAGTTTGATAGAAGGAGGAATCTGTCCAGCTACTTAGTAGACCCTATTGTCTAGCATATTTCTTTAGAATGTGGGAACACTTGTCAACCACTATCATCAGTGTCAAGTCTTTAGCTAAATTCCAAGACAAAAGGTATAAAATTTTATTTAATGTCTTATTTGGGGCAAAGTTTTCAGAATGGAGATTATAGAACAAGAAGGAAGCCATGTTAATCCTTAGGTGGTAACAAATGTCCATCTAACTGGTCCTTCAGTTCTACTATCACAAGCAGCAGGTTGATTCTTGAAGGTTTATTTTTCATTCTAAAGTGACAAATCTCATGGTGCTTAGAAAATACTTATTTTTTATATTCAACTCCATGAATTTTATTTGGGGACATTGTTGGAAATTAGAGAGGAAAGGAAATGGAGCTTATTTCCTAGACATTTCCCCTACATTCTAACAGCCATTGGTGCAATTTTTAAAAGATACTCAAATCATTTAAAAGTGAGTTTTAAATATGCACATATGAAAATTTCAGAAATACGATTTCAATTTTAATTTAAAATATAGCACTTAAAAAGTGGAAGCAAGTTGTCAGTCTGAAGAAAGTAATATTTAAGTTGTTAATGTTCTCTGTTTACTCCAAATATATGAAAGACAGTTGGGATCAGTAAATAAACCTCATCTATTGAACCAGCTTATTCTACCTAAATTCTTGATCCCTTCTTGACTAATTGCAAAGGAAATTAGGAGAAATGAGCACTATCACTTTTAAAGTGCAATGATCTTTGAGATCCTTAAATTGCTCTCAATTTCCTTGTTACACTGTTACTTTATTTACTTTATTTTGAGTCACGGCTTAAGAAACAAGTATCTTGACTTATCCTTGAGAATGCATTGGTTTTGATTTCCTCTGACATCTTTTAGTCTCTTTGGTGAATAAAACTTGTAGACAAGAGTCATAAAACACCGGGATGATTTTTTGGAGCACACTGGACAGATAACGCAGGTTGATAGATCAGTCCCTTGTTTTATGACTTCAGTTCTTGATAAAAGTTAAGTATGCAAGAAATAATCAGAGAATCATAGCCTTATCAGATGTTAATTTAATAGATATAACTTTTATTTTTTAATAACTGCGAAGAAAGATAAGGGAGAACATTGTGAAGTAGAAAAGGTTAGCGGTAATAAAGTATGGGGAATGCTCAATTTTGTAGAACTGACCCTTCTTTCCAATTTTCTGGAGACCAGCCTGACATGAAGTTAGTACTTAATGAATATCTAATGAAGACTTCAAGTATAGGAATTTGCATAAAATAAATTCTTAATGGTGTTATTAAGGTCATCAAAATGTAAAACTAAGTCAATCTATTGCCAATAATGTATCCGGTATGAGCTGTAAGCATTGTAATGAATCATTCCACTTACCTATCTTATAGATAATGAAAACTGAACTTTGTTAAATTGCTTTGCAAAATACATATTTTCTTACTTATTTCTGGTTTCTTTGTTTTTAAAACCAAGACTTAACATGATGACATGCAAAGTATTGTCAAAGAGAACTTTTAGTTTTCTTGCAGTTCAATTGTTTAATTTAAATGATACATACATTGTTAATGATAACAATATCTATTGTGATTTCCTGTGAGCCAGACCTATGGTAAGAGCTTTGCCTGTTTATCTCTGCAGTCCTACCTCCCAGCAGCCCTATGATTTAGCTATTCTTAACATTCCCATTTTACAGAGGAGGAAATCGAGGCACAAGTACCTTCACTTAAATGTCCCAAATCACACTAGTAGCTAGTGACAGAGCTGATCAGTCTCATTTTAAAGTCCATCTAACTCTTTTACCTTAAAACATCTGAAATATTATCAACATTTTATATTTTTAAGAGTAATTCAGTTTTAATGATTAGAAGAGAAGAAGTGTGTGCAATTGAATAGCACATAGTAGTTGTCATTGTGTTTTATCCTGATAGTTCATCACGGAGTCCCAATGAGATATTTGGTAGATTTCAATTATCCTCTACAAGATGTTTAGTAATAAGGACAGTAGCTAAAATGTATTGAGCCCTGACTAAATGCTAAACCCTGTGCATTCTGTATAAGTAGCACATATATTCTTCATAACAACCTTATCGTTATTACCTCCATCATATAGATGAGAGAACTGACACTTAGGAGGCTAAGTCCCTTTCCTAAAGGTTACATTTTTCCTGCTTTTAGGCTAGATTTTTCCCCATTTTTTATTTTAAGACTCCGAGGAAGGATTTTATACATACCATTTTAATTTCATTTTTGAGATTTTATCCTACCAATTCTGGCCTCTTGGGATTCATCCAGTTTTGTTTCTGTCATCCCACATCTTTCGGCTAGCTCTTGAAGCTTGCCATTGGATAATACTTTACCGTCATCATCCCAAATGTTGATAAGAATGTTAATAGATTGGTACCAAGCACAGAGTCCTGAGGTCCTCCACCAAAGTCCCCTCTCTATGTTATATCAATTCATCCTTCAAAATTTTATGATGGCTGCTAATATACAGGCTGTGAATTACCTCTCATCCAGCCCATTTATCTTTATCTGGTCCGTAGATTTTTGCCATTTTTTTCTCTTTTGCTAGTATAAAACAGCACTAATGTATATATACTCACGTGTGCGTGTGTACACACACACACACATATACATATACAGCACTAATACACACACACATATCATAGAATAAATTTGCCATTCTATGGGCTGATGTAGTGATGGTGGTGAGAAGAATATAATGTAAACGTGAAGCCTGTATAAACTATTATTTATAGATTCACCAAAGTGAGAGATATTTCAAAGCGTTTCCCAGTACATTCTCCTCCATACTGACAAATTAATAATTATATTATTCAATTCTTAAATCTTTATAGGTCCTCATGCTTCTTAGTTACAAAATTCAGTGCCCATATCTAAATTTTTATAAAGTCAAAAGTCTATGTAAGTTCCCCTTGGTTATTCAATTTAATATTTTCTTATTCTGTCATTACCAAGAGATATTTAATATGGGAGACTGAAATTCATTTTATAACATAAAATTTACAGGTATAGCTGGAATGTCTCTACTTTCTTTCAACTAACCTAACAAGGATCTATCAACATTGAATTTAAGGAAATAGCTCTTGAACATATTTATATTTTAGCTTAACTTTTAAAGTTAATGAGTTCCATATGTTTACTACTTGGCTGCTTAAAATATGAATTTTAGGATATTTTTTATAATTTTGGTTTTGAGAAATAGGACTAGTACAAAATTTATGAGCTATTCATTGAGCACATGCTATTTACACAGTGCCTTATCCGCAGTAGATGCTCAATAAATATTTGTTTTAAAAGCTTTTGTGTTATCATGAAAATCTAGTTTATTTCCTTTAGTCTAAAATTTCCTTCTCTGAGTGTCAAGGACTGCACATTAGTTCTAATAGCTTAATATTTGGGAGGTAAGTCCATTTTATAACTTTTATGATTTCATGGATTTTAATCCTACATATTTTTAAATTTCACTTTCTATGCTGGAGTTCTAGTCATTGCAAATATAGTCTTACATGAAAGCTATGTACCATCCTTGCTAATTGCAGTTGTCCATTTATGAATCTTTGTCAGATTGCTTATATCTTTTCTGTTCTACAACTGATTAATCAGAATGTCAGCTTCCAGGTATATGTGACCATTGTTCATTGTTTGAAGGCATCTTAAGACTTTTTCATCTGCTTTATTTCTGTCATTTACTCTGAGATATATATTTTTAAAATCTTTCTAACTATTATATACTTATTTAACTCGTTAGAATAAGGAAGTCATTAATATTATCTAAACTAGACCCTTTCTGTTCCAAATGATTTTATTTTTCTTGTTCTTTACCCAATAGATAAGTTTTAGTCACTGTTTGCCAAAACTACTGGTCATTTATATCATTAAAAACTCTTAATACAATCACCTTCACACTTTTTTTTTCTAGGTTAAAAAGAATGCATCTTTCTGTAGATTCTATTATGTCTGTTTACAAAGTCTCAAAACTCTTCCATTGAAAAATGGATACTTAAGATATACACTTGGATTAGGTTTGTTCCAATTTAAAGTCTAGAAAAATTTTTTCAAATAAATAGAAATGGTAAAATACTGAAATTTACATAAACAGTACAATGATATTGATATGTTTTATTTGTGTAATTACATATAATTTAAAATATATTAGGAAATTATTTAAAATTTGAATCTGGAAGTTGCTTATCAAGGCAACAAAAAGGAACTTATTCTCAAAAGTGGAATGAAATATTCTATTTAAATAGAATATTTAAAATATTCTATTTTAAATATTCTATTTAAAGGCAATCCTATTGTCCTTTAAAATTTGTTAGATAAAAGAGATTTTGGAACTTATTCTCAAAAGTGGAATGAAATATTCTATTTAAATAGAATATTTAAAATATTCTATTTTAAATATTCTATTTAAAGGCAATCCTATTGTCCTTTAAAATTTGTTAGATAAAAGAGATTTTGGGTTGGCCCCATGTATTCACCTAACATTTCTCTGGAGTTTTCATCACTTATTCTAAGCTCTTGTTCGGCGAATGAATTTTCAAGCTATTATTAAATTTAGATTACTATTTTCTCAGATTTGCTTTGAATCTCTGAGGGAAAAAAATCCAGAGCTTCACCATTAGCTACCCAATGCATAATGTCTACTTTCAAAACAATGAACAGGGAAATGTGACCCCATGCTTGGGAATTGAAATCTTGCCAATTGCGCTGAAGTGTTACATTCATTATGTCATACCACACACATCTGATAAGGGAAGACATAATACTGTTGGATAGGTTCTTGTATACAAGAACTTTATAGGTCAAGTAAAGAGCTGTTTTTCATTTAATAACTGAACTATGCAGGTGCTAATTTGGACCATATGTAGGACAGTGCAGAAATATGTTGCTCCACGGTGGAATGGTAGCATGTGTGAGAGTTGATATTAAGGGGAATTTTTGATTAATTAAGATGCCTATGCTTTGGTTAATTTAAAGCATTATAATTCAATTGACATAACTTTACAAAAAATAAAGCTTGCAGAAAACTGTCATAATGCTAAAATTTTTCCTGTTTCTTCTCTTCACACACCCTGACTTTTTGAAGCTCCCGGTGGACCAGTTCATCTGAGAGAGACATATTGGACACTGGGAAAGGCCAAATTAGAACTGAGGCAGCAACTGACTCCCTCATTAAATATGCCTGCCATGGGATCTACATAGTATATCTGGCACAGTAATACTGAGTGATTCAGGTTATTATTTTTCATCTTCTTGTGGGAACTAAGTTAGAAAAAAGGACCCCAGAGGTAATATGCTAAGAACCATTTTCACAATTTAATTGCAAATTTGCACTAACCAACCAAGTATAGCCTACGGGTTGAGGATTAACTGAATCCATGAGAATTTTGATGAAAATTTTATTTGAATGGTATTAGAAACAACCCCTAAGAGAACTTTTTAAATTATTGCCCTATCTAGTGAAATCCACATTTTGTATCCTTCTGCCGTCTAGTTATATGGCTCTTTAGTTTTTTGTGCTTTCCTTTTTGCTCCTTTTTGAGGCTATGTTATAAAAATGCTTTTATTTGCATTGCAGATATTATTCCCTTTCTAAACATTAATTAGAGCTAAATAATTCTTTAGTTCATTATGACCATACAAGTGTGAAGAAGAATTTTGTCATCCTGTGGATGAAGAAATGCTGCCCCAGCTTTCACTATTTGGAGTGTTTTATTGCTAAGAGCAACCGCAGTGTTCATGGTGAACATTTCTACTTCTGAGGAGTAAGAAGATATTTAGAGAATATAGTTACTGATCAGATATTTTGTACTTAACCAGGACGTGGCCTTTCCTAAGTTTAGATTTCTACTGTGGTGTGAAGCATCTGCCCTTCAAAATGAAAATATTGATAGACTTTCTCCAAAGATAGATACAAAACTGATGTCCGCCCTACAGTGCAGTGATTCGGTGATCGTATGCATGGTATAACAGTTCTATTCCTTTCTTTAGACTTCCAACTGAAACCACCTGAGTGATGCTCCTTATATATCTGTCCTATATCCTCATGGCTTTCTAATTGGACTTATCCCCTCTAATACACCCTTACATCTCAGCTTCATTAATCTCTATGAAATGTACCTTGAAAAAGTTATCCTCTTCCCTTAAAAATACTTTTGCTTTTATAATAAGTTTGAATTCTCAGCTCAATACTCAAATCATCCCAACATCTGGCCCAAACTACCAGTCAACTTTCTCTCTTCCTACCCTACAACATGTGTCCACTTGAGCAAGTCTGTCCCATTACTAGATTTCTGATACTGTTATGTCGACTCTCTTCTAACCTGTGCTTGTCCAATTCCACTTGCCTGAAATGTGATTCTCTAGCCTATCTATCAATTAAAGCCCCATATTTCACATTCCCATTTCAGCTTTGGTTCTACTACCCATAATTTACTTAGCTTCAGAACTCTTGAAATTAGTTATTGTAGAATCTCAGAATTTTTATACTAAAAGGAGCTTTGTAAATTATCTTAATATCTTGTTTTATAAGTACGAAGACTGAGATACATGGAAGATAAATTACTACCTTACTGTTGCAGAAAGCATTAAAGAAATATGGGGTGGAAGGGTTACCCTGAGGTGCGGCATCATTACTGTAAATTCTTTGAGATGAGGGCTTGGGTTTTATATCTGTCAATCTAGAAAGTATGTAGTGTGTGCTTTGTAAATAATTTGATAAGATCCTCATCAGATTTACATGCTAGAATATGGTGACCATTTTTAGTCATCTAAAGGCTATCCAAAATATAGAGTATTAGTTTTTATCATTAAAAACTTTACAACAGGAATAATTTGTAAAATTCATTTATTTAACTCAGTAAATTACTTGCTGTGATAGCTGTCATTAATAGCCATATTTAGTCATAGAGGATATTATTCCTAGTATTTCTCTGACTATTGTTTATACACAAAAATTATAAAAACTTTTTGAAAACTAGTTATGAATAAAATTGTCACTGCCCTCATAACTGTGATGTTTCTGCCTCACCACTTAATATTGAAAATACAACAGTCGAGTTCTGAAAGTCACACGTGGAGTACATTCTTTGGAATCTTCTTTGTTTGATCACTGCAGAACAACATGCAAAACTTTGTATTTTTTCACCTGAATAAATAGTGCTCCGCATTTCACCCTTTGAGGTCAGTACATATGTTTCACAAGACAGGCATCCTTCCTGTCTTTTCTTGAAGATCCCAGTGAGAAGCAAAAAGCTCAGCACTCATGCCACCTGACTGAGAGTGAAGGAGCCTGTGTTTTTATTCTTATTTTGTAAGGCCAGCTGCTGATCACAGTAGCTTCGTATATATGGTGATGTTTTCTCATTAGGAAAGAACAGTATAAATCTATATGCTGCTTTAATTTTGATTACCAACATAGTTTCAAAGCAAATGATTTGCCAAATATGTTCAGTATTTAAATTTAATTGTAATATGCGAGGACAAGTGTGCAAAATAGTTGCCAGTATCTGAATAGTATTTGCGAATTAAATTATTGCTTGCCAAAATAAAATGGTATTTAATTGATAATCTTGAATTTTAACTTGACAATAGCTCTTTCAAAAATTTCAGCTTTCAGTAGATATCATTGTATTTATTATTTAAAAATGCAAATTGTGAGTGGAAAGTATGTTTATTTACTATTTTTAAGATATCTCAGATTATTTGCGACACACATTTAGATGAAATTGTTTTAGTTCTTGAGTTTGATACTTCTTAAGATAAACTGAAAAAACTGTGATCGAATTGTTCAAAACAAAAGCATGATAAATTTTACAGTCCAAAGCAGAAACAAATGCTTCATTTGCATCGCTTCAGTCACTATAACTTGACATTTTGTTAGATACAGTGGCCAAATTTGGGGGCTAAAATTGTTCCAGTGATGACTACATAATTAAGGTTTGCTAACAAAGCTAATATGCTCAATAGTATTTGGAATTTTCTCACAGTAGCATTATTAAAACAAACTTAGTAGATACTGAGAAGTGATGAAAGCCAAGTTAATACAGATGCGCAGCTATTTTCTCCCTATTTTGGCACAGGATGATATTTCTATAGCACATCCACACTTCATCATTCATTTATGGAAATAGTTGATGTGTTGTTAACTAATAGCCACTATGGACTCTTCTGGATAATCCTAAATATATTAGAAAATTGATTCCATTAACATATCTTCCAAGTAAAGTCCGGTGATACTCTACAGACTCTAGAGACTTCTTGTTTCATCTTGCTTGTTTACCCCCTAGCTTCTTCTAGCTTACTTTATTCCAGGGACAGCTCTCTCACATGCACTGAGATCCAGCTGCCATCCTCAGCAGATACTTTCACTACCCAGATGGGGCAAGCTGTATTCTATTCATCTACTTCTTCTCTCAGAGTAAGAATGTGGCTGAATGGATGCGAGCATCTGTATAAATATTATTTGTACTATTCCCCATCACCACATCCTCAGATGATCCTCTCATATAGCTAGTCGACTGCATCAAAAATCAACCAAGACAGACCACACATGGTCTACTGGAGTTGAGAACAACCGTGACTCTTACCTTTATCATCTTAAATGCTACAAAAACTTGGGCATAAACACACAAAAGCCTCATATATATAGAATTTTTAAAAGAGTAGAAGAAAAATTTGATTCGCTATGTCTTAAGTATACTAATCACATGAGTTGCTTGTTCAGCAGACATATAAGAAAGAGAAAGAGCTGTATTTATGAAGAATAGTGTGGTCTTACTGCACCATGTTAAAGGAAAACACATTGATGGTAGTTAAAAGTGACAAATGACAATCAAATACCAAGATAAGAGACAGAAAATATAAAGAAAGGAGCACAAGACCTGTAAAATACAGTGAATCTGCAAACATCATCACCAGGTCTCTAAAACGATTTTTTCTTCAATGATTATTGTTTTCTGTGTTCTAGATAGTAAGGATATAGAACAGTGAATGAAGCAGACACCGAACATGTAGAGCTGAGGAGTAAACAAAGTCCCTCTTTCCTGATAACTTATGGTCTATTTGGGGAGACAAACAATAAACGCATAAATAAAAAATAAACAGCAATTTCATGTGATAAATGCAAAAGGGCATAAAAACAGGGTATGTGATAAAAAGTGAGGGATGACTTCCAAAGGGTGGTTGTGGAAGGTTTCTCTGACCGTGATGTTTGAGGTGAGGTCTAAATGTCTAGAAGAACAATGGGAAGAACTGGTGAAAGTGTTTTAGGCACAATAAGTGTGAAGACCTTGAGGCATAAATGAACTTAATGGGTGTGAGGGATAGTAAGAAGTTCAGCATTGCTTGGACTGCAGTGAGCACTGGGAAAAATAATTTGAGCTGAGGGTGGGAGGTAGTCAGACACAAATCACAGTGACCATTCATATAGAGAAGCAATTTGGATTACATTCTACTGTGTCAATGGAAAAGATGAAGTGAAGTTCAGTACACTTGAAACATATAAAGGACTAATGTCTTTATTAAAATTTTAATCAAAGTAGTTAAATATTTAAAAATTAGTCATTCTATAAAGCAGTTGTTTCTAGTTATCAGAAAAATAATCTATGTGAAACGATTCAGAACTGGAGATCCTGGTTAAGATTTGGAGATAATTTTAGAAGCAAGTATGTTTGTACAATGAATTTTTTTGTTGCCTTTTTAATCCCCACCACTCTTATAATAGAACCCTATTGCCTCACTTTTCCCTGTCCATTCAAACAGGTGCCAGGGCCACAACTACCCCTGTCCCCAAACAAACAATCAAATAGCCAAAGCAAAGTAACAACAGAAAAAGACAGACTGAAATAAAAATTAAGTGGCTCCTAGCCTTTGGGCTTTGTCTTATGAACCTACACAGTTTAGGCTAACCCTCAGCAGTGACATTGGGTGACTACTAGTGACTATTCCCTGGGATGGGTCATGGATATCACTTAGTTTTCTTGAATAGCAGCTTTGGACCATAGCAAAAGATAAAAGTGATCGTAACAATGAGATTTGTCACAATGGTAGCAGACAAGAGCAAGTTGTAGCTACTACTACCTAGCTTCACTTTGGTCCTTCAGTTTCATGTGAGGTAACCTGATATAGGGCAGCATGTCCCAAAATATCGATACAAAGTGACACTTAGATAATGGGGTAATGTAAGGACAAACTTTTTATTTTGATAGAAATATATTTTAATGCATATTGTGAAAAAATAAGTTGCTAACAAATCAAACTGAGGATTTCATAGACATTATTGCTTTAGACAAGTCCAAGAATATCTATTTAAATGGAAATAGTACCTGATATGACAAAAATTGTCAATGTCATTGCTGAGTGATGGAAGATTAATAGATGCTAGCATTTACCTAACACAAACCCCGAAATTGAAATTCTGTCTCTGTAAATTCCTAGCTGTGTGACTTTGGCAAATCACCTTAGTCTTTGAGTGACCACTTCTTATAAAATGGGGAAAATAATACAAATTTTATCATTATTTTGTGAGATTTAAATGAGATACTTCATTTATAAACATAGTGTCTGTCCTATAGTAAGTACCCCAAATTAGAATTTGCCTTTGCTGTTTATATCATAATGGGCTCCTTAAGAACAAAAAGTGTGTCTTTTGTACCATTGTATCTCTAGATTCTAGCCCAGTGCCCAGCAATCAATCAATGTTTTCAGATTAATAAGAGAATAGATGAATAAAAGCATGAGTCTACTCTATTTGAATTTCTTAATAAGTTAAATTAATTGGACTTTTTTCTCAACTTTTATTCAATCCAGTGCAGTAATATTTTTAGGTGACTAGTATGTACTAAGCACTCTTTTAGGTAAGATTATCATTGCCTTCAAAGATTTCACAACATACTCTGCAAAATCACTTCAGCACAAATATGAGTTAGAATAGTAAGCAAGTCAAGTATATTTGGAAAATTTCAGATTTTTAATATTTTTGGTATAATTTGAATTTTCCCAGTCCCCATAAGCTTATAGGTATCAAAGAAGTTATTTAAGAGTGAAACTTAAATTTTTCTCCTTTTTCTTACTTTCTAATAGGTACCCTAGGCTCCCAGACTCCATTAATGGTATCACGGATCCCCATCCCCGACAACCTAGTTATGTCTGAGATTAGTCGATATTATCTCAATCATGTTTATAAAAACCATTCCAAATAGGTTCTGCATTTGCTCTGTCGGGTAGGGTAGGCTTTCTACTGGGTCGTGGGTGGCCTGTCAACATCTCACTCTATAACACTTCATTGCCACTCCATCATTGAAGACATGTTATCTATGGCTGCTTTTCCAGATTTCATAATTCCCCATTACCTGTTACATTTCTTCCAAATGCAGAAAACACAATTACTCTTCCACCAGGCAGTACTAGAGATACCCTGATTCTCATAGTGCCCATGATGGAATGTAATCCATGGCAAAGTGGATGAGAGGAAGGTGACTGTCTTCCGATTTACACTTTATTAGAGAGTCCCAAGAAGTGCTGTTTGCTAATATTTTACAGGTTCTTCAGCTATTATAGGTAGTCAAGTTCCAGAGAACAGTTGAAGAGATTGTCTATATTTGAAATAACTCCTTACCTCTGATAACTAGAGCTTTGTTACTAGTGCAAGTTTGTTTACTGTACATTGGCACATGGATTTGCCACTGGTTCCTCAAATTCAAAAGTTGAACGCATTATGTTATCTTTCAAATTTGTCTTGACTCCTAACCTCCTACCCCATTTTTTGTCAGTTCTTGATTTTGCTATTTTGTTCTTAAGTTTGAATTTTCTCAGAAAGTTCTTAAGTCTCCTACTCAATAGACTCTGCTAAGTTATCATACATGCCTGAAGTTCAGCCCCGAACACAAACTAGACTTACTCTGGGATTCTTATTCTCCTTGAACATTATATGTGGTGGTAAAAGTGTCAAGAGTTGGCACCGAAGAGGTAGGCAGTATCTGTACAGTGAGACAGTTTTTATCCTCAAAGTCATTGGAAACTGCTGACATAGGGAATTTAACTCATCAGAATTTATTAGATCTTTTGGGCAGAATTAAGGTAGATGTACTGGAAAGAACTAGAAGCAAAGAATTCAGTAATCACATAGATGGGATGAAATGAGAATCTTAGATCTGTTAGGCATATAGGAGCTAAAACGATCAGAATTTGGTACTAACCCAGTGAAGGAAGTAAAGGAAATTGAGAAGTTAAAAGGTGGCTTTCATCTTTCTGACTTCTAAGCTGAAGTCAGTAAACTGGTTAAATGTGTAGGCCACAAAGGCAGAATACCTGGTTTTACTACCTGCTAAATGTGTGACCTTGGGCAAGTAACTTAAGCTTTTACTTCATCAGATAATGATAGTAATTACTTCATAGTGAATACTAAGTGAGTTAATATTTGTAAATACTTAAAACAATGCTTAGCACACAGTAAACATTCAAATAGATAGCTTCAGTTATTGCTGCTGTAGTTGTAGTTAATATAATACTTATTGTTATTTTAATATTATCAAGTGGATGGTGGTAGTACCACACACTGGAATATGCAATAGAAGAGGCAAAGCAAATTTGAAAACTAATGTAGTGTTTTGATTTAGATTTTCTGAGTTTGGGGTGCCAGTCACATATAAGGGTAGCAACATACAGCCATAAGATGAGTCTGTAGTTTTAGCAAGTGCTCTGGCTAGAAATGTGTGAGTAGATAAGATTGCCTTCTAAAAAATACGCTAGGATTGGAGTACTAAACAGAAATTTAATGTGTTCAGGAATAAATGAAATGAGAATGTGGTGAGAGGATATTTAGCCTATTCTTTCAAGAAGTTGTACATCAGAAGGAAAATAAGTATTGCAGTAGCCAAAGAAAGGAAGAATTATTTTTAAAAAAGTAGTTTAAAATAAAATTTTTAAAATATTTTAAATAAAAGTTGAATAGATTTAATATATTTATAGACTGTTTATATAAAGCCAGAAGAGGGCAAGGAAAATACTTAATAAAAATCACAATTGAAACTAATATTAATTATTTACTAACAGACACATATATTTTGTGTCATCCACTGTTCTGAGCACTTACAGTCATTATTTCACTGGAGCCTCAGAACCAGGCAAGATAAGTCCTCAGTGAAGAAGCTTAGGGTTTGAGAAGCTAAGCTGGAGTATGTGGCCTCGAACCCAGGACTGCCTGGAACCCAAGTTCATGTCTTTAAGCGCTGTACTATTTTTCTTCCAATACTTGGAAAAAAAGGGATAATGGACAATGATCCTAAAAACAGTAGTAGGAATTAGAATTAAGATAGAACTGGAAAAATCCAGAGCATCAAATAGTTGAGGGCATGGTTTAAGAATCTTTGAGTTGGGTTAGAAAGGAAGATATTAAATGAGTAAGAGAATATAAAAAATAGATTTATCAAAGCTCTGCCCCTGTGAAAATAGAAGTGACATTATTTGTGTTAAAAAAAATCTGAATTCTAATATTCACTAGTCAAATGCCAGTCATCAAACAAGTTTAATTAACTTACTGCTTTTTCAAAATTCCGAAATGTCTTGGTTCTCTTGAGACAGTGCTAAGACTACTTTGGCAAGAAGGATTTGAAAGTGATACTTAAAAGTAACAATCCTAGATGTGAATCCACTTATCTATGCTTATTTAAAAAGGAAATGCAGTGAGATTTACTGGTGTGTCTATTTTTCCCCCACAAATGTTTGAATGTAGTTAATGGGGCAATTGTTAGCAGAAACTTTTTTCCCTGTCTCAGTGTTGGTATTGGTGGGCTTTAAAATCTCTTGCACTTAAATTATCAAAATTTTCCCCTTGTTTTTAGCTTTGCAGTATTTACTCTAGAGGGAAAAAAAATCTCTATTGATTCATACCAGGCTTATAAACCAGAATGTGTGCCTCTACTTTTTATAGGCAAATGAAGTAGAATGATTATAAACAATGAACTTGCCAACGTGATACTGCTAATCAGCTTGTTTAAACAAAACCCAAATCATGTGCCAAATATCTGCCATCTTGTTAAGGAACAGTTTGTGTTCTTCATATATGGCCAGATTGTATTCCCCACAGATTTGATGCTGAGGCTGGAATTCAATTTGTACGTAGTTAGGAATGATATTAGGTTCTAGACCCACTGCCAGGACATATCTTTCCAAACAGGTGGGAGAATGAGGTGGAGTGGAAAAATTCTACAGTGATGCTTGAAGAGATTCATAAATAGATTTATTTTTATAATGTCTCTTAAAAAAATCTTCGTGGAAATTTTCAATAACTCAAGTGAATCACAAGGGAAGGAGGTTCTCATTAAATTCTCTGTTTTTGTTTTTGTTTTGTTTCGTTTTGCTTCACACAATGTAAAGGACATATTTCAATGTTTGTAAATATTTTTTTCAGAAAATTTTACATATATTTCATGAATCCATATTTTATTTATTTTTCCGTTCTATTAAAAAGACATTTATCAATTAAAGGAACATAGCATAGAAAATTTTTCTTAAAAAAGCTGAAGAAATAAATTATTTCTCTGCTTTAATATAAAGTACTGAGCTGTTTCTCAAGCAGAATGGAGATAAATACCTTACCAAATGTCTGAAATGTTGGCCTTAGTGCAGACTAATCTGGATGTCTGTGGTGGACATTAGGTCATTCTAGAAAATTGTACTCAGATAAGACCAGACAACTTTTTTCTTTTTTCTTAATGTATTCCTTTTAAAGTTATTGCTATTTGAGTAAATCCTGGAATTTTATTAAATATTTTTTTTTCCTGGCCATCTTGCCTCATCACCTGCTAAGTAAGAAATAAATGCATCTCTGGAAATATTTTACATTTTATATCTTTTAAAGTAAGCACATGAGGTCTCAATTAAGTTTGCCTATATTAAACATTTTATCCTAGTTAATTGCTAATGAGATTTAAAATCTTGTATCATGTAAAAAATAAGTCTCATCAGAAAAACTCAAAAATATTCCATTTGAATCTGTATTCTGATTCATGGAGTATTTCTGTACTAGTCTTGGAAAAATTGACAGAGTGGAAGAAAAAATGCTTAACTTTCTGGAAAGATATCATGGAAAGAAACTGTGCTAATGCCATCTTTTATAGTTAGATCAACCTCCAGTTCAACATATACTCAGCTGTCTTTTTCCTACTTAAGTCTATGTCACCTTTCATGACCTGTCATGACTTAGTGAGCCTGGATGGGAATCTACACCTGCCCCTACTGTAAACATAGCATATGTCTACTTAATAAAGAAGTTAATAGGTTTTAATTGCTACAGGTTAACACCAGTTAACATCTTTAGTTTTCTTATTTATTAAATTGAAATTTTTCTGACCAAAGACTGTCTTTAATTAGACCTGGATCTGCTGACCTGCTATTGTCTGTAACTAGCTCTGTATTACCTCAGAGGAAATGTTAGTGTTTAAAAGACCTAAGAAAAAAATAATCAAGATTTCCCTATATATCTCCTTAAGGACAATGAAGTGCTAATATATAACCCTTAGATTTTTGAAATGATACTGATATTCAGCATGTCTTTAGACCTTCTGTGCAGAATAATAGCATCTTTCTTGTGACCAAGGATGAAAATTTTAAGAAACAAGACTACATTTAAATTAAACTATGGGAAAGTAAGACCTATAAACAAAATGGAAATATCTATAGAATTCTTTCTAGTCTTTTTTCCTCTCTTCTCTGTTCTGTCATTCCCCTCAGGTCTCTGACATCTGTGAGAAGACATTTATTCATAATAGCTGCTTATTTGTCCCTCTGTAATCACCAGTGCATAACACTCTTGGCCCTTCCCTTCCTTCTAGAAAAATAATCTAATTTCTATTTTGTTATTAGAGAGCAATGGCATCTGCTTTCTAATCTGAAAACCAAGAAACTGACCCATGCACATTTGTTTGGTATTGGGGGAAAATATAACATCTCTTTTCTCAGGTAACTTTTCCTTAAATTGTGCATTTTGTGCAAACACTTATTACCTCTGTTGCCTGCACTAACAATTTTTACTAGACTTAGGATAGTGACACATATATGTGGCAGCTTTCGATGCCCTAGGAAAGGCCCAAGTTGTGTGATTGTAAGAGCCTCAGCCAGGTACTTATCGATCTTTGCAAATCCTGCCTCTTCCACTTTAGCCAAGACTCTTGACTTCTCTGAGCCATCTTTCTTATTTTAAGAACTAAGTAAATTAATAAATATAAAGCATATAGTACAATGTCTGAAACATAGAAAGCAATCAGTAAGTGACAGTTTTTAATTCCTGTGGGTATTATGCACATATCAAGTCAGCCCATGGACTTTGCTTCAGTAGGCACCTAAAATACCATTAAACACCACAACTCTATGAGAAAGCTCAGAAGGAACAGTGACAACTGTATATATTTAATTACTAAAAGAGAAAATCTGTTCATAAGACTGAATTATTGGTCCTCTGTTATAGTCACAGCAACCTGTGAAAGAAACATACCTTGAAAAGCCCATAGGCGATCTTAGAAGTGATGGTAAAGTTATTACTCATTTTTTTAATCAGAATATCATTTATTAGTGGTTTATTTACACGCTTAGATTTTTCTTTACTGTCTTTCAGATATGTAAAATGTAATGTGAAAATGTCAGTTCTGATAAGGAAGATTTTCCTTATCTTTTTTTTTTTTTTTGTCTTTATGGATACGTAGAATTTTGCTTTAGACTGAGAAAAATAACATTGGCAAAAAAAAACACAACATTATAAATTGTCATAATGTGATATGGGCATTGATAATTAGATTTGGTCTAAAGGCAGAAGAATATAATAGCAAGAAATAAGTGGTAAGATGTAGCAGACAATAAGGTGGGACTGAGAATAGTACCTAAGGTCTTTTACTTACACATTTTCCTGAATTTAAAGTGTATTCTCTTATTTTGGTGATTTTAGAGGTTGTGAAGTATTTATTTGCTTAACAGTAACTACAGTGAACCCACTAAATAAGCCACATAGATCTTAATATTCAGAGTCCTCTACACTGTATTATGTTCTACTTTCCCATTCTTCCTCTGCAAGTGCACAATTCTACCACCAAGAAGATAAGTATAGTTCCCTCCAAACATGTCGTCCTTTTGTCTTGCATATTCTTTTCTTTCCTTTTCTTTTGTCTTCTTTTCTTTTGTCTTTTCTTTTCTTTTCTTTTCTTTTATTTCTTTGACTATCTTAGTCCATCTTCAGCTGACAATATCAATCCCACTGCCTCATAAATCTAGATTAAGACAAATTAAGAAATCTGTGACTGGGGAAGGAAAGGAAGCAGAAAATGTAGATTACTTTTTTAAAGTTTGTTAGTAAAAAGAAGGAGAAACATGAATAATATTGAGAGTCTTTAAGGAAGATTTTCCTTATCTTTTTTTTTGTCTTTATGGATATGTAGAATTTTGCTTTAGACTGAGAAAAATAAATTGATAAAGAGGAAGAGAAAATTGCATGTACTGGGGAAATGAAAAGCTTGGAAGCTAGAAAACCTGGAAGAGGTGAAAATAAATAATCAAGAATAAGGATGTGTGTGTTTCTAGAGTTTAGTAGGAATAAGGTAAGGCTTAGAAAAGATATTGGAAAATTATTCATCTGCTATGAGAAGTAAGGAGGAACATATAGATGAAGGTATAGATGTCAAAGGTAAAGAATTTGAGTGACCTCATTATGATGGCCTGCATCTTCTCAGTAACATAACTGCTGAAAATGAGAAATGCAGGGTTGGAGGTGGACACTTAAGAAGAGTAGAAAAATTCTGGAATAGCTATCATAGGAAATAAGATAGGTTGTCAGCTGAATTTAAGGAATGTAAAGTTAAATTGAAGACCTAGTTGAGATTAGATACATGTAGAGATGATACAAGTTGCACTTGAGGAATCTCATATTTTGTTCATTTCTCAGAATAAGACATGATGCTATACAATTACATTTTATGATTAGGTTAATGATAGATATAACAGGCAATAAGTATAATTGCATTTCAGTATTATTATTGGCAAAAGATCAAACATTCCTGAAATTGCAGAAGCAGCATGCCTTCCTTTAAGCCTTTAATTTTAATTAAATGGATAAATATTGGTTGCCAAAATAATCTAATGTAATACCAGGCCTGTCTGTCCTAGATAGAACTGTATCTGCAGATGTCCAGGCACTTTTGAAGGTTTCGGTCAATTCTGATTATTCTGTTTTACAAAATGTTGATTTACACAGTTTTATATCATCAAAGTTGTCAGTTAAGAAGAACTAAGACTATGAAATTAAATGGTTTGTTTGTTTGTTTGTCTGTTTTTCCATTTTAGATGCGATAGAAATTGGATAAGGTTCACCCAGTTTTTGCACAGATAGGAGAGCACGTAGTTAGGCTACTACAGGCTCAGATAGATGGTGATGACAGTGAAGTCAGAGAAGTACAGGCATTGGAGGGATAAGAGTGCTAGCACTTCTGTCTTAGAAAGAAGAGAGAAAAACGCAACCTCTGCTTTAGCTATATTTTCAATTACATAATAATAGGGTAATAGTAACTGCTCCAAAAAAATTGACCACACTATTTATAAATTACCTTAAAGAATTAGAAGTTTATTTCTTGCTTACAAAATAGCCCTAAGCTATTCTAGGTTAGAGGAAAGTGGGGAATACTCTATTCCACTTAATCACTCAGGGACCTGGTTAATGGAGTCTCTATCATCTTTAAGACATGGAAGCTAGCTTATGGGAAGTTTGGTGAGCCAACGTAGAAGTGGTGCACTTTATGCTAACATACCATTATCCAGAACTTATCATGTGGCCAAACCTAATTGTAAGAGAGGCTGAGAATATAATCAAGTTATTAGCCCAAAAAGATAGGAAAAAGGGTAAGGAACAACTTTGTTTCATGGTGAGTTTTATATTAACTGCTAAATAAGAGGTATGACAACGACACTGATCTCATAGGGAAAGCTAACTCCTGCCTAACCCCAATCTCTACTTAATGATTGTGAACACTTAGCTGGTTTCCTTCCAGCTTTTCTAGTTTGAGTACATTTTTAAAATTAAGAAATAGCACTTAGCTTCATTATACAACATTCAGAGATTATGGAACATAATTAGATTTCACCAATTAATACCATTGCTATAAATGACCCTTAATGATGATAATCGGGCAATATGAAAAATTCTTGTTTTTTCAAAGTCATAATGTTTTATATCTGTCCTCATTGTAAAACAGTAAAAATAATGAGTGTATTTTGACTACGGAGCAGGAGAATATCTGTTAAGGTACTGGGAATTTGCACGATTTTTAAAAAATTTCTGCTATTACTGCAATATTGTTTATGCAATAAATAAAAACATTTGTTGTTTTTAGTACAAGTTTCTCCAGTGTGTTTAAGTGCACATGATAGGGTATGTTAACGTATGTTATCTTTAAATGGCTGCTATGCAATTTTCACAATTTCGATTATAGCTACTTTATAATTCTAATTTCAAATGTAGGGTCTCATAAGCAATCATACCCAGATGCATTCTTCTAAATATTGGCCTTTGTTACTGTGTCATCTCTGCTATGTTTATTTTTTCTCATATTTGAGAATTGGGTTTGTGTGAGCATATCTTAAAACACTGAAAATTTTAATTAAGACAAATGAGAATATACCATAACTCTTATACTGTCTAAGGATTAAGTGAAAAATTATTTATATTAAATCTTTACCTCACCAGTGAGCACAAGCTTCAAAGTTTTGCCAAAAGAAAGGTATTCTAGAGAAAATAAGAGCTCAAGTCAGATTTAAAATTATTATTCTCTTCCCCAACATAAAATCATACGAATGCCTGATAATTGAAATAAATGAAATAATGAAATCTTCCCCATCCTGGCAAAGGAAATAGACATACAATCTTATGAAGCATAGAGAGTTCCAAACAAGATGAAGCCACTGAGGTCAACACCAAGACTCATTATAATTAAAATGCCAAAGGTTCAAGACAAACAGAGAATCTTAAAAGCAGCAAGAGAAAAGCAGTTAGTTACCTACAAGGGAGCTCCAATAACACTGTCAGTTTCTTGACATAAACTTTGCAGGCTAGGAGGGATTGGCATAAAACATTCAAAGTGATGAAAAGCAAGGACCTACAACCAAGATTACTCAGCAAAGCTATTGTTTACAATCAAAGGACAGATAAAGAGCTTCTCAGACAAGAAAAAGCTAAAAGTGCTAGTCAACACCAAACCAATATTATAAGAAATGTTAAAAAGACTTTAAGAAGAAACACAAGCTCAAAAATATGAATAATAAAATGGAAATAACTATATATCTATTAGTAATTACTTTAAATATAAGGGGATTTAATGCTCCAATCAAAAGATAGGATGGATAAATGGGTAAGAAAACAAGACCCTTATATATGCTGCCTACAAGAGAGTCACTTCAGATCAAAAGACACACAGATTAAAAGTAAAGGATAGAAAAATATATATTTTAAAAATGGAAACAAACAAATGAACAAAAAAGCTGGGGTAGCAATACTATTACCATACAAAATAGACTTTAAAACAAAGGCTCTAACAAGAGACAAAACAGAATCCAGTAATTTCACTTCTGAGTATTTATTCAAAGAAATCCAAAACACTACTTCAAAGGGACACATGAATCAATATTGCAACATTATTTACAATAGCCAAGATGTAGAGCCAGCCTGGGTGTCCGTGAATGGATGAATGGGTAAAGAAGAGATGGTATATATGTACAAAGGAATATCACTGGGTCATAAAAGAAGATGAAATCTTATCATCTGCAACAACGTAGATGGATCCTAGTGTGCTTCCAGATTCATATTTAATCTGAATTCTATAATGATACCTGGAGACTCTGATCAATAATCTATTCAGTTTTGCCTTTGAGCATGAAGCATCCAAGCTTTTGAACAGGGGCCAATAAGCTATGGCCTATGAGCCAAATCTGGCCTGCTGCCAGTTTTTGTTGGGTCTGTGAGCAAGAATAGTTTTTACATTTTAAAGTGGCTGAAAAAAATCAGAAAACTATTCAATAGCATGTGATATATTATATTATATTATATTATATTATATTATATTATATTATATTGCATTGTCCATAAATAAAGTTTTATTAGAACACAGATATGCTCATCTGTTTGTGTATTACCTATGGCTGCTTGTGCACTATTGTTACAAAGTCAAGTAGCCACCACAGAGGCTGTATGTTGTGCTCCCACCACTTTGTATTACTGCTCAGTGTACTACCAATCACAGTGATACTCTCATAATTCTATAGTCTTTGAAGTACCATGTATATGTTCATATCATAGCATTGACAAAGCAGTGTGTTTATTATGCAGTGGCACTGTAGTTGTGCTCAAATAATACAATACCTGTCAACATCACCAAACTAGCACTCATCAACAATATTCCCAACCTATAAGAAAATTATAGAAAAATTATAAAATTAAAATGTAATATCATATCACAGTAGAATTACTTCACCAAAGTAAAGAATGAAAATAAAGATGAAACTAAAGTAAGATTCTGAGTTACTCATTTGTTAGTCAAGCAAGGAAAGCCATTTGCTGATGTTAATTAAATTGTGCTTGAAGTAGTTGAAGAACTTTATCTAGAGAAAATAAACTTGTTTAAGACTATTACCCTTTTTGTAAGAACAGTTGTTCAAAGAGTTGAGAATTTGGGGAGCAACATTAGTAGTCAAATAAAAAATAAAGCAAATAATTTTGAGTAGTTTCCTTGGCTGTTGATCAGCCAACAGATATTGTTGATACTGCTTAGTATTGTTTATTTGAGAAGTCAATGCCGAGTGTGAAGTGACTGAAGAATTAGCCCTTATGAATAGTCTTCATAGAACAACTATAGGCAAGAAGTTTTTAAAGAAGTCAAGAAAACACTAATTTAGTACAACTTGAAGTGGAATTAGCTAAGCTGTTATAACTAATGGTGTAGGAAGTGTATATAGAAGAGAGAAAGGATTAGTTGTACAAATGTACAAAATTTGTGAAAATGAAAGGTATTTAAAGTACATTCATCACTAATAGTGTCATTAATGAACTTTATTCGCTCTTGTGTATCCAACCATTGTCAGTTTCATGAATTATTGTCAGAAATAGAAATTGAACATCCTGAGTTGCCCCACCATGCAGCAATTAAATAGCTTAACAATGGTCAAATTTTATTAATAGTTTTATTTTTGAACTCAGGGCTGAGATTGAAATTTTTCTGAACAGGAAGAACAACCTTGAACAACTATTTTCAAATATAAAATGATTTTGGTAATTGCTTTGCTTCAGACTTGGTAATGTTTCTTAATGGATTCAATCTAAATTTGCAAGCAAAATAGCACTTATATGTGAAAATTTTACTTCAATAAAGTGATTTCAACAATAACTTACATTGTTTGAATCAAATATATTATTTTTTCATTGCTGAGTAACTACAGGAATACTACATCAAATACTAAATAAATTACTGCAAACTAGGCTGCTTTGAGCAAAACCCAGTTAACTCCAAGTTCTGTATGCTGAAATCAAGGTGTTAACCAGACCGAGTTCTCTTATGGAAGCTCTAGGGGAAAACCTACTTCCAAGCTCATTTTTCTCATTAGTAGAATTCAATTCATTTCATTATAGGACAGAAAGTCAAGCTCCCTTGATGGCTTCAAGCAAGAAGCACTCTTGGCATTTAGAGACTACCCATATTTCTTGCTACATGGCCCTCTCCATCTTCAAGTCGGCAATAGTGTATCAAACCCTTCTCACCTTAAAATCTTGGACTTCCTCATCTCTGACCTCTAGTCTGGATTTAAAGGGCTCTGTGGTCAGACCTAATCATGGAAGTAAAATCCACTCTAATCACAGTCCCAGCAATTATACAGAGTGTGTACACTCTATGGGGATCTTGGGAGTCCTCTTAGAATTCTACTTACCACACACAGTGATGGCAAGGTGCTTTATGCACTCCTTGTGCTGTCAAAGGTGAAATGAGAAGTGATATCTCCATTTATATTTTTTGAACTCAAACCACACATCTAGTAAGGTTTCTTAGACCTCTGTGTAAGAACAAAGGAATTTTTTATAATCTTAAGAAATTCATTCATTCATTCATTCATTTAATTTATGGGGCATTGGTTAACGAAATCCAGTAAGTTTCAGCTGTGCACTTTAACAACAAGACATATATGTATTTACACTGTGTGTTCACCTCCCATAGTCAGATTTCTTTTTGTCATCACATATTTGACCTTCTTCATCCTGTCTACCTCCCCCCTTCCCCTTATAATTAAAAATACATTTAACTGTGTAATTGAGAAGCTTTTACATAATTTTCAACTGAAAGTGATTAATCTGCAATGTAATGACATGCTGAAAGGAAAATATAAAAGAAAAATGTAAAAGAGTTCTATAGATGCCTTCTAAGCAATGAATATGCTCAGTTAAAATCATATTTTTACGGATTGATATCAGTATTTGGCAATACATGTTGTGTGAAAAGACATTTTCAAATATGAAATATGTAAAATCTCATTATGGATTAGCACTTACAGATGCACATTTACAATTGATTTTGATGAACCTCAATTAAGCAAAATATTATTTAAAAAGCAAAGAATTTCATTCTTGTTAATAGACATGTCCTATAAAAAATTAAATTATCAGTATTATTAGTTTTAATTTTATCAATAAATTGTATTTATTGTTATATAATTACCTACATAATTTTATCAATTTTGTGTCTTGACCCACGAAACCTAAAATATTTACTATCTGTCCTCATAAAGGAAAAATTTGTTACTCCTTGCTTCAGAATTATGCAATTTGCTATGGGACCATTATGATAGTGATAGTGATAGTCCATATATTTAGGTACCTGTTTGTGAATGATATCTAATATAGGACTGTCTACACAGCACCCTTATCTTTTGACCATTGCTTGTCCCTACATCTTTAGATCTCAGGTTAATGAAGCTCTATCATAAATTTCATGCTCTGGAAATTTCAGCACGTGTAGCATTTTCGCATGACTAAATCTCATATTAATGTTCTTTGTATTATTGATAGTGGAATTAGAAGCTTTATATTGGTGTGTGTATACACAGGTATTGACCACAAGTGGGCTTGGAAGAGTGAAAAAGGGAGTTATTATTGAGAGTTTCCATCAAAAACACTTTTTGTTACTGTAAATATTTGGAATTGAAAACAAAACCTGTGGAGTGCATATGTAAGAGTTCTGTATTATTATTGAAGAAAAGAGACTAATTATTTCCCTTAAAGAGACTGAACCTCACAATATCAAGATAAAACTGGGTATCCTTTGATAAAATAAATCAATCTACATTTTGTGTATATCCTTTTGACTTCTATTTTGAAAAGGTTATATTTCATAATTTCCAAAGATAACCTTATTAATGCCTATACTATCAATTTCTGACACTGAAAACTCCATATTTATCCTGTAAGGAATTCCAAACTCGTTTCATATTCTAAACTCGCATCAAAGAGACATGTCAAACTTAACATGTCTAAACTGAATTCATTTTTCCAGAATGAAACAAAACCAACAATATGACACAACTCTTCTCCATGAATTTTCTATTTTGGTATAGCTTCTCATTCTTCATTCTCCCTACCCCCTCATTCCACCATTTTTTTTCCATTTATTAATTTAATAAGTATTTAATACCTATTAGGTGCCAGGTGCTGTGTTAGTCATTTGAGGAGATGATGGGTGAATAAGACAGACTTATTTCTTGCTCTCACGAGTTTTGATTCTAATTTGGGAAGCAGGATAAAAATATAATTAAATTAAGTAAAATAAAATAAAAACAAATATGTAAAATATTTATTTATTGGAGCTAATGCTGTTTATTTGTTCTTTCCAAATACTTGATTTCCATTCTCTGAGCCTGACAGTATTCTAGGCATTGTTGATACAGCTGTGAATAAAACAGTCAAAATCCTTTTCCTCGTGAAGTTCACATTCTAGTGGAAGAAGCCAGAAAGACTTGAAGCAGAGTAAGTGATCAGGGCCTCTATTGTATTAAATGCATAAGGAATCCTTTCCAATGGTGAACATAGGAGTTGAGGTTTAGACGATAAGAGGAGTTATTCATGTAAAAAATGGAAAGAAAAGTGTCCTAATGAAGGAAACAATTTGTGCAACAATCCTGAGGTAGGGCCTGTTTTGCTTTCTGCAGTATACATTGCGCCTTTGGTGCTCAATAAATATTTTTTTTAAAAAAAATTATTGCCACGTGTAGCATAGCATGTGAGGAGAGTGCAAGATGAGGAGGCAAAGACATATAGTATTCAAGGCATCACACACTTCCAAAGGAAGTTAGATTTATTTTCAGTGAGAGAATACACCATAAAGAGTTGTAAAGAATAATATCATAGATTTTTGTTTTCAGAAGGTCTATTACTGCATCGTTACCACCTACCACCCCATGTGATCCACTCCTTCACCCAGTGGTCTAACCAAACCACACTTCATGTCATTCCCTAAACATTCCAAGCCCTGTCAGCATTCCATGTCTGTAGTATTCTCTTCGCCTAAAAGATTCTTACATATTCCTTCTCTCTGCAATCTTCTGCCATATATTTAAGACACAGCTCAATTTTTAACTGTTATATGAAGTCTTACCTGACTCTCCTAATAGATTAAGTGGCCCCTACCCAGAAGGTTCCTTATAGCTTTGATGTTATTGTATTCCACTCTACTTAATATTACATGTTTATATTTGTCTCCAATGACTTGAACATGAATTTTCTGAGTCCAAGTAAGACTCCAAGTCCTACTCATGTTTATGTATTCTTCATCTTTCACTATGCTTGAAACACAGTACATATTCAGAAAATGTTTCTTGTTCTTCCCATCTTTTAGGTTCCCCTGACACACTATGGCAGTTTCCTCCTTGCGAGGCTGCTTTATGTGTCATTCAAAACTGCTTCCTTTTCAGTATCATCCTTTTTATAAAGTTACAAGCTCCTCCTATATTTTCAACTTTCCCACATTCTTAGTCATTAGTTATGGTCACCCTTGCTGTAGCAGCCTCCAGTTTCTTCCCCCATCAGATTGTGTCTTCAATCTTATAGTTATGTAATTTGTTTTCTTTTTTTAGTCACAATAATTACTCAGCCATTTTAGCAGGCCCTCAACTAACATACCTGTTGTCTTTCATCGTACCTTTATATCCTGGTAATCTTTATAATCACCAATAACCTACTTTCTTCATTTTGACATTTAGATTGCCTCTACTTTAGACCATGCCTTAATTATCATTTATTTTGACTGTTAAAATTGTGTAATTTCTACACAATCTAACCATTACTACAGCTGGAAAGCTTACCTTGCCTAGTATTTATGTATTTATTTCATAATATTTCTTAATTCCCACTCTTCTGGTCTTCTGGTCATAGTTATAGAAAATAAATGCTACAGTCTCAAACATTTAATTCAATTTAGCTCTCTCTTATCTGGACAGTAATCCCATTTTTTCCAACTTTGAATATTATAAAACTCCAATGAGTGAGTCACACATTTTGCTAAATTATAATTATCCATATAGCAAACACATAATTGGAGTAAATTAGTATTCTCCTCTAGTTCAGGAAAGTACCACTCTACATGTAACCATTTGCCACAACAGTTACAGCTGTCATGAATCAGATTTAAGTGGGCTTCAGAGGCAGACAATTTTTACGAATCTGATAAAAGACTTTTTAAGAGCCTCATAACACAAATCAGGAATTGAATAGTTGAAAAATTATCATCCATGAGTGACAGGTAGTTTAAGCTTAAGACTATAGGTTCCACATCAGGAAATCTGGACCTGTATCAATAGCAATCGGGAATGATAACTTTACCAATATATCCAGGTGGCAGCTAATCACCAGTAAACTCAATTCTTGGCAGGTTTTTCAGTTATGTTGCTTTATTTGATGTGATTTTCACGGTTTGACCATTTAATGCATACACAAGATTTTCCTGTTAGATTTCAACCAGTTCTTCTTTTGAGCTGGCTGGAAAGGAGGGACTGTTCGATCTGTGCTTTATGCTTTTACATTTTTGTTGTCTTTGCAGGCCACCTAGATCAGAGTCCAATCATAGTAGGAAGCAGATATGTTTTTTTGTCATTTTGTTCTTTATGTAGAGTGTATTTTAGATTCATTCTGCTTTACTGAATTTAAGTAAAACTGAGTTTAGTATTTGACACAATACATGGCATTTTCTTCGTTAGATTCAATGTACTATTTACAGTTCAAATTATACTCCATAGAGAAAGTCAATTGAGAAAGATTGTCAATTGGTATTTTTCTTCTAAGATTTGCTAGGAGTCTATTTTAAATTAGTACGAAATTGTTTTTTTTGTTTGTTTTTTTTGTTTTTTTTTTTTTAAAAAAAAAACAATGCCTTTGGTGTTAGTATTTTTAACCTACTATAAGGAGTACATATGGACCTGTCCAAATGGCTTTCACTGGAGAAAGCCACTTAGGCAATTTTTTCAAAGTTGTTATACTGTAAGCTCTCTCTGCTTATGATCACTCACAAAAGCAATAGAAATGATATTGTAGTTCAAAACAAATAACATTTAAGGCTGATACAGCATGAGAAAATACCCTTGAATTTAAACTTTTAGCAACCAATAACTAAAATCTCAGCATAATGTATTCAAATAGATAACTATAAGCATTGTTTTCAAATGTAAAGAAAAGTTAATACAATAAAAAAAGATTAACATAGAGAATCAGGGTGTGGTGAATTTGCCATCTGATCTATAGAATGTCAGCCTTAAAATTGTAAAAGTCACACAAAATAAATGTCAGCTCTGTTTTTACTATTATAAATACTATGACTACTAACGCTTTTACTTTTTTTCAATAGCTGGAAAAAATATGCCAAACCAAAATGAGCTCAATAAATGTTCTAACATAACCAAGGCAAATAAATTCCTATAGCCAAATCCTTTCACATTTAGATATCAGTCAATAGCTAAAAAATGCCATTTTTCTTTTTAGTGTTTAGCTGTTTTGTTCTTCCACATGGTTTTCATTTGTTAAAGGATGTGGCTTCTTTGAAAGACATTTTGACTTACAGCCTCTCTGTTGTATGGGTAAGTGAAAGCAAATGATGCTGTTGTAAAGTATAAAGACAAAATAAAATTTGCCATGGTAGCAAACAAGTATAAGCCTGTAATACACATAAATAATCTGGGTTAAATATCAGTGTTGTCAAAAGCACTGTTATATATTGCTGCTCTCATCATTCATATTTTGTTATAAATCACTACTTCTACAATTAAGAACCTTTACTGAGCAAGTTTTTTTTTTCCCAGATTCAAATTGCTTTTCTAATCTGAGTAGATCAGTGATTCACCTACCCACTAGTAGTTCAGATGCTGGATAATCTGTTTCAGCAAAGGCCCATGGTGTTCTGTCATCTACAAGCTAGATAAAATGTAACACAAACACAGACTGGGTGGGTCCTTCGGGTCACTGGGCAGAGGGTTGAACAGACTAGCTGAACAAGAAGTTTATTTTGTTAAGTCAACATTTTGTACTAGTGATCTAGATTTCACTCACATTGGTGGCAAGGTGCAAAAATCTTGGTATATTGCTTCAACGTTGTAGGAGCTCAAGTCACATCTGAGGAAGGAAGGGAAAAAAGATGGGGGGCAGTGTATAATGAGGGCTCTCATTTTCTTTGAAATTCTTTTAATTTTTGTTTAAATAATATGAGTATATTTTAAGAGACAGTATAGTATAACAGGTAAGAGCTTATGCTCTGGAGCAAGCTTCCAAGTCTTACAGCCGTGCCTCAACTTCTTCATCCGTAAAGTGGGAATAACACTAGTACCTACATTCTAATTTAGGGAATTAAATAAATTAATACATGTAAAGTTCCTATGACAGTTATTAAGCACATAATGAATGTTAGCAACTCTCACAGCAGTTATTCAGCCAGAATAAAACTGTCTACTTACAATTTACAGCTACATATATACAGTAAGTAGTGTGTAACTGATTGATTTCTTAAATTTCTGATAAGTGATAAAAATTGATTGCTATTAGGCAACCGTCAAATTTACATGAATGCCAGCTAGAGATATTGATCTCAGAACAATAAGAAAGATAAATCAAGATTGAATTACATAAGGCAGTGGTGATTAAGAGACTAGCTGAAAGAAAATTAGCATAACCAGCTATCTCCAGGGTTGAAAAAGCAGAAAAATGTGAGCTGGGAGAGCATTTTATCTGAGCCTCATTATTTGAAGCCCAATGTGAACTTAGGTAAAGTTGTTTTCTCTTTGGCCTGGATGGTCGAGGAAAATAGATTTAACATTGTCCAAGGAAAGCAACATGCAAAACCCAGAAAAGGAAATTAGATTTCTTAGGGATTCCAGGAAGAGACAAGTGGGATTGAAAAAAAGAAGCTCAAGTAAGCATACTGGAGAAGATTCTGATTCTAACTCTGCCACTCAGCTGCTGGATGATTAGGACAAGTAATGGTCTCTCTGATTATTGAATTTCTTATGTTTAAAATAGTTATGTTTGAATATTAGGCAATACAGATTGATGATCTGGGACCACATTTGAAGAGAGTTTTTTTTTTCCCCATGATGTTTAAAAAGTTTTTAATCTAAAAGCCTTAAAAAAGCTTTTATACATTCCCCACTTCCACCAGAGCTCCCCTATTCTATTCTGTGTTCCCCTTACTCTGTGCACTTGCTTTGTCCCTGACAGAATTTGAATTTGAAACCTCTCTACCTCTCTTTCTATTTTCTTTATTTTTTACTCAAAAATTCTATCAGTCTCTATACATAATGATATAATTAACAATAACACTGGCTAATTGTTGGGCTCTTTTTATGTGCCTGAGACTAACCCTCAAAACAGTCTTACAGTGTAAGTAACATTATGTTTATTTTACAGATGATGAAACTTAGGCTGAGGGATGCTAAGTGATTTGTCTAAAGACAGACACATAGCTTGAGAGTAGTAGGGTCAGGGTCCTAATTCTCACCTGACTTGAACCAAGGCTGAAGGTCTTTCCATTATACTACATTTCTTTAAATTATTGTTTGCTATTGTTATTTTCTTATTTATACACCTGAGTGGAAATATTTAGTCATCTGAGAGATATTCTCATCTAGAATGACTATTTTCTAATTATGCTGGAAATGAGGTGGTCTCTTTTATCAAGAGCAGACTATTTCAAGATTGGACCCTCCCAGTAGACTTAAGAGATACTTCTTCACCTAGACGTTGTAGAACTACATTTTCTACAAGTTGATTCTATTCTGTTACAGCAGATTAAAATGTGAAGTTGGAGTTATCCCAGTGTTTAAAATTACATTCTTTACTTCCATTTCAAAAATGGAACATCTTTTGTGTTTAAATTGTAATGTAAGTAATGAGGAGACAATAGTCACCTCGTTCAAAATTCTCAAAAACTCCTCAAAAGTTTAATTAAGCCAAATGTCTGGTGGGTTCACACAGGCTGAGGCTATGGTTACGAGGTAACCATACTTCTTGAAAGCTAAGGGTACAAGTCTGTGATGGATGCTCCATTTATGTATTTAAGTAATTTTGTTATTTCTCAGTAGCCATACTGTCCTCAGAACCATTATCTCCCAGTATCTGCTCCTTAAGTACTATCTGAATTATGACCATTTAGCACATTGAGGTAAACAACCCTACATTTATATCATGTTGATATTACAAAGCCAATACAGCTGGGGTAGACTAGATTAGCTTCATTAAATCTCATATATCAACAAAAATTTAAGATAACTACTAAGTCCAGAATCTAGGTTATGTGCGATAACAAAGTATGACGAAGACCAAGTCACAATGGCAATCTTGGTTTCTTAGCTACTAGCTTGAGCTTGTAGTACTGGATGTACTGAAAGTCTTGTTTTGACTTGAACGAATTAAACATGTAAGTCAATACTGGTGACTAACTGTATGATCTATAGGTCACAACTTTTAATTCTGTAATTTACTAAAATGAGTAAACTAAACTTTTTTTTTTGGATAAATACTCAGAATTGGAATTGCTGGGTCAAGTTTGTAATCATTTTAATGGGTACCCAAACTCCAGAGAAGGAGGCTGCTTATACCCAAATAGAAGTAAACCACAAAGCAGGCCCTATTTACCTTATGAAGTAATAGAATATATCTTCAGCATTTCTTGTTCATTGACTCTTATTCTTCACTGACTTATCCTCCTCCCTAGGTTATCTGAGATCTACTGCTAATGCTGTCTTGCCCACCTCTGAAAAACTGATTTGAACAGACATGTTTGTTAGTGACTCAGTGGGATAGTTCTCCCAGAGGATATTTTGTATAAAGAGTGGGCTTTGAGGAGACAAAAGGAAAGAGAGATTTTAGAAGTACTTGGAAAGGGTTGCTTCCTAAAAGGACTAACTCTAATTTTAAAAGAGTCATCTGGTGTGATAAATTCAAACATTCAAATTATAATGTAAAAAGTCCTTATTCAAATTCTGTCATTCAGAGAAAACTTCTGATTATAATTTGACTTTCATTGTGGTTGGACTGCTTAGAAAGAATGTTCTGGTTAAACCATGAAGTACCAGAATACATGGGCAGTTAAGTTCTCAGTTTTAATCCTTCAAATAGCATCTAGTTTTACCTGTTACATATCTATGAGCTTTAGTAAATGTGAGTTAGTTCCTGAGACACAAATCCATTCTCAGAATGTTCACAAATCACTTCTAAGTCTCAAACACTGAGGATGGGCCTGAAGGCATGATAAATCCATCAAGGAAAATGCTCTCTTTTAACGCCGTTTAGCAGTAATCAATTTGTTTTTCTAAGCTATAACCTTACCTTGCTATGAACCCATTCCCTCTGGAAAGTCTTTCATAACTTGTTTAGAAAGTGAGATTGTAAGAATCCCAGAACTTGAAAGGGAGATAGAGTTTGAGAAAGTAGTCTTTCCCATTACCTCTAGATCTTACTACCATGTAGGAAAATTGAGCCAGTTTGGGAAATCCGCTAATCATACTTCCAACATCAATGATTTCTTACATTAATCCAAGGAAAGATATTGATTCTGACAGTTGACAGTTTCTTATAATTGCATTTAATCAACGAGTTTATTTTAAAGCTGCCTGGAGTTCTTTCTGCATTCCACATAGCTGACTCTTAGCAAAGTCAGGAGTACTGATAGTCTTACTAAGACCTCATAATTTTCCAGGTAGTTTCCTGTCTTAGCCAATAAATCTCATTCTCTCTTCTCAAAAGACTTCCTGGGCAGTGTACCAAGTTGGGCTGATGTTTTGAAGATGGTCCGATCAATCCAAATAAGGAAATAGGTATTTGAAGTTTACTGTATAAACTTTATGGCATTAAAACATGGCTATGTGATTTGGGTGGAACACAGTAAAAGAAACACAAAGCATTTTGCTGCCTCTATACAACCCACCCTTCATGTGAGGAGAAAAAAAAAAGACAAGTTGGATTACCTTAGATATGTTTTGATCTTCCTGCAAATCCTGGCTGATAATAACAGATCAAGCAATATTTTCCACAAAAAGTTTTGTTTTGTGTTTTGTGATGGCACATTTTTTTTTTCTGATATGGAAGTAGCATTCTTTAATTTTAGGAGAGTTGTCATAAATATTGCACTTCTGAAAGACCAAAATGAGTGAGTCTATAGAGTGTTGTCAAAGAAATATATCCCATTGCTCATCAATTTAGTTAACATTATGGGTCAGCACTTTTCAGAAATAAAAAATTGGTTTTTTAAAAAATATAAAAATTAATTTCAAATATAGAAAATAAATATTTTCCTTTGAATCCATGCCTTTCTTAAATATGGACTATATAAATAAAGCATAAACTCTTGTTACAACATTACTATTTACAATTTGATGGAATTTAATGATTTTAAGAAAGTTTGAGTTTATTATCCCTATTTTATTAATGAGAGTTTCAAAGTAAAGGTCACAATTTTAATAATCCAGAGCTGTTTGAAAGTCAAGTCCAATGTCGTTTGTGTTCATTTTAATGGTAACCATAATATAGCAAATCTTTAGTGTAAGCAGTTGTTGTTTTCTTGGAAACTGATTTGTTTTCATTATGCCAGAATCTGAAAATAACTTTTCTATTTGTAAACTTTCTAGGATAATGTTTATTATATTGAAAGAATGCAGGAGTAGTTAACCTATAAGACTATAAAGCTCCAAACAAAAATAAGGAGAGCAAATTTTGCTCATAAAAATAGGAATGGAAGAAAATCGAGGTGATAGCTATGTTAACAATCCCTTTAAAACTTTGAAGCACTGTATTAATACAATGCGACTTCTATCTTATTTGTTCCTCCCAATGACCCTGTGAGAGAAACAAGGTACATAATATTTTTACTTTACAGATATGGAAAATGAAGCACAGAAAGCTTAAAGAGCTAATATCTGACAGCAAGTGAATGTTAGTAGGCATGACTGATTCCAAATATATGTATAAGTATGCTAATTTAGGCTTCAGTTGAGTTCACTGATGACATGTGCAGACATGCTTACCTCCATGCAAAAACAACTGGAACACAATCACATTACTCTGCTTTACCCTAAAACATTCACTCTCAACATGCAAGCTTACTTCATGTGTATGCATCTTGGTTCTTCTACTAACAAGCTAGATGACATTTTGCTCAAGTTATGATTTCTTATGTAGCCACTTTCCTTATTTATAATAGAAACAATCGACATTAAAGTTTGTGCCTTTGGGTGAGATTGCCTGAAAAGCACATAAATCTTAGCCTGGTACATAGCTAGTTCTCTACAAACTAGTTTAGTCAAATCTGAGTATGTATATATTCAGTGTACAGCTATGGATTAATGAGTCCTAGCTGGTTCTAGAGCAGTACAAATCCTGAAGGTCTATGTGGGTCTTCAATAATTATCAGTGATAGGTTGCCCTGAGGATACATATGACATTTTCTCATTCTATCAAAACCATTAGAAATGTGTGTTTACATGTTCTCATGTGTCTGCTTCAGATCCAGATAGTAGAGCTATCTCTGGCCCTCAATTTAAATTTGCATATTTGTTAAGGAATTTATTCATTTACCCATTCATTTATTTAATAAATATTTACTACTACCAACATTGTGCCAAACAGTCTGCTTTGTGCTGGGGCTATATCCATGAATAAGACAGACACATCTCCTCTTTTTGTGGACTTGCAGTATATTGGAAAGAAATACAATTAAAAATAACTATGAAAATTAAATTATATTAGGGGAAATTGGAGTTTGAGCATAGGACAACTTACAGGAGTCTAGTCTAAAGAGGATGGCCTCACTGAGGAAGTGAGCATGTTTAAGCAGAAAACTAAACGATGAGTTCGGTTAGCCATTTTTAAATAAAAGAAGAGAACCAGAACGTCTGGCAATGATTTTCTCCTGTGTAGTTACAGCTTTTCCCATGACATTTGAAATATACAAAGTCATATTTGAGTGCTTTGTTGTGACCACTGTATGTTACTGGAAATAAACTCAGGTCAGCAGAAATCATATATGACTACTACTCTTTCTTTCCAACTACTGGTAGACAAAACATCAGAATTCCCCCAAATGTATCCTGGAAATTCTTTTAAGTTATTTATGTCTTAGGATCATTGTTTAAAATTTTAAAAATGTTTATCTTTATATAAGAATGAATAATAATCGAAACAAGAACTACTGTACACTCAGTGCCTGCTACACGTCAATAAAGTTTTTGTATTCATTAATTTGGATCTTATTAACAACCCCATAAAGTTGGTATTTTTGTTATCATTTTCTACAAATAAAAATTGAGGTAGTTTAGTTTTCATTTGATTCTATTAATCATGAAGTTTTACTGTCATAAAATATTAGATGTACAGCTTTGTGCTAGTTGAAACATTTGACTATCCCCATTTTATAAATACCTTTTCATTATTAATTTTTGAGCATTTTTGCTTTTATAATTATAATCATATATTGGCTTCTCCTTTTTATTTTACACTTGATAATAGTAGTGCCCTACTAATTGTGGAAACCCAGTCTTTTTAACTCAAGGAAAGGTAAGAAAGAACACGAAGAGGTGAAGATGATACACAATCTTGTTATTAGTGGTTATTCATATGGTTTTTCAGGATAGCTCTACAATAATTTGAGTAACACTATAAGTCTTTGGAACATTATACTTGAAAATATGGAAAAAACTGAGGAATTCTAGTAAAACTCAAGGGGTTGAGGGGAACACAGCAGATTATCATGCATCCTCTGGGCAAGGGATTGAATCTTTAACCTGCTATCTATGGCACCTACATTATACTAAATAAATTCTTGGTGAAGTGAAGAACACACAAATGAAAAGGAAAGAATTCTGCAATAAGGAATGTGCTTAAAACAGTTATTGTCATCAATGCAAACGTACAGGAGCCATGTCTCTGTATAGTATTTTAGAAGCGTTGTCGAGAGTAAACAATTAATGGTAAGTTTCCTGAAGTAAAAATATTACCCTCCCCCACCAAAATACTTTTCAATTATAAGGCAATAAAATTACTAATTATTGCTGAAGTAAATGCCAAGAAAGTCCTTACATCTGTATATTAAATATAAAATATTCTATTACCTCTCAGATGAAAATGGAAAAATGAACCGAAATAACAGAATTTCTAAACAGTAATAACAATAAAAAATAGTACATATCAGAACCAATGGCATATATTTAAATAGTAGAGAGAGGAAAGTCAAAGCACTAAATGTTTTTAACATAAAAAAATGAAAAGATAAAAATTAATGAATTAACATTCTTACTGCTGCTTTCTTAGTGCCTAGGTGGAGAAGTGTGAGAAGAAGAAGGTGAAGGAAACACCAGCCCCAGATGGTTAGCAGGTAGTTAAGACTTCTGACTAAGGTGGAGTAACAGGGAACAGATTTTATGTCCCTCATATAACAATTAAAGAAATGGATAAAATATATAAAACAACAGTTGCCATGAAATTGGATGTCAGGAAACAAAGCACAGTGACCTCTGAGAGGTGGGAAATAAATAAGATGAGCCCTGCAGATTCCCCAAATTATTGCCTGGAGAAAATGTCTCACGTGCAGGGCAGGGTTGAGGGAAACCAGGCAGAGTCCAGAAGTCTTCATGAGCTAAAGTGATGAAACTTGTAGTCTGAGGAGGCCAAGGCAGCTATGGTTCACTGGGTAATAAACTGAAGAAGAGTAAGCTGCACAGAGAGATAACATCTAAGATATGGACAGAGTCTCTGTCAAGCACTGAGTATTGGTTATGCATGTGACAGCATATCTGGAGCAAGAGGAATGAATTACCTGAAAGAATGAGAAGGAACAATCTTTAAAGCCAAGATAGAGTTACTATCTTGAGTGGAAAATTTTACAATTCGTTGAGCCTCAGGTAGAATTCTGAGGGTTGTTGTTCCCTCCATAGTAGGGAAAATTAACACTAGAGTAAATTTTGCTCTGACCCCAACTAACCTTAAAAACAAGAACTGAGTAGATAAAACTGATTCTAAGTAATAAACACTTTCAAGAATAAAGCTCAAGAATATTTACAGGAAGACAAAAATATTCAATACCCCAAAATGTAAAATTTACAATGTCTGGCATCTAATCGAAATTAACAAAAATACAAAGAAACAGGAAAATACTACACATAATAGATTCCATTCAACGAGAAGAAAAATCAATCAACAAAACTGACTCAGAATTGATACAGATGATACAATTAAAGAGTTATTTTAACTGGATTCCATATATTCAAGAAATTAGAAGAAAGACTGGTTATATTAAGTCAAGAGTTGGAAGATATTTTTCAAATTACTCAAATTGAATCAGTGATAAAAATTACAGTGTTTGGGTTTTGGAGAAACATGGTAGAGTAAGAAACATCCCCAGATCTTTCCCCCTGAAACAACAATAAGCTGAACATCTAAAACTCAACAAAAAACACCAAAACCGCACACCAGCAGTCTGAGCGTGGGATCTGTGCGTAAGAGATACCACAGGTCAGAACCTCAGGTGTCGGTGGTGGCCTGGGAGAAATAAAGAAGCTGCCACTTGCAGCAGCTAGAGCTCCCTGTATGGGGAGGAGGGGAGGAGAATGTGCAGTGAGTTCCCTGAACAGCCCTGCCTGGGAGAGTTGTTAGTTCCATGCAGCCAGTGGCAGGACCAAATCATCGGGTCGGAAAGCAGAGAAGAGGACAGCAGAGAAACAACAGTTGACTTTTACTTGCCATGGTTGCAAAACCAAGGCTGAGCCACAGCCCCCAAACCCCAACTCAGACAGAGGGTCCCTCTCCTCATACCCTCCGAACATGATCAACGCGGAACCCCAGAGGATGCTGAGCAAATGCTACTGAAACTTTTGATAACACTGATAGGAACCGAAACTGAAGGTAGTGAGCGTGATTGAATAGCTACAAGAAAATAAAAAGGCATTATTAAGGCTTTTTTTTTTTTTAATAAAGTAAGGATCCAAGAGGCTTAGATGCCACCTATTGGAAAACAAAACAAAAAAAAAGCACCTTCTTTGCAGCAGGCTAAAGAAAGACCTTTATATAATACCCTTTCTTTCTGGAAAAAAAGCAGAATACATTTACATTAATGATCAAGTGGAAAAATAGTCCATTAAACACCATGAACAACCAAGGTGACAAGGCATTTCAGAAATAAAGAGAAAAATCTCCAGAAAATAAGCTTACGGGCATAGAAGTATGCAACTTAAATGACAGAACATTCAAGATGGTACTTCTAAAACAAATCAGTGAGAGTCTAAATGGATCATATCAACAATTTCAGGAACTGAAAAAACAACTAGATGAGCAGAATGAGTACTTTAGCAAGGAGGTGAAAACCCTCAAAAAGAACCGAATAAACCTTCTAGAGATAAAGAACACACCGCAAGAGTTAAAAAGTGAAATAACAAACTTGGGAAATAGAGTCAACCAAATGGAGAAAAGGATAAGTGATATCGAAGACAGAAATTTGCAATAAATTAGAAGGAAGTAGAGAGAAACCGAAGAATTAAAAATAATGAAAGAGAAATACAAGAAATAACTGATACCATCAGGAGAAGAAACATTAAAATAATGGGCATTATCAAAGGGAGGAAAAGGAGCAGGAACTAGAAAGCATTTTCAGTCAAATAGATGACAAGGATATCCTAAATCTAAGGAATTAACTGGAGCTTGGAATTCAAGGAGTCAAGAGAACACCCAATTATCTCAACCCAAAAAGGCCTCACCAAGACACATCATATTAAAAGTATTAAAAATCAATGACAAAGACAGAATTCTCAGGGCAGCCAGGGAAAAGAAGATGGTAACCTATAGAGGAAAACCCATTAGATTATCGTCAGACTTCTCAGCACAAATCTTACAAGCCAGAAATGAGTGGAATCAAATATTCAAACTATTAAATGAAAGGAACTACCAGCCTAGAATAATATATCCAGCTAAGCGCTCCTTTAGATCTGAAGGAGAAATACGGACCTTTCCAGAAATACAAAAATTGAGGGAATTTTCCACTATGAAGCCTGCACTACAGAAAATACTGAAAGAAGTCAGCTCGCCTAAAACAAAATGACAAAAAAAATGCATAATTAGGAATAAGATGAGTAGCAGGCTAATAAAAGCAGAAGAACGCAACCCTTACTACGAACAGGGCATTATAAGCTTAAATAATAAGAGAATTGCTATAGCAAGATAGTAATGAACATTCAGCATACACAGGGACAAAATGAGATAACAATGACTGAAAGGGGGAAGATTCAAAGATCCAAGTTTGCAAAGGGGAATGGAGATAAGGCACACAAAGAAGAAAAAAGATGACTGTATATTACAACTATCCGTTTCATATTTGTAATGGTAAGCACAGGCTAAAGATTTAGAACCAAAGCATATAGCATAAAACAAAAAGGACCAAAGGAAAAAACCACAAAAGCCAACCAAAATAAAGAAAACAGAAACACAAGGATAAGGAAGCAATGGAAACACCAAGCTACCAGAAAGCAAAAGATAAAATGACTATAAGAAGATCTCATAGTTCAATAATCGCCCTAAATGTAATGGACTGAACTCACCGATAAAAAGGCACAGAGTTGCAGATTGGATCAAAAAAAAAAAAAAAAACCCAACCAAAACCCAACCATACGTTGCCTCCAGGAAACACATCTCAGCTCCAAAGACAGATGTAGACTCAAAGTGAAAGGGTAGAAAAGGATATTTCAAGCAAATGGCATTCAGAGAAAAGCGGGAGTAGAGGTACTAATATCAGATGAAATAGACTTCGAAATCAAAAAAGTAAAGAAAGATACTGAAGGACACTTCATAATGATAAAGGGAATCATGCGCCAAGAAGACATGACACTTATTAATATGTATGCTTCCAATCAGGGAGCCCCAAAATATATAAAGCAATTACTAATAGAACTAAAGGGAGAAACAGACCAAAACACTATCGTAGTAGGGTACCTAAATACCCCACTGTTGGATCCAAACAGAAAATCAATAAGGAAAAAGCATTCTTAAATGACACATTTGACCAAATGGACATAATTGACATTTACAGACCCTTCCATCCCAAAACATCTGTTTATACATTCTTCTCTAGTGCAAATGGAATGTTCTCGAGAATCAACCACATACTGAGACTACAGCAAAAGAAACCATCAACAAGGTAAAAAGACAGTCATCTGAATGGAACAATATATTTGCAAGCAACATCTCCAATAAGGGCCTCATATCCAAAATATACAAAGAACTTATACAACTCAATAACAACAAAAAAATCAAATGATCCAATCAAAAAATAGGCAGAGTATCTGAACAGACACTTCTTAGAGGACATACAGATGGCCAACAAATATATGAAAAGGTGCTCATCATCGCTAGCTATTAGGAAAAGGCAAATCAAAACCACAATGAGATACCATCTCACATCTTTTAGAATGACTCTAATCAATTCCTTAAAACTAAGAATTGATCTACCATATGATCCAGCAATCCCTCTACTGGGTATTTACCCCAAAGACTTGAAAAACCATATCTGAAAAGATATTTGCACACCGATGTTCATAGCAGCATTATTCACAGTGGCCAGGACATAGAAGCAATTGAAGTGTCCTACGATAGATGATTGACTAAAGGAGCTGTGGTACAAATATACAATGGAATATTACTCAGCCATAAGAAGAGATGAAATACTGCCATTTGCAACAATATGGATGGACCTCGAGATAATCATGCTAAGCGAAATAAGCCAGACAGAAAAAGTTGAAAATTACATGATATCACTTATACATGGGATATAAACCTAAAAGCAACAAACGAACAGGACAAACAAACAGATTCGTGGACATGAACTACAGACTAGTGGTTACTAGAGGGTAGGTAGTGGGTGGTAGGTGGTAGACGGGGTAACGAGGGTCAAATATAGGGGACTAAGAGGAGGTTGAAGTGGGTCTCAGGGATCAAATATATGGTAGCTGAAGGAACTGGACTTTGGGTGGTAAACACACAATAGAATGTATAAATGTCAAATTATAATATACACCTGAACTAGCAGAGGGAGGAAAAGTCAAAGCATCTGAAAATTATATAATTATATTAACCAATGTTACCCCAATAAACCTAATTTTTAAAATGTTAAAAAAATTATAGTGTTTGAAAAGAAAAATACACTGTATAAGATTAATAGCAGATTAGGTGTTGAGAAAAATATTAGTAAACAATGAACTAACAATAGAATCTACCCAAAATTAAAGAGAGAAAAAAATGAAAAAAAAATGTATAGTAATTCTGTGACCTGAGGAATAACTTCAGACAGCCTAATATATGTGTAATTTGATTTTACAAAGGAGAGATAGGGACAGAAAAAAACATACAAGGAGAGATAATGGCTTAAAATTTTCAAATTTGATAGACCTTATAAACCCATAGATCCAAGAAGCTAAATGAACTCAAAGTGTAAATGTATAAAAAAAATTGCACCAAGGCACATTAAAATCAAATTCCTTAAAACCAGTGATAGAAAATCTTAAATGCAGCAGGGAGGGAGGAGGAGAGAGAAAATACATTATTTATCAATAAACAAAGATAAGGAAGACAACATATTTTTGGTAGGAAACAATACAAGACAGCGGTGAAACGTTTTTAAAGAACTGAGAGAAAAAACTGTCAACTTAGAAGTCTTTACCCATCGAAATTATTATTCAAGAAATGAAGGCAAAATAAAGACTTTGTTTAATATAGCCAAACTGAAATAATTCATCACCAGCAGACCTGCACTATCGGAAATATTAAAAGAAGTAATTCAGGCAGAAGGAAAATTATATCAGATAGAAACCTGGATCTACACAAAGGAATAAAGGCTAACAGAAATAATCAATATGTTGGTAAATAGAAAAATTAATTATTTAAATATCTTTAAAATACAATAAACTATTGAAAGCAAAACATACATAGAAGCATAATACATAAGAGGAAAATTAATAAATTATATTTCATAGAAATTAAGTATGTTTGTTCTTCAAATGATTTTCCTAGTAGAATGAAAAAGCAAGCAACAGAGTGGGAGAAAATACTTTCAAAGCATCTATCTGATAAGACGTATGCAGAATATATAAAGAACTCTCAAAACTTGATGATTAGAAAGTAAACAATCAAGTAACAAAAATAGACAAAATATTTGAACTGACATTTTATTAAAGAAAAATATATGAATGGTAAATATACATTTGAAAAAATGTTCAACATCAGAAGTCTCATTAGAGAAATGCCAATTAAAACCACAGTGGGATACCACTATGCACCTATTAACATGTCAAAAATAATCAAGACTGACCATGCCACCTGAGGAATTGGAACTCTCATACTCCTCTAGGGGGAATGTAATATGGTACAATCACTTTAGAGAACTTTTTTTGACAGTTTCTTAAAGGTTAAATATATACTCACCATATGATTTAGCCATTCTTCTAGTTAGTTATCAATGAGATATGCCCATACAAAGATTTTTACATGAATGAGCATTGGTGCATGATTCATAATAGCCCCATATTGGAAACAACCTAGATAGATACCCATTAACAGTCTAAAGAATAAAGTAGCAGTGGTACAGACAAAGAATACTACCTAGCAAAAAAGCAATGAATTGCTGATACCCATTACAACATAGATGAATTCTGAAAAGATTAGGCTGAGTGAAAGAAGTTTGATAAAAGAGTCCATAGATGATTCTATTTATACGAATTTCTAAAAATGAAAATTAATTGATAGTGAAAGAAACCAGATCTGTGATCATCTCACAATGAAGGGTTGGAGAGAAGTAGAAGGAAGGTTTCAGGAGATAACAAGAAGATTTCTCCGGGTAATGAGCATGTTCATTATCTTTTGTGTTGGGTTCGTTTATGGGTTTTACAAGGGTAAAACGTAAATAGTACACTTTAAATAAATGCATATTTTAACGTATGTCAGTAGTTCCAAATTAAAATGTAAAAATAAATGAAATAATGAATTAAATACTCACATCCTAAAAAAGCAAGATTAAAAAACAAAAATTAAACTGAAGTCAACTCAAGGAAGAATTATTAAATATAAAAGTAGAGATCAATGAGATAAACAATTAATATTTCAAAATGCTTTTATTATGAAAATAAAGTTAATAGACAAACCAACAGCTAATTTCATAAAGGAAAAGGGAAGGAGAAGCAAAATTATACAAAATAAGAAATATAAAGAGGTAAATAACCAATAAAACATTAAAATCTTATTTCACAACCAATTCTAGAAATTTTAATACTATCCATATCTTCGTTTCGTTGGGCCCATTTCTTCTTAGAATCAACAGCAGCTGCAACAACTGTTTAGAAATTAGATGCACATAAACGTGTGGATAAGAATATTTTGACGTGGACATGGCTCATGGTAATAAAAAGCAGATTATTTTAGTTGTTTTTTATTATTTTTAAATTTCCAACACACAGCATGCCCCTTTCATGCCTGTATCAGGTAAGATCACTCCCATTGCCCCACTTTCAATCCACCACTACATCCAATTACTTTCTGAATATTTCCTATTGAATAGTTTATTTTCATTATTTCCAAAAGCTTTGACTTAGTCTCTGAATATTTCTTTCTTTTTTTTTTTTTTTATGTCATGGATGAACTACTTTTTCTTAATTCTTTGAGGATACTAATTTTATATATTTTGAGGTTTTTATTTCGCTTTTTTCATTGACTTTATTTTATTGATTCTTTTCTGTTTTGCTTTAAAAATTTTTTCATTTTATGTTAGAAACTTTATTCTAGTGTGTGGAGGTCTTTGGTTTATTAAAACTTAAGGGAAAGCACTAAGAACACATTTGGAAGGTCTGTATCCCTGTGGCTGATTTTCCCAAAGGTACAGGGGGATGGAGATATTGAGTGGAGAAGCAACAAATTAATTAGAGGAGCCTTCCCCCAAGTCAGTTTCATAAGTGAGGGCTTTTCTAATCTTCTGCACATGATGGGGATTAAAAGGTGGAAAGTATAGACCTCACTGTCTTCTTGAGAGTTAAGTAGGAGAAAGGGCCAGGGTCTTCTTACTCAGACATTCTGATTTATTGACTTTCACTTTATGATCCTATTTTCAGTGGCTACTACTGATCCTCCTTCTTGACTGATTTCTTAGTTCCAGAGACCGTCTATCTTTCAACTTCTCTAAGCTTCTGTGATGATAAGGGAGGGGGTGAGACTTTCTTGCCTGCTATGCCAGGAGGGGATGGAGGGTAGTTCTAACTGGTCCTCATACAGGCTTTTACATAATTCTCAATTCTACTCCACACCAACACCTTCATGCACCTAGTGCCTGTAGTTTTCTTTCTCCTCTGCAAAGAACACTTGGGCATCAAACTCTTCTGCTGAAACTAGTGATTAACAATCTGCTTTACATCTTCTACAGTTTTATGGATTTCTCTCTACTTCATTTACTTCCTAGTTCTCATTGCCCTTATAAGTTTATACAATTTTTATTCCTTCACTGTTATTTCATTGGACTTTGCAGAGAGAAGAGAGGTAAATGTCTGTGTTCAATTTATCATATTTAACCAGAAGCTTAGGCTCTTCCTCTATGACACAATTAAAATAATAACACTAAAATTTATATATTAAAGCTGCCTGTAATTTTCAAGTATTTTAGTGAGATATTTTTGCCTTAATTACTAATACTTGGTAAATTTAACTTGTGTTAGACGAGAGAAGAAAACGTCTCTTAAAAAGCCTCCAGACACATGTATTTTATATTTATTTTATACTATATGTATGTTAAATATATTTAAATTAACAATGAAACAAATATATTTATACAACCTGTATTCAAAGTTGAATAAGTAACCCCCAAATAATGAGAATGAAAAGGAAAGGAAAAACATGTTGTATCAAGAAGAGATTAACTTTTTTTCCCCCACACTTCACTGGTGCACAAATGAGCAATCTTTCTTTGTAATGCTTTTGGCATTTCACATTCATAGCAGATCAACACTAGAATATTTTCTTTCCCTGATTTTCCATTTCTTTGCTAACTTTGCTAGCATTATGGAGACTGGCTGTATTACTCACCAGTGGTGGAATAAAGTAGTTGAATTGAAATTTATTTAAATTAAATCTAATATTCCAAAGATATGAACCATGGAACCATGTTTTTACAGTATTACCACAGCACCCACGAGGTATTATATAATCAGTTAGATGCAGGTATGTGTTTATCAATTGGTCTTTTCTCATCTAGGAATACTTTTCAGGATTGTATTGTTTCTCTTTCAGTTCAGTAATTTAGTTCAGAAAAAAATCTTAAATTTCCTCTTTCCAGCCCTACTCCCAGCCTTCTAGCAAAAATAAAGTAATAAACAAACAAACAAACAAACAAATAAATAAATAAAAGAAAATTGATTGTGCTCTAGGGCAATGTCCTATACAGTTCAAGATAATATTTAGATATTTTAAGAAAAATGTTTACTTTCAAGGTGAAAGAATGTCTATATACCCTTTCTAGAAAAAATATTTTTATTTCAGCTCAGTAGTAAAATATGACATAGCTCAGAATTCCTGATCATTTAATAAAGATATTTACATGCTCTTATTTTCCTTCTGGAACATTTTATTTACTGTTTTACTACTCTATTTTTAAGTAGCTAAAATATCTTCAGAAAATTATTAACTAGCCTATAACTTCATTTTACTCTTCCAAAAGGATAAAGACTGTAGAGTATGAATTGTTTTAACGTGCATATTACGATCACATGATATGATTTGTTGCAAAATAGTAATTTTTTTTCTGTCTCCTGTCCAAACCTGTAGAATATTCCTTTCTCTAATCTTAGATTTTTTTCTTTAATTCCAAATCCACAGAACCTTGGCTTAGTGCTTTTCACATATTCCAAAGAGAAGAGTAATCTAAAAAATATTACAGAAAAATAAAAGGCATTAGACTGAAGAATGTTACTATGGATTGTATTTTCTATTTCAAAGAAAAAACTGCTCTTTTTTCCAGTGTCATAATTTATTTAGTTCTTTCTTCATTTTCTTTTGATCTTAGATTTATGAAACTATCCAGAATCATATTCTCTACTTTTCCTATAATCATTTCTTTTAAACATATTTTCTTCTATAGTCCCCATTCATCTCATCAACTAAATTAGGAGATGAAACTAACCAAAATCCTTCCTCTTCCATATACTCTGCAGTCAATTAATTGCTAAGTTTAATGCATTTTGCTTTTTAAAAATATCTCAATTCTATTCACTCTTTGTCTTCTTTACCCCATCTTAGTTCCTACAATAGTCCCATGTTGCCAATGTGCTCTCTACAAAATGAAATACCCTTGAGAAGTCACATATTGTCCACAGCATAAATCTAAGCTCTTTAGTGTGAAAGACAAAGCCAATCTTTCTTTGTTCCTGCCTACCTGTTCATTGTTTTGTTTTTCCCTTTGCACCAAGGGTATACTCGGTTTTTAAAAGATACAATGCTTAAAAGCTCCTTGCAACCCTCATACAACCAAAACAAACTCTTTTTTTTCTGTAATAAAGAGTGAGTTTAATTAACCAAAACAAAGTTTTTTAGATATATGAAAGAGAAGATTCCAGGTTGCTGTTGTTGGCTCATATCTTTCAAGGGTGAGATTGACATTACAAAAAATAGAAGATAGATGCCTCTTTATCCTAAATAAATGTCTATAGTTCTAGGCACTGCCAGAAGGCTTTCATAGATTCCCTAGACATCTGCAGAATTGAATCCATTAGTTTGGTCTCATAGAGCAATAGAAAAGGTTCTATATGAAAGCAATAAAAAGTTACGCCAAATGCAAGGTCAACTCTGATTTCGTTGGTGATTTCTCAGCCTCAGCGAGGCCACCTTAAGCCATGTCTGGAAGTAAATTCACATGTGTTTGTGGTAGCAGCATCTTAGATGATTCCCAATGATCTTCACTCTGATATTCATGTACTTATACAAGCGTTTCCCCTTGAGTGTGCTGGATATAGTGACTCACTTTTAACTAATAGAATACAGCAGAAAGGGTAGTATGTCACTCTTGAGTCTAGGTTACAAAAGCTAGTGGCTTCCATTTTGGGTACTTCATCTTAGATCACTGACATGTTATGAGCAACTCTGGGGAAAGGCCCACTTGAGTGAGCTTGGAAGTAAATATTTTGGTCCCAATCAAGACTTGAGATGACTGAAGCCCTGGCCAAAAGCTTGACTACAGTCTCTTGAGAGACACTGAGTCAGAGGCATCTAATTAAGCTGGACCAAGATTTTTGATTTTGACTCACGGGAACTGTGAAATAATAAAAGTTTGTTGTTTTAAGGAGTAATTTGGGCAATTAATAACTAATACATTGTTCTTCACAACTGTCATGCCTCCATGTACTGCACTGGCTGCCATTAGCTTAATTACACTGATAAAATATTGAACTACTTTAGAAATACTCATACTCATTAGGTTGTTTCATTTCTTCTAGCTCCTGCACATGATTTTCTTCTCCCTAGACTGCCCTTCAACTCCACTTGTTCTCTAGATCTCCCAAGATGGTAACCTTACATAGTACTTTCTCCATATTATTTTCATGCATTATATCTACTGTTCAGAATCTACTGTAATGCTTTGAGAGATATGCTGACTCTAAATATATAGCTTAATTCTATGTACTTCTTTTCTCTGTTTAGAGATGACACCTACTTTTCCAGGTGCCTGTTTTATTTTTAACTTCTGAAAGCTTTAAAGTGAAAATTAAAGCACATATTGAAACAGGTACAAGGTAGTTCCACATTGCTAAAGTAAATTTTAACTCACAATATGTGGGTAAACAAAAACAGCCACAGTAAAATCACCAGATCTTCTGCATTTTAAAAATGCCCTGTAGCAATTTCCCTTGACAATAAAAAGGAAGGCATGCATGAGGAAATGCACAATAACGGCTTGTAAAATAACTTTCAAATTACAAGGAGTCAAGCATTCTGGTTTTTATCAAGGCCCAGTGACCATTACCAAGCTTTAATGGGTGCAGGTGCAGTTATTTTTTCACATGTTTTTATTTTCATTTAATCCTGTTATCACTAGCTGTTACCCAGTGCCCGCTCCATGTGTTTGCCCTCATCATCTCACTCATTTAGCACTGCTATGGCAAGCTCAAATTGAGAAAAAAATTCCTTGATTTCACCATGATCAAATAGTGAGTGACCTTGTATTCTTAAGTTCATTGGCCTGATTCTATGGAAGGCTTTTGTTGATTGATTTTTATCAGCTATTCATGCATTTTCTCGTGTTATGATTATTACCTGTTCACTGTCTAGGTTTAGAATTCTAAAAAAATCCCCAACTTCTTAAATTTTCATCAAGTCTTCATGTGGCCCTTAGCAGATTTATTTTTATAATTTATAATTTTTAATTTATCAATTTGTCATACTTTTACTATGATATAACCTCCAAATTACCTCATTACTAAAAGCTTCTATAACTTTTCTCTCTGTTATAGGCAATTTCTCCTTTAAAGTGCTGTGCAAAAATTTCCCTGCATTAAAAAAAACAATAGTGTAGATACTCTAAGCAGGAAAAGGCCAATCTGATTGGAAATGTTCCAGAAAGAGTGGAATATTTGAAAGAAATGATTCAGTTTCATGTCTTTCCTTCATAAATTTTGCTGTTTACTTGGAGAAAAGCCATAGATACCCTGTATCTAGGGAATTTGCTTTAGAATCACACACCTTGAACTGTGAGTTCTGCTCACTGTTTCCAGATGCATAGAATGACCTGCTGCTTATTCTTCTATTACACATTAACCTTAGTTCCTCAGCTTTTTGGTAATTAAGAAATTGCCTTCATCTTTGACTGGAAATACTGAAGACAGTGAGATCACATAGTGGGTCAATTAGAAAATGCATCTGAGTTTTCATCTACTTAGCCAATAAAAAGAACAAACAACAACCAGAGAGAAATTCTTTCAAAACACTATAATCTTTGATTCTTACTGTTTCAATCAACTTTTAGAAGCAGAGCATCAATTGCCAGTAATAATTTTCTTTCTCTTTTTTCCCCATGAATTCCTCTTCTAACTTTGAGATCAACCTGTCTCCTTGAAAAAAGTCTTCTCTGATACCCTTCTGGAGTCCCCACACTAAGTACTTATTACAGCACCTTGGTTTTGGTTTACTTTATGTGTCCCTCTAGACTTAGAGCTCATACCTCTCTGCACTTCTTTTGTTAGAAAGAGTCCTTATGTAGTAGATTCTCAAGGAAAGAAAGCAAAAGGGAAGAACTTCAATGTAAATTTTTCCTTATCTGCCAATAACCGTGACAATTATTTTAGCATTGTTTTCTAACTCTTGATGAGTTATAAGCCTTATTGAAGTGTTTGGTATAGGTTATCTTCAAAACTCCTGGGATTATACATTTATACTGCCAAATCAGTATTAATTGGGTCCCCATCAGTGATGTGACTACAGTCACTCATCAGTATGTGGCAATAGTTCTGAGACAGTAATGTAATAAATTCTGTATACAATAATTTTAAAGCCTACATAAATCTATCAGCTTGAATTATAAATAAAAATCTATGAATGGGTATCAAATATGAATTAAAACTTGTAAAAGCATGCAAAGAAGCTTTTACTGAACTACTAAGTTACTCTTTTAACTTATGCCAGTTTTAATGAACAGCTAATATTGTCTCAGCTTAGACATAGGACATTAAACAGGGAATAAAATAAGAAATATAGATAGTTCTTATAGAGAAAATAAGAGATTGTCTAATGAACGGGATTATATACATTGGTTTGTTTTCTTATTCATTCAAGAAATAATTATTGAATTTGTAACATTCAATAATTATGTCATAAGGTGACATTCTAGTACTAGGCTGTAGCAGGAGATAAAACAAATCCCCTGCCCTCATGGAGGTAAAATACCACTAATGGAGATAGACCATCAACAAATCTGTAGACTGATAATAAACAGATACACAGACAGATAGACAGACAGACAAAATAATGTTACCTTTGATTGGTGTTATGAAGAAAAATGAAGGGTCAGAGAAAAAGTGGGCTATTTGGGTAGGTGGTAAGGGGAGAACTCTTTCATAAAGAGTTCTGAAAATGTCTTCTACAAGTGAGATAATTTTAAAGACTATATGACTTTAGAGAAGAGTGAGAGTAGGAGACTAGATGTGGATGTCCAGGGAAGCCAAAATATATTGGTCTTAATTCAGTATGACATGTAGACAGCCCCATTGTTCTATGTTTAAAAGCTCAAATCAAGACAAATTCATCTCAGAAACAGAGGCAATGTTGTATCTTATGGGAACTGTAACTCTCTCTGGCAATTCAATTGTCTTGGCCTTTTATGTATGAAAAGGTGATTTGGATATATTTGAAGAGAGTACTGTTTATGAAAAAAATTTAGATATTATGTAAAAGATTTCACACTAGAAAGTGTGAATTCAGTTGACTTAGTTGCATCAAGTTGATTCAACTTGATTGTGTAACTTGTTACTAAATTTAATTTTTATCTTATGTCATTAAAAGTTATATAAATATGTATATGTGTGTTTATATACGCAATACATTTAAGTTAAATATTGTGTGTTTCATTCATAGAAAGTTTCAGCCTACTTTCCAAACATTATTTTGTTAATGATCATTGAAGTATCAGAGCTTTCTTGATGTAGATTTTCAAATAATTAGTTAATTATAAGCAGTGGGGTATTATTTTTATTTCTAAGAAGAAGTTGGATTTAAGTCATTAGGCGTCTTTTTCAAGTTTAGGTAATGTTTTCAGTCAAGAGAGAATTGTTCTCTTCACTAGCAACTTCTTCTCTAAGTTGTATTTGAGAGGACATGTTTTTACCCCTGAAACTAAATCAAACTGTTTCACTTCCATTTAGCGAAATTTCAATTAAAAAATAAAAGGAGATAGTAAATATTAGTTTTTGAAAGCATATATCTAGATAGATAAAACAATTCTCATTTTCTTTTCTCACGGAGATCTAAATTCTTGGCCCAAATCTCTTTAAAATAACTATTAAATATGCATTTAAATTTATAAATACACTCAACTTCAAAGAAGTAATACATTTTCATGCATGGTCATAAGTCAGGTTCCACACTACATTAGCAATGCTCACTGTTGGTACAAAAGTCCTTGAATTTCCTCCACTAATCCTGTAACTTAGCATGTAAATGCTAATGGAGCAATCTTAAGCCAGCACAGAAATACTCAGCAAAAAATATTTGTAGAACTGTGATTTATAGACATATAAATTATTGCTAGAAATAATAAAAAAATAAGAAGGAAAAATTTAAACATTGCAACCCAACTTAATTCTTTAGCTAAATTTATATGAATATATATTATTTCCATATACACACACACAGATAGGTTATCTGACCCTGTGGTCAACTTTCAACCTCTGATAAAATAGGAAATGCATTTGACCATAGCCATTAATATATGTGGATAAATAATTATAAACATAAGTTCAAATTGTATTTTGAGTCCACGGTAGATAATATAAAACCAGTTTTCACAAACTAGTTTCTAGTTTAACCTAAGGAGAGATTTTAAAAAGATACTATTCAACTGCTTAGTGGTATTTGAGAATGGGTAGAATTGAAATCTATAAAATATGACTTAATTTGCCATATGTCAGAAACCATAAAAGCAAATGTATCTAAAAGTCTCTTATACTTACATGTCCAACACAAGTGGTATTTTTCATCATTTATAGTAAACATGATTATTGCCAGATTGTAAGTATGAACTCAGGCTGTTCCTTGGGAAATTTAGTTCAATCTGTTTGCAACTCTTTACAGATGTGAGTTTTTCATAAAGATAATATCTTTGTGCTTTTTGACAAACTGTAGATTAGATTACTTCATTTATCTCTTAAAGGTATATAATAACATTACTCATATAATTCATGTTAGGACAGAATGTTCATGATTTCCTGTAAAAAAAAAAAAAGACAATAGAGAAAAGGGTAGGAAAATAAGATGGTAGTTTCTTTACAAAAAAATTATCTTCTTTTAAAGACAGCAATATCATGATTTTACCAGAGTGCTCTTGCTGCCTTTCCACTCTCTGGATGTCCTAAAATCCAAAGACAGTGTGCATCTTTCAGGTCATGGTTGTACTGCCTGCTGTGTTCTGTATCTCGATTTGTGGCTCTCCGCCAAACCTGACCAGAGGTGTTTGCTATGGTTCACAGGAACTGGGGTGGGGGGGTGGGGGGGGGTGGGGGGGTGGGGCGGGGTGTGGGGAGTGTACAATAGATGGCTAGGCACCCATCTCCACTTTCGAAAAGCTTGACATACATATTTTACTAATGCAGGTCAGCACTAACAATTTGCATGTATGATACCACTTTTGGCAGATAGTCCTGCTTCTGTGCATATGAGCACTGCTTCTCTCTGACCTTTTATAGTTTTCTTCTTTTTCTTTTTAAGGGCTGTTCACTTTATTAATTCCTATTAACTCAGATTTTCCCAGCATATAAATTATTCCTTAGGGATCATTTATATGGTTGATAGTAAATTGATTTGTTAAGAATTTGACCACCTTTTATAATAATGATGAACTTCAAAATTTTCCTGAATTTGAAAAAGTGAATGTCATGATTGAAAAGTACCTGAATTATCTCAGACCATTTAAAAATATATATTATACTATTCAGCTGGTTGGGGAGTTGGGTTGGTCACCTTATATATGGCAGTGAATACTCCTAAGAGATAATAAAACATTTCTGATAGATGTAGAAAGACCTTCTGAACTAAGGTTCACACAATCAAAGAGGGGTTTTCGCATTATGTATTTCAATCAAGACAAAGCCAAACAACTCACCTGGCTAAAATGATTGGAAAAAAAAACAGATAAAAACTGACTTCGAAATGAAGACTAAACATACCAAGTGTCTGAGCAAACTCCACAATGTAAGCAGACATTGAATCACAGAAAACAGCGTGAATTAGGAGTGAGAAAGAGAAATCTTCATAAATGGTAGCTGCACATCACTGTGTTGTAACACCTCAATACTTATGTTTGGTGATTCATCCAGATGCTATGGGTCTAGTTTATCTTGTAGTGAAATCTTAAAGGGGTATTTTTAATCTGCTTCACATGCCCTCTGAAAGTTTTCAGATGGTTATAGGCAGAGGAGTAAAATTCTATTTTATGTGTTCAAAAATGATGTTTGAACAAGATAGCAATATATTTTAAGAGCTTACATATATGAAAATCTTTCACTAGACTTGATATCATTATCTCATTTGATCCTAACCTAATCCTGTAAGTTATCTGTTGTTATTCCCATTTTACATATAAGGAAACAGACTGAGACTAGATAAGGAGTTCGTGAAAGGTCATGCCTTGATGATAAATATAAAACTAACGATATAGGTTATATGAAAATAATACTATTAAAATGACCAGCAGACTCAAACAGAATATGAACTAAACCTTAATTAAGTTGCAGGTTGGAATATTGCTATTATTGATATGATGCACAAAATGAAACTGCCTTTATGTATTTCTAGTAAGTATTCACTAAAAATATTGCATTCAGTTTGACCATTATGATTATAGGTTTGATTTAGTAAAAATGAATTCCAAAGAAGCATTTTTAACTTTTTAAATAAACTTTTATTTTAAAATAGATTTAGATTTATAGAAAATCTGTGAGATCATACAGAAGGTTATCATATTACCATATGCTCAGTTTATACTATTATTAATATTATTAATATCTTACATTTGTATGATACATTTTCTGGAATTAGTGAACCAACATTGACTTATTATTATTAACTAAGGTCCCTATTTTATTCAGATTTCTTTAGTTTTTACCCAAAGTCTTTCCTCTCTGTTCTGGGATCCCATCCGGGATACCACATTACATTTAGTTATCACGTTTCCTTAGGCTTCTCTTCATTTCCCTGCTTTTGAAGATTTGACAGTTTTGAAAAGTACAACCCTCAGCAGGGCTTTGTCTGATGTGTTTTCATTTGTCTGATGTATGTCTTGAGCTACGAAATCTCCCAACGAATTCAAATTCTGTCCCAGTTTTCTGTAGTCTTCTGGCTGTCAATCCCATCTGGGTAGAGGTAGTCATGGTATACAGACCCCAAGGTACAAGCTATTTAGGACCTGGAACTTTTCTTCCAGTAAAGAATTGGGAATATCACAGAAGGCAAAAAGGAAAAATGCTTGAGTCTTGGTTAAACCACTTATTAGATTTTTGTACTTGGGCAAATAAATTAATCTCCTAAAGCCAGTTTACTCATAGGTAAATGGCCACATTTCACTTTAGAGGATATTAGAAGGATTAAAAGAAATAAAAGGGGTGGCTCCATAGTGTAGTGGTTAGCACATCTGCATTACACTCAAAATGTCCTGGATTCGCACCCTGTGTGGAGCCACACACCATACCCCTGGTGCACCAGGTGCATGTGGAAGGAGATGCCCCACCTCCAGAGATCCAGTTCTTAAAAGGGAGACAGAAACATCCATAGGTTCAGGGGGTGGGGGATGGGGGAATGGGGGGGTGGAGAGGGGAGTGGAGAGGGGGTGGAGAGAGGATGGAGAGGGGGTGGGAGGGGGGTGGAGGTGGAATTAAAGAGGGAAGAAAAAAAGAAATGAAGCAAGCTAAGTTTCTGATGTAGTTCTTTGACATGGTGAGCTATTAATAAGTAGTAGTTTAAAAATATTATTTGATACGATGTATAGAGTTGGACATAGGCCTTTATAAAAATTTACTTAAATGAGTGATTTGAGAAATAAGCTTACTTAATTTGTGAAAACATTTGTTTGGAAATATATATTATCCTAAAGGATAATTTTTGTATATGGTTTCACTATATACACCACAGTTCTTTCATTGAGTAAAAAATCTATTGAGATTTTAGAGTGCTAAAATTTTGTTATGTATTAAATTTAGAGGTTGCTATCAATCAGGTTGACATGGCTTCCTTCAGCAGCAGAGCTGGATCAGCTGCTTAATGGTTGATCACCCTTGAGTAATTAATGATTACATTAAAATTACATTTATAGTCAAGCAATAGTTAATTCTATAGTGAAAATAATCTAGTATTGGAACAGACATGTTTTCACAGATTTCAAGTGGATAGTGAAAATAGCAAGAGATAGTATGTAGTCTTATTTCTAATGCGTTTTTCAGTTAGCCTGTGAAAAGTAACCTAATCAAGACCATTCAAAGATTGCGTGCACAAATAAGGCCATTAGAAAAACAAACTAGAAACTAAGAAATGATTTTCAGACTATGACAAGCTAGATAAGATTGAGTGATCATGATAACACGGACTGGCCTTTGTATATGTGGCTTTAAAGAAAGCGGAATGAACTTGATGGAAATTGGGCACTGAGCCCAAGAAGAATTAGGCAGGGGGCCTAAAGGAAATTTAATGTTCTCTGCTTCTTTCTGCTTTCTATTTAATTTGGTTTTGGAAGAAATCTCTATTTATAAGACAATTTTAAGTTTATCTAAAGCAGGTGGATGATGGTTTTAAGTCTATCAAGGTGGAAAAACAGAGCATGATATAGAAAAAATGAGAGGTCATCACTGGTGTGTGTCATAGAGACCATGGAAATCTTTGCAGAGAGAATTTGAACCTCTATAATGAAAGGGGGTGTCTAACTTTTGCCTCGGTGAGCTTGATATTTGATTGTTTGTCTTTGTTTTATAGTTTAGCTAATCTGTCCTCCATTATTATAATAGAATTGTAATAATCTCAAAAAAGAACTGAATAGTTTGATTTACTAGGCAACATTTCCATTGAAGGGGGTTCCATATATTCATAAAGTATATGTAAAGAGGACTTATTTTAGTTTGCTTTAAGCTCAATTTTATTTTCTAAGGCTGTGAACATAAAGAACAAGGTAATGATCCACAGACTCAAATGGGAATTAATATCGTGGGAAGAAAATGAATAAATAATACATCCAATAAGAATAAAAATGTATTTGCTCTAGCAGTATATAGAAGTTGTTTATACATGTATATTGTGGCTAAAATGATTTTACTAAGTAAAGTTTCATAAAATATCAAGTATGGAAAGAACTTCAAAATATAATGTATGCAAAATATCTAACTAAAAAATTTACAAATAAACTTCATTCACATCTCTTCAGTTTTTAACAAATATAAATATTAGCTTGATAGTGATTTATTTATACTAAACTTATTCAAATTTTATTTTAAGCAAAAGGGCATAACAGTTATCACATCAATTTTAGACACCAAAGCCTAAATGGACTCAGAAGTAAATTTATTAAAACAATTGGCAGAAATTGACAATGAATGACATTAGAGGATAAGTAGATAATGCACAAAATAATTTCTTTCCCACTCTAGGGACTGGGGTTGCCTTTTTTAAGTGGAAGAGATCCCACAAATAGAATAAGGGGAACCAAAGATAACGAAGAAGATATACAAATAATAAATGGAATAATCAAGTGATGCTAAAGTGATATTTATTATATCCGGAGTTGATTATATAATTTAAGTCTAAAGAATGCAGTTTGCCACATTAAAAACATTACTATTAAGTATAAAATAAAAATTAAAAATGGAGAAAAAGGTATTTTGACTAGAATCCTGAGTTCCAGCTAGGTTGTTTGAAATCTAATTTATTTTGAACAAATATTTTTATGCTAAAACTATGTATAAACTGGAATTGTTTCATTGATAAGTAACTGTAGGATAATTGAATCTAGTATAGGTTTCAAATGAAAGTACTTAGAAAACTGTAAAATGCCATGAAAGACAACTATTATTTGTCTATGTTAAAGGAATGTGCTCTTTCAAAGTTAGCAAATTTTACCTGAGACTTAAACTTGAATATATTTCTAGGTAAGAATTATAATTATAGAAAATACAGACTCATTTTGGTCTCACTGTGTACTGCTTCATAAGAACATAACAGCATTAAAATTAGTAAATTTGGAGGCTCCCAATGTAACGGGTATTTCTAAACACAAACAAAAGGGTGTGTGGCAGAGAGGTACAGAATGGCTACATGCACACACACACAAAAAAGAGATAGAGAAATATTCTTAAATCCAAGCTTCCTTTATTTTATTTTTGTTTTGTCTTAGGAGGAACATAGTGGAACTGGAAAGCCTCAATGAAATTAATTAGTGCACAAACAATGGCAGCCTTGTGTTTAGAGCCCAACTGGCTTGCAGATGAGTCCATTTTTCTGTTTTTACTCCAGATGCCATGACATCAGCATATCTATGGACAATATCCCAAGTATTGAGTCTGTTTCCCCAAAGTGGCCTTTGTTACACACATCTCCAAGGCAATAGTTCTAAATAGTTGGCACCTGTGATTTCGCTATTAATTAAAATACTTTTACAAAGAACAATCGCTTAAAAAGAAGAAGGAAGGTGAGATTGCACACAGTGGTATGCCTTCATTGCTATGCAGTTATTAGCTGAGGGCTTTCTAATCTATTGGGATTATCAGTGGTTTAAGTCAGCAGTCCTTTAGTACCCAGTCACTAAAAAGTCCACATTTATTACATTGATGGAATAATATTTATTACATTGCTGGCATTTAACTGACATTTATTTGGGTTTATATATATATATATATATATATATATGGACTCGTTGATCTCTTTGTTAGCCATTCTGGTGAGTTTGTAGAGATATTACCTGTGGAATTAATGTTCATTTTCCTAATTTCTAATGGGGTCGACAAATTTTTCACATGTCTATTGGCCACGTGGATATATCTTTTGTGAGGTTGTGGAAGTGATTGCCAATTTTTAATGGATTGTCTTTTCCTTGTTTATTTTTAAGTATTTTTTACATACTTTGTATTTGAGTTTTCTGTCAGTTATATGGATTGTGAACATATTTCTCACTTTATACTTGCCTTGACATTTCTTTAATAGTATTTCAATGAACAGAAGCTCCAAATATGAATATGGCCCATTTTATTAATCTTTTCTCGTATAGGACTATAGTTATATATAAGAGTGTTATATAGTACTGAAATACATTTTGACTTTGTCTTTCCTGAAGATCATGGATAATGATAAGAATAATCCCGGCTATGGTTTCCCTTATGTATTATTTACTTTCTCATCTTCTTTAATGTCTTGGTAGCACTTTGCATAGTTGACTACATACTAGTCAATTAATATTTCACCCGTCTTCCCTGACATGGCTAATACTTACCTGAAATTCTTGTTACTTCTCAGTCTCTTTTGCCAACTTCTATGATATTCGCCTTGAAATGGTTAAATTCATAGAACTCTCTCCTAGACTTTCTTTTTTATTTTCCCTATTTATTCCCTGTTAGGTGTTTTTATTCTTATTCGTATCCATATGCAGATGACTTACATGTTTATATCTTCAAATCAAAACATCTTTTCTCAATTCCTGATTTATAGACCCAACTAAGGAAGATCCATCTACCTAGCATCTTACTTAAAATCGAACATGTCCAAAAATGAACTCCTGAACTTCCTACAACTCTCCAATATTCTCTAGCTAGGTAAATCATACAGCCATACATCCTGTAGTCCAAGTTCTACACCTTTTCTTTATCAGCCCTCATTTATGTCACTTAATCCTGCTTTCTTTCACATTTAAGAGTTACCTATTTAGAATGCAAATATTAAGTGTCATTCCCTCCCCTAACTCCCTTCAATGATTTCTCATGCCTTTTGGGTAATAAAAATCCCTTTGTCCATCAAAATGGCAATATTTAGTCCTACTAACTTCTCCAGCTTCGTCTCATAACTTTCCTAGTTATATGTTGCCTTCCATACTAGATCATAGAATCCATGAAAATGTGCCATTTTTATTTTTTTGACACTTAATAGTAATTGAATATATTTTTATTGAATAGAGAGACTGCATCATGGTGTTCTTTTTCCATTCTTATTTATACTAGAGTATCAGTGTTTTGGTCATATATGTTTATCACCAATATGTTTATCACCAAAGGGTCTTTATTTATCATATTTCTAAGGAGATCTCTTCTCATCAACATGCTGCTCTGCAAAATTTCCACCACCATTTTATTATGGGCCTGGCACTGGTTTTGCCATCTTGAAAGGATTATACATTCTGATCATTTGTCCATGTGTTCAGCTTGTGCATTCTTTGCCATACTACAACGATGGACAGGATTATTTATTTTCTTTTAGCAAAAATTTTAGATACAATATTAAAACAAACTTCTGTTCATATACACAATCCATCAGTGTGAATATCATAGTCCTTCTTATTTAAATACTATTTCAGCTTTCTCTTTTTCAGTAGAATATGATTTTTTCTCTTTAAACATTTCACTTTCATTATTTAATAGGCAACATTTATGCAGGCATATATGCTTGAGATCTATTTATACATCATTAAATAGAAAGAAAACATTTATTCATTCATTTTAAAACATTTATTGAATAGTTCAAGAATCATAAATACTAATGCTGTTAAATGCCTGGGAGGTAGTACTGAGTGTTAGGTACAAGGTTTGGGAATCTATTACCTGGTTTGGAATCTTCACTGCACTACATAAAAGCTGTTTAACCTATTTGTTTTTTTTCCGTTGTGTATAACCTAGAAATGAAAACATTTCATGTTATAGAGTTGTTATGAGGATTAAAAAAGTACAATTAATAAATCTTAGTAATTACTACAGTAAAATAAGGAAGATTAATCTTTCATTTGAAATCATTGCTTGTAGTATAAAATATATTTTAAAATATGGTGCATGCCAATGCTTATTTTTCTAATGTAATTCTAATATTGTATAGTTTATATGAATACGTGATAAATCATTCAAACTCTATAAAATGACATTATAATGAAAAGTCTCTCTATCCTTGTAGAGTTACATATGAAAATAGTAATATTTTTAAAAAGGATAGTACTTTAAAGCATTTATAACATGCTTGGCATGCCTAGATCATAGATTGCTAAGTGCTTTGCATACTTAAATGGGAAGAGGATTCTCTTAATAGTCAAGTCATTGCTAGACTTTGTAATGTTCTGATATACTTTCTTATAATTGTTCAGTCTACATATGGAATAATAAATGCCATTATCAATCTCATTACATGCATGGAAACAATGAAATCTGTGAATAAGAATCATAAATCTTGTATAATAGTAATCCACCTGTGGCTTTATGGTCTTGGAACTCAGCCATAATTTATCAGCACCAGTGAAAGTGCACCTGTCTATCAGATAAGAAAACACAATGGTCATTGGTTATATTTTTTTCTTTCATAGGCTTGAAATCATGAGTGTTATTTATAGGACAAAATTTGTGTTTTATTTTTTGTGTTTGATTTAAATCATGCTAATGTTTCAACCCATGTATGAGTTACTTTGGCAAATCATGGTTTGATCATGTTGTGAAGACATCAGAAACAAAATGTGTTTTGGATTATGTGAAGATATGCTTAAACTGTTCTTTAAGAAAGATAAAATCATAAAAAGTGTTTGCTGTAGGTTAATAACCATGTTCAGAGTTTCAGGAGTTTCGTGTACTTTTTACTTGTGAACTTAAAATAGAGGTCTGAGAAAGGAGGAAGGAGGGAAAAAAAAGCAAGGATCCCAGGCAGCATGATAAATTTCCAAATGCAAAGTCTATCAAGAAGCATGCCTTCAGAATAGTGAAAGTGGAAGTAAGTAGGGAGCTTTGTTCAAAGAGAATTATCTTTCCAATTTTCCTTTCTTTTAAAATTTATTCATTTCAGGATAATAATTACTACTTTTATTTATTCTAAAGTGTTTCTGTTATTTACTCTGCCTTCTCTAAATATCAGAGTTGCTGTTCACAAATTTTTATTGATTAGAAATTTTATTGGCAAATAAACAAGAACTGTGAGAGACACCATGGAGAAGGAGTGAGAGAAGAGGAAGAAAAGGAGGGACTGATTTTACTTCATTCTACATTACTATTGTCTGCAACTATTTCTGTTCTGAAAAGCTGAAGCATTTAATTTGCAATGTAATTACTGTTATTTTTTCTGCATATTAATTTAACATGTTTACCATAGACATGTTGTGTTCCCCCCAAAATTCATATGATGAAACCTAATCCCCAATGTGATAATATTTGGGGGTGGGCTTTTGAGAGTTGATTAGGACCTAAGGGCAGAGAGCTCATTAACATTGGGATTAGTGCCCTTATAAAAGAGACCCGAGAGAGCTCCCTTGAACCTTCTGCATGTGAAGACACATCAAGAAGACAGCCATCTTTGAACCAGGAAGCAGTTTCTCACCAGACACCAAATCTACTAGTGCTTTGAACTTGGACTTCCCAGCCTCCGGAACCATGAGGAATATGTGATAATTACAAGCCACTCAGTCTGTGGTATTACAACGTCTCTGTAAAACTTGGATACAAAGAACAACTTCAGGAAATTCATCTGTCATTAGTGGAGAAAAAGCCATTTCAAATACTTTAAATAAAAAAATCTCAGTAGATAAAATCTAATATGTTTTTTAAATAATATAGACTGTGATTTAATCTAGATTCTTCAGTGAAGGATATGAAGCACTGACTATATTGATGACAATAACGTTGAAGATTAAGAGGGGTGATATTTATAGTGATGATGAACTTATAGTTTCCTTAACCAGAATTATTAAGAAGCTGCAAATTGTCTTTGATTTCTCCTTTATCACAGCTGGTCCAGAGGAACCAGGGAACCAGGCAACTCTAAACATTTTTTAAAGCTTGGATCTCCAAACTCTGTACCTTCTCCTAAATGTAAATGTATTATCTATCTCTCAATTCTGTTATGCTACCAAGAGAATAATTCTTAGCACAATTAAAATTGACACCAAGGAAAACTTTCTAAGCGTGTCATTAAGGTTAATTTTAGGCAAAATCTCAGACTAGCAAAGAAATCATCTAAATTACAATATTGCCTAAAATTAACATTTCATTTCAGTTGATATGTGAATCCAGCTTATTATTTTGATTTGAATAATTAGTTATTACTGACATATTATTCAATTACTTGGTCATATATTAAGTGATTTGTATGTACAAATTAAAGATTATTTACATGCATATAAATAATCTTTAATTTGAAATTTATATCTGCTGTAATATAAACTAAAAAATAGATGATTCATGGATAGGTTTGACCATGCTATAGCTATTATCAATTTTTCAAAACTTTGGAACCTAAAAATATGACTGAATTGCAGCAATCTCATGATAAAACTTTAACAGATGAGGATTGCTTCTTATGGATGAGTGAAGAAAGTAATTTCTTGAGATGGAATCTACTCCTGGTAAAGATGCTGTGAATATTGTTGAAATGACACCAAGAAATTTAGCATATTGGAAAAACTTAGCTAGCAGGGTTTAAGAGGACTAATTCCAATTTTGAAAGAAATTCTAATGGGGGCAAAATGCTATCAAACAGCATCACATGCTACAGAGAAATCATCCTGAAGAGTCAGTCAATGCAGCAAATTTAATTACTCTCTTATTTTAAGAAATGGCCACAGCACCCTGGCCTTTAGCAACCACCACCCTCTTCAGTCAGCAGTCATCAACACCGAGGCAAGACTTTCCACCAGCAAAAAGATTATTATGACTTGCCGAAGCCTCAAATGATAGTAGCATTTTATTTAGCAATGAAGTTTTTAAATTAAAGTATGTACATTGTTATTTTTCGATAAAGCTATTGTACATTTAATAGACTATAATATAATGTAAATATAACTTTTATGTGCACCGAGAAACCAAAAAATTTGTGTGACTCACTATATTGCAATATTTGCTTTATTGTAGTGGTCTGGAACTGATCCCACAATATTTCTGTGGTATGCCTGTACTTTTGCATCTGTCACTCATTGGTTAAGGGTTGTCTATAACATATACAAGTTTCCAGGCACTTTTTGCTCTCTGGGTATGTGATATACCAGGTTCCTGCAATTAGTCTGAAGATGGCAAATGTGTACAAGGAGGTATGAGTGGAGCACAAAAAGATCTATTATAAATAATATACCATCGTATAACTACATCATGGTTTAGTTATCCACTATACTGTTGACAGATATTTGATTTGGTTACCATCCTGGACTAATGGGTAATGTTGCTATGAACATTAATTGACTCATCTTTTGGTGGACTTCTGCATACATTACTCTAGGAAATATACCTAGAAGTAGTATTGCTTTGCCATAGGTTGCTGTTAATTTCCCAGTTAGTAGAAAATATTAACAGTTCTCCATAGTAGTTTTAACAATTTATACTGTCCAGCAGGAGTGTGTGAAACTTCCAGTTGCTCAGTAGTCTCAGCAAAATTTGAGATCCGTCAGTCTGTTTTTTAGCCATGCTTGTGAGTTTGCATTTCCCTGATTTCTAATGGAGTTGACCACTTCTTCATGTTTATTGGCCATTTAGATATCTTTTGTGAAGTTGTGTGTTAAATTTTTTGTTGATTTTCCATTCTCTTGATTTATAGCAAATCTTTATATAGTTTAGATTTGAATTACTCTATCAGCTCCTAATCCTTGAAACCTATAAATGGTATATGGTAAAGATTTTGCAGGTGTAATTAAATAAAGGGTCTTGAGATGGAAATATTTTCCTGGTTTATCTGGGTGGACTGTAAATGCAATCACGTGCATCATTTTAAGAAGGAGGCAGAGGAGATTTGGCACAGACACAAAAGGCAACAAGGAGTTAAGATAAGCAGACATTTGCTGCTGTTCGGAATGTCCAGGGAGATATTTGGCCAATGCCAAAAGGTCCTTGATCATTGGTTCTGTCCTAAAATGTCCATGGAGACATTTGATCCATGATACAATACAGAATACAAACATTGAAACTCATTCAAATTGTATGGATGATATTATTATTATTTATTATTATTACTATTGTAATTCATGAAGAATCTTGGATTTCACATTGATTCTTGTTCTTCATCATGAAGTTTGACAGGATTGCTCTGAATCTGATTATTGGCTTTTTGTTTCTTCTACCTGTGAGCAGTTTCAGTGATATGGATGATTCTGTTGATGGCCATAGTTGAGAGTAATCACCAGGAATCTGAGTGATAACTTGTTCATGGCCGTGCTGTGGCTCTTTTCACATTTCAGGAACCTTTTGACATGAACCAAAAGTCTCCATGGATGTTTTGAACAGGATCAAATGTCCTGCAAGGGAAGTTAGAGCCTTGATTGATGTAGCCATTAGAAGTTAGAAGAGGCAAGGTACAGATTCTCCTCTAGGGTCTGCTGACACATTGATTTTAGCCCAATGATACTGATCTCAGACTCCAGTCATTCAGAACTGTGAAAGAATACCTTTCTGTTGTATTATTTCATCAGGTTTGTAGTAATCAGTTAGGGAAACTTTAGAAAACTAATATACGTGGGTTGCAAATATCCTCTCTACTGGATAGTTTGTGTTTTTATTTTTTAATGGTGTGTTTGATGAATAGATGCTCTCAATATGAATGTAGTTTGATTTACTAATCTCTTTCTTATGTTTAATGCCTTTTTTCCTGCCATGTTAAAGTAACATTTCCCTATCATAATGACATGAAGATATTCTCCCACATTGTCTTGTTTTATCTTTCATGTTTATGTTTTTCAGCCACCTAGAATAGATTTCTGTAAATAATATGAGGTAGAGAAGTCAGGTTTTAATTTTTTTCCCCTGTAAGGATATCCCTTGAATTCAGAACCAGTTATTAAAACAACTGTTCCATCCCCTCTTTCTTCAGAGGCACCTTTCTTATAAATGAGATGAGCATATATTGTAGATATGTTTCTCTACTTCCTTTTCTATTTTATCAATTTGTTCTTGCACACACACACCTATCTGAATTAATTTAGGCTTGTAATGTCTTGACATTAGGCAGAGTAAATTAGCCCACCTTGTTCTTCTTCAAAGTCGTATTGGCTATTTGACTTCTGCCTATCAATAACTGTTTTACAATCATTATCAATTTTCTCCAAAAAATCTGATGGAATTTTGAATTTTATTGACTCTATAGAACAAGTTGGAGAAAATTGGGACCTATAAAAAAATGGCCCTCTCAATTCATGAACATGATATTTCTTTCCATTTATTTAGAATTTATTTCGAGTCTCAAATTTTTTATTAGATTTATTTCTAAGTGTTTGATGTCATTGTTATTATAAACGGTAATTTGAAATGTTACTTTTTAAACTATTTGTGGCTGATAAATAGAAATGTGAATTGATTTTTTAAAAATACTTATGTTCTATCAAACCAAATGGCTAAACTTGCTCATTTATTCAAAAAAAATTTCTTTCATATTTTTCTATATACACAATTATATTAGGTATAAATAAGCTATAATTTTTTTCTTCTAAAACTCATAGATATTGCTTTCTTTCTTTTATTCCTTTTTTCCCCCTTTGTTTTGCTAATGAGTCTCTCTACTAGTCTGAATAGACATGCTAGTGATAGACATCCATATCTTGCTCCTGATCTCAGAAGGAAAGATTGACCACTAAGTATGAAAATTGTTTAGATTTTTCTTTTATTGCTTTTCTTTATCATATTAAGGATATTGCCTTCTAATCTTAATTTTGGTGAGCCTTTTTTTTTATTACAGATTTATATATGTTTTGTTCTGGATGTTATATGAGACAATAATTTGATTTTCCACTCTTTATTCTGTTTAATGTGTTAAAGTACATCAATTGACTTTCTAATATTAATAAACCTAACCTGGTAATGATATATTATTCCTTTATATATGACTAGATTTAGTTTGTCAGTATTTTGGACATCAATATTTACTGTATATTCATCAATGTGATGACCTCTGATTTTCTTTTCCTGCAATATTTTTTTCAGATTTTGGCATCAAGATTATCTTAGCCCCATAAAACAAGTTGAGATGTATTTTCTCCTTTCTATACTCTTAAGAGTTTTTTTTCAAGATTGACATTTCTTCTTTAAATGATTAGTAAAGTTTATTGAAATTGTCTGAGCCAGTCTTTTGTTGTACAAAAGATTTTTATTTATGGATTCAAATAAAATTATTTATTCATTCAAGGAAATTATTTTGTTCTTATGTCAACTTAGTAGGATGTGCTTTTCTGGGAATTTTATATCTTCGTAGATTTTCCAATTTATTGGCATAAACTTGTTTATAAAATTATTTTATGAACTTTTTAATGTCTGTATGATCTAAAGTAATGTTACTATTTCATTTTTGGTATTGATTATTTATGCTTTCACTTTTTTTTTTGATCAGTATCACTAGGGGACATTATTATTATTATTATCAATGATCCAAATTTGTCTTCAAGGTTCTTTATCGTTTCTATCTTTTGTATTCTTCACATTATATTTTTCTTCATTTTGTTTTGTTTTGTTTTGTTTTTCTAGCTCTCTGGGACGATGCTTAAGGACTACTGAATTTTAATGTTTTTCTTATCAAATGTATGTATTTTAGGCTGTTCCTTCTTTGGCTTCATATCTTCCTTTTTCATGGTCTTTTAGAGTATCTTCCTCCAAGCTCTTGTCTCTCTCCCAAGAGTCAGAAGACTACGGTGACTCACATCTCAGTGACTCTATCACAACTCCAGATTTAGGGTCATATATATATGTATCTCTACTTCTCCCTACAGGGCCAGAGTGGGGTTACTTTGGGATTTGTTTGTTTGTTTGTTTGTTTGTTTGTTCTTCTTTAGTTCCCTTCTTATTGTAATGAGTTTTTATGTATTCCCTAAGGGTCATTGTATTTGTTGCCATTCCCTCACCATTTTAAGGTCCCCTCCCTAATAGGGAATGAGAAGGATGGCAGGTTGTTGTGCCTTTTCTAAAAGTGGTAGCTCTTTGACTCCAATAGGCCTGTACCTTATAAGAGGCTTTCTCATGACCCTCATTTGTCTTTTTTTATGTGTGAGAAAAGCTTGAGAGCTGGCATGAATTTCCTTTGTGTCTGTGGTTCCAAAGTGTTCTATATTCTCTTGCTATCTCACAATTGCCCTTCAATAACTTGTAAAAATTTTAGCTGAATTATTCTTTCCAATATTCTTTGGTATCTGCTTCAGGTAAGCAAATGCTTGTATTCTATCTTTTTTTTGGATTTCATGTTGGTTTATGATTTCACTTCTCTGAAGAGTTCAAGAAAAGTTGTGTGTTTGAAGATTGTTGAAGGTGCTGTTATTATAAGGATGACAGCAATCTCCTCCCTCCTTTCTACATTCTGTGTAGAACCAGATATTCATTTTTAAGTCATTAATTGTCTTGAAGCAACAGGAATCAGTCCTAGAGATCAGGGCAGTCTGAGGTTTTTCTAGTTCAATAATAATAAAATGAGATGAGTAGAGTCTATAATAGTCTGATGTGAGAAGAAGTAGATAAGTGGGTAGTGGTGTTATACCCACTAGTTTTGTCTGATTTTATTATAGAAAGAATCAAAATGTAACATTATTTGCTCTTTGAGAGAGAGATGAGTCAAACCAAAAGACATAAAGCTAAATGCAAAATTGGCATCTTTGGAGGCAGATCTAACAAAAGAAAAGAAACAACCAAACAAAAATGGATGGGAAATGTTAAGGTCTTCATAAGACATTAAAATTTAGTGCTTCCTTTTATTTCATTTGATTGACTTTGAAACCATTCTGTGTGTTTTCTCACTTATATATTATATTAAAGTATTCTGGAAATGAAATTAGAGGACTACAAATCATGTAGAACAAACACTTAGAGGTATTACCATTAAATTATTAAGTTTATACTTTTCAGGGTGATAAAATGCATAATGAAAAGTAGAAGTTGCACTGAATGGAAAGTGGAAATCCAACATAATCCAATTAATAGTAAATCCTAGCTGGGTCTTTGTCACTGTTTAAGAAACTCAAAGCCTCCCTTTCTAAGCTATAATTCTTGTGCAATGAGCAGTGTAATTTTCATTAGAACTCTGTGGCCAGCAGAAACATCCACTTACTTCATTTTACTAGCAAGTATTTTTGCACTTTAACATGAATAAATAAAAAAGACTGGCTCAAGCAGGCCTGTTTATTTCCTTTGCTGGTTTTGGTAATAAAGGGCTAGTCTCAGTTTTAGAGTGATTCTACCATCCTGCTCATAGTTTCTCTCATTAGAGATATCCGAGAGCTATATGTTGTTTGGAGTCTGCTCTCTGCACCTTTAAGAAGACATTACTTACTCAGGTTTGTGGGATGAAGGGATAAACACATGTCATTTGTTAGGCATTTTATTATCCATCAGAACTTTATCTTTCAAAGGGAATTAATATGCCTTTACTTTGCAGTTTGGGTAGTTTTAATAAAGAAAATAGTGTTCCTATATTGAATCAATTATAAAAGTACTTCAAAAGAAAATCAAATAGCATGATAGATTAATCTGTGTGCCTTTCTTAATTTTATTAATTTGGTTTTCTGTGCCCCTATCTTCCTGTTTTCCTTTTTTCTGTGAAGAAACTATGGTTTAGATATTCGGCTGGTTGTCTTTGCATGGTGCCACTGCATTTATTTATCTCTATAGAAATTTCTTATAGTTTATTCTCCAAGTATGAAAATGTATTTAAGCTGTTTTTTTTCTTTGTCTGACCACCACCAATGAGCTTGAGATTGTTATCTAGATTGTTATCCAGCAACTGAAAACAGTTGATGGGCTCCTCTATACACTATGTCAGGAGTTGGCAAACTATGGCCCACAGACCAAATCTGGCCTTGCACTTTTTTTGTACAGTTGGAAGCAAGGAATCATTTTTACATTTTTTTGAATGGTTTAAAAAAATCAGAAGAATAATATTTCATGACATATAAAAATTATATGACATTCAAATTTCAATGTCCATACATAGTTTCACTGAAACACAACCACACTTGTTTTCAAATTATTTACAGATGATTTCTGCTAAAATAGCAGAGTTAAGTAGCTGCCACAGACATGTATGGCCCACAAATCCTAGAATATTATCTCCAATTTACAGAAAACGTCAGCTGACCTCTACTGTATATAAAGTATCTAGATTAATCAAGATAAGAATATTTCAAAGAGAAAGAAGTGCACCAAACAGTAGACAATGCAATGCAAAGGGTGGATATTGTCATTATTATCATAGAATACATGACTTTCTAAAATATATTGGATATTTAGAAAATAATGTATTTGACAACTGTGGTTTTATGCAGCTAATACTGATACCCACCTCCCCAACCCCCTAAGAATGCACACACCATGGTTTGGGTTTTCATGTGAGGTATGATTTTAAAATAATGAAAATGATTACTCAAACCACACGTAGAAATAAATAACATCCTGTCCTCACAAACCATCCAAATTTGTTTTTTCTTGTGTTCTGGTTAGTTAGTATTTATATTCTCTCTTCATCGTTTCACATGAGAGACATTGGAAAGAATTGTTTAAAAGAAAAACAAAATTATAATTAGAAATAAATGTTGGATATTTCATAACTACTGAAAGTTCAATTTTTTAAATATCTTGATCAAAGGATTGTTTAATAGTCAAAATTCAGTAGTAAGTTCTTTTTTTTAATTGCTTTTCTCATGACTACAAGCAACTGGATTCGTCATCAATGAGAGATATTAAAGTTTCAGGGATATTTCAGTAGAAAATTTCTGTTATTTTAATTGACATTTACTTATTTGAAACATTTACTGATAACTAACTTATTTATACCAAGCTTGTATTCTTTTATAGTCTTTCTAATTTCAAGACAATGCTTTTATCCTGAAAGTTTTTATAGTTTCTTACCAGGGCTAAGATTCCATTACTCCGTTTGTTAGTCTAGTATTAGATATTAGCAAGTTATATGGATATTATTTCATTGTTAAACAGTAGTTCTATCTTTTTCACAAAGTCAGTTTTTTATTTTCCCAATGTCAGTTGAATTAAATTGATGTTTCCTCAAGGACATATGTTCAATAGCATATTCATAACATAAACAGTAAAGGATAATAAAGGATATCTAAATGATATTTTTATGGACCTAAATGATATTAGTACAAACATAACATTCCCTTCCCAAAGTGTTTATCAATTTGACGCAAAAAAAAAAAAAAAAAAAAAGAAATGCATATTGGTCAAGTAAAGATGATATATTTCCTAAAGCAAGCAAAACAGGGAGAACTGTATATTAAAGATGACCAAAAATCAGAGGTAAACTTTCTTAAATATGGGTAAAATCAGGGCAAATTGCATTGACCAAAAATTCCTACAATTTTCTAAATATTAAAACATCAGGAAGACATTATTGATGGTTTTTTTTACTGTCCTGGGTTCTTATTCTTAAAATTGACTCTGGAAGATAAATGGTGAAACTCATTCCTTATTTTAAAAAGTATATTTTTTATAAAAAATAAAAGTCACAACCACAAAAATGACATAAAACTTGATTTGTGTAATATTCATGCCTAAAACTTTCTGGGTTTTGTTTGTTTGTTTGTTTTTGTTGTTGTTGTTGTTTTTTCAGCATGGCTAAATCACTTTAATTCATAAATCTTTTCCAATGCTTGTTATGCCTGTGTTAGTCTCTGAAGAGTATACAAAGTTGATCAGTATGTAAACTTGGTTCTCAAGGTACTCACAGTCCAACAGTTGGTGCAGAATATAGACATCTATGTGGCCAAATAGGTAAGGTTATGAGGGAAAAGTTTGAAAGTGGTAGTTTGAGCTCTGATTAAAGGGTAAACCTTGAATGCCATAATCATAGTTTGAAGTTTATTCTGTATTTACTAAAAACTTTTGAGGAAAGGGCAATTATGATTATGGTTGTACTTAAAAACCATAAAAGGAAAATGTGAGTGAAGTTGTCTTTTATTTTATTTGTTTCATTTGGTTTTATTGTGTTATTTTTCTCCTTTTAGCCACCGTTCTCTTCTATGTTAAGTATCAAGGGAAAAAGAGATCAAACTAATATTAACTATTGTATATTCATGGCAATTTTGACACTACCATTATTTCATTCTTTCTGGAAATGTTTTATTGTTGTTTTTGTTGTTATAGACAGACTTTTTGTAAACATAGCAAACTGGAATTATTTGATGTCAGTATTACAAGAATTTAACAAAAATAGAAATATGATGATTTACATAACTTTTACACTGAATTTATTTAACAACCTGCATAATTCCATAACTTTATTCCATATTTTATTCCTGATTTTCCATAACTTTATTCACATCAATATGGACCTAGTAACCTTAAATTTTAAAAATATTTTTTAATTAAAAAGAAACCCTCTAGATCTCAAAACATAATTTTTTTATTTGGGATTATGTTATGAATAAGTTTGCCCATGGCTGTAGACAACCTCTTCAGAAGTCTAAGAAACATGTTCATAGCCAGAGAAAAATCATTATTTAGCTTACCTTGCTTTGGTCAATTTTATGGCTTTCATAAAATCTTCATAAGGATAGACTGTCTTTTTAAATTTCCAAATTGGTTTTTCTCTGCAATGAAAATCTCATAGAAAATCACTAACCTTATTTTTGATCTTTAGAATTTTTAACAATGTATGAAATAATCTGAAAGAGAGATATAGTGGTTAATACTCTTTGTATCAATCAGAGTTTTATCAGAAAAGCAGAACTACCACAAGAATTCTAGAATAATAGACTCATTATAGGAATAAGATCCTACATACTTGTGGAAGAAGCTGTATAATTAGGGGTCTGGTAGGAAGAAGAGCCGAACGTAGGTAAGTGGGGAGGGGATGGCAAGGACAAATTAGGACCCACTGCCCGCTCTGCATCTACTTCCACCATGTCTAACCACAATGACATTCAAAGCACAATGGCTACTGCTTACTGTCCAATTCCCAAACCTTGCATAAGTTTCTTTTTTGCTTAACTTTAACCAGGAACTATACGGAGAAGGGGATTCTGAGAAACACAGTTTCAGCTTAGTCACAGTGACATAGTACAGCACTACCACCTGCTACTTTTAAAAATCATTTACATATTCGTTCAGCTATTCAACAATTATTTAATAAGCCATACTACTTGTTAGTTGTTGGAAATACAGTTCTAAACAAGAATACTCACTCTCCTCAAAATTAAACTTTTTTTCAGGGACAAAAATATAAGAAGCAATTAAAATAAAAAAGTGTAAGGAGAAGTGCTGGTAAAAATGGGAGAGATTAGCTGAGCCCCTTCCAAAAGAGTTTACCAGGCAAACCTTCCTGGGAAATGAGACTTCTAAACTGATACCTGATGGATGCGCAGATGCGATCCATGGGGGAGAAAAGTAACATGTGGAATGCCCCAGGACCAAGAGATATCATGGTGTCTTGGGAGAACTGAAGAAAGTTCAGGATAACTAGAATAGTGATCAGGAGAAATGGGTAACCTGTGATGAACAAGTTACTGTTTTTTTTTTTTTTTTGGTAAATATTTACATATATATTTTTTTTCCTGCTCCAATACTCATTTTGGTAGTAATTCAGTTATCTGAGGACTGTCATTTTAAAAGTTCCTCTGATCCTAGATAAGAGTATATTTCAATTGGTATTATTATCTGGCAGCAGATGTTTTAGAAATAATTAAATCAGATAGAAACTACATTTTATTGTAAAATCTCAATTTAAATTTGTCTAAAAGTATAATATAAGCAAGAACACAAGTTTAAGCAAACTTTTATTTTCTCTATCTCCTCCTAGCAACAACTCCTTTACTTCTGAGTGGTCACTATTGTGGTCTTTGCTTTTATACAAAGGAAAATATAGCAAGACTCTCCTGTAAGTTAAACCACAGTGGAATTTTGCTTAGCATTAGACAACTAAAGTAACCATAATCCTGTATTACTTCCTGTGTTTATCATCAGCATAGTCATTCTCTAGTTACAGTGATATGCTACACTATTCAAAACTGAAAATTTGGTATTTCATGGGGGAGGATGAGAGAATGCTTCACCTTGGATTCAAATATTCTAGCTATGAAAACTAAAATGTATATTCAATAAAAAGATAATGGCACAATGTATACAGAAAACAAGCAAAAACTTTCCTCTATCTACGATACCCAACTACAAAGAAAAATTCAATAATAAATATAAAATAATTAGACAAGTAAATAGTAATAAAACAAATAACAAAAATATGCAGGTTCTAAATAATGTAGTAAGCATCAATCAACTTTCAGTGAGAGTTTGTACAATTTTAAAGGCAATTTTGATGCTTGTTTTAAGTAATAGCCAATGTTTGGAGAATATAAGAGGATCTTGTATAGTAAATTATAAATCTATAAATATCAAATCAATGCGACACTTGTACATTGAAATAAATAAGTATATTAATGAAGATGTATAGAAAACACAAGAACAGATATCCATATTTAAATATCTGTGTTCATGTTCATGTGTGTTTGGAATTTAAATATAATATATGTATTATTTTAAATCAATGAGCAAATGATTATTTCACAAATGCTATTTTAATTTGATATAAAATATAATGGGATGTGCATATGTTATATTTGATACACTTCTGATAAATTCAAGTTCACATTTAAAAATTAAAACATACATTTCCTTTCCTGCAAGTTGGTAGACTAAGATAACATGAAAAACTTCTTATGTATACATAGAAATATTGGGGTGGGAGGAGGTAATGTAAAAACAAACAAAAAAATTAACCTCATGGATAAAATTATAAGAAAGAAAGACACTTGAAATAAGTAATATACTTCCCGTTTTGCCTGGGACAGTCCTGTTGATCAAGTGTAACTAGATTGCCAAAAAATCTTGATTTAGATGACTTACTACTAATTATAAACAGGAACTAGAAGCTCATGAACAATTGATGCACCTGGTCCTGGTGTAGAGTGTGGAGTATAGGTGGAACGGAGTTTATCATTTTGATGTCAGTAAGTTAGAGCATAAGTTTAATGCTCATATGGGAATAGGAGATGAGGTCTAGAGCCCACCCAGAGAGAAGTTGGAGCCCCTGAATCTGTACTGTGGTGAATGATATGCTGCTAGACCCCTTCTCAGGAATAGAGAACATATTACTCTAGTTGTTAGGAGTAACATGGACAGTCATTTGCTGCAATCACCTTTGGGAAATTGTCTCACCTAAAAAGAGCTGTTTCAACATAGCTATGCCCCTTTCCCAGGGTGGCCACCATCCAAAGACTGATCGACAAGGATATAAAGGCTGGCTTTATTTTCTCACTGGAAATAATTATAAAGAGCCACACCAACTCCAAAGCCATACAGTGGATCAACAGAGGCATTTAACGTTACTGCTTCACAGCTCAACTTCATCTGCTGTACAGTCTTATTTCCTTACACAGGAGTTAATTCCAAGAGCACTTCCTAACAAATGGCTTGAACACTAAACTTTTTTTCAGTGTTTTTCAGAGGACCCAATCTGTGACATGTATGCTTGGGTAAAAGAGTGGGCTAAAGATAATCTGCTTATAGGCACATGAAAATTATTTGTCTTTTCTAAGATCCTGGGTAGGAGGGAGAAAAAGACAGAAATCTAACTGCTGGATGTTGACTTTGCCAATGTTGAGGTCCAAATATACTCTATCTACCTATGTAGTTCAAGAAGCTTCATGCTGAAAAATTGTCATGAAACTGGTCTTTAGCCAGAGATAATACCTTACTTCACTGACATAAAGAGGAATGCTAAACCTTTTTCAAGAGGTAGCACTACCCAGGCTGCAAATGATTGCCGCAGGAAAAAAAACACTGCTAAAGATGAGCTCACAATAAAAATTAACAAAACACATCAAAAAATTCACTATAGATTGATTGGTAGACATAAATATACTAAAAGCCTTAGAGTATCAAGAATTTAAGATAACTAGATTGAAAAAATTAGTATTTTTAAATGAATAGACTAAAAATACATAATTAGTCCTTAGAACAAGACATTATGAAAATGTTAAATTTTAAAACAACTAAAGTCAACTTCTAAAATGAAATTAAAACATTATAATTAAAGGAGAAAATTGCTCAATGGATAGATTAATATTAAAGAAACTGAAGAGAAAATTAAAACTTTGGAATATAGAATTGAAGACAGTACCCAGAGTGCAGTACTCAGATATAAAACTTAGAAATTATTAGAGGATATGACACACAGGTGATATAATTAGATGATACAACACACATCTATTATAAATTTCAGAAGGCTAGAACAGAGAGAATGATAGTAGGCAATACTCAAAAAAACAGTAGCTAAAATTATTTTTGAATAGAAGAAATTCATGAATCTTAAGATCCGAGAAGCAAAATGAGTTAACAGCAGGATAAATAAAAATAAACTATCACCTAGACACAACTTAGTGAAAATGTGTAACACCAAAGACAAAAAAAAAGTATTGAAAACAGCTATAGAAAAAAACTTACATCACCTACAAAGGAAAAAGAAACTGACAAGTTAAAATGTCTCTAATTGTCCAAAAGGTCAACAACGATAAAGAGTAAAAAACGATGAGAAAATAGCTTAACCTTTCATAGGGACAATAAATGTTACACTAGAATTCTAGACTCAGGTAAACTGTTGTTTAAGTATAAGATTCTACTTATACAGATATAGAATATTTGCAGGAAATAATTTGCTCTTTTTTAAGTGCTTAAGATATTTGACTTTTATCCTCTCTACAGTTATAATAAGAAATTGTTGACAATGGTCAAAGACTAATTTTATTATCATTTATGGGGTCTTTGCAGCTAATACAACACTTTAACAATATTTTCGTATACCTCTCTTTTACACACACACACAGACACACACACACACACACACACACACACACACACACTCTCTTAAAGTTAGACCAGACAGGAATATGATTTCTCTTTTACAGAGAGTAAGACTGAAGCTTTGAAAGAATTTATAACTTCTCCAGGCCTTTTTATTCCAGCTCCTTTGCTCTCTTTGCTGTACCACACAAGTTAAAACCAACGAAGCAACCATAAAACAAACTGTCATGAAGGCTGGGATTTTGTGAGTGCCAGATAACATGCTAAAGTAACTGAAATTTTGCCAGACGTCATCAAATTTTGTTTTGCAAATTGCTGTGAAACCATTGCCTCATTCCTATTTAACTCCTTCATCTGACTCATAAATGAAGAGTCAATTTGTTAAAATTGTATATGGTTATGTTTTAAAACAGTAAATTTTAGTTTTAAGCAGATATGAGTCATGTTGTATTTCCCTAAGCCCTGAACAATGTAATAAAGGCAACAACTAGTTTACTGTTATTTTATGTATTAAGTTGTATCCTTCTATGACTTTCATCACCTACCTATTGCTCTATTGTTAGATGACTTACATCCTTTTGAAGAACTTAAGTTGATGTTTCCACTTATTATTTATTAAATGCAACTTTCCTTTATCAAAATAGACTTTTTGTTTTACTGCTTAATTTTATCAATTCCTTTTAATTGCCCTATATGCATCTTTGTCAAATGAATGTTTAGCATTTCTATTTTAAATACCAGTCCTGTTATTTCTAGTAAAATGCAGTATTGAGGGTTATACACACTTTGTTTGCCTTGGATATAAAAATATATTTAGCGCTTTCAGTTTTGCAAGTGAGAGCATTTATGTAAGGGAGGTCCAGAAAGCTATCAACATTATTGGCACCCATATTACTCTCTTCGGGAAGGATGAATCATCAGTAAACACATATATTTAATAATGACACCTGAGATTCTAAAACAGCTTTTGAAAAGCACAGAGGGTTCCGCAGATGTTCTTAAGAAGTTGTGAGACACACCTGAGAAGTAAGAAGACATCAACTAATAGTAAATTATATCTGTTTACTATTTTAAGTATAAGTGGCTTACCTTAAAGTCAAGAAGATATTGTTCAACAATAACAAAGAAAAAAATCAGTGAAAATGAAAAAGCCAATTCATCTAGAAGATATTATATTCATATATACTGAACAAAAAGATTTGATTTTTAACTGAACTTTATAAATTATCTGGTTGCTCCATGCTGTATAAAAACTAACATGAAATTATTAGCATTAACTTTATTATTCACTAGGCTTATTTTATTTGTTTTGCCAAAGTAGGTCCAATATTTGACCATTACAAATAGAGAAAACATTTTGTGTGTGTGTGTGTCATGGAAAAGCGAAGTGTTGCATTAACTGCATACACTATGTAGAATGTCATTCTGGTGATACATTTCAATTCAATACATTTTTATTAAATTTCTACTGTGTACTAGGCACTTTGTTAGATTTTTGGGTCAAGGGTCCAAGACATAGATACCAAGAAAAATAACACTGACCTAAAACAGCCTATCTTTTAAGCAGAAAACAGGCATGCAAACAGCCGGATACAGAGGAGGATGAAATATGCCTTAAATAGAACCCAAATAGCAGGTATTGTGGTCCTTCAAGAGGATGGAATGATTAATGCTATCTGAAAGGATTCAAGTAAATCTTTAGGGAAAAAGAGATATTTAAAGTTCTATGATGTGTAGCATTGCTTTGCAAAGGTGGAAAATAAATAGGTGAGCAGAACAGATTAGATTACCTTAGGTTAAATTTTTGACAGACACCAATCTAGTCAGTTGAAACAAAAATTTAAGGTTTTAATATTTTTTTTGAAAATAATGATATATACATGTTTTTGTTTGCTTTTTAGATTTATTTCTGTCACCACATATTTGACCCCCCCTTACCCCTTCTACCTGTGTATGTGTGTGTGCATGTGTGTGTGTGCGTGTGTGTGAGAGAGCTATATGGAAATATTGTTAAAGTGTTGCATTAGCTGCAAAGACCCCATAAATGATAATAAAACTAGTCTTTAATTATTGCCAATGTTTTTAAATGCTTACTAGGTGCCTGACCACTTTACTTTGGCTTAATAAAAATTATTTCATTGATACAGAATGGCTCAATATACTAGATATTATGGTTAATACACATAAAACATAGATATTATGATCCTATTTTACTGGTGCAGAAACTGAGGCTTAGCGAGTCTGTTAACAGAACTTTTACTAAAGGTGAAATAGCTCATTACTGGCTCTATTAGACTTATATTGCCATGTAACAATTTATTATCTCACAGTCCTGTAGGACAGAAGTACAGGTACAGGTTATCTCTGTCCCTTGCCCTGGATCTCACCAAGCTGAAATCAAGGTTTTAATCCAAACCGCGATTCTTATCTGAAGCTTGGGGACCTCTTCCAAGCTCATTTGCCTTTAGCATGATTCATTTCTTCGTGGCTGTGACTAAGGTAATTGCTAGCTTTTGGCTGGGCACTACTCTTAGCACCTAGAGACTGTCTATGGTCCCTTGCTAACTGACTACCATAGGCAGTTCACACTGTGGGTGTTTGCTTTCTACCAAGCCAGCAGAAGCTGATCCCTCTAACTTTTAAATACCTCTACTAAATACAAGCTGCTATGATGCAGTCTTATATAAGTAAGGTAATCACTAAGTGACAATCCCATGACCATTTGGCATAAAACTTAACCGAAAAATGAGTGACTATCACATTGTATTCATAGGCACCCACATTTGAAGGGAAGGGACTATACAGTGTGAGTACACCAGAGGGCAGAAATCTTGGACGCTCTCAGAATTCTGCTTACCATGCAAAATTCACTCCTTTTTCGAGGTTCCCAAAAGACTCATCCCATTATAGTAACAGCTGTAGTCCAAAATGTCATCATCAAAATATAAATATTATAATTTCATCATATCAAGCTCAAAATGCATCTAAATCACCTTAAAATCAAAAATCTCATCATCTAAATCATCTTAATGAAGTACAGATGAGACTCCTACTATAATCCATAAATACAACTCCTGGGACAAAATTCCTCTCCATCTGTAGACCTGTAAAAGTAAAGAGACAAGATATCTGCCCTCAATACATGGTAAGACAGGCATAGGATTACAGCTATAAACATTCTGGTTCAAAAAGGGACATGGAAGGTAAAAAGAAATCACTGGTCCAAAGCAATTTCCTAATCTAGCTGGCAAATGGGACTTTCTTGATTAGTTTGTAGGGACCAAATAATTCTTCATGGCTCTTAGTTCTATCCTCCGGGTACTTGGTTTCACTCTTTAAGTCATCCTTCCTTTTTATGAAAAGTAGCACATGTTTGCAATTGAGTAGTTCATCACCCTGCTTCCTGCCATTAGAATTTTTTTGTGGGGAAAGGGTGGTGTCTGACAACCTCCTTTTATTTTTATTTCTTCTGTCTTTTTCAGGCCAACTGAGCAACTTTGTGGGCCTTTCATAAGTTTCCATGGCATTCACTCCATTAGACAAAAAAGCCATATCTACAAATTTTATTGAAATAACCCCTTCTTTCTCTTTGGTTCTTCTTCTTAGATGTCCTCTAGTTTGGTTGAGATCTGTGAAGCTACTCCTGATCTCTTGAAATAGCCTTCACGTGACCGAATCCTTTGACATTTTACTATAAGCAGCAAGAACCCAGGCAGAACCTCCAATGTTTTGCTTGGAACTCTCTCCAACTATATGTCCAAGTTTATCAATGAAAAGCTCAGCTTTCCACATAACCACAGAAGACAGTTTTGCTCAGCATTCTGCCATTACAAATATCTCTCTTTCTATTTTCAAGAATAGAACTAAGTAGATGTAAAAAGTAATTGGTATTTCTTCTCTTCCAAACATTCTCTCCAAATACACACATGTGTATTCTTAAGCACATTTTTATCTGTTAATATAAATATATAACAATATACGTATACATATTTAAAGTTTATTCTATCTTTTCTTTCAAAAACACATTTCTTTGAATCAGGGAGTCAGCCCGGTGCCTCTTCTTGTGGAGGCTCAACTAAAGAAGTATTTTCTTCCAAACTACCTCAGGTTGTCTGCAGACTTCATTTCTTTTGGTTGGGGAGTAGTATCCCTGTTGTCTTGCCATCTGTCAAGGTGGGGATGTCAAGGTAAGAAACATCCAAACTGTGGAGAACTTTTATAAGTTTATTTGAACCTAACTGAAGACAGTTGCTGGGAAGCAAAAGCTGAATGGATATAGAAAATGCTCTAGAGAATGGCAGTTTTGCTTCTTATTTTGTACATTAGAAGACAAAGAGGAGATTTTAGGAGTGTTACATGAAATTCATTGGTGGCATTTTAAGGAGGTGAGAGAAAGCATAGCAGGGAAATCTCTGGGATTAGATAAAAAGCAAATAAACAACACACATTTCTTTTACACTGGTGAGTATAGGATACTTAATAACTAACATTTATAGCACATAGAGATGGTATGTGGGGAACAAGAAAACAATGGGGTTCTGTGGTCTCTTGCTCTGGTGCAGTGTGTTGTACCCTGAGGGGTCTGCATTACTCTGACATTTCAAAGGCATGTTATTATAGATGCAAAAAGACAATAGACAGGCTCACTTTAAGAAAAGATTGACCTTTATTAAAGAAACTACAGGTCTTCAACGTGACCACGCACTATGACCTGCTTTTGGTTAGAAACTTCTGTTCAGACCATCCTATGTGGTTATTTTCAGTCCCTGAATTTGTAAGGTCCACCATGCTGGCCTCCCTTGAGCTTTTCAGGTTTAGTGTGTGGCCACTTTTTTTTATCCACTGTGAACGCTCAGCTCCTAGAGGCTGCTCTCAGGTCCTTGTCACATGTCGCACCTCCATAGGTCCTGTTACACTTCGAGTCTTTCTTGACCGGATGGCAGAAAAGCAGGGATGGCAAAGAAACAACAGTTGATTTTTACCAGCCGTGGTTGCAAAACTGAGGTTGAGCCACAGCCCCCAAACCCCATTCCAGAGGGCCCCTCCCCCGCACCCTCCGAGACGGAAAGTCACAAAGCCCCAGGGGAATCTGAGCAAATGGTACTGAAACTATCACTAACACTGACAGAAACTGAGATTGAGAGTAGCAAGCATGATTATACATTTATAAGGGAAAAAAAAGACATTATTACCACTTTATATAAAGCAGAGATCCAAGAGGCTTAGACGCCACCTACTGGAAACCAAAAGAAAAACACATTTGCAATAGGCTAGGGACCATTATATAATAAATCTTCTTTCTAGAAAAAGCAGAACACACTTCCATTAATGCCCAGGTGGAGAAATAGTTCATTAAACACCATGAACAACCAAGGTGACAAGGGATCTCAGAAAGAAAGAGAAAAATCTCCAGAAAATAAGCTTACAGACATAGAAATATGCAACTTAAATGACAGAACATTCAGGATGGTACTTCTAAAACAAATCAGTGAGATTCTAAATGGATCATATCAACAATTTCAGAAATTGAGAAAACAACTAGATGAGCAGAATGAGTACTTTAGCAAGGAGGTGAAAACCCTCAAAAAGAACTGAATAGACCTTCTAGAGATAAAGAACACACTGCGAGAGTTAAAAAAATGAAATAACAAACTTGGGAAATAGAGTCGACCAAATGGAGAAAAGGATAAGTGATATCGAAGACAGAAATCTAGAAATAAATCAGAAGGAAGTAGAGAGAAACCGAAGAATTAAAAATAATGAAAGGGAAATACAAGAAATAGCTGATACCATCAGGAGAGGAAACATTAAAATAATGGGCATTATCAAAGGGAGGAAAAGGAACAGGAACTAGAAAGCATTTTCAGTCAAATAGATGACAAGGATATCCTAAATCTAAGGAATTAACTGGAGCTTAGAATTCAAGAAGTCAAGAGAACACCCAATTATCTCAACCCAAAAAGGCCTCACCAAGACACATCATATTAAAAGTATCAAAAATCAATGACAAAGACAGAATTCTCAGGGCAGCCTGAGAAAAGAAGATGGTAACCTGTAGAGAAAAACCCATTAGATTATTGTCAGACTTCTCAGCACAAGTCTTACAAGCCAGAAATGAGTGGAATCAAATATTCAAACTATTAAATGAAAGGAACTACCAGCCTAGAATAATATATCCAGCTAAGCGCTCCTTTAGATCTGAAGGAGAAATACGGACCTTTCCAGAAATACAAAAATTGAGGGAATTTTCCACTATGAAGCCTGCACTACAGAAAATACTGAAAGAAGTCAGCTCGCCTAAAACAAAATGACAAAAAAAAAATTGCATAATTAGGAGTAAGATGACTAGCAGGCTAAGAAAAGCAGAGGAGCGCAACCCTTACTATGAACAGGGCATTATAAGCTTAAATAATAAGAGAATTGCTATAGCAAGATAGTAATGAACATTCAGCATACACAGGGACAAAATGAGATAATGATGACTGAAAAGGGGAGGATTCAAAGATCCAAGTTTGCAAAGGGGAATGGAGATAAGGCACACAAAGAAGAAAAAGGATGACTGTATATTACAACTATCTGTTTCATATTTGTAATGGTAAGCACAGGCTAAAGATTTAGAACCAAAGTATATAGCATAAAATAAAAAGGACCAAAGGAAAAAACCACAAAAGCCAACCAAAATAAAGAAAACAGAAACACAAGGACAAGGAAGCAATGGAAACACCAAGCTACCAGAAAGCAAAAGACAAAATGACTATAAGATCTCATAGTTCAATAATCACCCTAAATGTAAATGGACTGAACTCACCAATAAAAAGGCACAGAGTTGCAGATGGATCAAAACAAAAACAAAAACAAAAACAAAAACAAAAACAAGCCCAACCATATGCTGCCTCCAGGAGACACATCTCAGCTCAAAAGACAAATATAGACTCAAAGTGAAAATGATGTTTCAAGCAAATGGCATTTAGAGAAAAGTTAGAGTAGCAGTACTAACGTTGGAAAAAATAGACTCAAAGTTAAAAAGATAAAGAAGGATACTGAGGGACACTTCATAGTGATAAAGGGAATCATGCACCAAGAAGACATGACACTTATTAATATCTATGTTCTTAATCAGGGAGCCCCAAAATATGTAAATCAATTGCTAACAGAACTAAAGGGAGAAACAACCGAAACACTATCGTAGTAGGGGACCTAAATGCCCCACTGTCAGATATGCACAGGTCATCCAAACAGAAAATCAATAAAGAAATAACATCCTTAAATGACACATTAGACCAAATGGACATAATTGACATTCATAGAGCCTTCCATCCCAAAACATCTGTTTATACATTCTTCTCTAGTGCACATAGAACGTTCTCAAGGATTGACCACATACTGGGACACAGAGATAGCCTCAACAAATATAAGAGGGTTGGAATCATACCAGCCATATTCTCTGATTATAATGCTTTAAAACTAGAGATCAACTGGAAAGAACCGCAAATAAATGAATATTAAACAACACACTACTGAAGAATAACTGAGTCAGAGAAGAAATAAAAAGAGAGATCAAGAGATACATAGAAACAAATGATAATGATAGTACAACATATCAAAACTTTTGGAACATGGCAAAAGCGATCATAAGAGGAAAGTTCATATCATTATAGGCCTATCTCCAAAAACAACAATGAGCCCAAATAAAACAACCTAACACTTCATCTTAAAAACTAGAAAAGGAAGAACAAATGAAGCCTAAAGTCAGCAGAAGGAAAGAAATCATCAAAATTAGACCAGAAATAAATGAAATTGAAAACAAACAAAAATAATAGAAAAAATACATGCAACAAAGAGCTGTTTTTTTGAGAAGGTTAATAAAATCGACAAACTCCTGGCTACACTCACTAAAGAAAAATGAGAAAGGACAAAAATAAACAAAATCAGGGATTAAAACAGACACTGCAGAAATACAAAGGATCATACAAGAATACTATGAAAAAATATATAACGCCAAATTAATAACCTAGAAGAAATAGACCAGTACTTAGAAAAATACAACCTTCCTAGACTGAATCAAGAAGAACCGGAAAATCTAAATAGACCAATCAGCAGTATGGAAATTGAAACAATCATCAAAAACCTACCAAAAAGTAAAAGTCCAGGACCAGATGGCTTCACCAGTGAATTCTACCAAACATTCAAGGAAGATTTAATGCTTATTCTCCTCAAAGTCTTCCAAAAAATCGAGGAGGAGGCAATACTTCTTAACTCATTTCATGAGGCCAATATTACCTTGATACTAAAACCTAATAAATATAACACAAAAAAAGAAAACTACCGATCAATATCTCTCATGAACACACGTGCGGAAATCCTAAATAAGGTATTAGCAAACCAAATACAGCAACATATTAAAAACAAAATACAGCAACATATTTAAAAAATACAGCAACGATCAAGTGGGCTTCATCCCAGAGGTACAGGAATGGTTCAGTATATGAAAATTGATTAATGTGATACACCATATAAACAAATTAAAAAATAATAATCATATGATTATATCAATAGATGCAGAAAAAGCCTTGGACAAGATACAGCATTCGTTTATGATTGAAACACTTAACAAGATTGCTATAGAAGGAAAGTACCTTAACATAATAAAGGCCGTATATGACAAGCCCTCAGCCAACATTATTCTTAAGGGTGAAAAACTAAAAACCTTCTCTCTAAGATCAGGAACAAGAGAAGGATGTCCATGATCACCACTTTTATTTAAAATAACATTGGAGCTCCTAGTGAGTGCAATCAGGCAAGAGAAAGATATAAAAGACATCCAAATAGGAAATGAAGAAGTCAGACTATCACTATTTGTGGATGGCTTTATTCTCTATATAGAAAATCCTAAAGACGGCACAAAAATACTACTAGAAACAATAAGCAAATACAGTAAAGTTTCTGGATACAAAATCAGTGTTCAAAAATCCATAGCATCCCTATACTCTAATAATGAAGTGTCAGAAAAAGAAGTGGAAAAAGTAATTCCTTTTGCAATTGCAACAAAAAAATAAAATACCTAGAAATAAATGTAATGAAATATGTGAAGGACCTATATAATGAAAACTATAAGACTCTATTAAAAGAAGTCAAAGAAGGTACAAAGATATGGAAAGATATTTTTTGTTCTTGGATTGGAGAATCAACATAGTTAAAATGACCATATTACCTAAAGCATTATACAGATTTAATGCAATCCCTATCAAAAGCCCATTGGCATTTTTTAAAGAAATAGGACAATCATCAGATTTGTATGGAAGCACAAAAGACCCCGAATTGCCCGAGGAAAGAGAATGAGGCTGGAGGTATCACTCTGACTAAGTTCAAATTATACTACAAAGTGACAGTAATCAAAATGGCATGGTATTGGCAGAAAAAATAGACATATGAACAAGTGGAACAGAATCAAGAGTTCAGAAATAAACTCATATTTGTATGTGCAAATAATTTTCAACAAAAACGCCAAAAATATACAGTGCAGAAAGGAAAGCCTCTTCAATAAGTGGTGCTGGGAAAACTGGAAAGCCACCTGCAAAAGAATGATACTAGTCTATTGTCTATCACCACACACCAAAATTAACTCAAAATGGATTAATGACATTCATATAAGACCCGGAACAATAACATACATAGAAGAAAACATAGGAACAAAACTCAAGGACCTTGGACTTAAAAAGGATTTTATGAATTTGATCTCAAAGGCAAGGAAGTAAGAGCAAAAATAAATAAATGGGACTACATCAAACTAAAAAGCTTCTGCTCAGCAAAAGAAATCATCAACAAGGTAAAGAGGTAACCATCCGAATGGGAAAATATATTTGCAAGCAACACTTCCGATAAGGGCCTAATATCCAAAATATACAAAGAACTCATACGACTCAATAATAACAAAAAAAAAAAACACAAACAATCCAATCAAAAAATGGGCAGAGAACCTGAACAGACACTTCTCCCTAGAGGATATACAAATGGCCAACAAATATATGAAAAGATGCTCAACATCACTAGCTATTTGGGAAATGCAAATCAAAACCACAACGAGATACCATCTCACACCTGTTAGAATGACTCTCATCAACAGGACAAGTAATAACAAATGTTGGAGAGGATGCAGAAAAAAAGGAACCCCCATACACTGCTGGTGGGACTGCATATTGGTACAGCCACTATGGAAAGTGGTATGGAGGTTCCTCAAAAAACTAAGAATTGACCTACCATATGATCTAGCAATCTCTCTATTGGGTATTTACCCCAAACACTTGAAAACTGATATTCGAAAAGATATTTCCACACCGATGTTCATAGCAGCATTATTCACAGTGGCCAGGACATAGGAGGAAACAAAGTGTCCTATGATAGATGATTGGCTAAAGAAGCTGTGGTATAAATATACAATGGAATATTACTCAGCCATAATAAGAGATGAAATACTGCCATTTGTGACATCTTGGATGGACCTCGAGATAATTATGCTAAGCGAAATAAGCCAGACAGAAAATCACATGATATCATTTGTATGTGGGATATAAACCTAAAAACAACAAGTGAACAGGACAAACAAACAGATACTCATGGACAAGGACAATGCACTGGTGGTTACCACAAGGGAGCAGGAAGAGAGGAAGGGGAAAATAAAAAAGTAAAATGTTAAAAAATATATATGTATATATAGTATGAAAACAAATAAATAAATGGGCATAAAAAAAGAAAAAAGAAATATAGGCATTTGCTGAAGAAACATTTTACACATGTAAATATTAATTATAATATTTTTATTAAATTTGTTGGGGTGTCTGGTTAATAAAATCATGTGGGTTTTAAATGTACAATTCTATAATACATCATCTGCAGATTGCATTGTGTTCACCACCCAAAATCAAATCTTCCATTATCATATATTTGACCCCTTTTGCCCTTATCTACCTCTCTCCTGCACCCTTTCTCTCTGCTAACCACTAAACTATTATCTGTGTCTATGAGTTTTGGTTTGTCTCATTCATTTGTTGCTTTCAGTTTTATATCCCACATATGAGTGAAATCACAATTACAATAATTTTGAATTGGTACAGTTAATGTAACTAATTTTTTTCTCTTACACAATCAGTTCAATTGAATAAAATCCATTGTATGTTTCCACCAATGAAAACTAGATTGGCACATTACTGTGCATCCATCTTCTCAGCTTATATTGTTGTTAGAAGTCTATTGTACTTAAGTGGTTAAGTACAAGATATACTTTTTCAAAATCTCCCTTAAGTTCACAGGGTAGTTATAAGCATCTAGGTCTGATATGTCCCCATGGTGCTAGGGACCCAAGCTTCATCTATGTTATTGCTCAGCCATTCTAAATACATCTTCTGTCATGTACTCTATGGTGGCTCCTCGAGCCACTACCATAATTCAAGTTAACATGGACAAGGAGAAGAACAGAGAGGGCATGACATTTCTATTTAAGAGTAGCAAAAAGTTGCTTCCCCTCACATCTCATTTTTATAGAGCCTAGTCAAATGGTCATTCCTAGCTGCAATGGAGTTTAAGAAATAGTGTTTGCTGAACAATGATGAATCCAATCAAAATTTTTATTACTACAGAAAAAAAGATAAAAATGAAGATTGTAGGGCAATTAGCGTGACTGCCACCTATTTTAGAATTGCTGCCCTGACTTTGTTGGCCAGTACTTCATGTTGTTATGATCAGTTTTGACCTATCATTTCTGGCTGATCAAAAACAGGCAAATAATAGTGTAGAAGAATCACACGAGGCATGAAAATATGAAGTTTTAGTGGCTTGGGGCAGAAAAGTATCTTTAAGGTAAAAACCAAATAAACACATGGTAAAGATCAGTGGTCCATAAGAAATTATTGGAAATTCTTGTTTCATGGAGTACATTATAAACATCAATGTAGTCTGAAGAAAAGTGATAAAAATGTGTCAGGAGTTGCCAGAGAAAAGTATGGTGCAGTTATCTGATTGCTTCAGGGGATATGAAAAAATAAAAGATATGATATCATATAAGGACATAAAAACACAATTGCATGGGAAACAGTTACTATTATTTCATTTAGCTCATATTTAGATAATACTTCAGTATCAAGGAATTCATCCCCTGGGCTAAATAAGATGACTCTATGTAAATCATTAAACTTAAATCTCACATATAATTAGACTGAAATTTGTTTATAATCACTTGAGGAAGCACACTTTCCTAATTTGCACTAATTTTTTTTTTTTAATAATTATCATCAGTATGACTTTAATGAAGTAACCACAGAATCAACATCGTTCTGATAGCTATAAGGAATATAATCAGAAATCATTTAAATATCCTCAAGAATTATGTCCTGGCTATACTATAAGATATGAAACAAATTCAATAGTATGAAGCAGGGAATAGATTTCACTGAATCCTAGTAAGTGGTAAAGTGGGTATGAGACTTGATTCAAACCAAATGGAAGATAATCTCTGCTGAAGTTTCTTGAGTTGCTATTAGCCAACTCCATTTGGAAGGTATGGACTTGAGTCCATGATTATAGTGACTAGAAAAGTGGCCCAATTTGTTCCTCAGTGAGAAGGTAAAAAAAATCTATCTAGATGTCTGCAGCCTGTATTTTATCTTCTATTCTGTAGAAATGATGATCCCGATTTTCTTTTTCCATTGGTGGATTATTTTTTTTAAAACTCTGGAAGTATTAGAACAGCATAGAGGATAAAGTGTAAATTATTATCACAGCCTTACTATGTTTTTGTCAAATCTAGAAATGGGGGGGTTTTGTTGCCAATACTTTCATTAATCAGTTTTATTTGATATTTTAAATATTTTAATAAGGGAAGTGGGAATAATAGAGCATTTAGAGGTTAACCTTAAATTCCAATTAATGTGTTTATGAGTACTTTTTTAGGACTTGAAATTTGTAGGTCAAAAGTTATAAAATGATTTTTCATATTATTAATGAGTCGGTGTTGCTATATTTCAGAGTTTAATATATCAGGGTTACTAACATTATTTAAATAATCAAGTAAATTGCTAACTTAGACTAATTGAATTACTTCAAAAGAAAGTCAATGTAATAAAGTTATACATGAGTTGGAGTTGAAAGGGTTTCCAAGAATTTAATTAACTAAATTTGTAAATGGTAGAGATTAAGAGATTTCAGTTTGTTTACATTAGATTGATTATACATTAATCAAAAGTTCTCTTGAGAGATAGTTAAAATTTACTCAATTTATAAATAGAATAATGAAAAATATAAAACAACTTAAAATTTGAACTTAAAATCTTAAGTAAAATAGATCTATGAATTTGTAACTTTATTAAATTTAATATTAATTTAAAAAATTCACATAGCTATAATTAATTTCCAAGTACAGATATTATTCTTAGAGTCACCAAAATTCTATACATACAAATATCTTTTTAGAGGAAGTGTAGTAATACTTATATTTTTAAAACAAAAGTAATACCAATTTAAACAAAGTTACATATAAAAGTAAATAATCTTTGTGCATTTCCAAACACCCCCTTCCAATGGCATGTATCCTTTGACAGTGTTTTCTCTACTAACATAAATATATACATATATATGTATACTTAGTTAAAGTTTATTTCCTCTTTAACAAAAACATTTTTTCAGACAAGGATCTTAACCAATTCACAAAAGAATTACAAATGGCCAATAAATATGAGAAAGAATTTTCAAACTCACCTTCAATTAAATAAATACATACATTAAGATAACTACATAATTTTCACACTTCAATTTGGCAATTGTTTAATAAACAGTGTTGGCAAAATTAGTGATGTGAAATGGGCACTCACATACATGGATGATGAACCTGAAAACAGGCAGACTCTCTGACAGGTGATTTGGTGATATGTGTCAACTAGCTTATACTGTTCATATTCTTTGGTCTAGTGGTTTTGTTTCTAAATATTTATGGACAAAGATATTCATCACAGTCTTACTTATAAAAATCAGAATAGATTAAATGTCCAAAGAAAAGACTCATTAAAAAATAGTGTTTTCATTTGGTGAACTATGTTGTAGTTATTCAAAACTGTTCTTAGGGTATTGGCATGAGGATATTGTTCGGTGGAAAACAAATATAAATCTATCTATAAATATATAAATATCAATCAATAAATATATCTCCTATATATAAAACTATATAAACATGCATCTAATTAAAATGAAAATGTAATATGAAGATACATTTATAAGGCACAAAACAAGACAGGAAAATATTTTAACATAATTTTACTTTTCAGAGTGGTAGAATTACAGATTCTTAAATGTTTTTCATATGCATCTCTGTATATTCAGGTTTTTTTTAAATGAACATGAAGTAACTTAATAATAATAAATAATAAATAATATGAAATTTAATAATAAAAATAATGGATATTTAATTTTATATATTCATTAATTGTATTTGCAAATTAATGACTAGGTCTCTTCCATCTTTAATACACCATATTTATTTCCTTGCTTTTTGGCTCTGTGTAGTTGATGGATTTTTAGATTATCTAGTTAATCAGTTTGGTGAATTAAATCAGAACACAGTCTTCCAAAGTCCAATCAAGTATTCTTTGCCTAAGACTGCACTGCAAAACAAGAAGTAATTTTAAAATTAACTAAAAGAAGCACCAGAACACTAAAAGTGTGTGTGGGTGGGGGGTGGGGAATCAGTTCAAATATGTTTGTACAACAGTTTAAAATTTGGTACTTGTGAGAACTTTGGAGAATATTTTTGAAACACTGGACATCCAAATAAAACAAGTTTGTCTGGGATGCAAATTCATAAACAAAATGGTTGTATGAAGTGCGAAAGGCATGAGTCTTTGTTTGCTTCGATATTATTTTTAACACATTGAAATATTCCAGTAAGTGCTTTGAATTCCAGTTTAGGAACCAACTGAGTCAACAAAATAAATATGACAATTTGATGCCATTTGAGGATATTGGCATTTTATAAAAGAAATTGTCTTGTAGATGGTGGTTCTGGCTCCAGTTGCATCTCTTTTTCTTCTTTTTTCCTCCTGGATGGAGATGGTTGCCACCAGGTTCAAAAAACTCCCTTGCCAACTCTAACACCATGGAAATAATTTAAAAGGTGCAATGGATGAAGCGCTTCAAGGTAATAGAGGTTTTTACAACTGTTTAGGATACAAGGATATTCTTGTACAGGTGATCAAGAGAAGGAATGTACAGATATATCATGTTAATTTGGCAATTTTCAGAGTTATTTTAGGAACATTGCCAGAAGTTCATCAATCTATGCTTTCTTTTTGTCTACAATGTCAGGCCACACTGGTTGCTCAGCCTTATTTGAATATTTGTAGAAATGGAAAATTGTCAATCTCTCCTGGGTTCTTAACTCGGGGCTGTAGATGCTATCAGAGTGTCAAAATGAGTGTCAGGGATCAGAAAATGCCTTGAGATTATATGCAAATTTATGGACATGTGAATTAGTTTACCCATTCTAATTAAGTTTCCCCAAAGTGACAGCGTCCTCAAAAGAATTAAGAACCACTGCAGAGGTAGCTGATTCCATTTTCAAACAGATCAAGTAATTGAAGAGCCAGGTACAACATGTATTACAATTTCTACCTTTATTTCCCCCTAAAATCCCATCTGGGATGACACAGAATATGTGTAGTCACTTGGATTTTACGGTCGCCAGTGAGAAAGGGTCCTAGAGAATGCACCAGTGTTTCAGCCAAGACCTCTGAAAGACTATGCTCTGTGATAAGAGCAAGTCAAAATAGACCAGTCTCCACAAAGTCAAATGCCAACCTTGATCCATCTCATTTCTTGATTGGATCAAGGTCCTTGATTTATACCAATTCTTACTGACAACTTGAAGAAAAGTAAACCCTCTCTGGAAGAACATAACTTAATTCAGAACTTCTACAATTTTTCATACTCAATGCCTGACATTTAATCAATAACAGAGACAAATGACCAAAAAAAAGGAAGAGAGAAAAAGCAAATAATAGAGACCCTAAAGTCATCAAGATATTGAAGTTATCAGTTATAGAGTTTAAAAATAACTGATAAATATATTCAGGAAAATAGATAACAATATTGATAACTCACCAGAGAGTCATAATGTGTGGAGAAATTAAAAATTTTTTAATTGAAAAAATACAATTAATGAAATTAGGAACACAATATACATGTTTAACAGCAGGTGAAAACTAGAGTAAAGCCCCAAAAGAAAAGTAAGACGAAAAATGCATACAAGAATGTAAAAGATCTGGGCCCAGTGAAAAGGCCTAATATAACTGTCACAGAGGTTCTAGTACAGAAGGGAGGAATAGTAGGGTGTAAACGAAATTTGAAAAGATACTAGTTGAAAGTTTAGAAAAAAAATTTTTGAAGGATTTCTCAAATTAATGAAACCCTGTTAATCCCAAGAAGAATTAATGAAAAGAAGCCATACCTATGTATCCCATAATAAATCTTCTAAAAACCTGATGAAGAGAAAAATTATAAAAACAACCCGACAGAAAGAAAAAAAAAAAAGGTATGTTTCTCTCAGTGAGGCTGCAATAAGACACAGCTATTTACCAGAAACTGTGGAAACCAAAGTTCTAAATATAACTACAGAAAACACAAGAATAAAAAGCAACGTGTTCTCTGTATGTCATCAGGTATAAAATCAGCCGAATCCAGAATGTCACCCTTTTGAATGGTATATGACCTGGTTTCTTCATCAGATAGAAGAAAAAAGGAGGAGTAGGGGAAGAAGGGAAGAGAAGAAGGAATTATCCTCAAATGCATAATAACCAGATGCAGTATTAGAACCTTGCTTGTTTCTTGATTTTGATAAACTCAAAAAAAGACATTTATGAAACAACTGGAAAATTTTATATGTGATAATCCTAAAATTTTTTAAAGCTCTAACTCTTAGAGGCATATACTGAACTATACACAGATAGTAATATGTTTATGATTCCTTTTAGTACAATTCAGTGGAGGTATGGGCAAATGGATAAATGAGAAAAGATTTACCATGTTGACAATTTTTTGGAGCTGATTGATGGATAAAGGAAATTCATTATACTGTTACCTTTTTATTTGTGTTTTAGAACCTATCTATAATAAAAAAAGATAATATTTTAAGAAGAAAAATTTGCTTTTAGCTATTTGAGTTGAACAAAATGAGCTTAATACAAAAATAAAGGACATATCTGTGGAATTATTTCATTATACTTAAATCCCAGGTATTTATCAGAAACTTGAAAAGTCAAAACAACAATTCTAGATTCCAAAGTTTTAGTCCCTTTATATAGGTTCAGGATCGTTCTTTTTAAATTTCCTCTTTCTAATTTGTGCTGTCGTAACTGGTTCAAAATGTTCTATCTGAACTGCAACAGTTATTTAGAAACTAGTCGTACAGACCGTGCTTTGTACACCAGTTTGAAGGGGAGCAAGTCTTACTGTGTATCTGTACCAGCCCTTACAGCTCCCTGGTCTGAGTTGGAAAAAAGGGTCTTTTCTACCAGTGGAATCTACTTGTTTAGGATCTGGGTTCCAGCCTTTGCTGGTCCCTCAACAAGATGTTATTGCGCAGTGAACATATTAAGCAAGTTCTTGTGACAGCCTTGAGGATTTTGGAATCTTTTCTTTATTTTCCAGTCTCTGCTGCCTGTTAAGATTTTATATATATATATATATATATATATATATATATATATATATATATATATATATATATATATATATATATATATAAAATTACTACTGTGTTACCACCTCCTCCTCTCATTGGTTTTCTACTTGCTCCTTCCTTCACTCACTACTTGTGCAAACTGCTTTCAAGTCCTTAATACAAGATTCTTTTCTCCATATCACACAAAATCCTCCCCAGTGAACTGCCACACAGCTATTTGTTCCCCAGATGTATAAAAGGATAGAGAACAAACAACACCTTTTTAAAATTATACCTTTTTATTTTGAGATAATTGTAGCTTCACACACAGTTGTAAGAAATGATATTGTTTACAGTTTTCTCCAATACTAACATCTTATAAGCATAGTACAATTTCACAGCCAGTATACTAACATTGATCCAACCCATCAATGTTATTCAGATTTACCCACATTTATTTGTGCATGTGTATTTAATTCAATGCAATTTTGCCACAGGTGTAGGCTAACCCACACATTTTCACTTGTATAGTTTTGTACAGATACTATATCTTAACTGTATAATTATAAAAATAATAGCTAACATAATATTTAATATATACTCAGCAGTGTTCTAAGGATCTTACATATATTAACTCAATACTCAAAAAAAGCTTGGAAAGTAGTTACGATTTAGTATTTCCATTTTAAAGATGAAAAAATTGAGGCACATAGGGGTTAAGTATGTCACCCCTGTGTCACATAGCAAACCAGGGGCAAAGCTGAAACTTGAGCTAGGCATTCTGATTTCCGTATCTGTGCTCTTAATCTCTCCACAGTATACCCTGGCAAATTACTTCATTTTTCAGCACTTCCATATTTTCTCAATGAGCACTAAATGAGAATTTTTGAGTCAACATCTCTATTCAATATGTTATCTAGTTCTTCCACAGAGACGCTATTTTTTTGTGATTCTAAGTTCAGGTCACAACCTGGCCAGCACCAAGCTAGTTATGTACCCTGCTTTACTGGAGTAGGATTAAATGAAACCAGGCAAGGCACTGTCTAGCACAGTGTTGGAGGAGAAAGAATAATGAGAGTTATTTGCCTTCTCTTCTCTTTGAATCTATTATCCCTTCTCCATTTCACCAAAGGTAGGTCCAGATCTGTTATCACACTCCTGGATTCAGATATTCAGACACTGTTCACATGAATACTGGAACAGACTGTGGCCTTTTTATCCTCCTCTAGCCTCAACAGCCCTGTTTACACTCTCAAACCCCTAATGACATGTTTATTCTTCTTTTCATCCACCTGGCATACCATTTCCTAAATCTCCACCTTGTCACTCTCTTACTCAGCATTATAATGCCATCTCCTCAATCTTTGGCTTTTAGATTTAATTTATTAATTTATGTATGTATTCCATGTTTGTGTATAAAGCAGTAGTACTCTTATGTGAAGAAAACATATGCAAAGGTGTAGTATGTAAGAGGCATTAAAAAAAAAAAATGTCTCCGGAGTGCCATTGACTCAGAACTTCAGGCTCTGTGGAACCAAGCTTGAAAGCATCTTGTATTTACTCCACTTGCACCTTATTTCTTTAACTTGTTCCACCCCTCTCCACCTTCTCCTCCTTCTCACATCCCCACTTTTGTTGCCACGGTTATTCATTTTTTACTTTGACTCATACTTTTCATTTTTACCTGGAATGTTCTCCTACCTGTCCTCCACATTTGCAATTTCCATTCATTCTTTGAACAGACTCTAAAAGGTTTTCTAAGAAACTTCCTCCTCCTCTCTTTCCATCCCCACCCTTTGTTTTCTTTACCAGCATTGTTTGGCTACTGCTGCCTGCACCAGTACATCATTTTGGCATTTTAAATGTCACCTTTTGTTGGGATGTATTCTTGCTCTTGGTCTCTTGACGCCATTGTAAGCTCTTGAATGGCAGTGCCACTTACTCAGAAACCCATCTTTACGACTATATAATCTTAGGCAAAGTAATTCCTTCTATTCTAATAGCAATTAGTGCAGCATATTAGATATGTGGCCCACCCAGACATTTTTGTTGAATGAATAACTGAAACGTTTACAACATCATAGCATGGAGTATAGAAATTATATGATGCACTCAGTGTGTAGATTCTAGGTAACCTTAGAAACAAACAAATAATTCTTACTGGCCTCATAGTTCTTGTAAAATCAATAATCTCCTTCATGTCTATTGCTACAAAAATTTTCGTTAGAAAAATGTTTGTCTTTGATCAAATGCATATAATCATTGCTATTGACTTATGCTAATGGAAATTCAATAGTGGAGTCTACTATATGCCTATACAATTGAATCTGTAAAAGAGACATATACAAAAATAATATGTAAGCCTGTCAATGATAACACAATTGATGACTAAGTAGATGAAATCTATGTTTTTGGTAGAAATAGACATATAGTTGGTATAAGTAAAAATCTAAATAAAAAAGGGTTGATAATTTGATTTTTCGTTCAGTATGTTATGCCTATGAATTGAACCCCAAACTCATATATTTTCATGTTTATGCTGATTCTTTGTGATGATGGTTTCCTGCCATAAAAAATTATATAAAATGTGTATTACATAATTATCACATACATAATTACATACTTTTTATCTTTAGATAACATTATCATACCATGTGGCTCTCTTTAAGGTAAGTTTATATTTTATCAAGTTCAAGAAACCCTAGTATGAGATATTAGGGAAGGGAAGAGGAAAATTCAGAGTCCCCCAGATATCCGCTATTGTTGATGAATAATTTAAAGAATGCTGTTTTGAGGGGAAAATCATGCTATTTACTTTGTTTCAGGGAAGGTAACATAGAAGGAAATTATTTTATCATCATCAGAACTCATTTATTAATATTATTGATTCTGAAGAACTTAGAGTGCTTTTAATAATTACTAACAATTTTAAATTGATACTTCAAAAGAGTGTGGGATAAAAGTGAATTTTAAACAAAAGAGATAAATGCAATATTGATATATTAAATGAAGAAGGTAGGTAAGAACCTAAACCTTTGTATAATAGTCTAGAATTGTAGATTGTTTTTGAGATTTAATATTCAAAAATAGATTTCATAAATTGTACAAAGGATAGCCAAAAAAACTTGCCTGTCACAGATCTAATCTGTTGGGAACTAGAATAAAACGATGTGTAAAGGCTGAGGGGGGATTTATTAAGATTCATTGTTTATCCAGTAACTAAAGGGAATGTTTAGTTAGCAATATTATACATTGATTTTTCTATAACCCAGACCATTTTAGTTATTTTATCTGACACAAACATTTTGGTTTCACGGTTGAGTAAATAGACTAGAAATTGACTAGAAATTGAAGAAATTGACTAAAGTATATAGGACGAGGAGTATCTTAATAACCCAAATTGTAGTGTAGTGTCTTAATAACTCAAATTTCTGAGCCACAATAAAATAATAATTTATAGGATCACTTAGAAAGGTAATATAATAAGGTGGTGTAGCACATGGACTCTGGAATCTGACTGGCCCTTCCACGTATAGCGCTGTAATTCTAGGCAAGCCCACTCAAGCTCTGTGCTTTATTGTCCAATATTAATTTCTTCATATTGTGCAATATTAACTTCTTCATATAATTGTCATGAGGCAAGGAAGATATTATTTTTGTCCAGCATCCATTTTATCCTTCTAATCATAAGACCCTACTACCCTAATTTTCCTCTGGCAGTTACCCCGGCCTCCAATTTTAGTTTCTGTATTCACAGGAGGAAACTTGTGATGCAACCTGGCCAATTGAGAACTAAAATAACATGAAAAGAGAGCACAGCCCAAGGATAGAGAGAGAATAATGCAAATGCTAGTTAAGCCCCTGAATCTAGCAGCTTGTTTCCCTTGTACTTTTAGTTACTTGAACCAACAAATTTCTTATCTGGGGACAGGTGGGATGGGTTCAGCTCAAAACAGTTTGAGTTGGATCTTCTGACACATGAAACATAAAGAATGCTAACTATATGAGATATGATGTTTAAATAAGATTATCATTCTATCTATCTATATATCTGTCTGTCTGTCTATTTGTCTATCTGCCCACCTGCCTGTCTGCCTGTCTGCCTGTCTATCTATCATCTATTTATCTTCTATCTCAGTTTCTAAAACATATTGGTGCTCAGAAATATAACTAACTCTTCTTGCTTATTCCTTATAATCTGGATACTATTCTATTGGCTTCAGATAATTACCTCATTTAATTTTTACAATTTTACTAAGCAAAGTGTATTAGTTATTCATTTCTGCATAACAAATTACACTAAAGCCTATATTTATTATTTCATAGTTTCCGTAACTTACGAATTTGTGAACAGCTCGACTGAGCTGTACTGGCTCAGAATCTCTCATGAAGTTTCAGTTAAATGTCATTCGAGGTTGCAGGTATCTGAAAGTTTGACTGGAAGATCCACTTTCAAGATGGAAGAGTGAATGATCCAACAGAAGCTTCAGTATCTTTTATGATTGAGTAATGGAAGTGATACTATGTCACTTACATTAACATCATATCGGTTACGATGTTATGAGTTAGCCCCATTTAGTGTAGGAGGGGACTGCACAAGGATGTGACTACTAGGAAGCAGAGACCATCTAGAGATTGGCTAGCACACAAAGTACATTTTTATATCCATTTTATAGATAAAGAAATTAAGGCTTAGAATATTTAAGTACTTTGTCCAAGGTCACATGGTTATTAAATGCTAGAACAAGATTTTGGACCTAGCCAGTGTTATTCCAGAACCTGCTCTTTTAACCACAAGGCAATGCTTTTTAGTTAACTGTCTCAGTAAAAGTTACCCATTATTATTTAATTACAATGTATTCATCAGCTCATTTTTCTTCATAAATATATGTAAAACTAGAGAATGTAATGTTTGCCTCTTTCACTTTCATGCTGAAATATGTCTTGTTTTAAAACCATAACAAATATTAATGAGGCTTAAAGCAATATATTTTTACAAAAGACTTTCAAAGAAATTTCACATATACTATGGCATTTGGAACAACATCTCTGGTATCTTCATTGCCCAGATCCAATCAGAAGCCATTCAGTATGGAAGCCTTGGGTGTACTTCTCAGGGTCAGCCTTCAGGGGTTGGAGCCAGACAGAGAAGTTGCACAGAGGCTAACAGAAAATTATGAGTCCAATATCCCTAACACTTCTAATTACTAAATAACTTACTGAGAAAGAAGCAAATTGTAAGAAAATAAAAAATTTTCGAAGAGCATATTTTAAGGGCTCTTTCAAAAAAAATTTAGCTGACCAAAATCTCCTGAATAATTAATATTTCATACCTGTTCATTCTTTTTGCTTTCAATAACCTGTCTTTCCTCATCCTTTCATATTATTTTTTTTGTACCAACAGTATATTTAAAGGCTTTGCCCCATTCATAAAGTCAAGAGTTTAATAACTGTTTAAATGTCTTTATGCTCTGCTGTCTGCATGGCATGTTTCATATTGCTGAAAAGGTAAATGCTTTGCGATTGATAAAAAAGATAAGTGTATCAAATAATTATATTTTTTAAATATTTTAACAGAATCAGGTTGATATATTCTACAAAATTTCAGTATCATTTTTGGTGAGAAACTATGTGTAACTACACTAATGACCAAAAACGAAAACAAAAACAAAATCTCAAAAACTCTTTTAAATATTTACCTTGTTGTAGTGGCTTTAGCATTTTGTGTTTGCTTGTCATCTGTATTTTTTTTTTTTTTTGCTTTAACCTAAGATTCTTTTTTCACATGTGTTAAAAGTTCCCTGCTAAAAGCATAAGGTTATACTATATTGGATATTCCTATATGGTATCATACTTATCTACCCCTACCAATGGTACCCCGTTTATGCACATTGTCCCTGAGCTAAGATGTTCTCTTATCCATTAGTCTACAATTCTTCTTGCAGACCATCTCTAAGATCCACCATTTTCTCTCCATTTCCATGACCAAAATTTCAATCCATATTCTAATTACCTTGGCAACTTTGTTGGGCTCATGCGTTTAATACCCTAAACATTTATTTAGTAAATAGTAAAAATATGGAATTATGGGCTCTCATGTAGACAAACTTGTATTGGATAACAATGAAAAAGCAATGTCCTGTAGATAGTGAGGCTCATTAGGCTACATGGAGAACAACGGGTCAGGATAGAAGTTTGGACTTATGAGGCATATAGAACTACCTACTGAAGCCATATAAATTAATAATTTTCCCAGTGATTACTAGAGTCAATATTTTACACAGTGCAACTTTTTTTTTTTAATTGGAAGAATCTATCATTGGTTTCATCAATATAGGAAAGTGCCTTACTTCAAAACACAGTTAAAATAATTCAGAGCAATAAAATAATATTTTTTAAGGTACTCTTCTTGTGTCTGGCAATAAAACTCAATGTTCAGGGCCAAGCAGAACAGGATAAGGAAAAAAAAAACCCTCATAAGTTTCAAATTTTTTTCTTTTAATATCAAAATGATCTCCACATATTTTCTAGAAATCTTGCAATTTGGAATCGCTATTGTCTTTGGCTCTGATTTAACCAGTAAACTATTTACCCCGAATTCTAAGGCACTCTTGATAGACATATGGCTAGTAAAATAGGCCCTCTGTTTAGTGGCCTATGGTTTCTGCAGAAAGAACTGTAGTACTCCAGCCTATTTTAATATCATGGTTTTAAAAGCATAACATGAGTGCAATTAAGTCATAGTTTGGAGTGGAAAGGAGGTGGGGAAGGAGATATTAAAACCAATGAAAACACTGCTGACCAAATTACTTCGGTTATTTGATGGAGCAGATACAACAGATTAAAAAGTGGTGATTTGCAATACCATGTACATAATACAGTCCAAGAGGGTTTGACTTTCAGATTAATGAAGTTGTAAAGAAAAATTGCCACCTATGTGCTTGCTTACTTTTCAAATATGAAATACTTTAAAAACTGAAGTCTAATTATGGACTGTGCTCCTCCTGTGAGCATTAATAAAAGTTCGACCAAACCTAAATTATGCTTTCCACAACCTTTTTAAAGTCAAATGAAAAAAAACAAACCTCAACCAATTATAGTAACAGCACTGTGTAGGAGGTTTGCAAATATATGATACATTTTGACAGCTGTTTTTCACTGGAATTCTATCAAGACAATCACTAAAATATTTTGGAATGCTTAAAATGAGGGAATGCTGAAGTGTAGCTGTGCCTAAGCCACTGGAGGCCCCAGAGTTTGAAACTATTTTTTGGTTGTTAAAGTGCCACCAATTCTTAAAGTCAGCCACATTCTGTAACCCAGATTCCCCAGTGATTAAGAGAAAATATTTACTTTAAATGTAATCTTTCACTGTTCAAAATGTTTATACTGTTTGTGCGAGGAAGTTTTGTCCTTCTGACATACTTGCTAAAAAAAAATGGGCTTGTAAGATATTCAGATATTGTTTCTACAAAATGAGTCTGATGATTATAAAATTATACTCCAAAACTTATAAATAACAGATTTCTATGAAGATACAGGAAGGAATAAATGGAAGTGCAAAAGCTGACCCTTTACCCTGTCATTATCTTATATAATGATGAAGTACAGAAAACGTCCTATGTCCTGCTCTGTGGACTGAATATCTATAGTGACTATGTAATAGCCATTTACATCCATGTGGTTAATCTTAATTTCCTCTGTGTTGTTGTTGTGTGTGTGTGCTGTTTAGAATAAAGTTAACCTGAATTTTAGTAACACTTTTACCCATCCTGGCTTCCCTCTTCTTAACTTCTCTTTACTCCAACTCAGTCACCTTTAGTTAAATTTGTCACAGATCAGCTGGACCACAGAGTACCTGTCTCAAAGCATCTGAGTCTGGGGCTTCTTTTTTCTGATTCTTTCTCTCTCCCTCTGTATTTACTTATTGGACAGCAAACATTTCCCTTATACTACCTAAGAAAGATCCAGGGAGCCATGGTCGGTAACCATTAGGTTGCCCACAAGAGACAGAAATATCAATTCCAGGTCCTTTTCACATTGAAATTATTTAGTGGAGTGCTTTTCCTAAGTACTATATGAGACAAGACTTAAAATATTTAAGGCATACACATAGACTCTGGCCCCAGTTCAATCCCAGTTTGTCTATTACCATCCCCTGCCTCTGACTTTCAGTTTCTAGGAATGTCAAACCTATGACATTCTTCCCTCTCCATATTTGTTAATGTTGTCCTGTCTGCCTGGAAAAAAATTATCAGTCTTTCCAGCCACAGGTCAAGTGTCTCCAAATTCAGTATGTGTTTCTCTGCCATCCCTATCTATTTAGGTCATTGGTTCGCAAACTTCAGTGTGCACCAAAGCAGTAACCTGGAGGACTTGTTAAAATATGGATTCCCGAGTTTCTGATTCAGTGGATATAGGATGGGGCCTAAGACTTTGCACTTCTAACAAGTCCCTAGGGGAAGTTGATACTGATAGTCTAGGAATTACGCTTTGAGAATCGCTGTTCTAGGTTTTAATTAAACGTAAAAAAATAATAATAATAAGACAATATTGTTTCCTCGACTGCACTGTGAACTCTTAGAAGGCAAAAGACTTGGTCCTATCTGTCTTTATATGTACTCCCAGAACCTAAGCACAGCACCTGACAGGCAGAAATGCAACTGCAAATGTATTTTATCAGAAACTAGCTGAGCTAGCTGTTGTGTAACTTGAGTAACTAAGTTTAGTTGTCAAGCCTTTAGTTTCCTTATCTCCACTAAAGGATTAAAACTAGTACCCATCATACCTGGTTATTATGAGGTGATTGAATTAAATATATTGACAAGTATATTATACATATATGTTTGATATATTCCTCTCTATGGGTTTTGGTATGTGTGTAGTGATGAGCTCATTGGCTAGTATATTTTAAGTGCTTAGTAAGTGGTATTTTATTGAAATTATGAATAAATTTGTTTGAAAAAATCTCTGTCTTCTGCTTACTAACTGTATTAATTGCACAGTTTATACCAGCCAGTTTCAGTGGGGTTGGGACAGAGGAGGCAGGAGGAAGAGAAAAGCCACTAGAGAGAGGACAAGTGGACACAGAATAGGCCTCTGCAAAATGATTTTCTGTGGTAACTGGAAAGTCCTTGTTTATTAAAAGTGGTTTAGGGTTAAACAATATGTTCCTGAATTTTCAAAGCTTTGGTTTTCATTGGAATGGATAAGCCTTTAAATTAAATGTGGTTGATTCATATAGACATTTAATACTTTCTTCATCCCATGTATCTGCTCTCCTAGGCACATTGCCGAGTGACTTAAGGGTTGCTGAAATACAGCTCTTGAATAATGATTAAGATGTAGTATGAGGTTAGTTTTCCATCTGGAGATTTTATATTATGTGCAAACTAAAATACTGAGGGATTTTAATTATGAAAACATCTAAAATTCTAGGAAAAATAGGTGAGCAGCTATCATCTGATAAGTTTACACAGTCGCCTCTGTTTTGACCAGTGTTAGACAATGAAGAGGCTTCATTCTGTCAGGTCTTTAGGATATTGTTGAGGCTATTCTTACCACTGAAATCCTGATAACTGGGCATGACTTAAATGCTAAGAATAAATTGATTTCTTAGTATATTTAGATATGGGTTTGAGCGGAGAGCAGCATGAACTTTTAGAAAGGATGATTGATTTCCATTAGAACTTAACCTACTCTACTTTAGATAACCTCATTAATAGTAAAAGTCAATATTGATACAAAGTTACCTGATATAGAGTTATTAGAAGATGATTTGTTAATACTCTTGTGTATTATTCTTCCCTAAACATCCTTATAGATCAGTGCTCACTTACTTTCATCATTTGTGAATGAACAACCAAATTTGATTAGCCATGTACTGTGTTTCAGGCTCTTTGATACACATTCATGACACACATGGCTATTTTTCATCACTGCCTTAGAGGTCAGCAAACAGAAGCTGTGAAGAAGAGAGATTTGCCCAAGAAAATAACTCTTAGTAAGCAGACCTGGGACCAATTCCTGACTTTAACCCTAGAACTGAATTACATTTCAGCTAACTCCTTCTCATCAAGCATGAAAATCTATTAACCTGCCCACATATTTAAAAGCTGCATATCAACTCTGTATGTTAGCTATCCAATTATTTTGCTGACATAGACCACTAACCTAAGGGTTAATTTGCCTTTAAAATTTAAAATTGTGCCTTCCACCCCTCCATATTCAACTTGTAATGGGCAGATAAAAGTAAGGTACTAATATATCTACTACTATTTTAGGAATCCATAAGAGACACACTGAAGATTATCCAACAAATAAATGAGAGTCCACATCACTATATTTTCTTCCCCCCAATTTTTTTCTGCCTTTTTATGTAAATTCCTTTTTTTAGTTCTTTGGTGCAAAATGATCAAACGTGATCATTTTTATTAAAGCATTGTTATAATTTACTATTTAAGAGCTTGCAAACTATCAGATTCCATTTTAAATATATAGGTTTCCATGAAATATGAATTTACCAGTAACAAAACATGTACAACTCTTCCATTGTCTTCCAGCTCATTCTACTTCTGTGAAGTTTCAAAGTCACAGTTCAACACAGGCAGATTTCATAAACTCTAAAAGGTTTGAAAGTCTCTGTCTTAGTGGTCACAGCATGATTTTTTTTTCCATAGACACTGGAAAATCACAATCACAATACCACACCCGTGATACACTGCGGATTTTATATGCTAAAGGTACCCCGGTCATTACATGTGAGCAAAGAACATTTATGTAATGATGAGATTAGAAAATTTTCACCCAAAATCCTAAACAGAGAAATAATTTCCATGTTAAGATTCTAATGGGGATGCTTATTTTTGAATATCTCTTAAATTCTAGACCATATAACTGAGACTTTGCAATTTTCTAATTATATAATAGCAAACGTACATCCCTCTATGCTCAAGAAAACAGAAGCAACAACAAAAAAAGCTTTTTAGTTTTCAATGCCTAGATCTTAACTGGCTGAAAAGAAATATGCACAAAATTTTAAGTTGACTTTTATGACCAGTTGGAGGTTTTATAATTATTGTAGAGAAAGAAAATGTGTTACTTAGCTAGCCTTCTTATGTTTCATGAATATAAAAGAAAAATATTCCCTGTTATGAATGAGAGTTTTAGGGAAAAAAAATATTTAAGTCTGTGGATTTAGATTTACACAGACTGGCTTTGAATCCTAGCTCTGTTACTTCTTAGGTGGATGAACTTGGGCAAATGTTTACTCTCCTTGACTCTTGTCAAGGGAATGTCAGTGAGGATAATGGTGCCTATTTTCAAAAGTAATAGTGAGGATTAAGTGGGAGAATCCACATAAAGTATTTAGTACCATTCTTGTACACAGGAAGTCTTCAATATATATGAGCAATTACAGCAATTACTGAGATATAGTACATATTTTGACAAGGTAGAAGTAAACCATCCATGCACATTAGAAGCTAATATTGAAGTCTGGGAATGAGCATGTCACTGGTAAAGAGGAAGGAAAAGTGACACATGCTTTACTGCACCTTTGCAAACCCTTATATGTGCAAACTGACTTTAGAAAGAAAATGAGCCCAAGGATAAAGCCCAATGAGTAAAGATTTCAAGGAGTTAAGCTGTCATATTACCTTTAGAAATGATCAACATAAAAGGTAGAATCTCACTGATAAAGGAAGTTGAGAGCACATTTCTTCACAGAATGAAATATTGACAAATATATGTTTGAAATGTATAAAATCTTAGTTACCCACATGTTCTTAGAAACATGACATATGATGGGGTTATCAAAAATATAAGCGACTTTGGTAAAATGCTGCTAGACAAAAAACATGCCAAATCAATTGACATGAATAACTTGATGTCACGATAAATTTTATCTGAAAGTGTATGTAATGTCATCACATCTTTATATATATAATTTTGTTTTCATGGCTTGAAATTTTTAACAGATAATTTTGCCAATATGATATTAACTACATATAAATATTAAAGTCTAAATAAATTAAATTAAAAATCTTTCTCCTAGTGGTACTGTGTTTTCTGACTGAAGGTCAGTAGAATTTCTTATACTTTTGGATTAAATTTCTAGACAAGTAAGTACTAAAATATACCTCTCAGAAATAAGAACTTTTAGAGAACGTAAAAATGCATTGGAACTGAAAAAATCCTGGATGAAATCATAGTATTGATATTTGATATTGTCATTATAGTGATTTTTAAGCCAACTTCATTTAAATGTTATTTTTGCAATGGTTGTGGGTTTGAGACAGTATTTATAGGCAAATAGTCAAAGATTTTAAAGTAAATCATACCTAGAATTTCTTTTTTTTATATCCCTACATAAACGAAGCCTGTTAGGAAATGTTTGTTCAGATGAGTTTTCTTTGTTTATTCCTCAAACACCCAGTTGGTGTAGGCAAATTCGAAATTTGCAAGATCAATTTATATTCATGTACAACTCTTAGAGCTAACTAAAAACATGGTCATCTAATATTTTGTGTATGTTTAGTTGTGCATCAGAGGGAGATTCTGAGCTTGGCCCTTCGATAATGTTCATGTAAAAGTAGAGATCTAATGATACTTAATTTATTTATTTTATGACCATGTAATTAAGGGATACATATTTCTTGTTCAACAATAAAAACAATGAATTTTCAGCTTCAAAAATCATTTTCATTATGCTAAATGAGTAACTGATTTTTGAATCTATGGCTTTGAGAACTTTGTACTTGCAATGTACAAAGTTATCGTCCTGCCTGCCCCCCCCCCAAAAAAAAATTATGAAATGGATGATCTAACAAAGGTAAGTAATGTATTGATTTTAATCAATAAAATTGGTATCTTTATCACTTTACTCCAAAATTTTTAGTAAACTCTATGAAGTAAAATTCAAATAAGGGGAAAAATAGATTGTCAGTCATTACTAGAAAAACACTTGACAAGTTGTTGATAGGCTGTTCTTTAAATGCACATACATAAGAAAGAATAAAGACTATATTTTAGAATATTTGTTCCCAAGTCCGTTTTACAAATTATTAAACCAGAACCTTGCTTCTTTTGTCTCATGGTTAGCAGAAGAAATCTGTTAGGATGTCTGTTAGATTCCACTGATCACCAATCAGTGGATTGTTGTAGATTCTTCTCAAGTTCTGCACAGTTATGGCATCACCTGGGAAGAGGGACAAAGGAGAGCAAAACAAAATGTTGACCAAATTGGAAGAGGCAAACCTTTGTGCAAAAAGAGGTGCCTCTAACTTTAACAAGAATGGGTTAAAATCTGAAAACCATCCTGCCCAAAGCACTTTTTGCTTTCTCACAATTAAGCTCCTGTGAAGTTGAGTAGAAATATAATCCTTATGTTTCTGATTCATTTTCAGCTAATTCAGCACATGTTTTGCAAGCACTTTTTAATGTCAGAGAAACATGTTGCATTGCCTCTAGAAAGCCATTTTTTGTTGAAGCAGGAAGTCACAAATTAGCATAAAAAACAAAACACTATGTTTTTCCAAACTTGATTTAAACTTCCTAAGCGAATTAGCCTAAAACTTGTCAAAATATAATTGTTTTATTATCATTTTAATTAAAGATTCTGAAAACATTCTTATCTCAAACTGTTGGCATGTTTTACAACAAGAAGACTAGATGCAGGATTGTAGAAATGGAAAGAGGGAGTGTAAGTATATTTTGAATGCAATAGAACAGAGGCTTATTTGTTTTGAGGCCCAGCTTTACTCAAATATATGTTTTTAGAAGTGGGTGAATGCTTAGACTTGTGGTATATATGATTATGGTATTGTTTATTTTTCACTTTTTATTCTCATTCCGTTGCATTTCATTTTAAAAGAATAATAGAATTATGGGTTCTCTCATACATTCCTTTACATGGTTTCGTTATTAGCTGCAATGATAATTGTAGTTTGTTAGTGATCATCTATGAGCACTTTAGACATTCCTTCCACCACTTTAGAAGCTCCCAGATGCACTCCACTCTTTCTGCCATCCAAAACAGTCGTCGATATTTGACTTCTCCAATGTTTAGAAGAAATTGTGAGAAAAATGATCAATATCTGAAATGAGCTCCAGAATGCCTTCTTTTTCTTTCTTTCCATCTCCCTCACTAAGTGTAAATTGAAAAGATTATACTGTCTCTCACCTAGCCTCTTCTTAATATAAGCATTTTGTGTCCATTTAACTCTAATGAATTTTATAAGTTTAGAAAAATTCCATAATTTTAAAAAAAAATAGAGTATGTAAGAAGCTGCTATGCTAAATTATAGTACTTGCATTATTAATTTGTATAAATTTTAGTAATTCTTTTACACTGAAATCTCTCATTAACCTTACATCAAGACCTAGAAACATCCTTTATAGACAAAAAGTTAAATGGGAAGGAAGCTGATATAAAGGATGTATTTTTTAAAAGGGTGTCAAATGGTATGCAATAGAATAAATATAGATTTAACTCAGCCTCCTACATCATCTGCATTTAGAGTTTAAATAAATTTTTCAAATGTACATATCTAATCAGTGGTGGAGACATCATTTAAAACAAATCTGTTTGATTCCAAATTCCATTTATGTTCTTTTATTCTACAAACACTTACTAAGCGCACCTACAGTTAATGGGAGAACTCACTGTCCTAGGAGATGGAATTCCCATGATTACAATATAGTATGATAAGAGAAATCATTAACAAGCATATAGATTTGAGAACATCATCAATGAAGAAGTGATCAATGCCGCCTGGAGAGATCAGAGAAGTTCTCATAAAGAAAACCATTGAAATATTACTAGAATCTGACTAAGGAAATCAAAGATTGAAAGGCTTTCCAACAAAGAGATTAGGGCGTTTATAAGTCTCAGTTGGTGTAAGAGCATCACAGAGCCTGTGTCGCAGAATGTATACCAAACTGGGCCACAGGCTGATTCAATGATCAGCTGAGTTTGAAGAGGAAGGTGGAAAGTCCCTGGATATCAACCCTAGGTCATGACACAATGTACTGAAAAGATGCTCTTTTTTTGGCTCTAACTGATTTTAAAGAAGGGCTTTCACATTGAATAAACATGAAAAAGAACATTCATTTTAAAAAACATATTCTGATATAGTAATTTACAGTATTCCTCTGATTGATGACATTGTTCAAACATTTCAAAGCTTACATGCTAGGAAGCCTCAGTTCAGTAATGATATAACTTAGAGTTAAAATAAAAACACGACTCATTTTTCAGTCATAATTAAAAATTAAGAGGACGGGAACCTCATTGGTTATATCACCCTATTTCTAAAATTTATATCCAGATATCACAGACAGGAAAAACCAAGAAGAGAACCTGCCATGAACTGTGAGCAACTTAAGCACTGTTAGTGAGGAACATAGTAAAAAAAAAAAAAAGAGAGAGAGAGAAATAGCATTTTATTTTACATATGGCACTTTAAAAAAAAGTAATATATAAATTAAATAATTTTACATGTAACTATTTAAAGGTTCATAAAATTATATTTCAGTTTTGATCCTGAAACTGAAGTATTGAAAATTAACTTAGCTAGCTGTTAAATTTTTCTAAGATGTATATGTTTATCGTTATGACAAAACCATATTTGTTCAGAGTTCTTTGGTTACTAATAAAAATTCTATTTGAAGAAGGGATTTGGCATTCATAGATCATAGATGCAAATAGAAAGCATTTGCATGCAAAAGAGTGGAAGCATTAGTTTAACCTGAAATATCAAACTTAATGACGTGTTGTGGATCTGTATTTTGTTATTTTCTTACAGAATAGTACCATCATTTCATGAAAAAAATGTTGAACTTAATTTTGAGTTCAAATGTATTCTCCATAATGCTGTAAAATACATTCTTAATTCTGATGTTTAGGGAATTTATTGAATTTTGAGAAGTAAAGATCATTGATTTCAGTATATGTTACATGGTCTGTCATAATGCTTTTACATTCAGTATATTGTGACTCTTTCTGTCTTTCCATGAAATAAGCATTTCCAAAGTTGCTAACCTGCCATTCCATGAGATGCACGTGTTAGACATTAACTAATATGATTTTTCAAGCATCTCTTACATGTGACACATTTAGGACTAAATGCTTGTGAGAGTCTTGATTCTAAGAGCCACAATTATAGGTTAGAGCCCATTCTCCCTTTTTATTCGTGGTTAAGTTTTAATGTGGTCACAGTACATAGTCACATGATTTACAATCAGATGGATTACCCACTGACTTATGCCTCACATAAGCATTATAAATTCATATGCATACCTTCCAGATGCAAGGAAAATGCAGAGGCATTTTCATAATGGATTATTCAGACAATTTCGAGTAGGGAGAAACCAATCCAAAGCAAAAACAGCTTTTACATATGGCATCCATAGCTGTAACATTATTTTGCAGAAAATGCTTAGATGAAGCAAAAATGTCCTTGACAAAGACCCAAAAAAAATATGCACACACAAAAAAAAAACCCCAACAAACTATTTATAACTATAGTTCGAGCTGTCAAATTTAGCGTAAACCTTTTGCCTCTAACCACATTTGCTGCAGAATTCTTCTGGCTAATTGCAGACTACTCCTGCTTTGCATGGAGACATCTGCACTGTGACACACCCTGTAATTATACAGGAAAAGATCACTCATGATTTTGTTGATAGTGTATTATAGCTAAATATTTTGGGTTGGAACAGAAGGATTACATTTCTTCTATCGAGGTAACAAAAAGTAAAACTTTTAAGGAAATAAAATTGTCCACAAAATAAACCATACAAGTATTCTATAATGTTCCATACTTTTTCTTAATTGCATAGAGAGACCTTTAAATTCCATGAAAAAACAGAGAGACAAAGAGGTATCACTACACAGCCAGGATTATTTCCTCCAGCATATTTTCAAATGAGTCACAATTGCCACCACACCCTAGTTCAGGCCTTTATCACTTCTTGACTACTGCAAAAGCTTCTTAGTGCAAATGTCTCCTAACAGACCACATTAAGAGCCCCATTCTTCAGTCTCTCCTGAACAGTAATCATTGGCACAATTGTCATGCCTTAACTGTTTCTTTCATGTTACATGTCCTCTCAAAAATTTCAGTAACTCATATTTTTTACAGAATAGAGACAAATTTCCCTTAGTTGGGTTTCTTAAATCTCAAAAGCCGCCCCGAAGTGTACCTCTCTTCTAGCTATATTTCTTCTTATAGTGCTATGCCAGTATCAAGTTTGGAAATGCCTGTAGACTCCTGAATTCAGAACGTCCAAATTTAGGGTTCAGTCACATTACTTACTAGCTATATGACTGGGGGTCAGTGGTTTAACATCTCAAGGGCTCAATATCTTCATCTACAAAATGGGTCTAATAATTGCACCTACATGTTAGGGTCTTGGTGAATATTTAACATGTTAGTAATACATGAACAAACACTTTGACAGTGCCTAGCACATAATGAGGGCTCAAAAATTGATAGCTATTTTATTGTTGTTGTTTATTGGAGAACACACACTGGGTATCCTCTAGCTGAATCTTTCCTCCAGAAGTTTATTATCTGGAAAGCCATGTTTTAATTTTTTTTTTTTGAGTATTCCTATATTTTAGTCTGATCTTTCTGTCTAATAACTTACTCTTTACATTTGTAATGTTACCTACCCAGTCCTTGAAGGAATTTAATCAGAGTAATTTGCCTCTGTAAGCATTACCCTACCCATCCACAGTGGGCTGAACAGTGTCCTCCTCTGCCCCCACAAAGTTCATGCTCATCCTGAACCTCAGAATGTGACTTTATTTGGAAACAGTAGCTTTGTGAATGTAATCAGTTAAAAATCTTGAGATGAAATCATTTCAGATTTACTGTCAGCCCTCGATCCATTGACTGACATCCTTTATGAAAAAGAGAAGACACAGAGAGACAGAGAAAAAGGCCACATGAAGACTGAGGCAAAGATTAGAGGGATGTGTGTACAAGCCAAGGAACACTAAGGATTTCTGTAAAGCTAGAAGAGAAGCATGGGATATTTTCTCACTCAGAGCCTCCAGAAGGAGCTAGCTCTGCCCACACATTGTTTTTGAACTTCTGGCCTCCAGAAATGTGAAAGAATGAATTCCTATTGTTTTAAGCCACTTAGTTTGTGGTTATTTGTGTGGCAGCTTCAGGAAACTAATATGTGACCATTGCGCCATCCATCTTTCAAATCTCAGTTCAGTCCCCACCTGTGTGGAGAAACCTTTAATGATTAAATGACTCCAGCCTGCCACAAACACTCCCTTCTCTGAACCTTCACTGAAAGGAGTTATCTGCCACACTCATTTGGATCCTACCTTGCCTTACCTTATTGCTTTTGCACCTGCGTGAGTCGTGGTTCCATACCAGGACTATAAACTTTGTAAGGATGAAAACTGAGCTCCTCACATTTTTATTCCCCTTAGAGTAATTTTAGTACTGTAGGCTATGATAAATGTTTACTGATTGATCCAAATTGCCTCTAGAATTTATGAATAATGTAGTTTACTCCACATATAGAAAAATCTGCCATAAATACAGTTCACTTACATTGCTGTCATTTTTTATGAAGATACTGTTAGAATAAAATTTCTATATTTAAAATATGCAAAATGTATATTTAAATATCTTTTCAGTGCTGTTATATCACATTGATAACCAGAAGCATATGTATCCAACATTAATTGGAAATATATATATCCGCCAAATGAAGACACGTATATAATATGTGGCCATCACAATGTAGCTATTCTTTAAAACATGACTTAATTGTCTAAATTATGATTAGCCATGATAATAATTTGTTTCTCATGTAAATTTTTTATTCATTAGATGAAAATGTTTGCATGCTTGAAAACATGTAACCCAAATTTGCCATCATCTAGTTAATATGAAGAGTGTATTGGTGACTGTTTTGCTGAGTTGTTAATCATTAGTTAATCTTTAGCTTCAAGGATCATGGCTCAGGCCATCAGTTTGATCTTCTTATGGCCTGGTTAGTTTTGCAGCTACAGACTGTACCCTCTACCACAGCTGACTGACTCACAAATTCGTGGTCACTCAGAGAAGTGACCTATCCATACTGGTTCAGTTGTATCTGCTTTGTGTTGAAAGGGCAAAGAGTTGAGAAGCTTCATTGCCATAGAGCCAGTTGTAAAGAACCTCAAAGATTGAAGATACAGCATCTGGCACTTCAGACTTGAGAGGTTAAATGGTGTAAACTGAAGGCCCAGAGCCAGAAATGGATGGAAAGAAGAGTAGATGTAAAAGCACAACAAAACACAAAGTGAGAAATTTAGAAAGAATCAGAGGATTGAACAGGTTATGGTAGGTAATAAATGTGTAAAATTGCAATATATAAAGTAGCTGAAAAACAAAAGAGAGACAGAGTAATATATTCATACATTTCAAAATTCCAAAAATTTAGCTTTGAAAATGGTGATTAGTGTATGTCCATCATCTAGACCCAATATAAGTTGACCAATGAGTTACAGCTGGAATTAATTGTTTTCTGATTGCCATGATTTTTTCCCCTTCAACATGTATTGGTCATCTTTTACGTGCTAGAAATTTCTCTGCAGACATAGTCCCTACCTCCAATAAGACTGCAGAGGTGGGCGGATGCACTAACACTATTAAAGTAGAAGTGACAAGTATTTTAACAGAGGTTTGCAGGCAGAGAGTTTACACATTACATAAGAGACTCCCTCTCTTATCCTGGGCTTGAGTAGAGAAAGCTTCTCAAATGAGATAACACCTAAATTGAAGAAGGAACCTCTAGAAAATGGTGAAAACACTAAAATCTGTCATGAAAAGTAGCTTGCATTTATTCCATTCATTTACTTAGCATTTATTTGTTAAACCACCTACTTTCACCTAGGAAAAATAGAGGATTTGTATTAAAAATGGAATGGCTACAGAGAAAATAGTTGGTCATAATTTACATAAACAGTTTTAAGATCACTTTATTGTGAAGACTGGCTAAAATATGGCTGAGATTGTTGTATTACTTATTACAGTGCATGTTGGTTTCCTCCTCCACATTTGAATCTAATGACATCACTAATGTATTTTTAGACATACTCACTGAAGTCTATGGATATTGCTGTAAGAGATTATTGACATTTCACATGAAGTATTATTTTCTATCGCAGCATTCTATAAATTTTCAGAAAATGTTAACTAACAAGAGAAAAATGTGTTGCTTTAAAATTTTTAAATATTTTAACTTAACGCTTCATAATACAAGAATAATGTGATAGCAAAATTAGTTATTTTTACTTATTTTCAGCTATTAATTTAAAATAAAGGTTAAAAAAAATCTTGGTTTCTTTTCTTAGCAAAGTAAATAGTTTGCCTGAGAAGAACTCTCAAATGAATACTGATACTAGAAAAATAATCAGGGTGAAGCCTGAGGTAACCTCTTATCTCCGTAAGGGCAGTCAAAGGGAAAACGTAAGGAATAAGATTTTTTCCTAGGATAAAGTCTACATTGAAAATTCTGACCCAGATAGTAGGGCAGTGGCCCTAAGAGATGTGAAATTCAGATGACATACCACCCATACATCTCAAATGGATACATGTTCTTCACGAGTGTACACGTACACACACAGTTACAAGAAATTGGCCAAGGCAATCAGCCCCTACATTTGCCAAAGGCAAACTGGAGTTATCATGTACAAATATAAACAAGTCAAACTTGCCAAACATTTGATGACAAGTAGTCAAAGAGAATTGCCAAACTCAACAAACAGAAAGAAGAATTACCAACCAGGAAGAGTTAATAGTGAAAAAAGAGAAAAACTTTTAAATTGGCATTTAATGTACTTTGAGTTAAGAAGATAGTGCATCTATAAAATGATGTTAGACTACTATGAAAGAAAAATAAAAATTTGAAAATTAAAAATATGATGTGTCAAATGCTGCAGATTTCCTCTCTCAACTCAATTCCAACTCCTTTGTTGCATTCCCTATTGCATGCTCGAGACTGAGAAGTCTGTATTTCTCAAACTCTTCTAACATTTGGGTTCTGTGTGGTGCCTCGCTGGCTTCTTAAAAGGGGAATGCAATGTGTGAGGTTTGGAAAGCAGAAGTGAACATGCTGAACTGGAGGTCACACTTTACCTGCCTCTGTTGTATCTGCTGGCAAGTACAATCAGAGAGGCATTTGGCTTTTCTGTGGCTGCTTTGGCAGAGGTCCAAGTGTCTGTTCTCTGGCTTCGCAGGCATTCAGAAACAGCATGTGACATCTGTTTACAGGTACATGTCAGTGCTAAGGCCACATGATCTTTTAGCCAGTAGAAGTGTAATGTAATGGCACCTTATCCCGGGATTGTGGCTGAGGCATTTGGACTTGAAGCCAGCAATCATGGTGTCAGATTCTTCATAATAGCAGAAGCAGCAGCTCCTTACCTGGGCAGTTCTATCATGTATGGGAGTTGTTCCTGGACTTCCCAATTACAAACAGCTCTTCCTCACTTTAGATGATTTTGTAAAAATCTCATTTTATCTGTTAATTTTTGTCTGCTTAAACCAGCCAAGTGCGACTGAACCCTAATTGACATACATGGTCATCTAAATGGCACTGCTTCATATATATGGGTAAAAACACAAAGTATATATATTTAAAGATTGAATTAATGAGCTGGAATAGCAAACTAATATGTAAAATATAAGATCCGGAGATGGAAAATATAAAAGAAAGTCTGGCGCACAAAAGATAAATTTACAAGTTCTACCATTTGTCAAACAGAAATCCTAGAAGGCTAGGACTGAGAAAATGCAGGGGAAAAAATAGACAAAGACATAGAAGAAAATAAATTTCCAATATTGAAGATCATTTTCAGACTCAGGTCTTATAAAATCACGAACTCCAGATTCTTTCTATTCTAATTATGTGTAGTTACCTTAAAATGTGAAATAGTAAATATGAATAAACTCAAGAAAAGAGACATCAAATAATATAAACAGTATCATTTAGTGATGAGGCATTAGTTTAAAAATTAATAAAATGGCAGGAAAAATAAGTTAGCAAATATACTGCTAATAACAATAAATATGAATTGACTATGGAGCCCTGAAAAGTTCTCCAAGTCAATTATAAAAATAAATATAACAAGTAGCAGAACACTACATAAGTAATGATCACAATTAAGTTTGAACATTGTATATATGCACATCTGTATAAATGTGAGTAGTCAAATGTCTAGAAAGGTATACATCAAATTTTTAATAATGTTTCCTTCTGGAGTAGGAATTGAACTAAGGTTGGGGATCAAGATGGAAAACTGCAGCGAATAATTTCTTCCAAGACAGTTATTTTTACAGTACTTGTAATATTAGAAATAAGAAAGATTTTGCTACTTTCCAAAGATAATTCTATCAATAAAAAACCTTTTAACTCATAAAATAAATTACATATGTAATCATAAAATTTCTTTGACAAACCATTTTTACAAAGGAACTTGTAAAGTCAATGAATTACTAAAGTACATCAGAATTTGAGAATAAGGTTTTTTAAAAAGACACTGTCTTTAGAATAATACTTCATTAAAATACATGCAAAAATTTGCCTAGTGCCACTCACCCTGCATATGATTTGTAAATGATTGTAGATAAGTCTTCCAAATCTAGAACCAACATGTAAACTGTAAGAAAGGTAAAATAAAATGTAGCATCTATAATAAGTCTGGGAAAAATTTTAAGGAAAAAAAATTTATCAGTCTATCTTTAGCAGCAAAGGAAAATGAATTTTTCTAATATAGAAAATGGTATAATGGTATCTTTTTATACCATCACTTTTTTTCATGGCATAATATAAATCACAAAACCTTCTGGCATCAATTTGGTTCACAAAGATTTTTTGCCAACTTAGTAGAAAATCTACAAAATATTAGCCAAGACAATATTTTGGGTCTCATGTCAGCTATATATCTCAGTAGAAATTAATAGAGTTTTGGTATATGTATCATTCTCTTATGAATTGTTTAAATGTGAATCCATTCTTTTTGTTCTCATCAAGGGAAAAATCAGTAAATTGAGGAGAAGAACAAGACTCTAGACCCTTGATAACTCTGTGCAGATACCATGTAATTTTCAGCAGGAAATTATTAATGTAATGGATGGTCTGGTGCTCCATCCCTTTACCCATATGTAGTGAAAAACATGCATAATATATATAACTTTGAACTTTTAGTCGTTTGAAAAAAATCAGCTATTAAAATAATTCTTGCAGAAAATATCTTTATACATACATGTTAGTGCAGACCCATGATAATTTTCTTTGGATGTTTCTCAGCATAGAATTCCTGGAGCAAAAGACATACACAATTTTACAGTTCTTATTGTTTAATTTCCCTTGAAAAAGATTGCCCTGATTTGGCAATCAGACATGTTTGAAGATACTTGGAAAATATCTTCTCTTAAGCCACAAAAATATATCTTGTTTCAATTTGCTTTTTTTTTTCATAACAAGTGTGGTTGAATATTTTAATGCTTATTATTATCTGTAAATTTTTTTGATGAGCTACATATTTGCTGGACCACTTTTTTTTCTATCAGGTTAAATTTAGTTTTCTTATTAAAAGGAAGAGTTGTTTATATTTTAAGAATATAATACATAATACATTAATATAAAGGCTTAAAAATAAATAATATAATTGACATGGAAATGTTTATCGTATATATATTATATAGATATAAATATATGACTAAATTAAAATTAATTTATTTTATGATATTAAAATGAATATACTAAAATTACATTACAAAACCAACTACCTTAATGTGGTCTTCTAGATTCCCCAAATACAAATTAGATTCCCCTGGTATTATTTTTTATACTATCATGCAATTTTTTTTCACAGATCTTATCATAGATTCTAACTGTATATTCATCTATGTGGATATTTGTTTAATTCCACTAGACTGGAAACTATACAAGAGCAGGGACCATCAATTATTTGCATGTAGGACAAATCTATTATATAGTATGTAATTAGAATTACTTCTTATCCAAAAGCATTTTATGGGTAGATTTGTATTTTCCCCAACTTTTCTTTACCTCTTAATTTTATCTGTGCTTTAAAATCAAGGTTTAAAAAAACTTTTTATGATGGAATAGTTTTCCCAATTATGGCTTTGGTGGTATGCTCGGTATGTTTTACCACCAGCCCAACTCTCATCAGGTGCCATTATTTTCTTCTAGTGCTTCTACACTTTTTCTATTACATATTATTCAGCTTTAATCTATATGCAACATATTTCAATTTTAGAAGGTAACTACTTTTAAAATTTTTTCTTGTTTGGGTCCAAATAGTTTGCCAATTTTTTTCAAGAGCTTTTATTAAATAAACGGCTCTTTTACCACTGCTTTGAAACACTACTTTTTACATACTAAATTTGTTTGTATGTGCTCAGGTCTGCTATATTTGGTTCCATTGCTTAATGTGACAACATCTTGGTTATTTTAGAATAGTAAAGTTCAGCGATACATGTTTTCTTATTCTTTTCATTAACATTTCATTAGGTTATCCTACATTCTTTCAAGGGAACATAAGGAACTATTTTACCAAATTCTCTTCACTCAAAAGAAGGAAAGAAAGAAAGAAAGAAAGAAAGAAAGAAAGAAAGAAAGAAAGAAAGAAAGAAAGAAAGAAAGAAAGAAAGAAAGAAAGAAAGAAAGAGGGGGAGCGGGGAGAGAAAGAGAGAGAGAGAGAGAGGGAGGGAGGGAGGGAGGGAGGAAGGAAGGAAGGAAGGAAGGAAGGAAGGAAGGAAGGAAGGAAGGAAGGAAGGAAAAGAAATCTAGATGTTCAATAATTTATTGAATTTGGCAAAAAAGAGATCAAAGAGAACTATCACAATAGAGATTTAGAGTACCTTTATAACAGTTTGACACAAGAAACTAAAAATAGTGAGTCGTCACTTTAAAATGTCACCTAGACCATAGAAAAGTACCTCAAAATGATTTTGGAGTCCTCTAAACAGTAAGCATGAGTAGAATCAGAAAAAACAAAACAAAACAAAACAAAAAACAAAACTAAGTTATAAGCCAGTCAGAGAAAAACGAATACTATATGATCTAATTTATATGTGAAATCTTAAAAAAAAAAAAAGTCGAATTTGTATAAACTGGTGGGGGCGGAGGAGAGGGTTGGGAGATGTTGGTCAAAGGGTACGAAGTTAAAGTTATGTAGTATAAATAAGTCTAGAGATCTAATGTATAAGCACTATGACTATAGTTAATAATACTCTACTAAATACTGGATATTTTAAGAAAGTAGACTTCAGGTGCTCTCATCACAAAAAAAGATAAATATGTGAGGAGATGATATGTTAATTAGCTTAATTGTAGTAATCTTTTCATTGTGTGTGTACGTGTGTGTGTGTGTGTGTGTATCAAAACTTCATGTTGTACATCTGAAATACATATAACTTGTATTAAATTAAAAAATGACCTAGTAGACCTTGGTTTAGGATTGGAAAATATATTACTCATAAAAAGCCTGGTCCACCAAACCAAACAGGATTATATACTATCCTGGCAAATGATGGCTGGTGAACCATCCCCTCTCTTTGCCTCTTGCCCACCCCCAAGCTTCATATCACCTATTCTGAAATGTCATCCTATTACCCACCCTTTTAAATTTAGCTTATGAAGTCATCATAGTAAGTTTCAATTGAATTAGATAAAACACACTAACTTAAAGTCTTTAAAGAAAAGACCTACATTACTGAAGCATAATGATGCAAGTTCAGCTGAGAGGTTCTCTCTTAACAGGAAATGGTCTGTGAGAGAGGAAAATACTTTAATGGTGTTATAAGCTAGGTTTCGAAAGTGTGTACATGTAACTCAGAGTGAGACTAATGGCTGCTTAGAAGAATTGATGAACATTGCAATGAGTGAAGAACTGGAGGAATGTGATTTTCTTTGATTTAGGTATATTAGGAAGTCATTGTATATGAAATGGATTTAACATGTAACAAGAGAAAGCTGAAAGTGATAAATTTGAGCAATCAATCCTCAGCTAGGAGAGGATCGTGTGGAATTTATGAGGGCTTCAAGTGGGCAACAAAGGATTCAGAGTGTTAAAATGAACTATGGGCTTCAGAAAAGTCACTGGAAGTTTGTTGAATGGCCTCGGTATAAAAAGCTTGGCCTTGTCAGGGGAGTGTGGGCAACCTAGGCCTTCTGGTTAGGAGTGTTGTAAGTGTGTTTAGTTGAGGAGTTGGGGGGCTGGGTGATAAAGGTGAAGGTGAAGGCATGAGGAAGTACAAATCAGTAGTTACAAAACCGTCATGGGGATGTAGAGTACAGCATATGAAATAAAATCAGTAATATTGTAATAACTATGTATAGTGCCAGGTAGGTAGTAGACTAATCAGAGGGATCACTTCATAAATTATATAAATATCTAACTACTGTACTGTATACCTGAAACTAATATCAAATTTTTTAAAAAGTACATTGGTTGAAGGAAGAGATCAAAGCAACTTCAGTTTTGGCAGCTGTTGAGAGAAAGGAATCAGACAAAAGGTATACTAATGAGCTAAACATGTCCACAAGAAATAGGTAAGTTTTTAGGCCAGATAAGTGGTCAAGATTAACCTGATTTCTAGATAAATAAAAAAGAAAAAAATTGCTAACTGATGTGCAGGAAGAAATTGTATAATTTATCTCAATAAGTACAGAAGCAATAGAAGTATTCATTTTAAGGCTACAGAAACAATCTCTATGAACACTGACTTTAATCATTTCTTTTCTATCGCCTAAACTGAAACAGTACACTATGAAACATCTCAATTCATAAAATCCAAAAAAAGCTTTTAGCTTGAGTAAGTACTATGATTGTCTCTCTATAAAACTGACAAAAACAAATACAACAATGTTGTCAACATCATGCTTCTACTAATTATAGACCTTTAAAAAGGCTCCATTTTAAAGGATAGTCAAAGCCTCAGGAGAAATTTTCCTAATATTAACTCCAAAATTCTAGACAAAATTCTTGAGAAACAGATGAAAGCTCTTAGAAAACTATCTTTCCTTCTTATTTTTTCCCTGTTTTTTTTTTCTTTTTTGACCTACTGACAGTTTGAGAAGTGATAAGAGAATTACAGATGAAAGAGATCATATCACAGTAGCCAAAACAAACACTAAAAATATAAGAAAGCTTGACACAAATAATGCTTTCCTTGACTTCTAAACATATCTTTAATATCATGCAGATCTATATTTTAGTAAATTTACATTTTAAGAAATAATATGTTGTACCATAACACTATAATGATTATGATGATATAGCATGATTATTTAGACATGTTTCTCTAATTAAGCTAAAGACCAGGTATTTATGCTTTCATTCCATCACTTTACAAATATTTATTGAATTTTTACAATATGAAGGTCTGTTTCAGACACAAAAGATGCAAGAAAGAAAAATGAAACAACAAAAAGCTCTATCTTCGTGAGACTTAAACTAAATAAGAGATGAGACCAAAGCTAGAGATTAATGACGGAATCAGAACAGGAGATAAATACCATGGTGGTAATAGAGAATTATGCAACTACAATTCGTAAAACAGGAAGTCAGGGGCAGATGCTCTGTGTTTGAGGAACAGCGAGAAAGCCATTATTGCTGGAACAGAGCAAGGGCCAGTGGTGGGGAAAGACGAGGGTAGGGGGGGAATGAGGAGATATCCTTTTTAGGTGACTGTAGCACTTTTAAGCAGAGGGATGATGTGATCTGACAAATGTTTTAAAAGGATTCCTCAAGTAACTCTAGGTCAGCGTGGTTGTTGGGCAGAGTGCTGGAAGGGCATCATTTTTCTTTTTCTGTCACTGCCTTGCCTGACACATTGCCAAGTACATATTGTTGGTTCAGTCAACGCTCACTGAGTCAGTGAATAAATGAATAAATGAAGATGTCTATGACTGATTATAAATCTCATGAATATAATAAATAGCAACTTCTCAAATGATATAAGCTGTCATTTTGAATAGTATAGGTCATTGGGCAGACAGAAATTTTTTAATCATTGAGAACCAGTTAAAAGATTACCAGTGAGTTACTAGGGTAGTTACAGGAAAAGCTGGCAAAGATAATTATAGAACTGATTTATCATAAAACAATTATGCTAAGTAACTTCTATAAATTAGCAATTTCTTCAGCAGAAATTGTTTTTGAATATTGTAATTAAGATCTTAAACTCGATACACTTCACTATGAGTGAGCCGAGAAGGTAAACCAGTGGCCTTTCCTCCTAATAAATGGTATTTGGATATTCATTACAGAGCAATCTTGATAAGAAAGTTTCATTCTTATTTTTGGGTTGCTGAAAATGTAAGTTGAAGAGGAAAAAGTCTCAAATTTTAAAGGATCTTTGTTGCTGTTTTTTAATTTAACTGTGAATAATAGATTTGAAAAATAAAATAGTTCAAAATGGTGCGAATGATACTTACCTCTTTTAATAATAATCCCTCTCCCCCTATTTTTGGAAAACAAATTATGTAAACAAACTTCTGAAAAAGAGAAAACGTTCTCAGACCCAAGCAGAGGATGTGTTCTTCTGGTAAAAGCTGAAATGAAAAAGCAGCACACCTGCTTCCAGCTAGTCCCCCCCTCACATATCTTACACGGCCCAGCCATGTGAAGTCTGGTCCAAGTCAAACAAGTAGCAATTTTAAAGTAGCACCTAAAGAGGAACTCGGGCAGAGTTTGCTAGCAAAACCCCAGACCCTAAAAGTTCCTGCTGCACAGGTTTTATTTTCATTTCCTTGACCCATTTGCAGAGAGTTGTTACTGATGGCCAGCTCGGCCTCCCTGTACACAGTACACCAATAATAAACAGAGGCCAGCTGACACCCAGAGACACCTGCAGAATACTCACAGTGCAGGATTGTTCATCCAAGGGGAAACATTTTGACTGGGGGTGGATGGGTAGCCATCCACTGGTTCACTACACACACACACCCACCCACACACACACACACACACACACCCTGAAAGAAGTTTACCAAGGACCCTCCTGAGGGCCTGCTGGACTGCCAAGAGAGCTAATAGAAATGAACCACTGACTGTGGGGAGCAATGTGTGAAAAGGCCTCTGTATGTAGTCATCCCCTTGTATCCCAAGCACTTGGACTTGCTGAAATTAATTTTGCAAAAGTTTGGTAGAAACTGCATGAAAGCCTTTGCACAAAAACTGTAAAGCATGAGCTTATTATTACAGTTTCTCAGGAACTAAGTTCTTATCTAATCATAAATTACATATTTGCCAATGAAAATACTTTGTTGACACTCTGATCAAGCAGGTGCATTCAAGTAACCTGAAAAGCCTTCATTAACATTTAAAAACTTTTCAGAACTGGGTTCTTTTGGAATTGACAACAAAGGTCTTTTTTTCTTCCATGAATTCCAGCTTGAAATATTTTCCTAAATAATTCTGAAAATATGATTTGAGTTACTAATAGACCAATAGGAATATATATAATAATATTTATCATGTTATGAAAGTATTTCAAATGTATTTAAATACAAGAATTAATATTCTTAAGGTCCCTATTATTTAAATATTCAGTATACTTCATATTTTTTATTAATGGTTATTCATAACAGATTTTAACAATTGTGTAGCTTCGAAAACCTAAGATTCAATTCACTTATAATACTTTTGAAATGGGCCAGATCTATGAGAGCATAAGAATAGAAAAAAATTGAAACCAAAGATGTAACAACATAACCAAGGGCCACACAAGATGGGGACAGAGTTGCATGGAAACTAGTCTTCAGACCTCTAATATAATAAGCTCTTTCTAGAATATTGTGCAGCCTAACTTATGCATATCTTCCTTCTGAATTTGTCAACGATACAGTAATCTTCTGTAAGAAAACTGAGTAAAAAATTGGGTACTAACTCCAAAACTGTTTAGAGACTAGCATATTGAAACCTTTTGGTTTTGTCTCATTTTTTTCTCATTAGCAAAGTGCATCTTTCTGATTGTCTTTAAAATCACTTACATCAAGTCTTAGGAACAGTCCAAACTATTCTTGGACAAGAGAGAACCAGCTGTGGTTTAAGCAGCAATGCAGCTGTAGAAAGTATGTGAGCAAGACCCGAAGCTGGAGAAAAGCCAATTTGCCTTAGAAAATTCCACCTGGATATACTTAGCACCTCCTCCCTGCCCTAACCCTAAACATATGCCCTTGGACTCCTCAGGGAAAGAAGTGGAACCTGGAGCTAGCGAGAGGCTGAGTCTTAGTTTGTGTCGGCAAGATTGTTCCAAGGCCCTTCTATTTCCTGCTGCACCTTAGTGTGGCTCTTCCCCTGGCCCCTACCTCTTTTCTTTGCTCCAACAGACTATTGAAATTTAGTATACCCAGTAGTCACTACTATATATTAATAAATCAGAAACTATAGCATTTCCCCCATATTTTTTTTATCGTTTTAATGAGAGAAATACAAAGGATATACTGGAGATCTCTTTCATTGCATATAACCACAACAGTTAAAATAGTAAATATATAGGTACATTGATTCATCTATTTAAAAAAAAATTATGTTCATATTTTTCAGAATATCTATTCTTAAATAGAAACACCACTGTTCTACATCCAGCAGCTAATAAATAGCTATTAAAGTTCCTCTAGAAGATTCAGAAATTGTATTATGCATTTGTTTATTAATTCATTTATTCAACAAATATTAGTTACTATAGCTTACACTGACTGTATGTATCTATCTTGTGCCTGGTAATAGGTTAAGTATTCTGCATAGATTGTATCCTTGAAGATTTGAAGAAGTGTATAAAGTAGTATCATTACCCACTTTTCTAGATAAGGAAAGTGAGGTTCAAAGAGGTTAAGTAACTTCCTTAAGGTTACCCAGCTAAGAAATTATAGAATCAATATTTGAATACTTTCTTGCAAAAATACTAATTATAGGACCAAGGCACCAAGTGTACAAGTGTTCACTATATATATATATATATATAGTGAACCCACGCACATACATACAATGGAATGTTATTATCCTTAAAAAGGAAAGAAAATCTGGCATATGCAACAACATGGATGAACCTTGAAGGCACTATGCTAAGCCAGTCACAAAAAGACAAATGTGCTCTGATTCCTCTTACATGAGTTATCTAAAATAGTGAAAATCATAGAAACAGAAAGTAGTATGGTGGTTTGTATAGGCTGGAGTGAGGAGGGAATAAGGAGTTATTGTTTAATGGGTATAGAGTTTCAGTTTTGCAAGATGAAGAGTTCAGGAGATGAATGGTGGTGGTGGTTGCACACCAATATGAATATACATAATACCACTGAACTGTACACTTAAAAATGGTTAAGATGGCAAATTTTAGGTTCTATGTATTTTACGATAAAAAGATAAACAAAGATAAAAACACTAAAATAGTCATCTAGCTATCCCAGAATATACTTACTTTATTTTTATAGATTTTCATTAAATTTCTTAAAAGGTTATAGGATTTTCAGTTGTCAAATAATACATAGGACCATCCAGACCCCCATATCTCAGCATAAAAAAAATAAATGAATAGAGTAAAATATGATGTGTATTATGAAGGAGACATGTCCATAGGGAAGGATAAGCTTTTGGAGGAAGGTAAAGAAGGCATGGAGTGATGGATATGTGTTTTATGTACAGGGAACACATGTACATAGACCCAGAAGCAAAAGAATCTAGCACATTCCAGGAATAAAAATTGTTCGGTATGATTAGAAATTAAAGTGTGGAGCTAGAGCATAGCAAAAGACAAGACTGGAGGCTTGGGCAGGAACAAGAACGATGAAGGTCTTATAAGTATGTTAACAATTTCAGCCTTTATCTCAAGGTCGGAAGGAGTAGGGATTGGCATGTTAGATGTCTCTAGCTCAGCTAGAAGGGTCAAGCCTGAAAACGGGGAACTCAGCTAATTATAGCAATCTAAAAGAGAGATGATATTGTCTGGACTAGGGTAGTGGCAACAAGAAAGATACAAGTGGACAATACTTCAGCAAATTAAGAAGTGGAAGAGTCAGAAAATGGTGACTACCTGTGGGAAGAGCAAGGTGTTAAGAATGATAATAAATAGCTGACTTTTTAAAAAGGCTCATTATGTTACCATTGGGGGGTGATCCAAATCCATCATTCAACCACTTATACTGAGGGGTCTCGGTTCTTTCCTCATGTGCAGTAAAGAATTATAGATCAGTGAAATTTATGAAAAGTAAGATTTAATAAAGAACATTTCAAGAGAAAAATAGGCTATGCCAGAGAGGGCCATAGCCCTGCAGAATTAAGGAAAGGCACTTTATATTGGCCCTAGGTGGGTGGTTACAGGGGTGGTGCTAAATGATTGGCACATGAGGTCTTTCGATTAACATTTGGCTGTTATATAACACTGTGTCTACTGCGCATGAGGTTACCCAGAATTCAGTCTGTTATAATTAGATTAATAAACTTCTGGGCATATGTATGGTATAATGATGGTATAATAAGGCTAAGGTTAAGGAATGTCGGTATATGTACTAACTGCATGGGCGCTTGTGGCCAGACAAAACTAGCGGTTAGTTTTGTGGTTTTTACTTCCTTGTATATCAGGTTGTAATGTAATATTTAACCATAAAATTAGTGTTTTAGGGAGGTCCTAAGGGAGGTCTCTGGGTTGAGCCTTCATTCCTCCATCACTCATGTCTACTTATCTGCCTAACAATTCAGCTATAATGAACATAGGGGTGCATATATATTTTGAATTAGCATTTTGGATTTCTTCAGATAAATACCCATAAGTGGAATTGCTGAGTCATTAGGTAGTTCTATTTTTAATTTTTTGAGTAACCTCTATACTGTTTTCATAGTAGCTACGCCAATTTGCAATCCCACCAACAGAGCAAGAGAGTTCCCTTTTCTCCACATCCTCACCAACACTTGTTTGTTGATTTATTGATGATAGCCATTCTGACAGGTGTGAAGTGATATCCCATTGTGATTTTTATTTGGATTTGTCTGATGTTTAGTGGCGTTGAGCATCTTTTCATATGTCCGTTGGCCATCTGTATGTCCTCTTTGGAGAAATGTCTATTCAGGCCCTCAGCCCATTCTTATAAATTAAATTTATTGGAGTGATATTGGTTAATAAAATTATATAGGTTTCAAGTGTACAAATCAATAAGTCATATGTATATTGTATTGTGTGTTCACCACCCAAAGTTAAATTTCCTTAGTCACTATATATTTGACCCTATACATGTCAGTGAATCTCTGTCTTATTCATTTGTTCTTTTCAGTTTTATATCCCACATATAAGTGAAATCATATGGTTCTCACCTTCTTCTGTCTGACTTATTTCACTTAACATGATAATCTCAAGATTTATGTTGTTGCAAATGGCAGTATTCATCTTTTCTTATCTGCCTGTTTTTAATTGGATTGTTTGCTTTTCGTTGTTATTGTTGAGTTTTATTAGTTCTTTATAAATTTTGTACATTAACTCCTATTAAATGTGTCATTGGAGAATATCTTCTCTCATTCAGTAGGTTGTCTTTTAATTTTGTTGATGGTTTCCTTTGCTGTGCAAAATCTTTTCAGTTTACTGTAGTCCGTTTGTTTATTTTTTAATTTTGTTTCCCTTGCCTGAGGAGTTATATCAGAAAAAAACAATACTAAGTGCAACATCAGAGAGTTTATGCCTATGTTTTCTTCCAGAAGTCTTATGGTTTCAGGTCTTACATTTAAGTCTTTAACCTATTTTGAGGTTGTTCTTGTATGGAAGAAGGTGGTCTAGTTTCAAGTTTTTGCATGTATATTTCCAGTTTCCTCAACATCATTTATTGAATAGACTGTCTTTACTCCATTGTATATGTTCTTGCCTCCTCTGACATAGATTAAATGACCATCTAGGTATAGGTATTTTCCTTGTCTCTATTCTATTTCATTGATCTATGTTTCTCTTTTTATTCTAGTATCATGCTGTTTGATTACGATAGCCTTTTAGTATAGTTTGATATCAGCATGATACTGCCAACTTCGTTCTTCTCGAGATTGCTATGGCTATTCAAGGTGTTTTATGGTTCCACATAAATTTTAGGATTACTTATTTTAGTTCTGTGGAAAATGTCATTGGTATTTTGATAGGGATTAAAAATAGCCAAGATATGGAAGTAACCTAAATGTCCATCAATAGACAATTCAATAAAGAAGATGTGGTACATATATGCAGTGGAATATTACTTGGCCATAAAAAAGAATAATATCTTGCCATTTGTGTCAGGAATGGACCTGGGGGGTATTATGCTAAGTTAAATAAGTTAGACGAAGAAAGATAAATATCATGTGATCTTACTTATATGTAGAATGAAAAATGTAAAATAAATGAACAAACAAAACAAATAGACTCTTAGACATAGAGAACAAACTGATAGTTGCCAGATGAGAAGATCGAAGCCCTGCATGAAAAAGGGATTAAGAAGCACAAATTGGCAGTTACAAAATAATCACGAGGATGTAAAGCATGAAGAATGTAGTCAATAATATTTTAATAACTATGTATAGTGTCAGGTGGGTACTACACTAATCAGGGGATTACTTTGTAAATTGTATAAATGTCTAACCACTATGCTGTACACCTAACACTAATATAAATAATATTAAGTGTCAACTGTAATTAAAAAATAAAAGATTTGCTGAAAGAAATTTAAAAAGATAAATAAATGGAAAGATACTATGTGACAATTAATTAATTAATTAAAAAGTTTATCTTGGCCCAGAGATTGCATTAAGTACTTTATATAAAATATTTAATTTGCACAATAATCTACAAGGTATTTAGGACAATGCTGGGTAACATGTCCAGTGTTGCATGGGTAGGAAATGGCAGAAATGAGGCTGTAATGAAGGACTCATGCTCATCTCCACTCCCTAAAAGGTCTCTCTTCCTCAGGGTAGGTGGCCCGACCACTGACTGATGAAAAATGGGAGAGAATGTGTTGGGAAAGAGGGTCAAGAGAGTGAAAGTATTTTTAAAACACTTTAATGAGATAGATGTTATCTATAGTTTATTAGTTTTATGATCTAAATATTGAAAGAACTTTTACTATTTCTCTTAAATAGGTCACCTATTAAAAGCATTTAATAATAAACACTGAAAGGAAGTTAATTCTGTTTACCAGTGTTTCTCAGCCTGGCTGTAAATCAGAATCACCTGTAGAATTTAACAATTTTGGCCTGTCTGGATTTCACTCCATATAGCAAATATATGAAGAGGTATCTGTACTTTTCTCAAATTTCTCAGAAATACCAGTGCTGCAAGCCACTATTATATACAGTTCGTGAAAGTGCTTTTCAAAATGGGAGAGCAAGACTGCTGGCATTAGGAATTTGGAAGTCTGTACTTACTAAAATGCAAAGTCTGGGCCCCTTCTCATTCTTCTAAATCAGAATCTCTGGCAGTGTGGCTCAGGAACTGCATTTTAACTGGCTTCCCAGGCAACAGTTAAATGAAATACATTTTTATAATTAGTATATGGCATTTATCTGCACTCATATTATAAATACATTTTAATAATAAAAGCTACACCATTAGTCTTCCAAATGTGTGGCATTCATACTCTTCATTGATAGCATACCATTTTAGCATCTAATAATTTTCTGTCCCTTCTTGTTAACTTTTTAAAAATATACTTCATTTCTCGTCATTCCCCAAATGGTCATTATTGTGTGAGAACTCAAATCCTTGAATCAACAGGGACTGCTACTTGTTAATTGTGTTCCAAACAATTTTGCATGTCACAACTATACCATGTCCACTAATAATTAATCTAGCCTTTGGCAAGGTTACTGGAGCTGTTTCCAAATAAGGTTTTCACAGAAAACATGTGCTCTATGTCAAAACAGTGAGCACAATCTGAACGGATTTTCACTCCTTCGATACTCCAAAATATGTGTTGTTTAACGCTCGTGGACTTTACCTCTACCTTGGAGCTGGCATCCCATGTGTCTGTCAGTTAGGGCTGTCATGTACAGCGATGCAGCGTGTGCACTGCACAACTCCAGGAGGTACCATCCGTACGTGGTCTACGATGTGCAACGTGGTGCCAATTCTGAGAGTCAGTAATTATACCCCAAGGGAATTTTTAAGTTCTAAATTAAGGCTTGTTTTACTATTTCCTGTTACATCACATTGGAAAATATGTCCAATTACGTTAAATGGTACATTTACATTTGTTGACTAAAATAATGTAGAAGCACATTGGTAAATAAAAGAAAAGCAAGATATGTATTCACCAAAGATAATAACATTGATAAAGAGTATATCAGCTGGTCACAAAAAAATGTTTATACAATTTTCAAAATGATTACATTTTAAGTAAATATAAGTAAATATAAAGTTCCTATTTTTCTTTAATTTGGTTTAATTTAAATATTGACTTAAGGTTGTTAATTTTAACCTTGACCGTTGAAGTAAATAAGTAGATGATTTTTAATTCATTTCCAAAGCAATAGTATTTGTTATCATAAAAGCCGAGGTCCCACTTAGAGAGTGTGTTTTCTATTATAGAAATATCTGTTGTGACGATTAAGTAAATGTTTTCATCAAACAGAGATTCCAACATAAATATTGCCACTTTACATTTACATTGGAAGCAAGAAGATAGTATATTTCAAATGTTTTAAGAAATTTTACATAATTGTCACCATTTAGAAGCGTCAAATTTAAAAAATTATAATTCTTAAAAAATAAAATTGGGTGTTTATACTTTTACTTTTGATTTGTTTTGCTTTTTTAATCTTCTAATCTTCTAAGTATGATAAAAGGGTATAAAAGCAAAATATTTATAATTGGAAGAGGGTATTACATTTTAACTTTTGCGAGTTTATAATAATTATGTTTTCTTACCCATACACTTCAACAATATCTTACTTTACTCAATTAGCATATGATTATGCAAAATAGATTTTGCAGTATTTACTGAACATAGTAACCAAAAGTAGGTCAAAGATTTCATATAATAAATTTCACAATTTATATGCTCATTAAACTCTTTTATAAAGTACTATCATTTTAATTTCAGAGTGTTATAGTGAAGACAACTATATTAATGTTTTTGAACCTGAAATTATATTAAACACTGATAGTTAAAATCAACGCTTATTATTTGGGAACTAAGAACCCATGAGACCTCCTAATACTCATCTAGTCATCTCCAACTACTTGCTTTATTGTTACTTTATGACACTATCAACAGTTCTGTGAGGGGGGGCGGAAATACCATGTAGTAACTTTACTATGAGCCACACAATGTGTGAGGCACCTATTTTTATGAAATCAAAAGGAGAAGGAGAAGAGGCAGAACATAAATGAGACAATTTTGTTATCACTTGGCATCTCTAATAAGCTTAATAAGGAAATACATGACATTATTGATTAAAAGTATGCTTGGAGATCTTTCTCTATAGTTTATACATCCGTTCTGACTCTCCCCCAATAGGTATGACTCCTTAATTGTTGGAAATATTTTAACAAAATAGAATTTCAAATGCAAGAAACCAGTGAAATCTACCCTATATAGAAACCTGTGTACTAGAGTATACCTGTTCTAACAAAGTATACCACTTTTTTTATAGATATGAAATAAGATTTGGTCTCTTTAGCATTGACATTACTCCTACAATAATATGTAAGATAATTCCATTTTGACCTTCTCAGTGAAATTAGGGATTAATTTTTGGCCCAGGCAGGCAGGAAGCTGTCAGATAACTTCCCAAATCAAGGCATATCACTGATTAGATGGAAGTATAAGTTCACAAGTAGATCCACAGGTAGAGAGGAGGGAAAAAGATAAAGCCCCTTTAGTCGTTTCAGACAGGAAATAATTGCTGTTTGCTTACTGTATGTGCATCTATAGAAGTAGAATGCTCCATTTCTTGGTTTGTTTTTGTTTTTCTTTCGTCTTTACTTTTTTTCAAAGTGCATGGATAGTCCCAGTTCATTCGTATTACCTAGCATTCAATAAATATATACTGAATGGATGAAGTGATGAGTATTTCTCAGACTTACTTGTAATTAAAGGCACTAGATGATGCTGAGTGAGACAGAAACATCCTGAGGAAGTGACCATGCACCAGGTGTGCAAGGAAGGCCATAGTCTCCTCATCAGCAAGTGCCTCCCAACCTCTTCTCTTGGTCATTGTGAGGATTATTTGAGACAATAAAGCTCTCAAGGAGAGAGTGCCTGGCACCAAATAGCCCTTGATAATGGCTAGGATCGTTATGTTATTGTCAGTGCTGCAACTGACAATGTTCTCATAAGGCAAACTGTTTCGAAAGCTCTTAATTTTAAGACTAGAAGAATTTTCGCTAAGAGTGTTCGATCTGATTGTGCTACCTTTCTGCCAAACAGTTCAGTGGCTCCTTTATACTAGTTTGTGTATGGGCTTTCTACAAGAGAGGAAGGTACACAAATACTCAGAATATAAGTGTAATGATTTTATTGCCATTATATTAGACTAACAAATTATTACTAATTTTGGTAGTCGATTCATGGCGCAGACCTTATCAAATTTCACATATAGCAAGAGCTGAACTTTGTAGAACATTTTGAATGAACCCTGAGCTTGTCATTAGTACTCCAATGAAGGAGAGACATGAACCACTGGACAATGGATAGATACCTACAGAGAACAATTTCAGAGACCAGTGATAGACTCCAAATATCTCTCGTTTGGGGAATTTGTTTATTAGAACTAAAAATCTTTGTTCCTGTAGGTTCAAACTTTGTTTCTTTGAATTATAAAAATTTGATAGTTTTATATGCTGTCTTCCCACTTACTTTCTCACTCCTTACTTTCTTTCACTGACAGTTGCCCCATCTAATCACTCATAGAGTTTTGACAAGTTATGACTTTTAACTGTTTCCTAAGCAGTGCTTCCCAAATTTTAATGCGCACATAAAAACCCTGGGGAATCTTGTCAAAATGCAAATTCTGTTTCAGTAGATCTGGATATATTTTTTAATCTAAATACAACTGAGAATAGCACCCAGATTTAAACTGATAAGAACAGATACTACACTTGATCTTAGCCAAAAGACCAAGAGACGATCAGCACTGGGATTTTTTTTTTTTTAAGGATGAATACCAGCATCTGAGTAATCAACTATAGGGGGCTGAATGGTGATCCCTGAAACATCAGGTCCTAAATCATGGAATCTGTGTATATTATGTTATATTATAAAGTTCTTGTAAATATAATTCTATTAGGGTCTCGAAATGAAAATATTGTCCTGATTATCCAGGCAGCTCCTAAATGCTATCACAAGTGTTAGGGGGAGAATAGATACACACCCAAAAGAAAGCCATATGAAGATGGAGGCAGAGATTGGCGTGTAGCCACAAGCCAAGAAATGCAGCCGCAAGAAACTGGAAGAGACAAGAAACAGATTCTCCCTCTAGAGCCTCCAGAGGAAGTACAGACCTGCTAACACCTTATTTGGGACTTCCAGCCTCCAGAACTGATGAGAATAAACTTCTGCTAAATTAGCACTAAGTCTGTGCTAATTTTCACAGCAGTTTTATGAAACGAATATACAAGCTTTAATTCTTTTTTTGAATAAAATATCCTTCATCCTTTGGTGGCAATAAGACTCATATCCTTTTATGAGAACACTTTAGGAACTGAAAGAAATGGGTAAAAAGTATGTTGTTTAATATCTTCATATTACTGCATGATATAACTTGCTCATTTTTCTCATTTTACTTTTCAACTTCAGATACACTTACATATTTAGCATTGACATCAACATTTCTGTATCTTAACAACTGGGCCTATTTGCTTAATTCATTAACTATTGCAATTTTTTAATTGGATCAGCACTTTTGCACAATCCTATGTATAATTAATCATAGCATTTGATTCTTCCGAATAATCCCTGGTCGTAACTAATATTTGAATAACCCTTTCTAATATAAACTAAATTGCTTTTTGAATCGTTTTCTATGCTCCTTATAACAAATTATAACAAAGTTAGAAGCTTAAAACAATACAATTTATTATCTTACAGTTCTATAGGTCAGAAAGCTGCCATGGGTCTTATCAGGCTAAAAACAAAGTGTCAGCAGGGCTGAGTTCCTTTCTGCAGACTCCTGGAGGGAACCAATTTTCTTGCCTTTTCTAGCTTTCAGAGGTTGCCCACATTCCTTAGCTCATGGCCCCCATCTTCAATACTCAATGCAGGAATGTTGCATCTATCTGATTCTTCTTCAGTAGTTACATCTCCTCCCTGATCACAGCTGGGACATGTTTTTTCTCTTTTAAGAACCCTTGTGATTATACTGGGTCGATCCAGACAATCCAGAATAATTTCGCCATCTGTGAATCCTTAACATTAATCAAATATTCAGAGTCTTTTTGCCATGTAAGTTGACATATTTATAGGTGGATGATTTGGGGGGACTATTTATAGCTACCATATTTGCTGTGGCTTTTCTAGTTCTACAACCTAATTTTTATGATGTAGGAAGTTTTAATATTTCATATTACTTTTAGAAAACAAAACAGTCCTTTTGATTTCCTATCTTAACTATATTTTCTAAAGTCATTCAGTTTTTTATAAAGTTCTTATTTAAAGTATTACACATCCAACTATTTTATTTTTATAATGTTGCTAAATATAATTCTAGGCTTTCAACTGTTTTGAGAATCATTGTTAGGATAGTTTTTATATTGGAATTATTGTTTTTCTCAAATTAGGACTACATAATTTTTTAAACTATGGTCACCATTCTGTACATAGCATCCCCAAAATGTGTTTATCTTATATCTGGAAGTTTGTACCCTTTGACCACTTTCACCCATTTTGCCCACTGTGTAACCCCCTGCCTCTGGCAACCACCAATCTGTTCTCTGTTTCAGACTTTGTTTTTTTAGTTTCCACATATAAGTGAGATCAGACAGTATTGTCTTTCTCTGTCTGACTTATTTCACTTAGCATAATATCCTCAAGGTCCATCTGTGTTTGTCACAAATGGAAAGATTTCCTTTTTTGTGGCTGAATAATCATAATCATAATCATATATATATATAATATTTTCTTTATCCACTTATCTATCAATGGACACTTAGATTGTTTCCATATCTTGACTTTTGTAAATAATGCTGCAGTGAACATGAGAGTGCAAATTTCTTTTCAAGGTAGTGATTTCATTTTCTTCAGATTCATGCCCAAAAGTGGAATTGCTGGATCATATTATACTTCTATTTTTAATTTTTAAAATTAACTCCATACTGTTTTCTATAGTGGCTGAACCAATTTCCATTCCCACCAATACTTATCATCTCTTGTCCTTTTCATAATAACCATTCTGTCTCATTGATGTTTTGATTTGCATTCCTCTAATGATTAGTGATGTTGAGCAGCTATTGATCAATTGCATATTTTTGTGAAAATGTATATTTAGTTACTCGGCCTATTTTTTAAATGGATTTTTTTCTTTTGCATAGTATCAGTGCTTTATATATTTCGAGTGTTAGTCCTTTATCACGTATACGACTTGAAAATATTTTCCCCCATTCTTTAGGCTGCCTTTTCATTTTGTTGATAGTTTCCTTTGCTGTACAGAAGCTTTTTAGTTTGATGTAGTCCCACTTGTGTGTTTTTGCTTTTAGACTCAAATCCAAAAATATTATTGCCAAGACCAAAGTCAAGGAGTTTACCATCCATATGTTTTGTTCTATAAGATTATGGTTTCAGGTCTTACATTCAAGTCTTAAATCTATTTTGAGTTTATTTTTGTGTGTGATATAAGACAGGGTCCTAGTTTCATTCTTTTGCACGTGGCTGACCATTTATTGGAGACACACTGCATATTCTTGGCTCCTACGCTGTAAATTAATTAACCATATATGCATGGGTTTATTTCTGGAATTCCTATTCTGTTCTATTTGTCTATGTGTCTATTTTTACACCAATACCATACTGTTTTGATTACTATATTTTTGCGTTATAGTTTGAAATCAAGAAGTGTGATGCCTCCAGTTTTTTTTTCTTCTCAAGATCGCTTTGACTATTTGGGGTCTTTTGCGGCTTCATACAAATTATAGGATCATTTTTTTCCAATTTCTATGAAAAATGACTAGAATTTTAATAGAGATTGCATTGAATCTGTAGATTGAGTAGTAAGGAAAAATTAATAGTATTAATTTTTTTAATCTATGGGCACTAAATATTTTTCAGTCTCTCTGTGTCTTCAGTTTCTTTCATCAATATCTTGTAGTTTTTAGTGTGCAGGTATTTCCCCTCTTTTGTTAAATATATTACTAGGTATTTTATTCTCTTTCATGCAATTATAAGTTGGATTATTTCTTATAGTTCGTTGTATGGTACGTATAATATTTAATAGTACTATATTTTCTCCCTCTTTAATTCCCTCCTCCTCCACTTCCACCCCTGACCCATGGATGTTGCTGTTTCCCCTTAAGAACTGGATCTCTGAAGATGGGGCGTCCCCTCCCACACACGTGCTTGCAGCCTGCATCCGGGGGCCAGGCGCACCCGGGGCCTGGCACACCCGGTGCCTGGTGCACCCAGGGTCTGGCAACCCTGGCGCATGGTCTTTGGCTCCACCAGGAGCATGAACCCAGGGCCTTCTGCATGCAAAGCAGATGTGCTAACCACTACACTGTGGAGCCACCCCCTAATAGTACTATTTAAAAATATTGTTTACTAACTTGTTAGATGATCTCTTTTGAGATGAATGATAAGAATTAGCATATTTTTAAAAATTAGCAAGCTGAGATAGATTGGTTTCATCAGTGCCTATTTTGAGAGCGGAAAAAAACTAAAAGGTAGCAAATATTTTACCTGTAATTCTTTTTACACGTCTTTAAATTTTATTTTTACCAAGTTATTCTTTTTATTTTTAACATGTTGTATGTATGCCTAAACACTAGAGGAAATTAGCAGACTCTCATATGCTAATTTTTTAGCTATGTTGACACTTCTGCCTATCTCAAATCCACAAATATATCAAAACCCATTAAATTTCTGTCTCCCAATAAGTTTGTTCTGGTCCTCACAACCCACAGTGATATGGTTCCTCTTTCAATGATTTAAATGGCTTATTTGGTATATTGTTCATCTGGTACATATAAGCCGCCTTGAATTATTCACTGCTTTTTATAGAGATAAACATATCTTCCAAATGAATTGTGAACTACTTAGTGGCAAATGAAATACATTATTTCTTCCTACTTCTTTTGTACTTATACTATTCTACCCATTGTAGGTAATTAGAATACATATGTTGATTGGTCAACAGTATCACATCCTCATCCTCATTATATTATTAGCATCATCAGTAAGCATTTATTGAGAAAATGACAAGCCATAATTTAGAATAGCAAAGAATGTCCTCAAAAATGCTTAATACATATTTTTCTTGTATTATGTGTAGGAAAGAAAATATTGTCTCTTGTGCTGGTGAATTCATGGGCCAGTTATGAGCACAAAAAGGATGTGTGATATAATGGAAATTTAAGGGACTGAAAAAATCAGATCTGCCTTACAATCCTTCAGGCCTTCACTAGCATGCTAACTCTAGGCAGGCCAAATCATCTCAGCCATTGCTCTCTTTCCTCATCTGCAAAATTGCCACTATAGTAGTTTATTTCTTACATATACCTCTGGTCTATACTGTGAGTAAATAGGAAAATAAAAGATAATTCACTTTACAAAGGTAAATTCCTTATAAAAGCGAAATTGTTGTTCATGATCACCTAATATAGATGTTGTCCACATTCTGCAGATGACAAAACTGCTTTATAGGATTGTCGTGAGTTGCAAATGAGATAATTTTTGTGAAAATCCTTATGCAAAGGCTTATTGTTTTTAGGTGTTTAACTCAGGAAAATTGAAAATATTCATCTATTAATCTATTTGCTTTGTTGATGTTAATAAGTATATTTTCATGAAAAATTTGCAAATTGACATTTCAGATTTGACTGAGCCACATTCAAATTGATGTTTCTCTTAATTGAAATATTTAACTTGAACTCAAAAATGTATGTTTTGCTCTAATCCTCATTAATTAGTAAGGCATAGCATTAACTACTTCTATAGCCATGTCTATCAAAAGTGTTTACTATTTTGATGGGCTTTAAAATGCTTCAACAAATCATACAGGTAGAAAGGACTTGGATGACTTGGTATTTTAAATTGACGTGAGTGTAAGTAAACAAGTTGGTGTTTTGTCTTAAAGATAAATGCTCCTGGGTTATTTGGACATAATTATCATGGTTAGGAACAAAAGTATTTCAAATGGACAGATAACAAAGATAAACACACATTTATTATATTTTTAATCTTGAGATCACAATTTTATATTTGCACATTACCCTTAAATCACATCCTGCATGTTTTGGATTTCAGAGAGTTTAGGATTAAGGGAAGTTCTTTTTATCTAGTGTTTATTCTCAGAGTTTGTTTTGATAATTTTTTCCTAGCATGGTACATAAGAGTTTTGAGTTCTTTAAAGATCCTTTAGACTTATGACCAAAGGAAGATGAAGATTAAGATGATCTTATTTTTATTTAATATTTATTAAGCACACGAGTTATTCCAGAATTTTTGAAAAATGCCAAATGAAAACAGGCTCAAAAATGTGTTTTCCTCTTAGATTTTTAGATTTAGATGTCTAATCAGTTCTGCCACTTTCCTTTAACAGATGAACAAATTGAGTCACAAAGAGCTTAAGTTGCTTATCTGTGGTCATATAGCTAATTGCAGAAGTGAGCAGAAACCCCGATGTTTTTATTCCCACTAGTCTAGACTCTTTCCACTATACCAAACTATCACTCATGACAACTAAATATTTCCAAGAAGGATAAATATGTAGTTATACATAAGAATGTAGGAATATTGAGGGCTGGGATAATGTTTTATTCATCCACACAATAATAATAAACACCTTATAAATATATGCTGAATAATTGAGTTACTAACTGGTGCTAATTTCACTCTATAGCAGTCCAGCACCTCTGAGATAAGCATCTTAATTGAAGCCTTGCATTCAATTAGCCTCAATTTTGTGGTCTCACTGGCAATAAAGGTCATACACTCCTATCTAGGAGGAAATAACAAGCACTGGTTTTGAAAATCCTAATGCTCCGAGGGACCATGTGCAAATATTATTTTACAGCTCCCTAAGGTGATGTTCTAACACAGTCTCTGACTTTATCGTTAGGCTGCCTAGATGAGCAGACAACACATACAGGCTCAGAAATTTCTACCACAATAGTCCTTTAATAAGATTTTAGAAACCGAGTAAGTAATTGAAAATTTTCAAAATCACACAAGGTAATATAAGTTATATCTAAGGAAGTGTTATGATTATATTTTGATCTAAATCTAAAAAAATTATGTTTAATCCTCAGACAACTAAAACTTGTGCGGCGGCATCCTTCCTCAATAGGAAAGACCCTAAGATGATAATCCAGGCACATGGATACTCTCTTTTAAAATAAAATTTTTGTCCCAAATCCCAAAGTAGACCCATGATGAGCTAAGCTAAGCCACATGAAGAGTGCTTTCTTCTGTACCAGATTTTGTCCAAAGTGATCAAAGACACTTGAAATAGATTGAGAGGCCTCCTTGTGTCCTTTTCACCCAAGCCTTTTGAATCTTTCTTTACCAGTCTAAGAAAGTCTTGGCAAGAAAACAAGCCGGAATTTCTTTCTAAGGCCAAAAGAAAACTAGTCTAATTTATTTACCCCAGTTTTAGTGTCTAAACAAGGAAAAGAGACTGCATGCCCCCAGCACCTCTGCTAGGTACATATCCTGGAGCCTGTGCCATCACTTCTGGGGGTTGTATAAGGCAAATGACTACTGGGATGGGAGAGCTAGGAGACTTTGTCTGGATCTTCCTCTTGACGGAAAAAACATACAGATGAGACGAGGCTGCAGCATGTTGTTGGGCAATTCCTGTGTTTCTGAGTTCTAACCCTGGTTCCACCACCTATTGTGTGGGTGAACTTCACCAAGTTATATACCAGTTCTCCCCTAGACATGGGAAATGGATGACAACTCTTTTCTTCTATTATTGTCTGATCCCTCCAGCCATTGCTCACTATCAGATGGTAGAGTGGCAGCAGAGTGTAATCGTGAAGAAAGTGGGCTCAGACAAATTAGGCTTCTAATTCCAGTTCTGTCACATATAGCTGTAACTTTGGAAAATGACTTCTCTTAAGTCACAGTTTTCTAATCAATAAAATGGAGGCGATAACTGTGCTTGCTTAGTAAGTTCATTGTGAGTGTTAGATAAAGTAATACATGCATAGTGTTTATCATATTGCATGACCCAGTTTGATCATTCCATAAATATTAGATATTAATTACAATAGCCGAAGTGTGGGTGTGAACTTAAATGGAATATGAGAAGAGCAGGCCTTTCAGCCAGCTATACTCTTAGGCTTAAGGTTGCCTTGGGCATCTAAATATGGTTGTCCTTTCATATGATTCAGCCTAAGTCCTTAGGCTGTGATGCCAGGTATTACCAACAAAGCCTCCAAGTAGTCATGTGTGTTCACTAGTCTTAAGTTTTTATTTCCTTCAGACTCTTTACAGGAGTGGATAGTGGATAAGGTTTAAGAGTCTGGGGTAGTCTTGCTAAACCAAATCTTACTACCATTTCTTTCACCATAATGCCAACATACTGCCTAAAACATGAATAAATAGAATTTATGTCCGTTGTACTCACATTGATTGTAGCAGTTTTCTAATCCTGAAGGATTAGGGCAAAATATCTTCACCCTATTTGTACATCTCAGTCATCTCTTCTGGTCTAGCTTCCATTCTTATCACAGCACACTGTCTTTTGCAGAATACTTTTCAAATTCTCCAGTGATGTCTTCAAATTAAAAATCTGACCATTGTACTACTGCGTAAAACTACTTAGTGACTTCCTGGTGTATTTAACTCAAATTGAAAGCCATTCTTAAAGCCCATTTGACTCCTACCTAATCCCAAAATTTATCTCATGCCATCCCCTCCTGTCCCCTTCTCTGTTCTCACTATACTCAGCCATATAGACCTTCTTTCTATTTCTTGAAAAACCAAGCTATTTCCTATACGAGTGCTGTTGCACTTGCTGTTACATTTGCCTGTAATGTTCGTCCTTCCCACCTTACCATTGCCTTCTCATTATTCAAGCTGCAATTAAAACATTTCCTTTTCAGAGAGACCTGATTTAACTCTCCTATCTAGTAGCTAGACCCTCTCCAATTAACGTCAACTTTATTGTTCTCACAGCATAATATTTCTATCTGTGATTATTTGTTTCTCCACTGAAAAGCAATCTAATGAAGCAGGGACATTATTTTATTCATTTATCATGAGTGTCTAGACTGGTGACTTGCTCATGGACTCTCAATAAATATTCATTAAATGTAAGAATGAATGAATGGCCTGAAATCTTCCTTTAATAGAGAGCTGGTCTCCGCCTACCCCCTTTCCATATTTCTGAAATTTATTCAGCACTGAATAAAGTGTTTAGGGCTTTGCTACCTTTATAGTGGTGATTGAATCTTGGCTCTACCTTTTAACTCTCTTCATGGTCACCCTGAATTTTATTTTCCAGATAATAGTACACAGTCTTCTCTCGTTCACTTGCTCAGTGATTTTTGGGTGAGTGGGGCACCATCACCTCTTTTTTTAAATGGTGAGGGAGAAATGAGACACTTATTAAACCCTTGGACAGACCCTAGATTTTACCCCAGAAGGGACTCACTTCCAGGTGTTATTACTTGAGAATGTATGGTCCCAGAAAACACAAAATCATCTCTAAATTCTTTGAGTATTTTCATATGCCCTTTTCATATGCCAATTCCAAACTATAACTGTTTTTTTTTTATGTTGCTTTATCTGTACTTCTTTATTTGTGCACCGCTATGCCATTCCTCATAATGGTATTTATTCTTTCCCAGTCTTATTTGCTTTTCCTATGTTCCCCCAATACAGTCCCCACAATAACTTAAGCAAAAGTATATGGCAATCAACAAGAATTTCTATCATGTCTAATTTCCTTAATTCAATTAGCCATTCATTCAACAAATATTTAATGAGTTCCCAGTATGTTTCCTATACTGTTCAAGCCCTGGGAATATACTAGTAAACAGGATAAAGTCTCTGCCCTCAGGTAGGTGTTGACAGCAATAAATAAATTAAAATATATTTATTGTATGCATTATGTTATATGTATTATAAACATCCATATTGTGATATACAATATATCTATTTTGATTGTCCATTTTTATTTTTGAAACTTAAAATATTATTATATTGTAAAGTAGACATGATATGTGTAAATTTTGCATGATATTCTTAAATGATGATTTACTCAATATCTTGTGGTTTATTCAGTAATTATTGAAGTAAACATGCTTCTATGTGTCCACATAAACATTGGCAAGATGTAACAAAAAAGAGTTTAGCATGTCCCATCATTTTCGATTTGAGAGTTTTCTTATAAAATGTGGACTAACTTGAACAAGCAAGTAATATGCTGATACCTCTTGAGAACATCAAAGTTCTCCCATTGTGCCTCTCCTTGACCCAAAAAAACAGGTTATTTGTAAATTTGTGTGTTGATATTATTTTAACAGTCTTTTTTTTTCTAAACCTAAACATTTTAAAGATCTATAGAAGGCTACAAGAAAATAGTTAGTTACTTTGATCTTTACCCTACTTAGATTACAAGGTTTTAAATTTTACCCCAGCAACTACAATAAGGAGTTTGATATTTATCTATAGGTTAACAAAAAGAAAAGATGCCCTAAACTCAACTGTAAACCCTAAGCGATTAAGTAAGGAAGATGAAATAACAATTTGAGTTATTCTTTAGGACCATGAACAGTCTTGTAATGAAGGGGAAGTATGGCAGTGTTCATTTTCATAACCCCACTATGTTCCTATTTATAGGGGTAAGGACATCTTCCTAGAGAATGTGTTTATTATCATAACAGCAATTTGCCACTGATTTAAGACATTCTTCCATGTTTGCATGTGAGTGTATTGGAGGGAGCAAAGGCTTGAGTTAGTTAACCTTCTTCAAAGCACAAATTCAGCCACTAACTAGCTGTAGGTGTTTCGGTAAAATATTTAATGTTTTTACTATGTGATTCAAAAAATGAAAATAGAAATGCCTAACTTACTTAGCAGAAATACAAGTAAAGCCCCTGTCACATGGAAGATTATTGATAAATTGTGACTGTTATACTTCTCACCATCAAGCATGCAGACAACTCATGCCCATTTCAAGGTTACCATATGGGAAATGGGTAGAAGATTTTTATTCTATTTTATTTTGTTCATTTATGCATTTAATTAATAAACATTATTGCCTGTCTACTCTGAGCATGAAGCTTGATGTGGAGGAACTAAGATAAATTACAGCTTCTCTGATCACAGCTCAACCTGTGATAGAGGGACAAAGCAGTCAAGAGACCAAAAGATACAGTGTGCTAGAAGAGCTTAGGAATGGGTTCTGTTGGGACACTGCATGGACAAATGGAGATTGGCCCACAAAACCCTCCAAGAAAATGAATTTCAAAGGATAAGAGAAAATGTTCAGAAGGTAAAGGAGCAGAATTCATTCTAGATTTCCAGATTGAGAAGTTGTCTGTCTTCTTCACTAGACTGTGAACTCCATGAGGTCAGGATCTTAATTTGTTCAGTAAGAGACCTGTAGTACCTAGGACAGCACCAGGGCATACTGGTCTCTCATTAAGTATATTTGAATGAGCTCCTTTAAAGCATAGTATGATTTATTCCATTCAGAAACCTATATTAAAAGATATAGATGAGTTTCTTAAACTCAGAATTGTATGGAGACAATGAAAGGATTTTTTGATGTTGACAGAATCCAATCTGTAAGAGAATAAAATTCATATTCAAGGAATTATAAAGCCTATATAATGAGTTCAGATATCATTTTCTAGTTTCTTCTCACTAAGGAAGTAGTTTCAATGCATAATTAGTCTTGTTAATTGATGAGACTCTTTTCTGCTTTGGTAATATTCTTTATTATGTGTCCTAGGGTGCTATTATCCCACTGGGATGACTACATTCTTTCAGCCTCTCTTATTTCTGACTTCTTCAGTCTTTGCTTGTGCCTGAAGTCCTTTGATCCAAACTGATACACACAGTTCTGAGTGTCTGTTTACCTGCTAATGAGAATGCTTGTGCAGTGTCACAGTCATTTTCCTGTTAGGTTCCATGATCATCTCTTGTTCTCCTAATCAATTGTATTCTCCCTGCAAGATGGCTGTCTCATTAATGTTGATGATGAAAAGGAAATAAAAATCACTTTTTTCATAAGAATCACCTTGTTTTCGGGATATGAACTGAAAACAGAACCTCCCTTCCTTCCTGCCACCCAACATGCATAGCATAGTAGAAAGAACCATAGGCTTTGTAGCCAAATGCTTTGGTACAGATGCCAGCATTATCATTAACTGCTCCTGTGTCTTTGTTTTACTGTTTCAGATCCTTTTCCTTCCTTTTGCACTCTACTCTCTACCCAGGAAGGCTGCTTCTATGAGGGTATGTGCATAGTATCAGGTCTCTGACCCTAATTAGATTTATCTAATATGAGGCTCCAGCAGGAAGATATTTATTTCCTTGGCCCTCCTTCTGGGAGATACCTACAGCTATCTATGTACTTTGACATAAAGGTCTTTCCTCTTCTCCAGGATGATCTAAGTCAATATATTTCTATCTTCTTTTTTGGATTCTGATAAACTCTCCTACTTGGGAGATTAAAGGGAGGCCAGTGTCAGGAACGGTGTCAGTTTCAATACCAGTATCCTTGGCTTCATGCAATATTCCTTGTGGTGATCCCACATGCCATCCATTAACCCCTGTGTAAATAAACAAACGTTGCCAGTGTTTTCTGTTGGAACTGACTGACATACAGCATGAGCCCGAGCCCTAGCACCTCCCTCTTTAGCTTTCTTATCTATAAAATAGGATTAATAATGATACCTACATTATGGAACTTGTGTTAGGATTAAATGAGAGAAAATCTTGGCACATAGTAAATATTCATTAAAAGTTATGGACAGAAGAAAGGGGTTTGGGGAGCTGGGAGAATGGGGTGAAGGGTTAAAGAAGTACAAATTAATAGTCGATAGGTGGTCATGGGGATGGGGAGCATGGACTAGGGAATGCAGTCAGCATTAGTATATTGGCTGGGTGGAAAACCAGAGGAGAGAAGGAACAATTAGGGGGATCATTTTATGAACTATTAAATGTCTAACCAATGTACTGTATACTTGAAACTGATTAAAATAAACAACTTTTTTAAAAAGTTAGCATTTGGCACTATTATCTTGTTGCATGGTTATACTTTCTGTGAAGCATGATTAAATAAATAGCACCCTGGCAGATTATCTTCTTGGACTTTGTTTAATCACCTCAGTTCCAAAAGCATGTTGGTTACACATCTGCCTTGAACCAAGAGCAAGGAGAGAGAATAAAGATACAAAGTTAGATAAAGATACAGTATAACAGAAATATCTTAAAAACTGTTCAGCTAAGAAGCAGAGGAAATTCCCAAGGTGGTGATGTAGAGAATTCCCCAAAATGACAATTATGTTGAAAGCTTAGAAACAGTCAAGTACAGGTAAAAGATAGCGATCTACTATGGCTATGTCCCCAAGAAAAATAAAAACCGACAGATTATGAATGCACCGAGAAGTTAGGGATAGTTCTACTGTAATTTTTGGAATGGATTGGTGATAGGTACGTAGAAAACTGAGGAGACTGGAAAGCCAAGGCAATTAACCTCTTATAAAATAAAAAGTTGATAGACAAAGAAAATCATAGCTGAGGGAATAAATACTTTGACCTGTCTGACTATGGCTCAGCTGTGGATAATGTTTAAATGGCACTAAAATTGTAATCACTGTGTAATCACTTAACCTAAAATTATGATATTGCTCCATTGGGGGAATGGGAAGAAGAAAAGTTAAAACAAATTTTTTAAGTTAAAAGTTAAAAAGTTAAGAAATCTCTGTATTGATGTTATTTAGAAATAGTTAAGTCAAATGAAGTTCTTCTGAGGAACAGGTATCACAATTAGGGAGGAATAAAGGAGGTAAATCTATATTTCTTGATAAGTTTGAGGTAGTATTTGAGTCTTATAAAACATAGGAATGATTATTGAATACATATAAATAGTAAATATGAGCCTAAATATAAACATCTTGCACAAAAGGGGTTACCTAAAGGGAAGAGATGAGAGTGAATCCTGGAATGGTAGTTTAGCACAGATGATTGACAATCTAGAATACTAAAGAAGGTGTAATTGAGAACTCCAAGTAGCTAAGAAAATATATATTCAGATTCTATTTTAGAGAAGAAATCCGGGGATACTTTTGAAGATGGCTGGAGTGAATGAATGGTGTCTGGGAAAATAGTTATGATACTTCAGCAGAGAAATAATGAGTTTTGAAATGTTGGCAATGTTCATAGAAAGCAAAGGTGTGGTTTGTGATAGATCTTAGTCAACAGGATTTGGTGATTGATTAGATGTGAAAAATAAAAGAGAAATCAAAGTTAACACAGAGGCTTCTGCATTTCTATGGTGAAGTTATTTGCATTTGTAGGAAGCAGAATTAAAAGTGGATTTACAGAATGATGATATGATTTTGCAAACCAAGATGCTGAATTATATCCAGTAAGAATGATGTAGTAGACAGTATGACACACAATGTTGAAATTCAGGGAAACCTCAAGGCCAGAGCTAAATTTTTTGAGCAAAATTATCCATATAAATCTTAAGTTCATGAAAAAGTAAGAACTGATACTTAAAGCCATTTATTTAAATAACATCAACTAATGAGTAAATATAGGTGGAGAAGAGATGAGGATGGAGCCATGGGGAACTCCAAAACCTGAGACCAGAAAGAATGAAAAACCTAGTGAGACAAGATTGGTGAAGCAGAACAAAATCTTAGAAATATGTGAGGTCAATGAGGCCAGATGAAAAAAGACATTTCAAGAAAGAGTAACTATTTATTTGTTTGTTTGTTTGTTTGCTTGTTTATTTTCAATTAGGGTTAACGTTCAATATTATTTTATATTATTTTCAGGTATACAGCATAGTGGTTAGACATTTTACATAATTAATGAAGTGATCCCCTCAATTACTCTAGTACCCACCTGGCACTGTACATAGTTATTACATTATTAACTATATTCCCCATGCTTTACTTTGCATCCCCATAACTATTTTGTAATTTCCAATTTGTACTTCTTAATCCCTTCACCTTTTTCACCCTGGCCCCGAACCCTCCTCCCATCTGGCAACCATCAGTTTGTTCTCTATATCTAAGAATCTGTTTGTGTTTTTTATTTATTTTGCTCTTTAGATTCCCCATGTAAGTGAGATCACATGGTATTTATCTTTCTCTGTCTGACTCATTTCACTTAGCATAATACCCTCCAGGTCCATTCTTGTCACAAAAGGCAAGATTTCATTATTTTTTATGGCCAAGTAAAATTCCACTGTATATATGTACCACCTCTTCTTTAGCCAGTCGTCTATTGATGGGTACTTAGATTGCTTCCATATCTTGGTTATTGTGAGTAGTGCTGCTGGAAATACAAGGGTGCCTATATCTTTTCGAATTAGTGTTTTGGATAAATACCTAGAAGTGAAATTTCTGGGTCATAAGACAGTTTTATTTTTAATTTTTTAAGAATTCCAATACTGTTTTTCATAGTGGCCAGCCAATTTGCAATCCTACCAACAGTGCTCAAAGTTTCCCTTTTCTCCACATCCTCACCAACACTTGTTTGTCAATTTACTGATGATAATCATTTTAACAAGTGTGAGGCGATGTATCTCATTGTGGTTTTAATTTCCATTTCTCTGATGGTTAGTGACATTGAGCATTTTTTCATATGTCTATTGGCCATCCGTATTTCTTCTTTGGAGAAATATTTATTCATATTCTCTGCCCATTTTTTAATTAGATTGTTTGTGGAGCTTTTTTGGTATTGGGTTGTATGAGTTCTTTATGTAAAGTTCTTTATAAATAATTTCTTATCAGACAGATCCTGGCAAATATCTTTTCCCATTCAGTAGGTTGTCTTTTAATTTTGTTGAGTTTCCGTTGCTGTGCAAAACCTTTTAGTTTAATGTAATCTCATTTGTTTATTTTTTATTTCCCTTGCCTGAAGAGATATATCAGAAAAAAAATATTACTAAGAGCAACATCAGAGAGTTTATTGCCTTTTTCTTCCAGGATTTTTATGGTCTCTGATCTTACATTTAAGACTTTAATCCATTCTGAGTTTATTCTTGTAGATAAAAAGGCAGTCTAGTTGCATGTTTTTGCATGTATTTGTCCAGTTTTCTCAACATCATTTATTAAATAGACTGTATGTATCCCATTGTATATATTCTTGCCTCCTCTGTCATAGATTAAATGACCATATAAGTACGTTTTTTTTTTCTTGTCTCTATTCTGTTCCATTGATCTATGTGTTTGTTTTTATGCCACTGCCATACTATAGCCTTGATACTGCCAATTTATTCTTCTTTTTCAAGATTGCCATGGCTATTCAGGATCTTTTATGGTTCCACATAAATTTTTGGATTATTTGTTCTAGTTCTCTGAAAAACATCATTAGTATTTTGATGGGGATTGCACTGAATCTATAGATTGCATTGGGTAGTATGGACATTTTAACAATGTTAATTCTTCCCATCCGTGAGCATAGTATATGCTTCTATTTATTTGTAGCTTCAATTTCTTTCTTCAATGTCATATAATTTTTTGAGTACAAGTCTTTTACCTCCTTGGTTAAATTTATAACCAGGTTTTTTTTTTTTGATGCAATTTTAAATGGGATTGTTTTCTTAAATTTTCTTTTTGATGGTTTATTATCGGTGTATAAAAATGCAACAGATTTCTGAATATTAATTTTATATCCTGCTTCTTTGCTGAATTTATCAGTTTTGGCAGTTTTCTTGGTGGAATCTTTAGGGTTCTCTATAGATAGTATTGTCATCTGCAAATAATGAAAGTGTTAATTCTTCCTTTTCAATTTGAAAGCCTTTTATTTCTTTTTCTAGTCCGATTGCTGTGGCTATGACTTGTAATACTATGTTGAATAAGAGTGATGAAAGTGGACATCCTTGTCTTGTTCCTGATCATAAGGAAAACATTTTTAGCTTTTCCCCATTGAGTATGATGTTAGCTATGGGTTTGTTGTATATGGCCTTTATCATGTTGAGGTATGTTCCCTCTATTTTCACATTGGCGAGAGTTTTTATCATAAATGAATGCTGAATTTTTTTCAAATGCTATTTCTACATCTATTTATATGATTATGTGATTTTTATCTTTCAAATAGTTAATTTGGTGTACCACATTAATTGATTTGTGGATGTTGTACCAATATCTCATGCCAGAAATAAATTCCACATAATCATAGTGTATGATCTTTTTAATGCATTGCTGATTTTGTTTGCTAATATTTTGTTGAAAATTTTTGCATCAATGTTCATCTGAGATATTGGACTATTTCTTTTTTTGTAATGTCTTTTCCTGGTTTGAAAATCAGGGTAGTAGGGGCCTCATGGAATGAGATTGGGAGGCTTCTCTCCTCTTGAATTTTTTGGAATGTTTTGAGAATAAGAGTTGATTCTTCTTTGAATGCTTGGTAAAATTCATGTATGAAGTCATCTGGTCCAGGCCTTTGTTTGTTAGGAGTTTTTTGATTCAATTTTGTTAGTAATCGGTTGATTTAGAGTTCCTGTTTCTTCTTGACTCAGTCTTAGGAGATTGTATGTTTGTAGGAATGTATCCATTTCTTCCAAATTGTCCAATTTGTTGGCATATAATTGCTCACAATATTTTCTTATAATCCTTGTATTTCTGTGGAGTCAGTTGTCATTTCCCTTTCATTTCTGATTTTACTTATCTGGGTTCTCTCTCTTTTTTTCTTGATGAGTCTGGTTAAAAGTTATCAATTTTGTTTATCTTTTTAAAGAACCAGTTGAGTTCATCGATGTTTTGTACTTTTTTAGACTTTATTTCATTTATTTCTACTCTGATATTTATTATTTCCTTTCTTCTACTCACTTTGGGTTTCGTTTGCTGTTCTTTTTCTAGTTCCTTGAAATGTAGGTTTAAATTGTTTATTTGAGATTTTTGTTTTTGGAGGTAGATTGTATTGCTATGACTTTCCCTCTTAGGTATGCTGTTGCTGTGTCATTGTGTTTTCATTTTTATTTGTCTCATCAAGGTATCTTGTGATTTTTTTCCTTGATCTCATTTTTTAGCCCATTCATTGTTTAGCTGCATGTTGTTTATCCTCCATGTGTTTGTGTGTTTTTCAGTTTTTTTTTTTCCTGTGTTAAATTTATAGATCCATACCTTTGTGGTCAAAGAAGATGCTTGATATGACTTCAGTTTTCTTAAAATTATTGAGGCTTGTTTTGTGGCCTAACATGTTGGTCTATCTTGGAAAATGTTTTATATGCACTCAAATAGATGGTAAAGTCTTCTCCTTTGGGGTAATATGCTCTGAAAATATCAATTATATCTATTTAGTCTAGTGTGTCATTTGAGGTCGCTGTTTCCTTGTTGATTTCCTGTCTGGAAGATCTGCCCTTTGGCATCAGTGGGGTGTTAAAGTCCCCTACTATAACTGTATTACTATCGAGCTCTCCCTTTATGTCAGTCAATATTTGCTTTATATATTTAGGTGCTCCTATGTTGTATGCATAAATATTTATTTAGCTTATATCCGCTTGTTGAATTAATCCCTATGCATTTCTTTTGCCCTTATTATAGACTTTGTTTGAAAGCATATTTTGTTTGATAAAGGTATTGCTACTACAGTATTTCCATTTTCAATCTGTGTGTGTCTTTTAATCTGAAGTGAGTCTCTTATAGACAGCATATATATGTTTTCTTTTCCATTTAGCATTTTGATTGGAGCATTTAATCTCTTTGTATTTAAAGGGATTATTGATAGGTACATAGTTCTTATCATTTTATTATTTATAGTTATGTTCTCCCTTCCCCATGTTTTTCTTAAAGAAATTCCTTTAACATTTCTTGTGATGCTGGTTTATTGGTGGTGAATTCCTTCAGCTTTTTTCTATCTGGGAAGCTCTTTATCTCATCTTCAATTTTAATTGACAGCCTTGCTGGGTAGAGTAGTCTTGGTTGTAAGTCCTTGCTTTTCATCACTTCTGGCCTGCAAAGTTTCTCTTTAGAAGTCAGCTGACAGTCTTATGGTAGCTTCCTTGTAACCAACTACTTAGCTACCTTTCTCTTGCTGCTGTTAGGATTCACTCTTTGTCTTTAACCTTTAGCATTTAAATTATGATGTGTCTTGGTATGGGCCTGTTTCAGTTCCTCTTGTTTTGGACTCTCTGAGCTTCCTTGACTTACATGTCTATATCTCTCACAAGGTTAGAGAAGTTTTCAGATTTTATTTCTTCAAATAAGTCTGCAATCTCATGCTCCCTCTCTTCTCCTTCTGGAACTTCTATGATGTGAATATTGTTATGCTTGATGTTGTCCCAAAGGTCCCTTAAACTAACCTCATTTTTTATATTCTTTTCTTTTTTGCTTCCAATTGATGTTTTCTGCTACTTTGTCTTTTAAATTGATGATTCAGTCCTCTGCTTCATCTAATTTATTGTTGATTCCTTCTAGTACATTCTTTATTTCAATTATTGCATTTTTCATTTCTGATTTTTTTTTTATTGTTTCTATGTCCTTTTTTATGCTTACTATCTCTCTGTTAAAGTTCTCACTGACTGAGGTCATCTGTTCTTCCCCTAGTTCATTAAGCATTTTTATAACCAGTATTTTGAACTCTATATCTGGTAGGTTGCTTGCCTACATTTCATTTAGTTCTTCTTCTGGAGTATCATTCAGGACATATTTATTTTTGTTGTTGTTTCTCATTTTGGCTGCTTCTCTGTGTTCCTTTCTATGCATTAAGTATATTTGCTATGTCTCCTAGTCTTGACTGAGTTGCCTTATACAGTTGGTGCCCTGTGTGGCCCAGTAACAGCCTCCTTGATCACCTGCACCAGGTGCTCCAGGAGTGATATGCTGTTAGCATGTCAGTGGGCGGGGTTGACTCTCAGGCTGACTGGCTGTGAGGATCAACCATGCCCATGGCATATGAGCTGCTGTGTGGGGGCCAACTCCATGAAGTGGGATTCACCCCAGAGGGCTCATGTGCCAACTGAGACCGTCCTTTGGATGTGCCACTTATGGGGCTAAGCATGTGGCACTCTGTTATGGTCTGACACCAACCTCTAGGTGTGTTGTTTCTGGGGCCTCTTGGGACAGGCTTCTGTGTAAGTCAGTGCCAACTGTGTCCTATATCCAGCCTTAGGTTACCTGGTAGAAGCTATTGTGGTAGGTCACTTCTTGTCCTGGACTTGGAGTCACCTGGGAGAGGCCACGCTGTGAACCAAGGATAGCATTTGAGACAGGTCAGCAAAAAGCCTAGGGCATCCCAAGACCTGAGGCCACCTGCCGGCTACCCAAAGGATCAGCAGCTAAAAGGGCCTCAAGTGGTAAGTAAGTTAGGTGAGGTAGGATCCCAGGGAGCCACCAGGTGAGCAAGTGGTGTTCACCAGGTTAGTGCAGATTTAGATTTGGCAGCAGTGCTGAGCCTGTGGCCACTCACAGAAGTCTCAGATCTGCTGCCCATCTTGGGCGTGAAAACCCCCCAAATTTATTCAAGAAATACTGCAATTCAAGCCAAGGCTAGTTGACACCACCCCCAAAATTGTCTCCGGGGACAGAGGAACCAAGGCTTGTCAATTGCTGCTAACGGCGTCTTGTAGCACCCTGAGTGGGACTGGTTGCCCAACCATGAAAGTCCCTCAAGTAATGCACAAGTTGGGTGGGCAGGATCTAAGAGAGTCATCAGGAGGGAGTGGAGTTAACCAGGCCAAAATAAATTCCAATTTGGCTATGTGAGGGGAGGGCTCACTACAGGCAATATGGCACCTACCTGGAGGCTGCATAGGAAGGGAGCTCAACACAGTGACAATGATGGCTATCCTTTCAACTCTTCCCTTGAAGCCACACAACTCAGTCTTTCCCTGTATGTTTCTGGCACCTTCTGAGCTTCTGTGCATCTGCTGGAGCCCAGAGTGAGCACCTGCAAGTGAGTCTGTGCGTGAGCCCTTTAAGAGGATCCTTGGGTTTCCAACAGACATCCTTCTTACCTGGATGATTGGAATCTCTGCTGATTTTCACAGGCAGATTTTGTGGGGACTCCTCTTTCTGGCACTGGAAACCTAGGTTGGGGAGCTTTGCTGTGGGGCTGGGGCCCCTCCCTCCTCTGGGAGGGCCTCCGCAGCTAAGATATCCCTCCCAGTGCTCAACCACTACACATGGGTATGGGGCCAGCTTGTTTCACATCTCCTACCGCCTTGATATGGCCTCCTCTGTATCTGTAGTTTCAGGAGTTCTGTTCAGCTAGTCTTCAGATGGTTCTCCAGGTTGATTGTTTTCTAATTTAGTTGTAATTTTTATAAGATCCTAGGAGGAGGCAAGCACAGCATTTCCCTACTCTGCCATCTTGACTGGAACCAGAAGACAGACAATTATGTTGAATGCTGCAGGGATGTCAAGTAAAATTTTAAAAATGAGAATTTACCATGAAATTTGATAAACTAGAATAATAGACATGAGAGACAACTATTTACCAGAGTGTTCCAGGAGAGAGACTGATTGTAATGTCTAAAGAGATCATGAGGATTGTAAAGAAAGCAGAAACTTAGGACTGCAACTGGCTGTTCTTTTTCGAGCAGCAGATATTATAGCATGTTTATATATTAATAGTGATGACCTTGCAGAATGTAAAAAGAAAAATCAGTGATTCAAGAGTAACATCAGAGGAAATATACAGTGCACACAAGAAGAGACTGACTTTGAGAAGCCTGGATGTTCCAGCTCTTATAACAGGATAGAAAGAATATTGATTCACATGAAGACATTGGAAGATTTAATAACAAGAAGATGAGATGGTCTTAATATGATTGCTTCTGTTTTCAGGGAGAAAATATCATTGAATGTGAGAAAGGATATTTTTGAAAGTTTGAAGAAAGAAGATGAAAAAAATTGAGAATGTGAGAACGAGGAAGAACATATCATATATAATTATTATGGAAGAGCTATGGGTCCAATTGAGTATATGGTTATTAATATTTGTGACACCAGTATTCACAGTTTTCTTTTACTCTAGTCAAATTCAGTCATTGATGTGCAAAAAAAACCAACCAACCAACCAAACAAACAAAAACCCAGAATAAAAGGAAAGTTGAGTTGAAACAGTGTTGGAATTTTTCCAATGAGTATAACAGAAGGATGTATGCAAAGAATTTGAAGGGGTAGGCAAGTGAACAATTATGATGTTTCACTATAGAATGGAAGCTGGATAAAGAGGAAAGTGAGCATATAAAGCAGGTAATAAAGAGTGACATATGGTAGTTTAATGGACTAGCATCTCCGAAGTTCTGAAAAGGTTGTTGAGTTGAAGCTTCTAGAGTATGTGAGCTGGAAAAATGGAGATGGATGTCAGAGAGGAATATGTTTGAAGACAAGATTATAGAATCATGTCATTAAAGAAAGAGTAGATATTCATTGTAGAATATTGAGAAAAAACACTCTATGGAAAATATGTATATTATATGTGCATACATATTTGTGTGGATGAGCATGTTTCTGAAGTTATTACTTTCCGTTATCTATCACTGTACCAATGACATAAGATTTAATTATCTAACTTTCTATCTAATGGTGCAAGTTTTCCTGTTTAGTGGTTACCAGAGGGTAGGAGGTGGGGGAGGTGGGGAGAGGTAATCAGGGTAAAGGGGGTCAAATATAGAGGTTAGGGGGAGGGTGAAGTGGGTAAAGGGGATCAAATATATGGTAGCTGAAGGAAACTGGACTTTGGGTGGTAATCACACAACAGAATATACAGATGTCAAATTATAATATGCACTTGAAAATTATATAATTGTATTAACCAATGTTACCCCAATAAACAATAAAACAGGAAAAAAATAAAAAATAAAATAAGAAAATTCAATACATTAAACAATTCTCATATGGCATTAACCATTTATTCTTCAAGGGAGAATTTTAAGTAATCAAACATACCCCATTGGTATTTGTTTAAAATTCAATACATTTATTTTATAATAATTTTTCTTCAGCAATTTAGCCTCTTTGTTTAGTTTTTAAATATTATTTTAGAAAATTTTTTATAAAAAATGGAGGAATTTTATATTTTTTAAAAAAGCATAATGCAAATAAAGAATATATGCACACTAGCTAATAGACTATTACTATTGTAAATCCAAGACATTATTTTTTGCATAGATGTTTCATATTGGATCAACTTTTTGAGCTGCCCGAGACGTTTTTCAGTCAGCTGTTCTGGATTTTCTAAGTAAATTATCAGCTTATATACAAATATATAATTTTCTTTCTTCCTTTCTAGTATATGGAGTTTATATATCTTTATTATTTCACTCACTAAAATTTCTAAAACATTTGGATACTTACAGTGAGGCCTGATATTTCTAAATTATTTTTAATCTCACTGTAATACAAAAAAAAGCCATTTCAAATGTGGATGTCATATAAAAAGTAAGAGAGAAAAAATAATAAAGTCAATGATTTCCTTTAGAAATAAAATCTCCAATGGTTGCAAAATGAACAAGCCAGCTACAAACAAAACTTTTAGGTTCTTTATAGTAAATAACTACAGGTTGCAAAAATGGCCACAATTCCTCACTTTGTTCTTTTTTATGCCTCTTTGCAATGCTGCTTTGCTCCTCCCATCAAAAGTCATTTTCCCACCTTTTGAATCTGGGCCAACAGAATATGGATGTAAAAGTACTGGTCTGAGCCTCGGCCTCCAACAGGAATGACAAAGAACTGTCTTAAATGTAACCCTGAGAATTGTGTGAATAGTGGGAAAATATGTTTAAATGCAATTTAATAAGAAGATATAGAATTTAAAAATAATTAGCATAAAAATTTTGGAAAATAACTTGTTTCAGAGAAATTTATGACAGACCTTTTGAAATGTTAGAAAAGAGTTACTTGTCAGAACTTAGACTCTATTTGCAAAATTATTTCTCTTCTGAAATGAAGATTCCCTAAAATTAATGATTCATAAAAGCATTACAGAATTTTAAAATTCTAGGAAATAAAAAATTCTTGCTTCATTTGTTTCCATCAGGGAGCATGCTGACAGTCTCAGAGGGATAGCAGAGGAACTTAGCTTGTTTGACAGCTCTCACTCCTTGAAATGGATGTTCCAGTTTTAGTGCAGTGATATACTGCTTAGTATGCTTTTTTTTTAAGTGACTTTGGCTTCACTGTTGAAAAAGTCCCATTTTGATGTATCAGGTTTATGTCTCCTCATTAACGTTTGGCAAGTAAAATCAGGCAACACATGTACTCGACTCATAACAAGTTTATGATTTTTTATTTTAATCCACTTCTGGGAAAAGACAAGCAGCCAAAGATCCAAATGATATATTAATGGTCTAAATTGTACTTTAATTCATCTTTTACTAACACATGAGAAGTAATGAGGACCCAACTAATCATTCTATAAGTCTTTTCAGCTGAAATTAATCTTACACTTGAGGTAACAGACCATCTCAGTTAAAATTTCATATTTCACTTGTTCTTGGTGTCTCTCTGAGCCCCTCCTTCGATATCAGAATACTAATATATTAATATTTATCAATAATAGCTTGTTCTTGTGGGGTTTTTGGTTGTTGTTGTTGTTACTTAAACAAAACTTAATGTTTTCTGCTTAGTTTGCAAATAAATGTAGACCAGTATCCATTATTTGATTTGATGAAATACTTGTGTTTGTTATACCTTGACTTGTATAGAGAGGATAAAAGGGTCTTATCTAAGAACAATGACTATTTTGGCAGTTTTTCTTTTATGAATATAACATCATCATGTAAAAGAACACTAAAGTATATAAAGCATGGTTTTCATGTCTTTTGGGAAATTAACTGTGATAAAAAAATGTTATTAGAATGAAAAAGACCATATATCATATTATTCTATTCATATGAAAAATCCAGAAAAGGCAAATCTATAGAGACAAAAAGTAGATTAGTGGTTGGTTGGGCCTGGGAGGTGGGAACAAGGATGACTGAAATGAGGCACAAGGGCTCTCTTTGGAGTGATGAAAATATTTTAAAACCGGATCATATTGCACAGCTCTGCAAATTTACTAAAAATCACACTTAAAACTTTAGGGTGAATTTTATGTTATGTAAACTCTACCTCAATTGAAGCTCTTATATGTTTTAAAAAGAAAAAGAAAATTATTAGAAAAATTTTAAATGATTATTTATAACATTTTCCAATTCCTTTTGAAACAGTAGAGGATTCCTAATAAGAAAGCTTTCAATTACTAAACTATGTCACACTCAGGCTGAAATAAACATAATTCTTCAAAGGATTCACTTAACCTATTCTGCAGATTCAGGATGCCAGAATCATGACTTTATTGTCACATCTATTACAATTAGGTTCATCCTGTATAATACTTAGAAATATTGTTTAAATTTTAACTTCAAAATATATCCAACATTTTAACTGAGAATGACTAAACAAAGGAATTGAACCATGTACTGCAACCTAAACATAATTATACACACCTAGGCAATGGAATTCTGATATGATTATTCCTATTTCCTTATCTCTAAGGAACACATAAAACTCAACATCATATGAATACAATAGCAACAATAATAGCAAAACTTTTTAAAGCAATAGACAATATTTACTGAGTGTTTACCATGTGCCAGGCATTGTTACATGCTTAGCAAAAATAGCAGTGCTGTGTGAATTAAGAGAGGCAGTTGTTATGTTCATTTTATAGCAGTGCTGTGTGAATTAAGAGAGGCAGTTGTTATGTTCATTTTATAATAGAGGAAACTGAATCTTTAAAAGAATAACTAACTTACCAATGTCACAAAGTAAGCAGGTGGCAGAGCCAGCATTTAGATCATGTCTGTGTGTGCACTGTGAAGTACTTAGAAACCTGGGCTTCATGGGAAGCTGCATGTCCTTGGGGCAGTTACTCACACTCTCATAATTTGAGCTCCTATGTTTATAAAATGAGTATAATAATGAGAATTAAATAAGATAATGATTGTAAAGCTTCTAATGGTTTGGTCGAGACATAATGGCTTCTTAATAAATGATAGCTAGTAGAATTATTAGTAGGAGTTACTAATATTCACTTTTGAAGAAAATATGCATTTTATAAATAAATACATTAAATTAATCAATCAAAAGTGTTAGTTAACTTCATGGGATAATTCATTTAATAAAAAATAAAAAGGAGAGGAAGATTTCAACCAGCCCTTGAGTGCTTTACAACTATATCTCACCTCTTCTAAGTGTCATTATTTTTTCTTATATCCCTACACTGTGCTTTTATAATCATACATTTCTAAAGTTAAATGCTGAGTTTTAATATCCTAACAATTTATCACCAATTACTACACATCAATAGTTCTAATCAATTTTTAAAATAATTTCATGAAGCATATCATTCATTAGGAACAGTTTTCATTATGGAAAGTATTTTTTCTATTTCACTAAAAAGACTTTTAAAATATACTTTTACACATATATAGCCATACTTGGAAAAACATGAATGAAGTCATTTTCATTTGTTCTGTACAGATTTGTGTGAAAACGGTTTCTTGTAATTATATTTTCTAGTTTTAAAATTATAGAAATTTTAATTGGACATTTTGTTTCTATTGAAAATAAAAGAAATCATAGATACAATGATCACCAGCATTCCCACTCAGAAAGAAACAGTATTTGCACGTTGCTTACAAATTGAGTGAATGGGGCAGAAAGTAAGGCCCTGACAGCAGTTGAATGTGAATGGAACAGTTTCATTTAAGACAAAAGGAAGAGTTTATTCTGCTACTCTGTAGAATTGAAGGAGAAAAGAAAAGAAGGGAGAGTCTGCAAGAAGACCAACCAATCAAATGCTTAGGTCTAAGCAGGATTTTGGTCTTTGTCTTGTTATGTTTTTTGGTTTGGGGGGTGTTCCGTTTAGTTTGGTAGAAATTTGCTGTATATTGCAGGAACCTACATAGGACTTATTAATATAGAGAGGCATTAAGAGTTTGAGCAACCCACCCAAGGAACATGAAGGGAACCATACTTATACTCAGTTTGGCCTCACCCGAAGTTCTTTAGCTTCAGAAAACTTCAGGATTCACAAAAATCACAGAGCAGACATTTAACTCTCGAAAGGCTGCAGAAATGAAATTTGAAATAAAGTTAACCAGATTTCATAGAAAGGGAGCTTTAACTCACATGGGAAGGCCATATATAATTATGTAATATAATGAGATTATGGCCATATATATATATAGTACCTAGACCATCAGTCATTTTACCCACAAGAACATTGAAGAATAAAGATGTTTAGGTACTGCATACAAAACATTGATTCATATGGCTCATAGCCTTGTGTAAGCTGGGACAGCTAGCTATTGGTTTAGTAGTGTAAGAGTGTCAAGAAGTCTCTGAGTTACTATTCATTTAGAATTTGTGCTGTAAAAGCTAAAAAAACAAATGGCTAAAAGCATGGAGAAATTTGTATAAATTTAACTTGAAGTTAGGTGGGAGAAATGAGAACTAAGGAATGAATTTATATAAGATTAGGTGCAAGAATAACAATGAATGCTAGTTCCTCCAGCCATATTTTAGGGAAATATCACCAACACTTCCTCCTCTTGAACCCAAAACATGCCTCAGAATCTTTCTCAGCACATTATTCTCAGCACCCAATGCCAAACAACTGGAGGAGGCAGGAAGATGAAGCTTAGCAGCAGAATAACAACTAATTGTAATTTGTGTCTCCATTCTTCCATTTTTCAATTGGGATATTGTTGGTAATATGTTTTCTCAGGTCAGTGGGGAAAGGAATTCCTTAAGTTTTCTAACTTCACCCTTTCAGATGATCTGCTATGATAACTAGTATTAGTGTTTCCTATAATTGACTACACAAAGACCCAATAAAAAACATCCATTGATAGCTAAAGAGGAAAAAGACGACTTGTTTACAGGTTCTTTCAATAGAGAATTTTGCCAAGAAATTCTACTCGTTGATCTAGATTTGGAGATAAATAGATTAAGAGCTTTTCCAATTACGATATGTTTTTTTTTTTCTTTTTCTCTTTTTCTCCTAGAACTTGAAAGCAATGTCTATTAGCTTGATAGGGAAAATACTATAATTCATTCATTTGCATTACTTGTGTCCCCTTTAGGGCCTTTGTACCAGCTGTTCATTTTGCCTAGTTTAGGTCCTCACATGGCTTACTTCTTCTCATCCCTCAGGTCTTGGCTTAAGTGTGATCTCAAGGTCTTTTCTGATTACGCTACCAAAAGTAGCCTTCACCACCAACAATTCATTCTCTAGCAAACCAACTTCCTTATTTACTTCACGGCAGTTATCACTCACTAGAAGTAGTTTTTCCTTTTCATGTCTATTGTTTGCCTTTCATCCCCAGAACATAAGTTCCGAGAAGTCAAGACATTACTGTCTTGTTTATCATGGTATCCTTGGCACCTACTGTGCCTAGCATGTAGTAGGTGCTCAATGATATTTGTGAAGGAATTAATGTAAATAATAAACATATATTTGTTGCATAATTCTGACCTATGGAATTAATGTTGTAAAGCAATTTTCTTTGTGAAGAGTTTTTTTTTATTTTTTATTTTTTTAGTCATGGTAATGAGAAGAAGGGACCCAATTTATATCTCTATAACAGAAAATACATAGGAGCTTAGTAAAATAAATAAATAAACAAACAAACAAACAAACAAATAAATAAATAAAATGTAGGGATTAGAAGGACAAAATAAGCATGGGTTTTAGTCTGAGTTTTTGAGTTTTTCATTTATTAGCTTTGAGACATTGAGTGAGGATTCAATTTCTCTGTTCCTCAGTTTTCTTTTTATCTGAATTTGATGACAAAAAGAAGACAATAGGATGGGGGAGATAAATATGTATGACAAACACTCAAAATAATGTCTGACCTCTAAGACTTATTATTTACAATTATTTATATTGTTAGATAAAATTACTATAAATGTACATTTTTTTCATGCTCAGTTAAATTCCATAAATTTCTTTATCTGTCAGAAGAAAATAATATTACCTATCTCATAGGAGCATTGTAATTGTGAAACATGAACCACTTAAGACAGGATCTGGAACACATAACATTCAATGAGTATATCTTTTATTACCATATATAATTTACTTAAATGACTTTTATCCACTTACTCTTTCCATTTTCTATTTTTCTTTGCTACCAGTCCGTGATCTTTATTCGTGACAGAAATTCTCATGGGCAGGAGGTGTCAGGATACATTGACTATGCCCACAGGCTAAAGACTGAGGACTTTGAAGTTTACTTTAATGGAAAAAAAAGACTTCTTCCGAAACCTACAGATTTGAGGTAAGTCATACACATTTCGCATGTCTTTGATAAGAACACAAGCTCCTCAGAGGCACGGATAAAGGAATTTTATTTTACTACATTGTGCCTAGAATGCTAATATGTGTATATAGTACAAATGTGCTAAAAGTGGTTTTAAAAATAAATAAATAAATTTTAAAATAGAGAATGAATGTAGATGCATTTTTTTTTTTTTCATTAACAGCCTGAGAAGGAGAACTCTTCAGAGATGAGATAACTAAATTCTCAGGGACATTCCTTTTAAATGATAAGTAGAGCCTAAAAATTACTAACCTCATAAGGCTCTCAAACCACTTGGGATTCGGTCTGTCTAGAAGCCATAAGAGCAGTCCATCTAACATATTCTCCTTCCACTTTTCTTTGGCCACCAGCCAAAACACAGGCCTCTGACTAGTTCACCCTCATTTTCTCTCCTCACTGGCCTATTCTGGGATTCCTTCCACCCATCATTCTTTTTACTATTGACCCCTACCCTTTCCTCTGGAGCCTTGATCTCATCACATAGGAACTACTCTACACTGTGAATCAGTCTAATCACGGATCCCATCCTTCTGCCTCCTTCTGAATAGCTCTCAAGCTAAATTTCTTATTCTACTATTTCTCACTTACTATAGAAAGCAAAAGTAGTGGCACCATTCCGCTTTAACTCTCACTGCTGTATACAGCTGATTATTTGACACTTGCAGCAGCACTCTGTTCCTCTGACATCCCTACTGTCTTCTATCCCACCTTATTGCTATTATCTAAAGACTTCCTAACTCATTATCACTTTCATGGACTTACCTCTTTTCCTAGCTGGCCTAGATGCATGGCATATCACTTAACTTCTCTCTTGCATTGATCCACACTGCCCATTTCTTTTTGTGTTTTGATTACATATGTCGTGCTAAAAGTAGATTGATCTTGACATCTCTTGTTTGCACCTATAGCTGGACCTGTGAGTACTCCTGAAGGAAATTTAAGGAAATTTCACAAAGGTGTAGATGCTGCTACTAGTAATTCATGGTCTCCAAACTCAGTTGGAGTAGCTCTCAGCCACCCATTTATGTGCTTTTTTAATTCCTAATTTCATCATCTTCCCCCAAAATATCCTAAAGCTTCACCACTCTCTTAAAACCATTGTCCTCCACTGCTGACCCTGACTCCTGTCCATTTATGATATACCTCACATTTCACAGAGAACATTGGATCTAAACAGAAAGTACTACCTGATCTGTTTATCTTTCTGTCAACCAAAATTGATTTCCTTGTAAACCAGTGCTCCCCTCAGAGTATCCTTCTGATTATTTCAAGCCACAATTAGATTCTGGCAGCCATTGGCCCCTGAGCCTACTCAACTTGTTTTTGATGCTTTCCATTCCTCTTTCCACTGAAGCTCTACTTCGTCTATTGTTCCTTCTTTTTTATAGATTCTCAAACTGGCCCTTTTGACATTCTCTTGGATGATTTGATCATTTTTCTGGAGTGGAGTAGTTTTCAACAGCTACAACCCTAGCACAGACCTCTCTTTTTTACTTCAGACTCAGTTATCCTACTGCTTGCTTCAGAGAACCTCTCAGTAGTATCTCTTTTGCTTATTTTAAAAATTAAATTCATTTTAATCCCTTCAACTGCTCTGTCTTCTATATCCCCTTTCTTCGCAAATAGCACCGCTTGTGCAATCCAAGCCAAAATCCAGATATTAACATAGACCTCTTCCTCTTCATCATCACCCCTGTAACTAATAATTTTCTAAAAATACTAGATTCTATTACCTTAACAGCTTTGTTTATATTAATAAATATATAAACTGTCATTTCACCTGCTAACACTTCAGTATAAATCTTTGTCTAATAACATTTTAAAAGAAAACATCATGAAATTATCTTACCTGACAAAATAATTCCTTAACATCGTTGAATACTTGGTCCTTATTCATATTTCATTGATTGTCTTAAAGTTATCTTTTCACAATTGTTTTGACCAAATCAAAATCCAAACAATATTTTTTTCTAATTTTATCTTTCGTAACTCTTTTACTTTATAACAGTCCCTCTCCTTCTTTGAATATTTTATGCTATCGATTTGTTCGAGAAACTAGGTCATTTGTCCTAAGAAATGCTTCATATTCTAAATATGACATCACTCCCAGGCTGTTGTTTGTTGTACCCACCTTTATCTTCCTATATTCTGTCCGCCGCCTTGATGAAATTCAGTGCTACTTTTTATTTTTTTAGGTAAAAAATTTTTAATAGGTAAAGCTCTGTGAGCTTCATCAGTAGGTTCAGGTGATATCAGTCTGATGGCTCCACAGTAAAGTTCTCCATCAGCTTCCACTCAATGGTTTTAGCATACTAATCGAGGCTACCTAAATATTTTTCCTGATTTGCATATGGTGATTTTCTAATTCTATTACTCATTCTGCATTTTTTTTTTAGCTAGAATTCTTCCACGGAGAATAACTTTTTTCTCATCCCTTATTTGGTTACCCTGAAATAGAATTCAATTCATGCAGAAAGACAAAATAAATATTTGATTAATTTTCATTAATTTATGAAAAAAGTGCAAAGCCAAAAACACAAGACTATACAGATAATGCCAAATTGTTTTCAAAGTGGTTATATCAATTTATACCAGAAGTACTACATGAGTGCTCTAGATAAGCCTCACCCCCAGCAACATATATTAACAAACTGTTTTTTTTCCCACAGTAGTAAGTTATAAAAGATCTCTCATTGTGGTTTTAATTTTCATTTTCGTGATCACTAATCACATTGGGCATCTTTTATTGATTATTTATATTTCCTTTCTGTGAAGTGTCTATCAAGACTTTTCCTCATTTTGCTGTTGCTTTATTTATTCTTCCTTTTCCTGTAGATTGTAGGAATTTTTTTTTTATTTTTATATTTTGGATATTGATTAACCCTTTGCCTCTTAAATGTATTGAAAACTATCATCTTCTAATGTGTAATTCTTATTTTACTCTCTTTATATTGACTTTTGGTGGTCAGAAGTCAAAATTCTCAATAATTAGATTAATGCATTTCATTAAACTTTTCCTCTGGGGTTTGCATTTTTTTGTGTTTTAACAAATTCCTACCTTTCTGGAAGTCATAAAGGTATTGACCTATAGGATATCATAGTTTTTCTTTTAATTTTATATCTTTAAACTACCTGAATTTAATATTGCGATGGTGGTTAGGTAAGGGTCTACTTTTTCTTTTTATTTTTTTATATAACTAATAATTTGTCCTAGTAACACTTACTGATAGATCTACCATCTTCTTCTGCACATTTGCAACACCATTTGTGTCATGAGTTAAGTTTTATAAGTTTGGGGTTGTTTCTGGGATCACTCTTTTGTTTTATTAGTCCTTCCTTGAAGTATCAGCATTTTGCTCATTTGTTATATTTTTATAATAATTCTTGATATAAAGAAAGGCAATTTCTTCACCTTGTTTTTCTTCTTCAGGAGCATCTATGCTATGCTTGCTCTTTACTCTTTCATATAAATTTTAGAGTCAACTTATAAAGTTCATGCAAAAGAAAGTTATAGTTTTGATTGGTATTGCTTTCAAGTTATGACCAATGTACAACTGACATCTTTATAATATTGTCTTCTATTTATTTATATTTATTTATGCCTTATTTAACTTCTCTTAATAATATTTTATGATTTTCTCAAATAGGGTGTTATTATGTTGAGGATTTTTTTCTCCTCAATGCCAGATAATACCAACCTTCTAAACAAAATTAGATCTATTTCAGTGATCCCACTGGATAATTTTTAGCATGTGAGTTTAATTTAAGCCAACTATCAGAATCAAGCTTCAGATTTTTCACTCAAGCAATTTCAAGCCAATAAATGACTTAAACAGTTGTTACTAAAGGAAAAAATACTTTTGGTATACATTGTTCTACACTTAGTTCAATTCAGAACTACAACAAAGACTTTAAAATTTAAAATTTCATAAGATCTCTTTGTACTTACTTATCTTGTGACATGCTATTTTCTTCTGTGTAGGAAGAGACATTAGATCTGTTATTAGAATCCTGTCTTGCATTTTTACTGTAGAAAATGTAAGTATCATTAGACAGATGCAATTCTTTTGAAATGCAGCTGTAGAAAGGGCCCTGAATCCTTGATCATCTTGTCAATTCTTGACCCATGTATTCAAGATTCAATATCTTCCTTTCAGCATATTTGCGAATAATTTGGGATAGCATATTACAGTTTACCGAGTTTCTTTATACTTCTCTGTAACAACTTTGCAAAATAGGTTCAACAAGCATTATTCTTACTGTCTGAAAGAGGGGAAAAGAGAATAAACCGCTTGCTAAAATTCACAGGCGAAATGGTAATGAGTGCACGGAAGTCCTTAAGAATTCACTGTTCACTTCCAGACCACTATTCTGTGTTTAAAAGATTTTGTATCATGAGAACAATTGCACTATGTAGGATCTTTGAGTTATATTCTGTCCCACATTTAGCTGCTTAAATTTCTATGTTTATATATTATTGAACAAAGATCTAAAATCTGTCTGTAGAACTTTACCCATCCCTTAAATAGGATGGTCAGGAGAAAATAAAAAAAGTTTTCTTTGTATTTCTCTGTGGAGAGTCCATGAACTATTCATACCCTTGACTGAGGAATGCCTCTAAATACTAAAACTTTGAGAGGTATTATTGTCAAATTTCCCTCGCAATCCCATTGTCTGTTTTATTAAAATGTTTAGCATGCCAAACCTCTGAAGTTAGAATTATAAAGTTGCGCTTATCCTGTATCCTGCGCTTAAGTGCAATCTCATGAAAGTATCTGGTAACATATTGGCCGGATCCCAAGTTTTTTTTTTTTTAAAGGAGTAAATGAGTCACTGTTTCTGCAAGTAGTATATAAAATATTGCCTATTTTAAAGCTATTAATGTCATTCCACATCTAAGTGTGGTTGCTGACTAACCATTACAATATCAGTTTAGCCTCTTCAACAGATATTTGCTGAATTTGAAAGAGAAAGGAATGCTTTGGGTGAAAAAGAATACTGTTTGAGGGAGACTTGCCACAACTATCTATTTCCTTGGAATTAGAAGTATGGTCCATAAACCAGTAGCACTGACACTACCCGAGAGTCAGTAAGTGAAGCATCTCAAGCTCTGTCCCAACCAATGAATCAGAATTGGCACTGTAACATAATCCCCAAAGTTTCAATATACATATTAAAGTTTGAGAAGCTTACTCTAGACCTGTGCTATCAAGTGCAGTAGCCACTAGCCGCATATGACAATTGAACACTTTAAATGTGACTAACCCTGAATTCAGGTGTGTTATGTATAAAATACACACCTGATATTGAAGATTTCATAAAAATTTTTTAAATACCTTATTAATAAATTCACATTAATTACACATTAAAATATGTCAGATATGTTGGGTTAAGAGATATAAAATTGAAATTATTTTCACCTATTTCTTTTCGGTCTTTTTAAATTTATGTATATATATGTATATATTTATGTGTGTATATATCTATATACACACACACACACATAAGTGTATATATGTGCACATGTGTGCATGTGCACACACACACACACATACACACACACACATATCTTGGAGAGCACTATTTGTCCCCAACCCAGAGGTTCAATGGTTCAATCCCATTCCAATTTTTAGGACCAATATTGATCTTAGATAAGTGTGATGTAAGAAGCCATAGATCAGAGATCACCAATTACTAGTATATGACTGCAGACATGTTTTATTTGGCCTGCACAAAGTATTTTTTTTAATGTTTTAGAAACAGGAAATGTCATATAAATATCTCACATTTCAGATTTTCTTAAAAACTAATAAGGTCTTCTGACACTGGGCCTTTGTTCTCTCATACCAATCATGGCCTAGAATTAAGTAGCTGCTGGAGGTGGGGTATGTTCTCACAAGATTAACATAGACTTTATCACTAACACACATTGGCTGCTGCTCCCATCACCCTTGAGTCACTCATTTATAGTACTTCACAAATTCTTCTAGGCATTTGAGTTTGTGACTTCTGATCTATATGATTGTCTTAGATTTTAAAAGGTATATTGCCATGAGTCTAGTTATGATCTTTTCTCGACCACTCTGAGTGGGTTTAATTTCAGCACTTTGGCTCAGTCATGTTACCCTATACCACTGTGGTTAACAAAGCTGGACTGAATCAGAGTCTGAGATGATTATGATGCTGATAAAAATTAATCGAGCACTTCCTCTGCACAAGGCACTGTGCCAAATAATTCACGTACCTCATTTCACTTACTCTTTGCAACAACTTTACAGTTAGGGATCTTTTTCACGTTTTAACCAAGTGTATAATAAAGGTGTTAATTGGCTTAACCAAAGTTACACACAGACATATTTGCACCCACAACTAGAAATCTAGGACCAAATAATGATTCATAGAACCCCAAATGCCATGATTTTTTTAACAATCAATACATGATTCTACTCTAGGATTTTGTCATGAAAAGATATCATCTTCCCCTTGCGTCTCAAACCCATGTTCTAGTCATTGTCAGGTCATATATTCCTTTTGCAAATGTATCTGACTTTACAAGAACTAATTTGGGATTGTTTTTCAGAACTTGAAGCAATCCTACTATCCATAGTTACAACTGGAAAATTTCATCCATCCTGTACCCACCCTTGCCACTTCCTTGTTTCATTGAGGTTGGCAAAGGGCTGCCCTTTGTACTTAACCAGGCTTTTATTTTCAGTCACTATGAGTAAGAATTACAGTGTCCCACAGCTTTGTGTGTGGAATAGCCCTGGACGGAACTAAAAGTGCCCTTTAATTATGGCTTCAGCCTAAAAGTCTTTAGGGAAAAATTGGCCCTGACCCGTTGAACCTCAGCTATGTCCTAGGATACTTTTAGAATCTATTCATATCCTCTGAACTGTGGTTTACATAATTTTTGTAATATTTACTTGGAATTCTTTTATAAATAAATTTAACTTTCCAATACTTATTACATTTAGTTTCTCTTTATTCCAAGCTAAATATTAAGTACCTTCTTTCATGGACAACTCAAGGATTGAAAAGACAGGTATCAAAAGCTATATTCAGATGAACTTCCTCCTGCCACTCTATAAAACCTAAACATACTAGAACTAAACCTACTGAATTCCTACTGAAATATCTGTTTGCATTATTCTATGGTAGAATTTTATACAGGGCCTCTTTGGTTCATTGCTTTAAAAGTGTCAGAATCCCAGAACAATCATCTGGTAATCTCTTTAATTGTCTAGAATATGTTTTCCTGAAGATTATATCTTTGGGTAAACCTTAAGTGAATAATTAGAGATCTGAGACAACCTCTAATTTATTGGCAACACTTACTGTGGTTAACACAGTATTATTCTTTACACAAGATTTTTTTCCATCATTTAAAAAATTTTGGTAAAATAAACAGCATAAAATTTACCATTTTAACCTTTTTTAAGTGTGCTATCCAGTGGCATTGAAATTGTTATGCAACTTTCCCAACATTTTTATAAAATTTAAAAATGTTTGGAAAAGCTCAAAGACCAGGACAATAAATACCAATATGCTTACAATAGACTTAACAATTGTTAACGTTTTGCTAAATTTGCTCAAATCTCTAAAGTGTTGGTGTGTGTGTGTACCATTTTAAAGTAGCTTGAAGATTTCGCCCTGAAATATTTTATTGTGAATCTCCTAGGAATAAGAAATTCTCCAATATAATAACATCACTATTATTATACATAAGAATATCAATAATTGTTTCTTATTATCATTTAACGTCTAGTTTATATTTAGATTTTAATTATTCCCAAAATGTGTTTTGTAGATGGTTTTGTGAACCATTATCCAATTAGTGAACAAAAATTTTATTGCTTATGTCTCTTGACTGTCTTTTACTCCAAGACACCCTTTTCCCCCAAATTTCCAACAAAATATTTTTTTCTTGGTCATGACATTGCCTTTTTAAGAGATAAGGCCAGCTTCCTTTTACATCGACCTGCATTCTGGAATCAACTTACTTTTTTTTGTAATGTCATCTGACTTGCTTCTATGTATTTTCTTTAAACTGGGAAATAAGTATAAAGGCTAGATTGTATCCAGTATAAATATTTTTTCAGCAAGAATTCTCTATTGGTGAGTAGCTATGTATTACATCATATAAGGAGGCCTCTAATGTCAAACTATCTCATTATTAGTGATGCTCAGTTTGACCCTTTAGTTAAAGGAGAATTGCTTAATATTACTTCTAAAATGGTATATTTTCATTTTTTGGTAAATTTTTATAGTAGCTAAACTAACATAAGCTAATATTTATGTCTTCATATAAACATATTCATTTCCTGTTTAAAATCTACATTTAAAAAAATTTATTGCAGTTAGCATTGGTTAATAACATTATTTAAATTTCAGGTATAAAATATTATGATTCAATATCTGCATGCTCTATCGTACACTCACCGCCAAAAGTCTAGATTGTTTCTGTTATTATATATTTGACCTTCTTTACCCAATTAGTTCTTTCTCCAATCCTTTCCCCTCTGGTAACCTCTATTCTGTTGTCTGTATCTCAGTTTCTTTTTGTTTTCTTTTGTCAGTTCATTTGTTACTTTTCTGTTTTATATTTCTCATATGAGTGAAATCAGATGATTTTTGTCCTTTTCCATCTGACTTAATTTATTTAACACAATACCCTCCGAATTCATTCATATTGTTGCAAATGGCAATGAGTCATAGTTTTTATGGCTGAGTAGTATTCCACTGAATACATGTACCACATTTCCTTGACCCAGTTATCTGTAAATGGACACTTAAGTTGTTCTCATATCTTGGCTATTGTAAATAATGCTTCAATGAATATAAGGATACATATATCTCTCTAAATTAGTGCTTTCATATTCTTCAGACAAATACCCAGGAAAGGAAGTGCTGGATCATATAGTAGTTCTATTCTTAATTTTTTAAGGAACCTCCATACTGTTTTTTGTAGTGTCTGCATGAATTTGCAATCCCACCAGCAGTGTACAAGAATTCCCTTAAGAAATGATATGTAGCAAATTAACCTTGGTATCCAGAGTTTTGTCATTTAATTTCCTAAATTAGAAGAAAACGTATTCATTCTAACAAAATTTAAACAGATTTAAAGTTATAGGATAGAGCTATCAAAAATCACAGACAACTTTCAGTGTGCAAATAAACCTTGTGTCACAATCGCACTTGTTTACTGTTTAGAGCTCAAAACCATTTTGTTGTATGTATCAAGGAGAAACTTGAAGACATCAAATATATTTGCTTTCTTACAATGTCTCTGTCTCAGCTATGTAATGACCATCTCATGTCGGTTAATAAAATAAATAAGGGTGCATCATGATTATCTTTTTGTAGATACCATACCTGTGACCACCAAAGGATTGAAAACATAAGGTAACATGGTGCTTTAGGAAACACATCTTGCTCTCTGGAATAGCAGGCAATATCAGTTTCTATCTTTGGAATATATATTAGTCAATACATTCCATGTAGATTCTGTTCAAAAGGCCAACATTTATAACTTAAAGAACACTAGAAACCTAGTTATAATTGGCATTACAGAAATCTAAGGATGCTTGAATGTAAATCTCACAAATGAGAACAATGGTTTGCACTAAGAAGTGGGACTAAGTAGTAGATCTCTTAATCCTTAGCCTAGATTCTTTTAACATTCTGGCATACTGTGTATTTATCTATTTGTACATATGATGAGTCTCTTTATTGACTTTTTTTTTTAAAAGATACTAATAAAATATTGTTTTTAAAGCCATACTAGATTAACCCAGGGGATAAGCAAAAACTAGTTTGCTTTTTCTAATTAATTGCTGTAATGACATATCATTTAAGACATTTTCTCTTGACTGTGGCTGTATTAACATGCAAAGAAGAGTAGAGAGTAAAACAGCATGGACTAAATCCGTATCTGTCTATAAAACCTGTGGGGAAATTCTGGAGCCATTCTAGAATTGAACTTAGAGATATTAACTGCTCTCTTTTTAGTCTGAGGTCTATTTGTCCCAGAAATTCTACTTTCCTTGTTATTAAAATCATCTCAAAATTCAGGAGTGAAGATTAGCATTCAGTAACTTAGAATTCTATTTAAAAACCTAATGATAAATTTTTGTCATTCAAGACAATCAAAATCTTTCAGTATTAAAAGAAAAATTCTCATTGACTTTTCCAGCCTTGTTTTATGTGTCTACTCACATCTTCACATACCCAATGCTTGAATTACATACAAAGAACTACTCATCGTTTCCTAGATACATCATGCTCTTTTATGACTATTAGAAGTACCTGTACCCACCTTCCCCACTCAGTGACCCTTCCCTGACGACACAACTCGTGTGACCTCCTTTGTCAGAACTCTTCCATTCCCTGTACTGAGTTTACCAATGTTATGCCATATCATTTTGTCCACCTCTTTTCCTTTACATCAATTAAACATTATGTTATCATGTTAACTGTGAGTTCTTCAACACAGGAACAACCATGGTTTTGGAGGTTTGGGGTGCCAAATACCTGAACTTCCTTTCTTCTCAGAGCTATGACTGGCAAAGAACTAACACGAAAACCCACTAAAGATTCTTTCAACACATAGTTATTGAACACCTTCAATATTCAATGTTCAAGTTCCAGGCACTGAGGATACTACATTTATCAGAATAAAGGAAGCCTCTTCTTGTGGAGTTTATAGTCAAGTAGTAGGAGACAGAAAATAAATAAACAATGGCAAATCTATCTATCTGTTTACATATACATATATAAATGTTTTATCATATACAGTAATACTCATGTACTATATGATATATCTATTTATATTTATGTTAAGTAGTTCAGCATCTATATGTCTGTATTGAATATCAAAGGAAGATAAGTGCTATGAAGAATATTAAGTGGGGGAAGGGATTTCTGGTTACCATTTTAAGTTAATTTGGTCATGGAATACCTCTCTGCACTGTTCTGTCAAACTTGGCATTTGACAGAAATCTGAAGGAGGTGAGCCATGAAGAAACCAGGCAGAAGGACTTGTATTTGGAGGACATAAGGCCCTGAGGCAGTCTGTAGGAGGAGTGACAGGAAGGCCAGGGGGGCTGCAGCAGAGTGGCCAAGGGGAGCGGGTTAGGTGATGAGGTCAGAGAGGTTATAGGAGCCAGATGACCTTGACGATACAAGTCATTGTAAGGACTTTGTTTTTATTCTGAGTAAAATGGAAAGCCACTGGGGGTTCTTAGCAGTGGAGTGATGTGATATGAATTAAATTTTCACATGATCATGCTGTCTACAGAACTGAGAGAAAACTATGGAGATAGAAGCAGGGAAAGCCAGAGGATATCAGAACCAAAGTATCAGCTTTCTCAATAGCAGTCTAATAATTTCAAGCACTGGGTTTTCTATAAAATTGGCCTAATCTGTGGTTCTCGGATGTTAGCATGTTTCTGAATCACCTGGAGGGCTGGTTAAACCATGTTCAGGGCCTCATTCCCAGAGTTTTTAACTTAGAGTTGAGATGGAGCCTGAGAATCTGTATTCCTATCCAAGTCTCAAGTGGTGAGGTGCTGCTGGTACGGGGACAACACTTTATGAACTCCTGGCCTAGAAGGATGCCTCTGTTCCCTCCAACAACACCAGACGTCAGGGCTGCTTGAGGAAAAGCTGCCTCTGCCGAGCTGACTCGAAGGACTTAGCTTCTTCTGGCCTACACCCCTATTTCTTTAGCCAGCTACCTGCCGATTTTTCGATACATCGACTCTACTGCTGGGAATATTTGGCCCAAGGTAATCAGGTTACCTCTTCAAATCCTATGGGACTCCTCTTCTGTGGTTACATGAGAGAATATTTTTCCATTTATAACATATCTGTACCCCTACTGCCTACATAAGGCCTGGCACATGCCAGGGACTTATTAAAAATCTATTACACGAATAAGTTGAATGAAACAAGTAATTTTTTACCAAGGAAAACTTAAAACAATTTTGGAAGATTTTAAAAATGCAGTTTCTACTTAAAATATTTAACTTAAAAAACATTTTAGCATTGTGAAAAGCTATTCAAATAAAAAAAAGATTGTTTATTACTTTTACTTACAATTGATATTTATTTTTCAATAACACTGAGTATCTGGCACAATAATTTTGCATTTGCACTGGCTATTAATGCCATAGCAATTATGTCAAAAGGTTATATTTATATTGTTTCATTATATTGTATTCTAATTCTGGACATTTGCAATTGATTCGCAAAATTTGTTTTAGATTTAGGACAGAATTTTCACTAGATTTCAAACCATCAGATAACATTAGAACCTTTTTATGAGTTCTCCAGATAAAATTCCATCTTACTGTGAAGTAAAAGTTAGAGAATAATTAAAATTTTAGTATCGTATTGCTTTCATGGTTTTCATAAATATTCACAATTATAGTGTGTGATATGTACAGAGTCACTGGATTTCCTTCTGGTTTTAGTATAGAAATCATTTTCTTTATATTATTAAATTTGCATTGTTTCTAGTTTGTTACATAAAAGGATTGCATTGGGCAGTAAGTTGGGACACAACAGTTTATGCTTAGACTATTGAACTTCAACTGCCAAATGACGTATAAAATTAAATTCATTCCATTGTCTACTAATTTCTGTAATTGAATAAAACAATGCAAGACCAGTTTCTTCAAACAATATATGATTTTATATTAAAATATTACAGAATGGCTGTCACATAAAATAATTTAAAAACTAGAACAACAATTTGAAAAATCAAATTGATCTTAAAGATTTTACTGTAAAGAGAACAATTTGTATTTTATTTTGTATTTTCCCTACACCTACTTTTAGAACTAAAAATGATCATTTTAAAAGAGCTAAATATTTAAGTTCAATTTGATTATCTGTCAGTTTGTATACATGCACAAACTTGAGGAAGAATGAAACAGAAACCCTGATTTAACTATGTCTTACACTTGTCCATTTCTATAAGATCCAGGAATGTACAAAAATTTCACACCTAGATCTAAGCACACTCAACCTAAGTTGTCGAACCTAATTGCAGTTTTCCAGAGCATTTGGATTCGGGAATGATTAATATGATTTATTGGTAACTTACTTTCTCACATTAGGAGAATTAGATGTTATTTAGGTATGGAAACTATTGTATAGTGTATATGTTCAAACTTTTACACACACACAAATATAATAAAGGCTTGTTAACACATTAATATTCAGAGTCATTTATGTTTAATCACCCATTAACTTGTAAAGGCATAACAGAAAGGAAGTTAATTCGTCAGTGACAGGGATGTAAAAATCTCTTACTGATATTTTTATGCTTTTAACATGCAGCATGTTTAAAGTAGTGTAATTCTGATTCATAAACACCATTTACAATTGCATAGGCATGCATTTCTATGCCAAAATATAACAAAATGGAATAATGGCACTTTCTTAAGTAGTTTAGCTTCTTTGGTTATAACTCAGAATTCAATCTCTCATGTCTCTCTACCACTTTCAAATAAAGAAAGCAATAAACAAGTCCAAAATGAAAAGGCAAATCATTAGGAATGCCAGTATATCTCCTTATTAACCCCCATAATCTCTATCCATTATCATCTATATCTAAGTGGATGTCTGCAATATCAAACCTTTGGGATTTTATTGTTTAAACTGTAGAATATTCTGAGTACCTGAGTTCTTTTACTGTTCAGAAAGTGCAGAAAATTAACATCGAAAGGAAGGGAAAGGAAAGGAAAAAAGAAGAGAGGAAGGGAAAGGGGAGGAGATGGACAGGGAGGGAAGAGAAGAGGAGAGGAGCAGAAAAAGAGGAAGAAAGGGAAGGAAGGAGGGAGGGAGGGAAGAAGGGAGGGAGGAAGGAAGGAAGAAAGGAAGAAAGGAAGGACAGACTTGAAGTTTGTAAAAATATCTCTAAATTGGCAAATCTCCTTCAATCTTTTCATTTCATTTGTGAATTCATGAAATAAGTCCATTAAGCAAAAATTATTGATTTGGTTCTTCAACTCATGTTGAATGAAGCCATTTTAAAAGCAATGTGTGGAATTCTTGCTAGAAGTTGACTAGTCAATCTTTAGTAGATAAGAATGAAATTAGGAACTTTCTCAATTTGCTGAAAAAGTCTGTTTTCTTTATTTTCTGAATATGTACATCATGATCTTCATAAATCTAGCCCTTTTCCCCACTTGTTTTCAAAGAATACATATAATTTGCAGGATGCAGAACCAGATAATAATGTTTTGTGTTTTTCTATAGTCAAGTTCCCTTGAATAATCCCTTTAAAAAATACGTAGCAGTGAGAACTGTCACAAAGACAGAGATTTCAGTCACTGTTTCTATGAAAACCTTAGCGGATTAGCCCATAGTTTAAACTCGTGTAAAGATGAAAACGAGCTATTTAGCTCATCTGGGAGGCAGCTGTGCAAAACCGTGGACGGCAGTGGTAAGGAAAAACCACTATTAGGTAAACAAAGCAACAGAAAGATGTTGAAAAGGGTAAAAGAATAAGAAATTAGAATCCATTCAAACAAAACTTACTTGGATGAATGAGAAAGAAAGTCTTTTTCCTGCCAACTCAGTAAATGTTTAATCTGGAAAAACATGCTTCCACATCTGGCTTATGTTTAATATTATAAATATTACCTCTTTAATTTTTATTTTATTTTTGATGTAAATTTTGGTTTATTAACAAAAATAAAATAAAAAGCAGTGGAGATATATGGTATTAATATTATAAATACTCAATATTTCTAATAAAATATTCAAAATACAAAATATTGCCTGCTCTCTAACATGTGCTAATAAAAGTCTTTAAAGGAGAAAATTGAAAGTATTGGAAATAATAAACATTTGTATTGTTTGAATATGAGTCACCTAATATATTAAATACTATAAAAGAAAGTTCTCCAGATGACCAGACGAATAGTTATTTTGGGATACTTGCAATATGGCATGATTTTTAAAGTGTGTATAATTCATTTAAAAAGATAAAAAGAAGTAAAAATGATTTACTTGTATCTATTTGTTTGAGGCAGTATTGCAATGTTTGTACCCAGGAATGAACTAGTTTCTTAATTTTCTAAGGTACTACTCTAAGGGAACTTTCCAGTCTTCAGCTCAGCCACACAAATTAATATGTGACTTCCTAGAACTTCCTAGCCCTTCTTTTCAGGGCTTGAAAAAAGTCAGGTCATGTGCAAGGCAAGTAAGTCCACAGAAAGAAGATAAATAGAATAAATTGGAGGTCTCCCTATCTAGGACTAGAAATAAGTAAAATTGAGCAGTAACTTTTCTCTGTTTCTGCATGTAGTAGTAAAGAAAATAACTCACATTTGTGAGTTTATAGAACATTTTCACAAGCATTACATAATTTTAACGTTGTTCACCCACACATTTTATTTAACCTAGTAATTATAACACAATGACTCAGAATATAAAATCTAGTCTATTATTCTATTAATGTTATACTAAAATATCTACCAAGTCTTATAGGAACACAAATTAAGGTACAATTAATTAATCATTTGGGGGAGTATAGAAAAGCCTGCTGCAAGAAAATAATTGTTTGTCCTTGAATAATGACTAGGAGTCTGATCAGTAGACAAGTGCAGAACAGGATATTACAAATATGAGCAGAACCATGAGAAAACATGGCAAAATTGAGGAACAGTGAATAGTTTGATACCTATTCAGTAATCCCAATCCCTTAGATATATCATATTCTAGAACCAAGCTGAAATTAAATATGATACACATAGAGAGAGAGCAAAATGGCTGGCAGGGAGTTATTTAGAGGGTTTCCAAAGCAGTTTCTATCATTGCGGGAGAAAATAAACATTTCTAAAACTTTATGTCATGAAATTCAATAATTATATGTTAACACCTACTATGAACTAAGCTGTACCTGACATGGGATTCTGTAACTGATAGTAAAAGGTTAATTTCTCTTGAAGGGCTTTTGTTCTGGTAGCTAAAACAGCCACGAAAATTATTAGATGTACTGATCAGCATTCTTAGTTACACACAACAGAGTCTACTGAAGCTGGCTTAAGCACAAAGAGATTTAATAAGGATATAAACAATTCACAAAATTACTCGAGGATAGAAGAAACAGACTCTAGATTGTTTCCACACTTAAGCCACACTGCAGAATTGAGTTGACACAGAAGCTGCAGCCTCTACCACCAGCAGGAAATTACATTATCAGGGAGCTTCCATCATGGTTGACGCTCCAGAAACATGCAGCTTCGGCAATAACCAGGAGCTGCAATATCTGGAATACTCTGCCACACCTGACAAGCTCAAGAACTGTGCCTTTTCTGTTACAATCTTTTTGGGAAACATTGTTTCTCATGTCCTCTGTCTCTTTCCGCTGTAACTTTAGTTCTGAATTAATTTCTCCTGTGAGAACTTCTGATTGGTGAAAACTAAATCACATGGAAAAACCCAGCTGTGAGGTAAGCTTAAAACAGCAGATTTTAGGTCTTTCACCCCTGCAGGACAGCAAGGCACACCAGAAGGGATTAGAGTGGGTATGAGCAAATCAGTCCATAGTATCTGACAAAAAGCATGAGTAAATTGCCTGACTTCCAACCTTTAATAAATAATTTCAAGGAAATAGATAGGCTAAGACTGAGAATCAGGAGACAGGAGCTGTTCTAGACAAGATGATCAAAGACAGCCTCTCTGAATGGGTAAAATTTAGGCTCATTCCTAAAAAATAAAAAGTGCTTGCTAACTTCCTGCATGGAGAGAAAGGAAAAGATTATTTTAGGCAAAGAGATCATACAGAATCTAATAAAGGGCAAGATCTCTAGAACCTAACTGGTTTAAAAACTTCCTCTGCCTCTTACTTGGACAAAGTACTCGAAATCTCTAATTTATTATCTTTGTTCACAAACTAAGGATTTTATGGTTACTAAGAAGATTTTATGAGTTAGTGCATGTGAAACACAACAGTGACAGGCACCCAGTACATGCAATACAAAGTATTAACTCTTCCAACATGTTAAGTCCAAGTCATCTATGAGATATGCTTAGAGTTGAGAAGTCCGTAGATACAAATTTTAAATCTCTGGGAAGGAATGTGACCAACTAGGCAAGAAAATACAAGAGATTTCATATGAAAATGCCAAATTTTAGATGTTTGCAAGAGAAATAGAACCCAGTAAAGTAAACTGAGAAGGAAGGTACAGTGGCACAGGGAGAAAAGCAGAATATAATCATATCATGGAATTCAAGAAAAAAAAATATTTCAGGAAGGAAGAAGTGATGAAAAATAGTATGGCATTTCCTCAAAAAAAAAAATTAAGTATAGAACTACCATAAAATCCAGCAATCCCACTTCTGGGTATATATCTAAAGGAAATGAAAATGGGTTATCAAAGAGTAATCTGAACACCCATGTTCACTGCAGCATTCCTCACAATAGCTAAGATATGGAAACAACCTAAGTGCCCGTCAGTGGATGAATAAATACAGAAGATATGAAACTGGAAAATAGACAACTGTGAAACATGTAGCACAAATTACCACCATAGTAAACAACAAATCCAATAACACAGAAGCCTATTGAGGTAAGACTGTCCTTTGGGGTTTGACGAAAGGTGGAGAAGGGTAAATGAAACATACCCAGCATGGTATAAAACATAATTTCATGTATAGAATCTATTTTTGTAGCATCAGACTAGGATATTTACATTCACACACACACACACACACACACACACACACACACAAATACACACAGAGCACATTACATATTAAGCAATTTTTATTTTTGAAATCGATTGCTTTATCAAAAGGTTTATTTTCTTTTTCTTTTTCTTTTTTTTTTTAGCAACTCTCAGAATCTGCTAGAAACATTCTCTTCTCCTTTCAGCAAACCATCCAAGAAGCAGTATAATGATTTAATAGGCATTATGAGATACTCTCATTAAATAAAACATTCTGCATCTTTCTGAGGGTAAAAAAGAGCAGAAGTCATTAGCTCTCATGTCATCAAAGATAGTTAGCATTTCAAGAAAGATATTCGGCTTCACTTTGTCAGTTCTTGCCACAAGTATGTGATGGTCTATTTTATCTGCTTAGAACTTTAAAACCTACTCAAACTGGGTCACTATGTGAATTATCGCCTTATTCCACTGTCTAGAATAACAGGTTTCTGGACTACAGATTTAATAATTATTAAAGTTTTATCCTCTTGGCCTCATCATTGCCAGCTATTTGTCCAACTTTCTCATTTCTTTTGGATATGGATACCTAGGTTAGCTTGAATATGACTAGAGGCTTATTAAGCCGACGATTTCCAAAGAGAGCTCTAAATTAAATCTTCTTTTAAAGTTTTAGAATAGTTTTCATTTTTTCTTCTCAATGATTGCCAGTCGAATTCATCCCTTTCTTCCTGAGTTGGCCAGCTAGCTCCTGGCTTAGGCTAATGTTTGTTCTCCCTCTCATCTCTGATCTCCCCATGTCTAAAATTATACACTTTTGCATATGTGTGTGTATATATCTTTCTGTTTTTCAGGGAGATATATATATATATATATATATATATATCTCCCTGAAAAACAATTAAACGTCAGCAGTGGTGCTTTTAAATACTAAAATCATGATATTTTACATCTGAGTCAGTTGCCTCCCTCTTTCTCATTGTGAGATGCCTGCAGTTACATTTCTTCTATAAGAAAGTTTGAACATTTTTTTCTAAGGTAGGAGAAGCAGCAGGATGTGTACTCCAGAGCCCTTTCTTTCTTTGTGGCCAGGATGAAAAAGATTTCCCAACCATATGCATATCTACGATAAATTTGTGGCAGAAGATGGATGGCTCCTGTTTTTTAGTATCATTCTTTTTATATAGATATATGATTTAGGGACTCTCTAGTTTGGACTGCAATGTATCATGAGCCCTTGGTGAAAAGGTATGGTTGGTTTGCTAACCACAGAAGAAATTGTTTCAAAAAAATAAAACATCACTTTTTATAAATGCAGAATTTTAAAGTGATTTTTAAAGTTGATAAACTACTTTTTACCTTCAATTCAATTTTATAACTGTTCAAAATAGAGAATAAATTATCTTTACAAAGTAAAATGATGTATATGTAGGACATTATGGTTGTATGTTATTAAATTATAAATACATAAATATACCATGTATAATACAAACTATAAATATCCTTTAATGAATATTATTATGCTGCAAGGAAATTAAGATTTTTTCAATGTTTTAGTATAACATCTTATAAAGCATCACAGTATAAAATAGGTCATTATAATTTACAAGATTCTTAGAAATCCACAAAGTTGAGCCTTTTTGATCAACTTATTGGCAAAAAGTAGGATATTAGAAGGTTATTTTTTTGGATAGGGAAGACTTTGGAGTATTACAAAGCATCTCTCATTTTGAGGACTGCTGCCATACTGGGACACCCTCGCCTCAGAAGTCAAATCACATGTCCGTCTACAGATGAGTCAAGAATAAGAAATCCTCGGTATTGTCCATGCTCATATCATTAGTTTACATGGCCCAAGGAAAAAGCTAAAATTCCAGAAAAATTGGGGAATGGAAAAGAGAAAAGTTTATTTCTATTTATTGTCTAGAATGGCAAATTTTTAGTTCTATCTCAATTACACAGAGAACAATTGAAATCAAACATAAGGAACTTTTTCATAAGAAATTACTTTTATTATAATACTATTTTGGTTCTAATTAGAAAGATGATTTACCTTTTGAAAACAGTACAGAAAGTACACAAGGTCCTGGTCAGGCTGGGAGGTGGATGCCTTTTGCTTGGGTGCTGTGGAGAACTATTTTTAAGAGGCCGAAAGTGGATAATCTCGTCTTTTCCTTTCAGACCCTGACTAAGGGAATGTTCTTTTCCTCCTCATTGTCCTTGAAGGACTTTTCCTTAAGGTTTGACTTTTCTCACAATTAGTGTGGTAAGCTTGAGGAACTGATGTTAGAGATCAGATTCAGATAAACGGGAAGAGGAACCTGTTCGGTATGTTTGTTATAGACCTTAGGTCAGCCTGCTGTAAGAAAAGCCATCCTTGGTGGTTCCCCATGCTTTAGCCTAGCTCTTGAGAAAACACACTGGGATTGGGGACAAATGCCGAATAATAAAAAAGCATGCATGTGTCCATCTTAGTGAGAAGAACTGAAACTTTTGATGTAGAAGAAAATTGATGTTGATCTTCAGTGAACCATGTAATATGTGTCATAATAAGCAAATGTGAGCATCTTAAGTCTTTGTCACAGGCAATAAAAAACACATGTTAAATATGAGAAAAAATTACTTGGAGAGAGGAATAAAAAGTACTTTTGCAATATGATAAGCTTTTAAAAATCTCTAACTTTACGATATTTAAAAGTATGTGTGAGATATCAGAGAAACTTCACATAAAAATGTTTGTATTAAGAACACAATCCAAATTTTATTTTACAATAAACCAATTTTTAAAAGACACAATGCTCCTACTTTCTATTTTGTTTAATACTATTTAAAACTAAACTTTAGGTATTTTAAAATACTTTTTATATTAAAGGTCCTCATTTTTTGAGATTGTAAAAACCAGAAAAGCTTAATTGAACTAATAAAACACTCTTGAGTTGCAATGTAAACCTATGCATTACTTGACTGCCATCTTTAATCATTTCAAACTTTGATCATTTCAGTCCATCAAGTTAATGGTCAATACATTTGAATATAGTCCATTCAGTGAAAAAAAAAAAAACCAGCACATTCACTTTTAAACTTATTTTAGTCTATTAAAAATTATCTTTTAAACTAATTAATTAGCTATAAGACTAAACTTACTGATGAGTTGGCCCATAAATATGAACCGCCATCTAATTCTTGCTCCTAACCTGAGACTGCTGGAACAGTTCTGTTAGTTCCGGTTGGCTTCCGGTGCTGAATTTCCCTGTGGAAAGGGCTTGTCTCTACAATTTTTATACTTTTCATCTTGGGGATTAACAGGCAAATGCAAAGTGTTTTCAAGCTTTGCTCAGGGAGCCCAAAGTGTCTTGTTCATTAGTATTTGAATTTCTCTCATCTCATAAACCCTTATGTTGTTCTCTCAATGATCCAGATAGTTGCTAAGTTAGAGGAGGTGCAATGAACTGTGGTATTGCAGCTGAGACATTTTACAACTGCATATGATGACAACTTGACTGCAGGTTACGTTCATCAGAGCTGTGAAAATAGCTGCAAAACACAAGTCGATAACACTTAGTTTATTTTGCTGATAGGATGTCTCATAGAGAGTTTAAACTTTTAAAACATTTACTTTAGTTTCAGTTTTGTTCTCCTCCACTTCTTTGTTTACTATTCTGAGAATATGGATTTAGTATAACATTCCCACCTGCTTAAGAAACAAGGTTTGAAAAAAGTTAGTGCAGAGAAGCAATCCAGAACAGAGTTGCTCCCATGCCAGAATTTTACTCTTCCGTACTCTGCTTTGTGATACACCTGCTCCTACACATTAGAGTCACCAGAGAGAAAGCATTTCCTTAACCACTGCTTGTCATTACGTCTCCAGATCAAAAGATACTTTGGAAGTAGGTGCGCAAGCCAAATTGCCTTGTTGGTATTGGTCATTCAATTGTCAACTGATACATTTGCTAAAGAGGATTGCAAGTTTGTCGATGTCATCCTTAGGTACTAATTGTCACCTCTATCATCACTACGCTATTCTTGTACTTGATCTATGTCTGCATTGAATCCAGATATTTGACAATGCATTTTAAATATGCAAACATTCGCACGTATGTGTGCACACAAACACATATGTACACGCGTATTCTTTCTTAGTTCCACCTAATTGGAACTCTCAGGTAATGAGTCACGTACTAATGCTGACATTATGCCCTCAAAGCTCTGGAAAGTCTCATGACACAGTAAAGACTTTGTAATCTACAAAATATGTACACAAATTTGTAAATTCTCATGATTCTCCCCAATTTTATAAATGCAAAACCTGTAAGTACTTACTTAAAACCAATATCTAAAGTGGTGGTTGTGCATTTAAATTCGAATCTATCTTATCAATTGCCTTTTTTTCTCTACTACTTGAATACCAATGATTAACTATATCCGGTTCAATAGTCACTGAACTTCAGTTAGTGCCTGGTGTGGTTCATCACTGCAGTAAAAAAGAGTTCAATATTTTCTAGAAGTCTATCTAAATATTTCTTACAAGATTTAGTTTCTGGCTTTGGTACCAGATTAAAATTCATAATTTAATTATAATAATAATTTTAATAGTAAATTCATAATTAACTAATCTAAACTGATAGGACAATAAATTATCTAATGATCTAATGATTCCAAAGCAATTTATATTAATAATATATAATTTTGAAGTCCCAGAAAGTATTTAAACTATAAATTGTTATGCAATGTACACCTTACAGTTCTAAATTTTCTATTCTGAGAAAATTTTTTCATTACGCCTTGTCTTTCTTAAACTTCAAGTGGAAGAGAATATCCTATAATTTTAAAATTCTTATTTTCTTTTACAAATTGAAATATTTCAATATTCCAAAATGATAAATAAAATCTGTGATTTAAAAATGAACAAAAGTTCTACATTAAATTTAGAGAATAGTAGGCTTTAATCTCTTTACTTGACTTCAGTATTTTTCTGAAACAGGTTTACAACAATAACAGGTTTTTTAAGGTTTAATTTAGTCAAATAATTGAATTTTTAAAACCATAAATGGAATTTTAACAACTTATTTTTAACTATTTTTAATAACATAAAGAGTTCACAAATTAATATTTACACCTAAATTCAATATTCAAGGAAAGTTTCAAAATCACTAAATATATGTTTGATCACAAAAAGTTCTCTTAGCCTAGCAGATTGCACACCAAAGTTTATATCTGAACTTTATCTCCAAATAGATAGTTTGTTTTATATAAGTTATTAACTTCATTAGGTCATTGTCATCATTTATTACCTTAAAAGCAGAATAGTCTGGGATATTTGAACTCAATTCTTTGCAAGATTTGTGTTATACTCTCTAGTTCTCAGTATAGAGTATTGCGAGTGCTTCCAAATTTTTTTTAAAAGGCAATTTGGATAATTTAATAAATGTTTAATAATACTTTATCTTATTAAACTTTTCCTGACTTTTGGCTTTCAATTTCTTGACTTATTCCAAACTTAACATATTCTTAAAATAAGTATTTGTATTTAGTTTCTTTAAGCATTTATATTTGAACACTTACAAGTATTTAAATAAAATGAAACCAATCATTTGTCCCTTTCTATCCTCCTATATCTCTGGTATGCTCCATTACTTCAAAGTTTTTTCTCGTTTTCTATTTAGTTGTTGTTGTTTGTTTTTTAACCCATAATCTATATACATATATGTCTTTTTTTCCTAACGTGATCATTTTTATCTAACTTTTTCCACCATTTTTGCTCATATGCTCCTTCTATTCTACTGGCGAATTCGCATTTGCAGACATTATTCTGACATGAAAATCAATTTACAAGAATTTTTACATCAAATATACAAGTGAGTTATGTTGATTAAAAAAGAAAGAGAATCAAAACGTTTTTCAGTTTTGAAAAAAATCTATCAAATTCCTGTGTGAGTAGATTTGGAACCAGGTATCTATTTTGAATGGCAGGTATTTTTACTCTTATTTTTCTGTATGCTAAAAGGAAATTTAAATTCAGTGGATTCATCATGCAAATTGATGTCAGGCTTAGGTTGTTACGAAAAATCTGGCTGCAATAAGATTCTGGTCGATTCCATAAACCTCATGATGATTTTTATGTCATACTAAACTACCTCACTCCAACCTTGAAAACCATACTACATACCAGAGAAAGGAAATCAGAATTGCTCCTCTCAGGACCAACATAATGCCTTAAGAAATACTTCTTGAGAGAGAGGCACTTGTTTTACATTCAAGAAACCTATGTCCATTTACTTCGTCTTTTTTCATACCATGCAAAAGTGGTTTAGTCTTTGACATCATAACAGACTTAGAACTCAATTTCAAAAGCATAATTTGTCTGGAATTGCCCAAAGCAAAAATTTGTATTTTACTTTTATTTGAGGAATGTGGACTTCAAGGCAGCAAGCCAACATTATTTAATAGCTTCCTTTTTTTAGAGAGAAAATATTAAACATATGATCCCCTGAATAAAGTGTTTGATTTATTGGGAAGATTTGAACATTCTGTGGGCTTATCAACCAATCTGTCAAAAAAACAGACAAACAAACAAACAATAATCACATGTGAGTGCCTAACAGAGCCAGCAGTGAAAAATGCAAAAATTTTAAAATACAATGCCAGTTCTCCAAGATCTTATTCTATCTCTACCAGCAAAATTAACACTTAGGCTTCAGTTAGAGGCTCTTTAGGCATCAAATTATCACCACACTCCTGACTTCCACATATTATACCAGGAGGACAAGTGAGGGGCTCATGGTCAGAGTGAATGAGGGAAGTACGACCTTAGGCCATGTGACCTAAGATGGATCCAGGAGAACATGGTGCCACCATATCAGTCACAGTCAAGACAGAACATCATTTGGAAGAGTCAATTGGAGCAGCTGAGCAAGGCTGTCAAAAGCCCTTGGAGGAGAGAGGTAGGGCCAGCCCAAGAACACTGACTTCCTCATTGTATGGAGCTAGTAAAGGCATGGGGTGCTGTAGACCTGAGCAGAGCCACAATTCTCACACAGACGGTGAGAGATGACACATCCATTAGTTATAACTCAGTGTCCTGAACCTAATTCCTGTGTCTGACATAAGTGAGAATCACTCAAAATCAACCTTCAGCCCCATGCTGGCAGCACAATCTCTCATGATCCCATGAAAGAAATGCTCCGACAGCTTGTGGGAACAATCCACTGGCCCAGGTAGAGGATCCAGGAAGATCCCAGAGACGTGAGTCCTGGAGCTCCCTGTGTCTTCTGGTGAACCCCACAAGCAAGAGTCAGGGTTAGTGAGTCAGAGAGCATCCTGGAGCGGGGAAATGGAGGTCAGGGATAACATAGATCTTGGTGCAATCTGATTCTCCGCCCACATAGCATTGCCTACCACAGTCTGTTCTCACTACTAAATACCACTGTAAGGGTACTTAAACATTTTTTTTTTAGAAAGACACTCCAAAGCATGCAGGTTCCTGAGATGTAAGAAGCCCTGCTTCCCTCAGTCTAAGGGCAGTACTATCAGAAAGCAGGACTGGAGCTAGGTTTGGAAAGATAAGGATCCAGATAAAAAGAAAGAAGGACTAAACAGTAAGCAAGAGGCAGCAAGGCAGAGATCCAAAATGAGAAGGGAAAAAATATACTACATGTGAGAAGCGGGGAAGAAACTAGCTTGTCACTACTTGAAACTAAGGAACTGTTCTGGGTACTGTGAAATGGCTCATTCGTTTTTGGTTCCAACTTCCATTTAATATGCCCTAAATGTATGATGGAATATGGATAGCTAAAAAAAAAAAAAAAAGAAAAAGAAAAGACATTGCTCAGATTCCAGTATGGCTACGATTCTTGCTGAGAAATAGGTTTCTCTACTGTAATTTGGAAGTGTGTTAATGAACAGAGAAACAGGTGGTAAGCATACAGTTTGGTGGTGTGCACCATGGCTGAGGAGGTCGACATAGCTGGCTGTGTAGAGGCAGCTTCCTGCTTGGGCAGGAGGCGTCCCAGTTTTGACAGAGGCTGAGTGGTTCTGAAACCCATAGTTATAGAAGAGGGGTTTTCCTCATCTGGCGCACAGTTTCTTTCTTTTTTCTTTAATCGGTTTATTTCAAGACATAATCTACATACGATAAAACTTTCTGATTTTAAAATGTTCAATTCATGAGCTTTAGCAAATATATACAAATTATGCCAATACCACAAAATCAAGATATAGAACATTTTTGTCACTCCAAAAATATATTTTTTATCCCTTTGTAGTCAATCCCCAATGCCTACTCTGACCCCGTTAATACGCTTTTTGGTACTATAGTATGTCTTTTTCTCTAATTTCACATAAATGGAATTAAACAGCTTGTAATCTTCGAGGTGTGGCTTCTTTGCATTTAGATCAATGCTTTTGAGATTCATCCAAGCTTTTCCATGTATCAGTAATTTATTTCTCTTTATCATTAGTAGTGTTCCATTATATAGATATATTATAATCTGTTTATTCATTTACCACTTGGTGGACATTAAATTCTTCCCAGTGTCTTGTGTAAATACCTATCAGTAGGATAGGATAAGCTCATGTTCTCATGTTTAATATTATAAGAAACTACCAAACTGTTTTTTCAAAGATACTGTAGCACTTTTCACTTCCACTAGTATTTTTTATGTTTCTTTTGCTCAATATCCTTGCCAACATTGGCATTATAAGTCTTTAATTTTAGCTATTCGTGTGTGTGTGTGTGTGTGTGTGTGTGTGTGTGTGTGTGTGTGTGTTGGGGATGGGGGTCAGGTTTCTTAACCTCAGCACTATTAGCATTTGAGGCCAGATAATTTTTTGTTCTGTTTGTTGAAGGATATTTCAAAGCATGCTTGTCCTCTATTCACTAAATGCTAGTAGCAACCCTCAAGGTATACACGTAAAACTAACTCTAGGTATTGCCAAAAGTCTGGGGGCAAATACCCTCTCCCCTATTGAGAACCACTAATATAGTGGTATATTATTGTGGATTAAATTTGCATGTCTCTAATGATTGATAGTGAGAATCCTTGCATGAATTTATGTATAGGGCTCTCCGGGATATCTATTTTCTCAATTGAGTTTTAATAGTTTGTATCTTGCAAGGAAGCTATCAGACTCATCTAGTTGTCAAATTTATTAATATAAAGTTGTTCATAATATTCCCTCATTGCCCTTTTTACTTTCTGTAGGATGTGTCTTCTATTTGTCCTTGATCAAATCAACTGAGGCTTATCAATTTTGTTCATCTTTTCAAGCAATGAACTTTTCATTTCATATTTTTTCTCCGTTGTCTTTCTGTCCTCAATTTTATTGATTTATACTTTTATCTTTGTTCCCTTTTTCTTAGACCACTAATTTAAAAACTTTTTACTTTTCTAATGTAAGAATTTATCTCTAAGCATTGCTTTAGCTTTATCCTACAAATTTTTATATATTTGTTTTCATTTTCATTCATTTCAAATATTTTCTATATGCTCTTATGATTTTTGCTTTGATTCATGAACTATTTTATAATGTTTGGAAATTTCTCTCAATTATCTTTGTAAGTGTCTATTTCAGCTTCATCATTGAAAGATATTTTCACAGAGTATAGAGTTCTATGTTGACAGATTTTTTAAAGTACTTTAAAGATGTCACTCCATTTTCTCTAGTTTGCATAGTTTCTGATGAGATATTTTCTATCATCCCTACCCTTTTTTTAATCTGCACATAACTTTTTCTCTAATTTTAATTAAAATTCTTTTTGTCACTAACCGCACAGTTTGATATATTTTCCACAAATTTTGGTGTATTGCAGCCTTAGTGTATTTTTCTTTAATGTTTATTCTACTTGAGGTTTGTTGAACTTCTTATAGCTGTGGCTTTATACTTTCAATTAAATTTGAAAAATTCTAGGTCTTTATTTTTTCAAACATTTTTTTCTGGACCTCCTCTATACTATCCCCTGGATCCTCCCTCTCTCCTCTTACTTTCAAGGGCTTCAGTTACATGTGCGTTAGTTCGCTGAACTACTATTAATTTTCTTATAGCTCTCATTGCTAGGTCTTCAAGTTCACTGATTTTTTTCTCTTCTGCAAAGTCTAATCTGTTATTAATCCCATCAGATGTATTTTTATTTCAGATTTTATATTTCCTCTCTAAATTTTTATTTGAGTTATTTTCATATATTCTATGTTCTTTCCTTACCATGTACATTTTTTAACATATTCATAAGACATATACTCACTGTTTTATAATTGTCCACCAGTCTATCATATTTGTCATTTCTGAGTCTATTGCTGTTAATTGGTATTTTCTTCTGGCTATGGATCACATGTTCCTACTTCTATGTATATCTAGTATATTGATTAGATAATGGGCATTGTAGATTTTACATTGTTGGAAGCTGGATATTTTTGTATTCCTATAAAGAACATAGCACCTTTTTAAAAAATGTAATTGTTATGTGGAATTAGTAAGATCCTTCTGACACTTATTTTTAAGATATGTTTGGGCAGATCCAGAGCAGCCTTAAGTGTCAATCTAGTTTGTTCCAGGGACTCTGCCCAATAGCCCACGTATCATGAGATCTACTTTCTAGCTGGGGAGAAACATGAGCAACTTCAAAACCCTGTGTGAGTTCTGGGAACTCTTCCTTTGATATTTAAAATGAATCCTTTATTTCTTCAAATTAGCCAAAGCAGTTTGCAGAAAATTCTAACTGAAAGAGCAATAACGATTGCTGATAGCAGTAGGGAGGGAGAAAATGGTTAACATGACCAACCTTTGGGTGAAAGGAATTATTTGAAAGAAAAGGCAAACTAGATAGAAAGATATTAGGAATGAAAACAGAAGAGGTGAAGATGGCTCCAAGATTTCTAGCCAGGATGGAACTAAAAGAAATGGGCAAAGAAAAATAGCTTTCAAGGGGAGATGATGAGTATGTTTTGAACTTGTGTTTTATGGTGAAGGTGGCACATCCAAGTAGCAATGTCCTGGAGGCTGTCGAGATAACACGCTGATAACAGATTGGGTAGAGGACTGAAGTCTGGACAAACAAGACGTGGTCGTTTGGATGTTCAGTTGTTTCTCAAATGCATTACTGTTCAACATTCTATCTTTATGTCAATTTTACTTGAGTAAAAAAACTAATAATATTTTCTCTGTTTTAGATTTTATATGCCTTTTGGTTTCTAGATTTGAAAAAGAATTAGAAATATCATAATAATGCGAGGGAAGCTATTCTTCTTTGTAATTACTTACACAAGTATTGGAAGCCTCACGTTAAATGTTATGTTTGAGGAAACTCCAGCCCATATTCCTTACCAGAATTTTGGCTAACCTTCAGGTAAACAAGCCTCCAAATAGTTCAATAGTCGCCATTAGCAGTTTCCAGGCTAATGCTTTCATTTCCTTTTCATGGCACTTTTCCCAAAGAATCTGAGCCTTTTGTGTTTTGAGTAAAGATTTCATACAGCAGAAGTAGGTTTTAAAAACACAATACATTATTATTTTGCCTGCTTCATGATACAGAAAAAAATTTCAGGATACATGACACAATTTTTTGTTTTCTACAAAACATTCATCACTGCCACTCTAAATTAATCATTAAACGAAAGCATAAATTATAGCATTCTAGGAGACCCTAGAAATCATCCATTCCAGATGTTTGTGTGTGTGTGTGTGTAGATGTAGAAAATATTGGTAAGAAATAGTATGGTTCTCTGTTCAGGTTAATGGCACATTTAGAAATTGATATTCTTCTCAGGACAACATGTTGTATCATTAACTCCGCTCCTTAGCAAACATTGTTTAAAAGCCTCTTAAGATGCCAATCAAGCATGATATCTTTGATTTCTTTACCGTAAGTGTCAGTATCCTATGTCTGGTTTCCCATTACATTCATAAAGCAGCTGGGTAACACCGGTTAATCTCCAATTGGCCTACAATGATTCAGGTGATTTCATAACACATTCAAAACAAGCATTTTGCTTATATCTCTTTTGTTACTACATGCCTTGACTCTAATTATGAGATAAATTTTTAGTTTCCATGGCTATGAATAACAAAGTGAATTTTCTCCCTATTTTAAAATGGTAGGAAAAGCTAGCAAATAATAGATTCTGATTTATTACTAATCATACCTAGCTTAACTGTGTAGACCTCCATTTACAAGTGATTTATATTACCGAAGTTTGCACACTGGCTATTAGAAACATTTATTGTATTTTCCCAACAATACCATACATCTCAGTTAGGTGGGATTCAATAGTACTATTATTTCTATAGTATGTTTGCATGTGCATGTGTGTTAAATTTTAATGGCAAACTGATAATTATCCTTTATTTATAATACTAGTTTTATATATTAAAATGTTTTACAAGTTCTAGAATTTGTTGCCAATAATATATCTTTCCCCCATTCTACAACTGAAAGAGAGACTTTCCTAGCTTACCCAGGCATAGTCTGCATAATCCAAGCTCCAGTAGAGGGAGAGAAGAGGAGAGGGAGGGGATCTTACAGTGGTGTTTGTGTTGCTTCAATGGCAGCTGCTAAATCAGGGGAAGTTCTGGGTTCAGGGAAGTGATTTCTGGGGATATAAGTTCTATTTCCAGGGTTCATCTATAAGGAAGCTAAGTGAAAGTAAAAGATCTGGCGGTGGCTGAGTTATCTGTTTGCAGCAGGAACTCCTCCATCAGTCAGGAGCGGAAAGGAAGACCCCTACAGAACATCATGTGTAACTGTGGGTTATAAGGCAAAAGCCAGGGACTGTCTGTAGTTTCCACAATTTGGCACTGAACCCAAAACCCTGAGGATCTGAAGTTATTTTCTTTTTACTATTTCAGTAAATGCACATTTAGTTCTAAAAGTTAGTTCCTAAAGCATGCTGCAAGTTGAGCAAATTACAAAACAATATTCCTAGTTAGAATGATTTCCAGATTCTACAATTCAGGTTATAATCCAATGTATTATATCAATATTTTAGCCTCCATATGTTTTAATAACCATGTTGAATTACCATGCAACCCTCTAATTCAACTTATTAGACAAACGTGGTACACAAAGTTCAAGAATTTAGCCTCTAGTCACAATCATGTCTAAGGCAGAAATGCAGTGATCTGCAGTTCTCGGCACATTATAATTCAAGTGGGTAGAACATTCTATTATAGTTTCAGGCTATTAAAATGTTTTCTGTTTTCAACTATTAGTATGAGATCCTCAGGTAAAAGTTGAATTATCCATTACTTAATCTTAAGCAGCTCTTTTATTTTCCAAGCTACATAAGAAACTGTTTTTCTTCTAAGTCCATGACTCACAAATTCAATATGTCTGGATCATTTCATTACTTGGTGGACATTATTTTCTATTGTTTTAGTCCAAATTTATCGGGTTCACATAGAATCAGGACATCGAATTCATTCAAGGAAAACTTAAGTGTCTATTAATTCCAGACCAATGTCACATACTACTATTGCAAAGATTTGCCATCCAGATAGAATCAAAGGAAGCTGTAATTTTCTCACATGAAACAACTCCCTCAGGTGTCAAAAGTTGGATGCCTACCCCAGATCATTTCCTTAGGCATGTGCCCCAAGTGTATATGGACCAGCCAGGATACCCCATCCAGTTCCACAATGTAGGCCACAAACATAACTTCTCTCTTAGAGAATTACTTGACCTATTTTTTTTTTTTTGATTATTGGTAAAAATTTGGACTTGGGAAACCTCCTCTATGCAACATACTACTCTTGTATGATCTGCTTCCCTACCCCCGACACCACTCCAGGATCTTGCACTGTACTTACTTCTGTACTTATATGTTCCTTTTCACACTTATGGGATGAGACTAACAATCCTGGTCAAAGCTCTTGACAAATAGTTCATAATGAGGATTGGTCAATATCCGTCAGACTAACATAGAGCTGGACTACTAGCTCTTCAGTGTGAATGTAACTCACCTATCTTGCTTCCATTGAATACATGCTGGATCCTGTTGGAAACAAAAGCATTTCTTAACTAAACCAAATTGAATCAATACTAAACAAAGCAATGGGGGTGGGATTGTGTAGAGTAGGAGCCAGATTGTAGTGTGAGCACGCATCTTTAACCTGCTTCCTTGGACCAAGATTCATGACCTAAATCTTCACATAATGTTCTTAGGTCTTGAGAAAGTATGTCACCTGGATGCCCTCTTATCTTTTAATTCTGTGCCCTCTCCTACTTTCTCTTCCCATAATGCATTTTCCTTTTAGCTCCTTCCATGTGATGTCTATGAGCTAGCCTGCCCTAAGATTGTTAACTTTTTACTACAAAATAGCCATGGTTCAACTTCTAGGATTTGTAATTGACAAAGCCAAGGACCAAGCTTAATTTTCATGTCCTTAATCTTCAGGAGGTGTGAGGAAAATAGTACAGTGTATCCTCCCACACTTCATTTGTTGCTTTATTTTCTAAATTTATGTTTACAAACCTACTATGAGTCGAGTATAGTATTAAGTGATTTGATAAAAGATAAATAAGATGCAATTTCTTTCCTCAAGGAACACATTGTTTAGTAGTGGGTCAGACATAGAGAGACAATTATATAAAACAATTTTGAAATATGGTGGTATAGATAGGCCCAGAGCATATCTAAATATAGAGGAGAATATAGAAAGAATTGGTATGAAGAAAAGGCAAGGCTTTTTAATTTGGTTTGCATGGCCCTTCATGTCTTATTGCTCCCAGTCTGAGGTTTCCTAGAGGAGGGGCTGGTGGAGCTCATTCTTAAGACATGCATAGGCGTTTCCAGACATGAAAGATGGGGAAATGGCATTTAGACAAAAGGGACAGCATGAACAAGGGCATAAAAGTGAAAAACAACATGATATGTAAAAAAAATATTAGCAGTTCAGGGTTGCTATAGCATAACATCAAACTGGGAGAAATAAGACATGAAGGGCCATGCAAACCCAATTAAGAACCTTGGAATTTATGCTATAGTAATAGTGAGTCACTGAAAAGGATTTGCATCAGGGAGTAACATGGTTAAATCTATGTGTAAGGAACACCGCTGGAGGCTGTATGGAAGATGAGTGGACTAGATATAAAACAAGAGGCAAAGAGACAAACAAACTGCTGCTCAGGGCCTGTATTAGGCAGTGGTAGAGGGAGGCATGGTGATAAAGGATCTGATATGAGAAATATTTAGGGCAAACTGAATGGAAATGGGCTATGAGGAGAGGGAAGAACTGAAAAAAATTCCAAGTCTGAAACATAGGTGTATCAATAAACAGAAGTATCAAGAAATGTAAGATAGAAAAGTTAGGGTAACAGTAGTTCATGGGGAAGATCAAGGACTCAGTTCCAAACATGCTGCATTCAAAGTGCCAGTGGAATATCAAGAATACAGGAGAAAGAAATATAAATCTTAATCTCTGAGATATCTGGGCAAGGAATGGATGTGGATTTTTTTTTTTTAATAAAAGTAGTAACTAAAGCTATGAGGAAAAATGAAATATCCAAGGTAGTCTTTCTTTATATCCTTAGCAATAATAATGTTTTTTTTTTTTTACAGGAGTACCTATTTTGTTTACTGTTTTTGAAGGATGACTATTATTATTTTGTAGATACGTAAATAGCATATATGTTTTTGAGATACATAGTTGGCAAATATGCTTAAACTTTTCTTTTGCAAATTAAAATGTAAAAAAGAAAGGAAACAGGTACAGTTCTTTTTTATGACTTTATGATTAAAAATTTGAGGAGTAATTTTAAATATTGTTTTTAAAAATAAAACAAAACTTACTGTTTGTAGATGGATTTCATGTCAATTCTTACTGTTCTAGATAAAAACCTCAAGGATACTATGTCTCAAAATCAACCTCACTTGATATTTCAAGATTTTTCATAAACTTTACAAAGCATATCAAGTCCAGACAGATTCTTGGAGCCAAAAGAAAACCATACACATTATAATAAAGAGGGTATTTTTTTTCTATTTAAAAATAAACAGTTGCTTTTGGGGGAGTTTAAAAGTAATACATACTTATTGTACAATATATGTAAAGGATAGGAGAATATATGATACAAAAGGGAAAATTGAACTCTCTCCTAAATTCCCAACTGGAAATCTTAAAGTGTTATAAATATAAAATTTTACAAATGTAAAATTTTTTAAATATTTAAATATAAATATTTTAGTATATACATACATATATACATAAATATGTAATATATGTAATAGACATAGAAATAACTTACACATATACACCCATATGTATTAAAAGAGAAATAGAAGATTGGCTATTGGGCAAAATTGTGTTTATCGAGTCAGTGACTGTAAGTCAGATGCGTGCTGTGAAATCAGCTATATGCCTGCTACTTGCTAAATAGGCAAGAGTGGCAAAATACTCACATTTTTCTTAAGTAATCCTCTCCAAGGGAATAACTAGCTCAAGGATAATTTTCTTCATGATTTTTACAGGCTTTGCCTTCAAAGGACTTTCGCTGATAGAACAGTTTGCCCCAGCCAGTAAGGGAAGGGTTACTGACACTCCCAGGCATCACCTGTCTGTGGAGCTGAAGCTGAATCCATTGAGTCCCAAGCTGTTAACCTCCTACCACACCTACTACTGTCCCTTCCACTTTGACATTCGTTATAGTCTTTCAAAGTATGTATAAAACAGCACGTATACTATATATGCCGCTCTAAGTGCCAGTATGCATTCAAGAACATACTTGCCCATTTTCATGACATTACTGGAGGGAGGGAGAAGTGTCATTGAAAGTGGCAGTGACTGGCAAGTAGTCAACCATCTGTGTGTGTGTTCATGAATATATTTATTTGCTGTCTTACTGTGTGTGTGTGTGTGTGTATGTACACACAAATTTGATTATACTATAAGTATTTTATCTTCTCTTTGAAAACTCTTCATAGATTAAAGTTATAGCAGTTGCTAGTGTCTCATTTTCTGGTGCTGTTCTTTGGTTAACCAATTCTCAATTATTGAATATTATTTCAAAATCATGTTAGTGCTCTCTAAGATTCTTTACTCTCCATTGGTTGAAGTTTCAGAACTGCTAAAAAATATGGACCTTGTTTAGGCTGTGAGTTGAGCAAACCATACATTAAAAAAAAATTGAGGAAACACTTGGTAAGATTCGAATGCTAACTTGGGTATTTGGTGATATTGAAAAATTATTGTAATTTTAAGATATGCTAATAAAATTGGAGTTGTATTTTTTAAAAGATAAAAGTAAAACTGTTTTTTTACTCACAACACTTCTGACGCCAAATATGTGGGGGGTTTTCCTCATACCAATTTTCCAACTCTCAGGATGCCAATTGGGTATTCTCTAATTTAATGCAAGTGTGACACTAACTCCAGGTAGTGTCAGAATTACAGGTAGTTACTGGCAGATTTGCCTTAGATTCTGACATTAACTACCCAGAGTTACAATCAGACTCCACAGATTTAAGGTCTCAGTCTCACAAGACTTCTCTCTCTTGAGGTGCCAGTTGCAAGTAATGGATCCCCAGGGTGCTCACGCTTCTGTTGAATTTAGCTACGAAGTCAGGGATTCCCACAACCCCCAACCACCCCCCTCTCACACACACACACACACACACACACACACACACACACACACACACGTTTGATAATTTGCCGAAACAGCTCGCAAAGCTCAGGGAAATATGTACTTAAATTTACCAGTTTATTATAAGGAATATTATAAAAGATACAGATGAACAGTCAGAGGAAGAGGTTCATAGGGTGAGGTCTGGAAGGGGCCCAAGAGTTGGAGCTTCTGTACCTGTGGAATTTGGAGTGCGCCACCTTCCTGGCATAGGGACGTTGTCACCAGTCCAAAGCTCTCCAAACCCCGACTGGTTAGGCTTTGTATAAAGGTTCCATTGTTTAGACATAAATGATTAAATCATCAGCCATTGGTGATTAACTAAATCTCTATCTCCTCCAGCCCCTCTCCCTTCACTGGAGGTCTAAGGGAGGGACTGAAAATTCTAACCCTCTAATTCGAAAGTTAGTTTCTTTGGCAACCAGCACCCATCCTAAAGCTATCCAAGGCCCCCTCCAAGCCACCTCATTATAAACTCAGGTAAGCTTGAAAGGGCTTACTCTTCTCACTCCTCTCACTCTTCTCACTCTTGTTACTCATGAAATTACAAAGGTTTTAGAAGCTTTGTGCCAGGAATAAGATGAATACCAAATATATATTTCTTATTATATCACAGTATCACAGAAGTCCATACCGAAGTTTTTTCAGTTGAAATGATATAATGTATGGGATTTGCTAATCTAGGATGTGAGAGTGAGTTTGTGGTCTAAGAGAGATGAAATTCATGGACATTTTGTGAATAATTGATGAAGTTGGATAATGGGGTATATGGGGATTCGTTATTTAATCTCTCTACTTTTAGGTATGTTTGAAATGTTCCACAATACATTCTTAATAGGGGAAGAGAAGATAACCTGAGTCTCTAAACGTGTTGGATGACATTTTGTGAAACTTTTGTTTACCTTTACCTATTGAAGGACCCTCTATTATTTTCTATTCTAGTCTACACTGTTCCATATTTTCATTATAGCTGTGACCCACCAAATTGATTTTACAACTCCAAAAAAGACCACAATATCTGCTATTTGAAAACCACTGTTCTCTCCAGGCTCCACCTCCTAGTGAGCTTTTTTTTACCACTAACTCTTCATTGCTCTGCTTGTTATAGACACAGTTTAAGTCAGAATTTGACTTTCAGATTGCCTAGAGTGGGAGCTTGGACCCTTAAGCTAATTCTAAACCATTACTATTTTAAATAATCCTGTGAAGAGTCTCTATGTGCATATATCTTTGTCTATAATTTCTAGGAGTAAATTGTTGGGTCAGGTGATATGAATACTTATAAGGCTCGTTATGTACATTGACAACTTGCTTTCCAAAAATATGTAATAATTTGTACTCCCTTGAGCTATCAGTGAGCATACTTGTCTCACAGCACCCTGACTATAGGTTATTATACTCTTTTTAATTATTTCTCATTTTGAAAGACAAAACATTTTATTTTATTTATTTTTTTATTGTTAGCAAAGCTTATACTCATTTCAGTTATTTGTTGACTATTTTATTATCTGCGATCTATCTATTCTTGTCTTCTCTCAAGTTAGAGACACTAAAATTTTAAAAATTACTTTACAAGGGAGTTTTATAATTGAAGGATATTTATGTCCCATATTTTCCACTGTTTGCCTTTATTTTTATTTATGACTTCTCTTGACATAAAAATATCTTAAATGTTATGAAGTTAAATTGATCTATCTTTTCCTTTAAAATTTCTTCCATTACTTTTAAGCTTAGAAAGTTCCTCAGTATGTGCCAATCAATTAAACATTAACCTACACATCCTCCCTTTCATTTCCTCTAGAGGCTTTATAATATTCGTAATGATGTGATATTTGTAAAGATAATTGTGGTGAGAGGGGATGCAGACAAAAGGGACAGGGAGGACTGACTGTGAAGCTATCATATTAATTCAAGTAAGAATTGGTGTGTGATGCAGCATTTGTAGAGAAGTGTATAGACATGAGAGATTAAGGAGATAAAATCTGTAAGACTTGATGAGAAACAGGATGCAGGATGAGGAAGAGAGAAAGCCTGAAATGACCCATATTTCTACCTTGAGTGACTGGGTGGATAGTAGGATCACTTAATGATGACTCGTATTCATCAAATTATGACTCATAAATATGATAAAACATTACTAATTCTTTTTCACTATTAACAAATGGCAAAAGAAGGGGAAGAAAAATCAGTTGCAAAGGAAAAGACTGAGTAACATTGTACTCTAATAGAGTTCTGATATAAGAATTTATGAAATAAGTATAAGATAATGGTCTCATTTGTAAATATTAAACATTGAGCACTCTATTACTTGAATGAAGAAAGCCTTCACAAGAAGATATGTCAGATGAGGAAGCATAGCTGGACAAACGGTTTTAATTCTTTAAACCCATTTTTTTTTTCTTCCTTAATTCTTACTACCATCACCACGATGGGCTCCAACAAATAGCTACTTCCATTTTAATTCTGGCCCAGAAGAACTAGCACATCTTTTCTTAGCTTAGCTCTGTACTGTTGAAGTAGTTAGACATTTTTTAAAGATATCTTTCTATACTATGTACAGAAATACAAAATTGTCCAGTGAAAAGTCAAAGGCTATGAAATATTTCACTTCTCTTTCTGTCTAAGTTTGTTTTTCTACAATATGAATCCTCACTGCTTTTGTCTGTGTTGTTTCAGAGTTATTTTTGTTATTTCTCCTTGATCGCATTCCAATTATAACTTATGTTACTGCTTCCCCAATCTCAAGTACAAAATGAGGTCACATTCCTTTTAATATTCAAAATAAATTTTGAGCCTCCAGTCCATCTCAGCATCATAACTGTCATAAAATATTTATTTCCTCCTCAACACACTCCCTTGAGGTAACTCCAAAGCCCCTACAGTGCCTAATATATCAGCTTTCTATTGCTAAGTAACAAACTACCACAAATATACTGGCTTGAAATACTATTTATTATGTCGCAGTCTTTTGGATCAGAAGTCCAGCTTGGTATGGCTAGGTTCTCAGTTCAGGCTCTCATAAGGCTGAGATTAAGGCACTGGAAGATCTGTGTTCATCATGGATACTCTGGGGAAGAATGCACTCCCAAAACCATTTAGATTTTTGGCAGAAATCAGATCCTTTAGGTATAGAACTGAGGTCTTTGTGACCCCTCCATCATAAAGACAGCAACAGTGCATCAAATTCTTCTTATATTTTGAATTTCTCTGACTTCTTAAGCCTTCCTTTTCTGTTTTTAAGGGCTCTTGTGATTATATTGTGCCAATCTAGATAATCCAGGATTTTCTCTTTATTTTAAGTTCAAACAATTAGTAAATATAGTTACATCAGCAAATCATTTTTTACCAAGCAACATAACATGTTGTGGATACAACACTAAAGATGACAGGATATTTTGCATTCTGCCTACCTGTCCCCAAGAAGGTAAAACTCAGTTACTATCCTTTGAAAGGCACAAACTCACAAAACCATTTTCAGTAGCCAACCAGCCTCCTTTCAACAAGTTATCCTTTTCTAGAAGGTTGTAATTTACACACAGAAACTTCAACCTTCTCAAAATCATCTTTTTTGTACAGCCTAATGATCCCATTTCCTGGACAAGCACACCATCAAAACTTGATACCACATCCACCTAATAAAACTCCTATCCACTTAAGAAGGTACTTTAATGACCTGGGGTTCCACTGCTTACATGGTGCTGTCTCTCCAGACGCAGCAGCGGAGAAGGATGTCTACCTCCTGCAGTGTTATGCTTCTCCATCATAGCTCCAAGTTGCCTAAATCTCATTTCATAATACTCATTTATGTGGCTCTAAATGTCACATCTCTTCAGAGCCATCAAATTCAAGATGCAATAGCATCTTGAGGCCCAGCTACAGTGCCTGAGGCTAGAAGGATGGCCACTTCTCTCATAACATGTCTACAGCCCAATTTATTTTTCCTTACTTCTCTGCCTGATCCCTAGGACCCATGATATGCCATGATTTCCTCTCCCTAATATACTTACATTTCTTAAATCCTTATTTTATTACATAGTTATGACTAGAAAATTATAATTTTAGAAATTTATTCATGAATATGATAGGAAAGTATGATTATAATGCAGAATTTGCTGCTACTAATAAGCCTAAAGAACATCTCAGTATTCATAATGTAAAAGTGACCAATGAGCCTGCTGATGCAATAGATCAAAGTATTTTTATATTCACAAAATGTGAGTTGCCAAGACATTCCAGGATAGGAAAAATATGTTAAGTCAAAGAACATTTCTTTTTTTAAAGAACAAAATTTTAATCTTGCAATTCTAATACAAGCAGCAAGAATCACTTATCTGTACAATCTCCTAAGCTTAAAATAAATACACACTAGCCCCTAGGAGGACAGTTACTAATAACAGCCACCAAGTTTTGGGCTTCATATTCTCATTCCTTTCTTGCCTTTCACAAGGGGGAGGGAGCTCCCTGTTAACTTATTATAACCACTATTCCTTTTGATTCCCATGACACTCTCTCATCCGAACACTCTTCCCACATTTATATGCAATTCTCTGTCTCCTTCTCAGGCTCTTTTCTTATGTATATCCAATATAAATTGTGACTCAAAAACATAAAATGAGGGGAGAATGTGTAAATGTAGAGCTTTTGTATACATTCAAAGTTAAGCTATTATCAGCTCAAAATAGACCATTATACATATATTTTATATAAACTTCATGGTAACCACAAAACAAAAACCTACGATAAATACACAAACTAAAAGAGAAAGTAATTTAAGCATACAGAATATTATTAAATCACAAGGGAGGAGAGCAAGAGATGAACAGAACAAAGGACTTTTGAACAGCTAGAAAATAAAGTGGCAGTAATAAGTTCACAATTATCAATAATTACTTTAACGTAAATGGACAAAATTCTCCAATCAAAAGACAGAGTGGCTGAATGGATTTTTGTCTACAAGAGACTCACTTCAGCTTTAAGGATACACAAAAACTGAAAGTGAAGAGATGGAAAAAGATATTCATGAAAATGGAAATCGAAAGAAAGTGGAGGTAGCTATACTTAGATCAGACAAAGTAGAATTTAAGCCAAAGAGTGCAATAAGAAGCAAAGAAAGTCGTTGTATAATAAGAAAGGGTCAATCCAAAAAGAGGATATAACATTTGTAAATGTTTAGTATATAATTAAGATCATAGGATTTATTCATAGTCCACTATTCTCATTTCCACCAAATCAGTAGTGCAAAAATCCAAGTGGGTTTAAGGAAAATTTCTCTACATAGAAACTGGAGGCATATAAAAAAGGTGTTCCTTCAAATATTTCTAAGTGCTTGTACTACTATCCATCCACTCAATCTAGGAACCTAAAAGTCATCTGTAACACTTCTCACTAATGACTTCTAAAATTACTATCTGCTATATATCTCCTAATTGTATCTCCTTTTCTCCAACACCATAACATACAATTCTTTTTCAGTTCTAGCCTGGATTAATGAAACAGACTTTAAACTTGTCCCCTGGCTTCTAGCATTCTTCACTGCCAGCCCCTCAAATCAATTATCTGCTCACTGTCAGAATAACATATCCAAATTGCATATCTGGCCAAATCACTTTTCTATTTATAACCCTCAGTTGTTCTTATTGCCTAGAGGATAAAGATAATATTGTGTAGTGTGCTAAATAATGCCTTCTGTGACTTGTTCCCTGGGTATATCACCAGCCTCACTTCTCACCCACCGGCTTGTACTTTCTGTTCTACCGACATTGAATTGCTGGCTGCTCTACCTCCAGCAGTCTCCATTCCAATTCTCAACAACATGCATTCTCCATGCTGTCTTATCTAGTCGTGAGGCCATTTTTCTATTCTTGATTTCATCCCTCTGCCTGGCTAATTCCTGTTGTTCATGTAAGATTCTTGTCTAGCATTACTTTCTCTGGGAAGTTATCCTTAAATTTTCCTTCTCTTCCCTCAGTCTGGTGAAATTTCCCTCCTCTGTCTTCCCTTTGAATTCCAGGCATATTGTAGGGTTGGGATTATCTGTTTTCTCCTATTAGACAGTGAACTCATAAGGCAGGGACTGCATCTTATTCTTCATTCTATCCCAAACACATAAAATTATGCTTCATGTATAGTATATCCTCTTCATTAGTGTTGTTGTTATTTTTAATGAATGTATTAGTGAATGAATGAATTAATTAATATGACTTCACAGGCACTTCTCTCAGCCCCTTTCCTTGTTCTAAGCCACGTGGCCTCTAAACAACATATTTTCCTCTTGGCCTGCAGGAAAAAAAAAAAAAATGGACAAAAGAACTCCATTGAAGCCAGAAACCTTCCAAAAGCCTGATTTACTTAAATACATACCTTAATAGAACCTCTCGGTTGGCCAGTTGAGTGGGAGGAAGGACAGGAGATACTGCCTCATATGGGGAGCACCCCTTTAATCTAGCCATTTGACAAAATTGCCATGGATCTGGAGATGTCCTGGACCAGATCGTCAGTTCTGTTCATCTCAGAGCACCCTATGTCTCACTCAGGTGATAACCCTGGTACTCACATGAGCAATTGTTCCTATAAGATCTACTCATTACAATATTCATAATGTGCCAAGGAGAGGCTCTAAGACACAAAGAGACTGCACAGAAAGGCTTCATTTCTAATCATCACTCTGGTTTGGCTAGGAAATCTATGTTGATTTCCTATGTGCACCTGCCCTGATGAACTCAAGCAAAGCTCAGAGATTTCTAATCCTGCCTTAATGCACATGGTGAAGTAGGCCCGATTTTTTAGAGGTGTCACTCTATACACTTCCTGAGATAAAATGACATCTTTGTAGCTGCTTTTTAAATTTGGCTCAAAAAGTTTTCTATTTGGAGTTTATTCTTGTCTTCTTCTCCCTATGGTTTGCTCTCAGTGGAGAACCTTTATTGCTTTCATGGGATAAAGGGCTTTTGCCTAGCTCGAGAAATCCAACATATATTAATAGTTAGGAGAGACAAACAATGAAATAATCACCTTAAAAATCATAGATTAAGTGCTGATTTTGCTGCATAATATCTAGAACATTCTGTAGCTCTAATTTTCTCTTCTGTAAAATAATAATAATAATAATATAAAAATAATAATAATAATAATAATAATAAATACATCCCCCTCCTATCTCACATGATTATTTTGGCCATTAAACAAGAGTTTAAACGTAAAAGCTCTTTGGAAATAATAAAGCACTAATCAATGCAAAATAACATTAGCAGTGGTTATTTCAATAATATCAGAAAGAGAATAATATTAAGATCAGACTCTCTGTGACATCTATCCAGTCCCTGCACCATCTCCTCATGTTTCTACTTTGGAAAAGTGCTTCCTCTTTACCAAAATGGTCATATAGCTCAATCACTTTAGGACTAGCTATTGGGATTCCTGCTTGACCTTGAGGTTCTCACTCTAAAATTTGCAACTGAGAGGTACTCCAGGATGTTTCTGATATCTCCTGTGATTGAGAAATCAGAAAAAGTTTTGCATAGATCATAAATCTGTCTCCACAGCCCTATCATGAGGGAAACTGCTAATGGATATATCTGTATTTTTCACCCACTCCTTTCCCACTGCCCTACCAGAGCGTTAGCTAGGGTCTGTGGTTTAAGAGTGTGGAAGCAAGGATGGAATCCTTCCTCAGGCCCTCTGTCTATAAGAAAGTCCCTCTGAAGAAGGAGCTCCTTAGTGTGTAGACTTAAGAAGTCTACCCATTGAGTTATACTATTCTCTGCCCTTGAGGACCTATTACAATGAATTGAATATCCCAAGTATTAAATTTCACTTTACCTGTCCCTCAGTGCTTCCCAGTTCATTCATTTGACACCACACTTTTGTTCAGAACACATGACATGGTGGACATGCCAAAGAGGTGTCCATCTATCTTCTTACTCAAGTGAAAATCAGGAGTGACGGCCAGCTGGCAATGAACTCTTTATCCATGTGCTTTAAAGTACTAGAGAGCCAACCTTATTAGCTCTCCTTGCTCCTTCACTCTGAGCCCATTCTGGCCCCCAAGGGAAGGCATATCCAAAGTTTCTGCACTTTGCCAGGAGACAGTTAAGAATCACATTTTATATTTAATTCTTAACCCATAGCAGTTCACCTCTGCCTCCTCCCCTAGAGTACTCCTGAAAATCTTTCATAATGGTTAATGCTGATGCATGTACATTTTTCAGTTCTTATTTAATCTAGCTTCTACTATCCTCATTGTCTACAATCCTTGGTCATGCTGCTTTCCATCAGGAAAATCTCATTTAAATATATTTAACTAAAACATATATTCTTTTTTGACACCTACTATCTAAAATTACCTTACATAAATTTCTATTGTATCATTTTTCATGCTATTGTAATCGTTTGCTTTTTTAACGTCCCATAAACTATAAGTTTTTTGAAGGTAATGACTGTTTCTTTTCATTGTTAAATAGTCAGAACCATTCCTGGCACAGACTAGATGCCCAAAATTATGTTGAATTGAATCGGGTGACTCTTCAGACTGTCTTTCACAAGGGCTTTTAATGTTTCAATTATTTTAGTAGTTATAGTGAATTGTTCAACTGTTATCTATATTTTCCCAATTAGATATGCATAAATGAAATAACCAATTGAATTTAGAGATACAATATATAACCATGAATAGGAGCTAAGTTAACTAACTCATAGAAACACTAAACTTCAGGTTTCATATTCTTATTACTGAAAATAGCTGATCAAACATATATTTTCATATAGAATTTGATATTTTAGAAAATTAGTTATTATAAAATGTTTTACTGCTTTGATGTTATTTGAAAAAATAGAAAAAGAACAGAAATATTTATTATTCTAGATTAAATTTCATGTCTCTACACCACAATTGCAATTACATATAATACATTTTTTTCCACAGCAATACAATTAAAAAGAATCAACCATGAGAACACGTTTTAGCATTGTTTAAACATCTTTATATTTTTGGCAAATCTATGGTAAAACTTTGGAAACATTCTACCCAAATATTGGATAAATCAACTCTAACAGAGGAGTATTTAAATGGTTTATAGGTGTGGAGACCACACATCTCAGTTTGCCCAGTAGCAGCCATTTCTTTCTCAGAAGGATCCTAGTTTGGACAAGAAAAGTATCAGGTCATATTACTTACAGGCTGTCTACACAGAGATAAAAAAAAAAGGGGGAGCAATAATGTTTAACACTTAAATTTTCCCATGACTGATATAAAATTTCCTGAATTTTTCTTTTTCAACAAAGTCCTTTGATTTCACAAAAACTACCTTTCTGAGTTTTTCAGTTTATTTGTTTTTACAAATTTTCTTTAAATATTTTTCTATCCTAAAAATTATATTTTATAAATATTTCTTTTTCTCTCAAATGAAATGTGTTTTAACTTTATAACTATGTGCAAGTCTGAGGTACTATAAATGCCTAGTGGTCCAGCTGTATAAAACCCCAAAAGATTCTATTATTGATGGAGATTGAAACCAAAACACCTTCTTAACCACTATAAACTATTTTTTATATTCATGGGGAAAATCTGAGACAATACTAGCTTCAATTTTAGTGATGTATTCTCTGTGATATCAAATTTTATCTTCGTGCAGTAGTGATTTAATCTTTTTCTCTGTGTTTTACATACTAGATACTGGAGTTGTTACAATCATTATTATTGTTCTGTATTCACCTTTAAAACCTTAGTTTGCCTTTAAATATATTTTTATGTGCATTTAGAAAAATCTTTGATAACATTGTCCATTTTGTGCTTTCATAATTTCCACAAATGTGCCCTTTCCATTCCATTTTAAGAAAGATATTGGACAAAACTAAGGTAAACAAGGAATTCTGGAGTCAGTGGCTTTGAAATTTTCTCCCCCTTGTGGAGAAAAGCTCCGCTACCCTATGATGTCATCAAAGTATTTTCTCTGGTATCAGGAATTATCTTGTAAAACAGATGACAAACCAGTCATTATTTCCAAAAAAACATATATTGAGATTTCCTTATCAATTAATGAATAAATTTTACTCATATTCATTTCATTGTGTTATTTCAACTTATTTATGTAAGTTGTGTATAAGTATGCTCTTATGCCTGTTCACTAAAATACCTATTTCCAAGGACATTTATCATAGGGATCAAATAGAAAATTGTTCTTTTATTCCAAAAACCTTAAATTATTTCACATAAATTACCTCTTAAGTTCTTCTATGTATTGTAGATACAATATTTTTGAACTTTTCTATAAGTATTTTTAAGATGTGAATACTGAGATGTAAGTCAAAATAACATGCAAGAATTTACTGAGTCACAGCAACATTATTCAGAGTGGCCAGGACCTAGAAGCAACCGAAATGTCCTACAATAGATGATTGGATAAAGAAGCTATAGTATGTATATATGATGGAATATTACTCAGCCATAAGAAGAGATGAAATACTGCCATTTGTGACAACATGAATGGACCTTGAGATAATCATGCTAAATGAAATAAGCCAAACAGAAAAAGTTGAAAACACATGATATCACTTATATATGGGATATAAACCTAAAAGCAACAGATGAGCAGGACAAACAAACAGAGACTCATGGACATGGACTATAGACTAGTGGTTACCAGAGGACTATAGACTAGTGATTATGTGGGATATAAACCGAAAAGCAACAGATGAGCAGGACAAACAAACAGAGACTCATGGACATGGACTATAGACTAGTGGTTACCAGAGGACTATAGACTAGTGATTACCAGAGGACTATAAACTAGTGGTTATTAGTGGTTACTAGTGGTTATTATATAGGAGAGGGGAGGTAGACAGGGTAAAAGGGGTCAAATATAGAAAGGTAGGGGGAGGGTGAAGTGGTAAAAGGGATCAAATAGCTGAAAGAAACTGGACTTTGGGTGGTAAACACGCAATGGAATATACAGATGTTAAATGATAATGTACACCTGAAAATTATATAATTGTATTAACCAATCTTACCCCAATAAACTTAATTTTAAAAAAAAAGAGGAAAAAAAAAGAATTTACTGAATCAAACAAGGATTTAGGATCATAGAATATAAGCATTATAAAGAGCCTTTTCGATATAGAATTCAACTTCTCAACTTTAGATAAGAGAAGATGAAAATCATTGCATCAAGATTTGGATTTCATGGGGGTAGGTAGATGGGGAGAAAATTTAAATCATTTCTTCAATTAAAAAATCAATCAGTTAATTAATTTTTTTAAATAAAGGCTTCGATTTCCTAAGTTCCAGATCAATATTCCAGATCGATTCTCTTCAATTTCATTTAAAAATAATTTTTCTTGTTACTTATTTATTTTAATTTTGCAATAACTGAAAATAATGTTATCAATTGGATCATAAGTAATAATAGTAGAGATGAGCAATTTTCATTTATTTAGTCAATAAACATTTCTCGAGTGCTGCTTATTGATATAAAGAGGGTACAGAAAGGATAAATAAATTTGGAAGGTAGGAAATAAAGTTTTAGTTTTTGATATGTTGAGATTAAGGAGTCTATTGTTCATCCCAGTTATACAGTTGAGCAGGTGATGTGGATTAGAAGCTCAGGCAAGAGGACTGAAATGGAGAAGGGGTTGGAGTAGGATGGTGTAGAGAAGGAGAGTTTAATTACAATGTATTAGGAGAAAAATGTGACAGCTTACAGAGAACCTAAGTTTGAGGAAATTTTTAAATCTTTTTTCTCTTCTCTTTCCCCTTCTTATTCTTCTACTCCCTCCCCCCTTCTTTTATCTTTCTTTTCTTCTTTTCTCTTTTTTTTCTTTATTTCCCACTTTCTGGTCTTTGTTTAATTAAGATCATTTACATGTGTTTGTTATTTATGGGGAAAGGTTTTGGTGAGGTGAGTTTGATTATACTAGAGAAATTTGGGGTAATTATTTGGAGTAACTAAAGAGTCAGCAAGGGATGGAATTCAGACCATGCATGGAGATTTTTATCTTGAAAAGGAAGAGGGGCACCTAATCCTCTGAGTTGAATGGAAGGAAGTAGAGAACATTGTTAATATAAATAAATTTGCTAGTGATAGCACACAATGTTGATCACGTTCCCATTTAATGTCTTTAAAGTGAAAGAATAGGAGACTGGAACAATGTAATGAATGATAAAGATAACTAAAAGCGTAAAAAATTACTCTGTAGTCTCTGAAATCTAACTGGTGATAGAAATTTGGAATTTAGAATTACATCAATAGCACAGTATGTAATTTTCAACAAGAGTTGTCACAAGATCATATGTAGGAACAGAGAAGTCAAACATTTGGATCAGTCTAGAGCTGATATTTTTCAATACAAAGAAGGTCAACTGAGCAAGAAATTTGTAATTATTGTTAAGTATTTTGTGAACCTTAGATAAGTAAATAAGTTAAAACATTAATTATAGTGAATTAGGATAAAAAGAAGGAGCCAAATAACCCAAGGCCTCAATGAAATCGAAACAGCAGTGTAGATGAACTGACAAAGAATATTAATAGACAATAAAAATGCAAATAAAGTTATGAGTTATAACAACATCTAGAGTGAAGATTTCGATGTAGGTGGCTTAAAAGGAGTGGAATTAAGGTTACCATATACATTAATCTATTCTGCCTTGACAGTTACTTTGCAACTTAAAAGTAATCAAAGAATAGCAGGAGAAAAAAAAAGAGCATCTGGATTGGTGACATCAGAGAGATAGAAAAGTAGGAAGCTATGGACCCTTCGTTCTCCTACAAATACACAGATTCCACAATGATCCTTAGACAAATTTCCTTTGTGAGAAATCCAAAAACTAACTGAAAGACTCCTGAACCTTAGGCAAATGCAAAACCAGTCTCAACAAGCTAGTAAAGAGATTCGGGACACCCTCTTGCTGGAATCCCTATCCCAGGCACAACACCTTATGATCAAAAAGAAACCCTCTAGCTCTTATATTTCCTCAGGAGAGGAAGGGGTGATTTATGTATCCAGATGCCCAACTTTTCCAACGAAGCTCCCTAGAGGACTGGCTACCAGTCTTGGAGCTCTGATGCATACTTCACAGTCTATCTGCCTAGGGGAAAATGGAGACAGTGGCCTGGGCTGGTAAACACAATAGATTTTACCTCCTGCTCATCACAGAGTAAACAGATAAAACTCACAGCTGCCTGCTTCTACTTGAGGAGGGAAAAAGTCAAAAAAGAGCCCCCTAGAATCTTTAGCCAGGCTGATTGGTAGAGGTCTTCTTCTGTATGAAACTAGTCCATGAAGACTGGGAGAGGTGTCTACTTTGTCTAACATACAGGCATCAACACAGAGAGTCAAGGAAAATCAAGAGTCAGGCAAAGATGTTACAAAAAAAGTAATACAATAAATCTCCAGAGACCGACCCAAAAGATATGCAATAATATGATTTACCTGAAAGAGAATTCAAAATAACTTTCATAAAAATGCTCGCTGATGTCAAGAAAACAATGTATAAACAGTGAGAAATTCAGCAAAAAGAAAGAAAATATTAAAAAGTACTGGAGCTAAAGAATACAATAATTGAACTAAAAATATTCATTAGAGGGTTTCAATATCAAACTAGATCAAGCAGAAGAAATGATCAGTAAAGTCAAAAATGGGTCATTGAAAAGAGAATGAAAAAGAGTGAAGAAAGTTTAAGAGATTTATGGGACATCATCAAGGGGTCAATATACACATTAAAGGATTCCCAGAAGAAAAGAAAGAGAAAGTACCAGAGAATTTATTCAGAGAAATAATGGCTATAAATTTCCCAACTCTGAAAAAGGAAATGGACATTCAAATCCAAGAAGTTCAAGAGACACCAATAATGAAATAAATCTAAAAAATATATACATCAACACACATGATAATCAAATTGTCAAAAGACAAAAAGAAAATTTTGAAAGGAGAAAAGTGACTTGTCATATCCAAGGGACTCCCTCCCCATAAGACAATAAACAGATTTTAAGCAGAAACCTTGAAGGTCAGAAGGGAGTGAAATGATATATTTATTCACAGAGCTTAATGAAAAGAGCAACCAACCAAGAATACTATACCCAGCAAGCCTGTCCATCAAACATGAAGAAGAGATAAATAAGTACTTTCCCAGAATAGCAAGAAGCTGACAGAGTTCATCACTACTAGACCTGATAATAAGAAATGCTAAAAGGAATTCTTCAAGTTGAAATGAAAAGATGCTAAACAGAAACAGGGTAGCATAAGAAAGTACAAAACTCATTGATAAAAATAAATATATTTTTAGAAATTGCTTTATTACTGTAATGGCAGTGGTAAATCACTTCATTCTACTGTAAAAGTTAAAAGACAAATGTTTAAAAAATAACAATAACTAAAAACTACCAAAAGATACATAGTATGAATAGACGTAAATCATGATAGTAACATTAAGTACATGGTGGGGAGAAGATAAAGTGTAAAGTTTATGTGTATGATTGAACCTAAGTTATTGTCAGCTTAAAAATTACTGTTACAACTATAAGATATTTTAAAGGACAGTTTAAGGAACAGTTTGTCTCTTAAAAATTGTCCTAAGTTAACTACAAAAAAATACTTGTAGGAGATACACACACAAAAAAATAAAATAAATAATTCAAATCATATCAATAAAAAGACAACAACAAAACACAAAAGAAGAAAGCAAGAGAGGAAAACACAGACAAAAGAACTCCAAGACTAACAGAAAACAATTAATAATATGCCAAGAGTAAAATCTTTGTTATTAATAATTACTTTTAAGTGTAAAGGGATTAAACTCCTTAATCAAAGTACATAGAGTGGGTGTAGGAATTTGAAAAATATATATATATATGATAAATACTGTATGATTTCACTTATACGAGGTATATAAAATAGTCAAATTCATAAAGTCAAAGGGTAAAACAGTGGTTGTCTAGGGCTGAGGAAAGGGGAAATTGAGGAATTAAATAATGGACATAAAGTTTCCGTTCAGCAAAATGAATAAACTAGGGAGATCTGTTGTACAACACTGCACCTACAGTAAACATTAATGTATTATACACTTAAAATTTTGTTAAGAGGGTAAATCTGTTAACTGATCTTACCGCAATAAAATAAAGTTTTTAAAAGAGCACTTGTTTTAGATTTTATAGTCTGAGTTTGAGACTGTATTTTAGCATTTACTAAATACATAAACTTAAAAAAAACTTTAATTACCTTTTCTCAACTTTGGCTTCTTGTATAATAAGAATAGTAATAAATAACATGCAAGAGTCTTACCGAAATAAAATTAGTCTACATGGATAATGGAATAGGATAGTGGTATTGCATATTAGATACATCTCCTCATATATAACATTTTATGACAAAGCCCTTTTTCCAGCTCATGCCTTTTTAGGATCCTGCATTCTCTACTTTTCCTTCTTCACATCATGAAAATATACTGAAGTATATTCCATCTTTAAGAAAAACTCCCTTAATTTTTTATATCCCTCTCTAGTGCTGTCATAGTTTTCTTATTTTCTTCATAATTAAATTCTTAAAGGAATTATTTTTCTTCAGTAATTAATCTTTTCTTATTTTCTCTTAAATTCTCTATAATTTGAATTTTGCTCCCTCCACTTCACTGCAACTGATCGCCCTATAAAATCCTTCCAAGTGCAAATTTCGATGAACTCCCTTTATGAAGCATTTGGCTCTGTTGTCTTTCTTAAAATAGCTGTTTCTTGATATAATCTTTTAGCTTTTCCAATAAAATAATTCTCTTCTGGTTCCTTCTGATCACTGTTTTTCACTCTGTGTGGTTGATTCTTCTTATTTTCTTTTAAAGCTGGTGTTCCTAGATTTCATCCTTGCATTTATGTTCTCCTTTGGCCACCTCAGCCACCTCTTTGAATTTAAGCTGATACTTCCAGATCTATTACTTCATCTTTAAAAACTCTCTACAGTTCAGAAATTCATCCATTGCCAATTACTCAATTAATATGCATTCAGTATCTACTATATGTCAGGCATGGGCTGAAAGGTGGTATTGGAAATAGGTCAAAAAACAACACAAAGAAAGATACTTTGCTTTCATTTTCTTGACTGTTTCATGGGGATTTCAACTTCAATATGTCCAAAACTGAACTCCCTCCCCCTCACCTTCTGAAATCCATTCCTTCTCTTATATTTTATATCCTAATAAATAATTCCAACCACTTAAGAATTCAAATCAGAAATCAGAGTAATCCTATACTTCTTGTTGATATTTCTCTCTTCATCATTAAGTCCACTTTTTAATAGCTTCTCAAATCTATTCTCTTGTTTTCATCCACAAGTAAACTTCAGGATCACCTCGGCTTTGCATGTATAAAATAGGATACTATATACCTACTTCATGGTGTTGATGATAAGATTAAATAAGAAAATAGATTCATTAGACTCAGAATAGTGCCCAGTACATGATAATTATTAAGTAAATGTGAAATATCTTTATTAAAACTAATAGTTATTAGCTATTTGAATTGGATTTGAAACGAAATCAGTTTCCCATCCCTACCAAAAGAACAAAAGAATGAAAAAAAACAATTCTTTTGCTTCATTAAAAGTACCATGTGCTCAACAAATTAACTTTTTAATATAAAGAATAAATATATGTATAAAGAGTACACACACACACATACACACACACAATCTTCTTAAACTTTAACAAGGCTTTTCATTTGAGGTCTGAGCAACGAGCTAGGAATGTGTGATATAAACCATGCCACTTCTAAGCATTGCTATAACTCAAGCATTTTACTGGGAATACCTATATCTATACATCTCATAAATAATTATTTAGAGAGATTTACACATAAGGTTTAGAATCACGCCCATTTTCAGATTTAGCAGTCTCCTAACTATGGAGGTCAAATTGTCTTCTTTGTCATGGACTGAATAGGATTAAAGAACCCTGATTAGGAGCATAGTCAAACTGGTTCCTAATACCTTCACCAGTGAATTGAATTCCTCACCAGTATATAGACTGCGATCTACCATTGCCCTTTGGGGGCTAAGCCTGCCATGATAAACTTCATTTATGCTAGCTAAAGTGAGGACCCAGAAAGCCATGAATACTCAGCTCCTTTCTATAATTCACTAAATCAAATAGTCATTCCTGATCTTAAGGAGGACTAACTAAACAAACCAATATGTTGGAAAATCACTTTTCCTAACCCTGTGCCTCAGAAAGGGAAGGCACTCCTATGCCTTGGACATGAAAAGAGTAATGGGGGAAGAAAGAGAAATAGTCCTCACTAATGTGCCCTGCAATGATAGAAACATATGATCTGTGTAATCAGTCTTTCTGAGTATTGAAATTTTTGAGGGTAAATGTTGCATTTTCAGATTATAGCACACAAGTTGATGCTACAGAAAACAGTACAATTCAGAGTGAATTTAATAAATAAAATCTCTTTCAAAATGAAGAAGGGGAGTTATAGAGGGAAAAACAAACCAGAAATAGGGTAGTATTAGACATATTGGAAGTTTCTCAAGTTTGAACATATTAAAATAATGTTAGAATTGTATTAGCAGGAATGAGATATATAAAATAAGTATATTGAGAATTATTCCAACTCATATGAAGTATTATATTCATTTTGACAATTAAGTCTAAAAGAAAACATCAATAGGAAGTTTCCATTGACTAATGAAAAAAAAAAGGATAAACTGCAGGCAATGTTGAACAATTGAAAGAAAATGAATGTATGTATTTTGAAACATACAGATCTGAATTGAAATATTAGTTTTATGACATATTAGTTTCAGGGCTTTAACTATGCTAGCTGACCTCCCCTAGTTTACTTGCCTTGTCTATGAAATGAGAGTAGCTACACATGAGTTGTGATAGAATACATTATATCACACCTATCAGATGCAGATTGTTTCCTCACTTCCTGTGAAATATATTATTGGAAAATAGAGCCTGTAAGAAATGAATTAATTTGTTTTGAATGAAAAGAGATGACTTAGGCTGCCATTGCTTCTGGTAAACAATCTCTTGATAACTTGAATACTCTTAATACCTTGATGAGTCTGAGCTGAAAGAAATAGCTTTAAATTCTTCTTGACTTCCTGGGAATATAATACTGGAATAGGCCCTAGGTCCTAGAGTGCCCAAACCAGAAAATCACACAAAATATCCATAAATATGTATCTGATTTGAGAAATATGTAAATGTAACCCACCAAAAATAGCCCACTCTAATCTTTTCTGCAAGAATTTTAAGCACATATGTGTTCTACATGTTTATATAGGCATGACCTGATCCATTTATCTTGAAACTGAACTTCTCCAAGTATTTTTTGAAATATATTTGTCAATTTAATGTATTATACATATCAATTCTTAACAAGTGTTTATTTTTATAGCTATTATAACTGGGACAATCATATTGCTGTGTGGAATTCAACTGCCAATTATCAAGTGATCGCTGATAATCCAGAAGGCTTACTTTTCAAATACAAAAGAGACAGAAAAATTCTCAACGTGGACCCAAAGGTAAGTTTGCTTTTATATTTATCACCAAATGTTGCTGTATTTCTACTATTATTCAAAAATCTATTAAATATTGGACAGCCTTGTTTTTACATCTAGAATTGAAAAACTATGTTAAAACTTAAAGCATGTATTATTCTTTAAAAATTCCAAAACTTAATAAATTAATAGAAAACAATATGGAAGAGTTTTGGTGGTAAATAGAACTCACAAATAGAAACCATTCTCTGTGCCTACGAGCAGAATTAGATTAGGGAGGCAGTGGGTCATGCATTTGTGTGCTCTGATCCTGGGATCTCCAGTCTCTTTTTGCTCTAAATAGGGACATGAGTTGTTTAGCAAAGGGAAATTCTCACCTCACATATGTACCCAGAATTCTAATATCACTTTTTACATGGAAGTAACACTGAACAGTATGGCCTTTAGTGTATTAAGTGTTAACTTATAAAATACATTTTATTTGAATATTTTAAAGATATGTCCCATAATGCTTTGAATTAATTCAAAGACAAATGTTAATATCTTACATATTTCAAAGACTGCATTTTGCATCATGATTTTTAGTCATGACTTGTCATTTGTTTGGTGGTAGAAGTTAAAACTTTACTTAAAGTCATATGTTCTTGAGTTGCTTGAGCTTCTTTTTTGAACTTTTGAAAAATGTGTTAATCACATGACAGAATCAGTCAAAAATCCAAAGTCAAGAAAACATTTTTTCATAATGAAAGAAATAGGAACCATACGATATGCCTAGGATCGGGGTGAGGATGGACTAAAGGAAAAGGAGAGTCTGATTCTAAAATCTTTTCCAAAACTTTTTAGAAATTTAAAATCGAAAATAAAATTATTTTGTTTCATATCCACTCAGTACAGTTCTTAGTACAGTTAATAAAAAGTGCTCAATATCCGTGTGCTCAAAGAATGAATGAATAAAATTTTGAAGCAAGAAACAGATTGTTGTCTATAATTAGATATAGCTCCAAATATCAGAAACCCCAAATCAGTGACTTACACAGAGGAAGCTCTTTCTTTCCCATGTGAGTTTAGATGGTGTCAGTCATCTGGGCCAGGTTGGTCCTTATCCTCATGGGTCAAAATAGATCTCCAATCAAAATAACCATGTTCCAAACAGAATTCATGGAGAAAACTCAGAGGGTGCACGGGACATGCACCTACTAACTTGTAAGGGAGTTTCCCAAAAGCTGCCACACAAACATTCACATGTGCTCCATAACAAGAGGTCAGATGGCCATATCTAGCTACATGGAAGACTAGGAAATGTGTCTTTATTCAAATGGCCATATGAGCAGCTGAAAACTGGAGTTATAGTCTAAGACAGGAAGAAGAGAGGTTTGGGTAGTAATTTCTAACACAATGCTATCTCTTTCAAAAGAATACTACTCTTTCGTTTGTTTATTTGTTTCAGTTTTCTCATTAGCAAAATAAAGGACTAGACCTGAAAATCTTTAGGGTCATATTTATTATAAATTTATGAATACCAAGGAAGTTTATCAGCACACCTTCTCTCTAGTGTTGCCTCTTATCGTAAATGGGCATCAAAATGTTATCAGTTAGGGCAAAGCACAGAAATCTGAATAAACAGCATTTACAAAGTATTTTCCTTTAAGAAAGCTAAATTATATATGTAAGAAAAGATATAAAATTATTAATAGTTTCATTAAGATGTGTGAAACAAATTTTTGAATTTGTTTTGAATAACATTACACTTAAATTATTTTAGGGCTCTATTTTATCTAATGGCATATACATACTTCCAGAATGTATGCCATGAATTATAGCTTTTATGGTCTTTGTGGAATGATTATTGAATGCAAACTGTTATTTGAACATATAACTTTAACTAAATAACTTTAACTAAAACACTTACTTCCAAAATAATCAACCATAAAATTTCAAAGATTTAGTCAACAATACATGAAATGTAACATTTTCTTTTTTTTTCTGGAAGATTTTGATTATAATTTAAAAGATTCATGATGAGTCTGAAGGAAGAGTATTTTCAAATCTTCGAGAAAGAACAAGGCTTTAGTTAATTAGTGATAAGAGTAAAGAATTGTCAGGTAGGATACCTGACAATATTTGGATACTTACAGTTCTTTAAATGTTATTTAAATTTTGTCTATTGAAGATAAAAATTAATAGCCCACTTACTGGAAAATAATATTGGTCTCAGCATCAATAAATGAAATTCTATGTCTTACTTTACTATTAACTGGCAGTATGGCCTTGAGAAATTCATCTAACCTCACTTAGTTTTAATGTTCACAAGTGGCAGATGAAAGTGTTGTTATTTTCTGATCTCCAGAGTCCCTCTACAGCCCCAGGTCTAATTCACAGCAACTCTGGCACTACTGGGCCCAGAAGTACATATTTTCATAAGCAGCCAATGTGATTCTGAGACAGATTGTCCATAAAACACAATTTGAGAAAATTCGCTCCATAAAAAGACAATAATCTTAAGAGATCTGGCACTCTATTCTGAAACATAAGTGTTCTTGAATGTTCTCGAACAAAATACAACACATATATTTTAATTTTTATGGTTAGATATAAAATTATCATGTACATTCCTTACATAATTTCTTATTTACCTTCTTCAAAGAGCCATGATTCTTTTATATTTTATGCATCCACATAGCATCTTTTACAGACCTACAGGAGAATCAAGAAATAAACTAAAATGTCAAGTTTTTTAAATCACTAATGCATGATGATAAGAATTACATTTTTATACTCATTTTTTTTCTTGATAATTTTGCTTGAAATTCTTCCTGAGGTAATCACCTTCTTATAACTCCGGAGTTAAAAAGCTCTAAAATATTATAAGAACATTATAACTTAATTCTCCTTTTCCTTTCCATCAAATATTCTCTTTGAAATATTTTATGCTTAAAATTAAAGAGAGCAAGATAAATGAAAAATGGAAACAGTGATAAACAGGATGTGTTTCTTTCATACAGAACAGATGTAGACTCATTAATTCTGAAATAAGGTTCCCATGAAACATACTTGTTTGTGAATGGTTACAGTGGAAAAAAAGAAAACTGTGCAGGTCTTACAACAAGGAATATGTGCTCATTGGTTAAGAAATTCCAAATGCAATAAGAGTTTGGTTGCATTGAAAACAGGACCACTGACTTTAACTTCCCTGCAGCTGTATAACATCTGGAACAAATAAGGCACGTTTCTATTTTTGAGTGAAGAATGCTTGTTTGAGTGATTCACATCCACCAAGATGTTTCCAGTGTATTATCTTTAGAAGGATTGGTGGAAGCACTTTGCACTCACTCCCCTATGTTATCTGGACCAATTTAAAAATAGGCATTTCTCTTTCGCTTTTAGAAAGCATTAACCATGAGAGTTTGCTTTGAGCCTTTGAATAAGATAGGTGGTCTAAAACCTTTACAATCTACTAATGAGAGAGAGAGAAAATGTGTAGAATAGTTTACACTAGCTGTTTTCTCCCTCCCTCTTTCATTCACTTAATATGAGAGTCCATCATCTACAAAAAAATGCCTGGTTAATAGATATTCAGTCAATATTCATGGAATAAATGATTGCATGAACAATTTCCTCTAAACACATAAAAATAATGCTATACTAATTAAAAGTTGAGGAGTGGATTATGTCACTGATACCTAATGTAGCAATGATAGTCAGAAAGGGTATATTCACCCTACTCTACCTTGATCCAAGTAACTCAGAAAAAAAGTTGCAGGAATTCATCAGTGAAAACTAATACAGTCATAATTTTACGTTTTGTAGAGGTCATGTAGAAGTCTATATTTTGGCATGTGCTTTCAAGTTGTCTTTTGCAGTTCTCAAATTAAGACTGTTGAATAAGAACACATTTTTGACTTATGAACAAATTACTCAGACAGGTTAAATGACTTGCTCAAGGTCACATAGTTTATTACTAGTAGAATCTGGCAATGGAGCTTAAACTTAAATATTATAAGATACCATAGGGCATGTAAAGATGAGCGAGACCTCAAATCAACCCTTGCCCTTTCAATATTTATACTATTTTTAGGGAAACAAGCATGTAGAAAACATGGCTAAACTATAAAGCAGAAAGCTGTATGTCACAAAAGAGAAATGCTTTGGGAATTCAGTGGAAGAAGAAATGGCTTATGATCTGTGGCAGGAACTAGTGGAGAGGGGACGATAAGGGAATAATATTGGGAATTATGTTAGGTAATAATAGACAAGGTGATCTTTTAACTGACTTGAAGAATGATTAGAAATTGAACACATAGAGACAAAGAGGCAGGCTATAACAAGAAGAAACCCTACTAGCAAAGATAAGGTTGAAGACTATAAGCAGATAAAGGAGTACTTAAACAGTTCAGTTTGGCTGCTGCATTGATTTGGAGGTGTGGAGTGGGAATTAAGTGTGGAAAAATCATGAAAAGCTTTGAATGCAGGACTGATGAAGATCTTGGACTGAACTTGATAGGAAATGTAGAAACATGCCAAGGCTCTTGTGCAGGGAAATAACAGGACGGAAGTTATGTTTTAAGGACATGAGAAGGTGTAGATAAGGACAGACTAGAGAGGAAAAACTAGCAAAGATGAGAGCATAACAGTAATTCAAGTGAACAACAAAGAGGACTAGAACTAGAGGTCCTGCCGTAGTTAGCAAGCTTCTGCATTGATGTTTTTAATATTTCAACTACCTTATTATTCTGGTAAAGACCAAATTTATAGAATACATATCTATCTAGAAAACGTGTTTGAGAGACCTTATTTTACCATAACCCTCAGAAACAAGAGGTGATGGGGAGAATGGAGGAGTGTAGAGAAAAAGGTGAGCTGGATGGGTGTCTATACATCTGTTGCCTCTTCATTCTTTTTTTCAACCCTCCCTTCCTCATTTGATGTTAACTGAGCACCTATTGGACACTATGAGGTATAATGAGTGAATCAGAAAGATGGGTTTCTTGCCCTAAAAAGCTTACAGGTTAATTGGTGGGTGGGTGGGTAAGTAAATATAATATGCAGAAATAACAGTCTAGAAAGTGACCTGAGAAGATGGAAAACACTCTATAAGAATTCAGAGGAGGCAGAATTTACTTTTGACTTGAGGCATTAAAAAATGAGTTAATGGAGAAGTTAGCATCTGAACTGAATTTTGAAGAGTGGTTATGGTGAGAACAGAGAGACTGGAGCTGAAGGAATATTCTAGGAAGAACCATCACACATAAAGGAAACATAGAGCATGGGGCTGCATGGCAAGGGAGGGGACCTAGATGACCGCATAACAGTAATTCAAGAAACAAAGGACTAGAACTAGGGCCTGATATCAGAATCACCCAGGAATCTTTAGAATATATGAAGCCTAACCTCATCTCTAGAGATTCAGGTTGAATTGGTCTGGGTTGAAGGCCTGAGCATCTTACTTTTCAAAAGCTCCCCAGGTGATTTTAATGAGCAACCAGGGTTGAGACCAAGATGCCGGAAGGAGGGTAATAGCAGAGAAATTTTGAGGGGAAATTGAAGTACAACTATGGAAGCCAAACCAAATGAATTTTCGCCATTCCGCATCGTTCGATGAGAATCTGTACTATTTGTGTCATGACTTAGAATCAAAATTTCTAAGTATGAAAATGCATAAATCATTTTGAAAAGAGATGATGTTTTTTTTCTGCTGGCTAAAATTTATTGGTATAAAAAAGAAAATCAATTCTATGAAATTCGATAGGACAGAGTGTCCTTTTTGCTACTTTGTTTACTGTCTATTGGAGTACATCTTGAACATAATTGCTTGATAAATGGCTGATGACAAGACAAGCAAACAAACAAAAAAAACATGTTAGAAGATCTTAGAGATGATGTGGTTTCTATTAGATGTAGGAAATTGACGAAACAAACCAATGCTGTTATAGGATAAACCCTTCTGCATCCATCCTGAGTGTCGCTGAACTGATTTAGCAGAATGTGTTGCTTTTCTTTTTACGTATCAATACTCCTCACTGCACGACAGAAGCCCCCTGATCCAGACTCGTCTTTCTGAAAACCACAACTGTTCAAACATAAAAATGTGTTACTTTGAAATGCAAAATATTATCCCAAGAGTTCATTATCAACACCCGACCCTCCATGGCTTGAGCAGAAGCAGTTCTGTCAATTTAGTAAAGCAGTTCCCTCCTTCTCTCCTCACAGTAGCCAATCGTATGAGCCTGGGGCTCCACCCGTAGATACTCAGACTGAGTCTGGCTGTGGTGAGGCCCAGGAATCTGTGTTTTGATGCTTCCCCCAAGTGATCCTAAAGAGTAGCTGAATTTGATATACACTACTTTGACATGGGCATATTTTATTAGCTATTGCTTCACCTTACTGTATGTCCATAAAGTAATCACTCTTCGTTCCTCTAAAACAAATTTTAATTTGACTGTCTTAATTTTAAGTAGTTTAAATTACACATTTCTGCAAATGCACAAACAGACTAGAAAGTACAGACCATATACCAAAGACTTCTGACACCTCTACAGGAGTGCCGCAGACTGCACTGGATGCTTTCTGCTGATAAATTGCTGCGATTTTTTCTCACTTATTTGGATCATTTTAGATCCACAGTATCCATTCCTACTATTGCTGCCTTATCAAGAATCACTTTGTCAGGTAGATTCATCCAGAGGCACAAATGAAACAGAGATGTGACAGAGACTTGTAAAACAAACCGAAACGTGAGGCAGAAACCCTTTCTAGTCATTTTACCATTGCATGTCCAAAGCTAGCATATGGCAGGTGCTCAGTAAACATCTGTGGAATGAATAAATTGAATATTAAATATTTGCTAAAGAAATGAGTAGTAGGGCCAAAAATAATTCTGGAAACTCTTGAGGTTAACTTTAAAATGTTTTAGGATCTTAGGCACTAGAGACATATGTAGAACTAAAGCTATTTTTAGCTGAAAATTACCAGAGTAGGTGAATTAACACCAGGGGTTCTTTGCTGAACTTTGGAGTGCTAACCCTGGGTATCCAGAGCAGCGGCAATGTGTTAGGTCCTTAGCTGAATGACAAAAGCAATTATTTTATTATTTTTTAAATCTATTATACAGATACAGAAAAGAAATTCCAAACTCTACCTTCTTTTTCTATGAGCAAAAGAATATATAAGTGAACAAGGTTTAAAATGAAAAATAACTACTGCCAATAAAAACACGTATTTTTGTTTGGGGGGAGTTGTTCATTTGTTTTAATTTAGCGGAAGATTTCAGAAGTACTTTCCCACAGCTATTCTCTCTGTTCTGTGCCTCCCAAGCAACCTGAGCACTCGCTACTATTAGTAGGGAAGGTGTTAATTGCCTCCTTAATGCTGCCTCCCATTTCATGGACTGGCCTTAATTTCCCTTGCCACACAGGCATTAAAATCAGATGGAGCCAGTCTCAGTCTTGAAATTGCTCTTCTCAAAATGGAGGCCCATAACATCTTGCATCCTTTCCGCGGATGGTTCAAATTTAATCTCTTAAAGCTCCACCCTCCTAGTGAAGGTCCTTAATTTTACAATCTGTCTTTTTACAGGTCTCGGGTATATTTTCTATTAGCCATGAAAAACAAACAAACAAACAAACAAAAAACCTCACACTAAAAAGAATAAGTTTAAGCAAGGCTATGGTTTCTTCAAAGTCTCCAACAGTGTTCCCTCGAACTCTGCACAAACTTGAAGTAATACAGCAGGAGACACTTACTGAATCACCAACAGCACTTTTTTGGCTCCTGGATTTTCCTTGGAGGCCTCTTGTAAACGTAGCTTTTTAACTGTGGCACAGTCACAGTTATTAAGTGAAGCTGAGGTCTTGCCAACTTTCTGGTTTTGCTGCCCAAATTACTGACTTGTTTGGTTGATTATAGCCCTAAAACACCCACATGCTAAGAAGCTTTTAAACATTTTCTCCCCTGGGCAATCACCTGGTATACCTGAACTGAAAGTCCACCACATATAAATTAAGTATTTACTCAACTAACTGCTGCTAAAATCAATGGCCTTGAGGAATATATTAAAAATTACATAACAGAGCTTGGCTTTTATGAATTAAAACTCCTAAAACTTAAATGCTCTGCCCTCCTCTTGACCTGGAAAACTGATTTTAATTTTATATGAAGTAGTACGGAATGACCCCTATAGATAAGCACATTATCATTAAGCATCCAATGTGTGAACTCATATGTAAAGTGTAGCACAGGAAAGAAAAAAATGAAATGTATAATTTTGAATTATTATATGTATATAAATATTTAGTAATAAAGAGTATAAATGATAAGCTGGTACCATCCACATTGAATATCTGCATTAAAAGAAAAGTACGTATCCCAGTAATACATTTGTGACAAAGAAAAATTGCTGTTTTAAGCTTCTAATTAGAAGGGCAACCTACTCAAACCTTATGCCAAAGGTAAAAGGAACCAACAGAATGTAGGGAAATGAGGATGGAGGAACCTGAGAAAGAGAGCTCAGCCCCAATTCAAGTTCACTTTTTCACACATTTTTTTTTGTCATATTCAGGACAAGGAATGTGGGCAACAGTGGGAGGGTAGTTTTCTAGCCGGGCGAAATGGCTGACTGAGAACAATGGAGTACACAGATGTTGCATTATGAAGTTGTACACCTGAAACTTACAACGTTATTAACAAACGTTACTCTGATAAATTTAATTAAAATTTAAAAATTGAAAAAATTTTTAAAAAGAACAAAATAACTGTTTCCTTCATGATTTCCAAGACCCGATAATTAATGACAAAGAAGCAAGTACTAAAAAACACATGAGTCGGGCATGGGGTCACTGAAGGTACAAAATCATAGTTAAGGGACTATTTCTAATTCAAAGAGAGCTTGATTTCTCCAGGGTCTCAACAGTCAAACAAGTGGTCAACCCCCATGACTTCTATGTAACCATTCACCGCCCCAGCAGATGCTTACACTTTCCGAGCCACTGAAATCCCAGAGCAGGATGAGGGACATGGAAGTATATTGGAACATGAAACACAACAGTGTGAACAGTGATCAAGGCCATTGGCAAGAGAGGAGATCTCACATTGACAATGTCTAAGTGGTTATTGCTGGCTAGGATATCTTCAGCATAAACAATGGTAGCCTCAGCAGTATATATTGCCTCAAATATGTGCAGCAAGAGTTTTAAAAAAACAACAACAATAAAACAATAAAACAAACAAACTGCAACCTTGACTTAGTAGTCCAGAAAACTACTTCACAAGTACAGGAGGCTTCTCCAGGAGATAGGATCATAACCTTTGGAAAATACAACTTACTTTAAAAATCTGACAAGTTTCATGGATTTGTTCGCAACAGAAAAGGCACACGTGGCCATGTGCACGGAGTAGAAAAATAGTGTTTAGGATATTGAAAAACCTGCTTGAGTCTTTTAACGTAATTCCTCTTGACAACTGAAGACTTAAGGACTCCTCTAGAATACCTGGGAGTGTTTGAAAGGGGCGGGAAGGACAACAGGACAAGTAGCAAGGGGTTGGAAATAGCCACCAGGACTCAAGCAGGGAAAAGCTGTTTAAAAGGGGCAATAGGTACGATGGGTTGGAGTTCAGTAGATCTCACAGGCTTTGTGACTTGGTCATATTATTTAGGCTCTTCTGTACTTTGTTTTCTCATCTGTAAAATCTGTAAAAATAAACATTTTACAAAAGATTGTGAAAATTAAGTGTAAGAATGTGTTTAATGTTCCACTGAATAGGTGTTCATTGAATGAATATTGCTTCTAAAGTGCTAAAAAGATGTTTTCCACTGCAGTAGTTAAAAAATGGATATTAGCTGTATGTCCATGACTGGGAAATGGTTAAATAAACTATGGTATATCGACACAGTGAAATAGTATGCAGTAATTTTAAAAATGAGTTCAAGTTGCATTTGCTGAAGTTAAAAAACTAACTGTATAATGATGTAGGTAATATCCTATGAAGTAGAATTTATATAAGAATTTCCCATTGGTAAACATGTAGGTTGATTTTAAATAACAACTCTCTATAACCAAGTTTCTGGGGTTTTTTTTCTTCAAAGTGGATTCCTAAAATGGCAATTGCTCAATCAAAAGACATATACTTTGTAAAACTTTAGAAAGGTATTGTCAAATCATTTGGCAGTTACACCATGTCAATTTACAATTACATATACCTGCAGTAAGACTACTCATTCACCATGTTCTATTTATTTTGTATACTTTTTGAGTATTGTTCATTTTAAAGTTCAAATTTATTTGGTGTCATTTTAATATGCATTTTTACTCATTATTAGGAATGAACACTTTTTCATATACATGTTAATATACTGTATTTCTTCTGTAATTATTATTGCCCTCTACACGCTTCTCTATAGAGTTTTAATAGGTTTTTTTTTTTTTTTCATTAAGTTTTAAGTATTCTGTAGATAAAAGGTAAAAAACCTTTGGCTATCGTATTGATAGTTATACCACGCATTAAAGTTCTTTGGTGTCGTTGGTAAGTCCTGAGATTATATAGGAGTATATATTATCTCTAAAACTATACACATAAAATGCACACACACAGTCACATAGACAGCTTATAGCTTTGGATTTAAACTTTAGCCACGAGTCAAAAGTAAGCACAAAAACTTAAAACTCTATATATCAAAAAGTTGTTATCTTTTTTAGAGGACACCAGATTCTCAATTTGAGCTCACATAGAGAAGTAGATAAATAAAGAAAATAATAAGAAATCATATTCTCTGTTGTCTCTCACCCAAGATAAATCTCTGTAATCCATTCATTTACAGAGATCACAAAGTTTAGGCCAGAAAACCAAATCCCGAATCATTGTTGTCACCAACAGGGAATAATTTATTGATTGTAAAAGTTTCAAAGACAAAAACAAAACACAAAAATAGTAAAAAGAAAAATATGTAAAAAAAAAAAAAAAAAAAAAAAAACCCAGGATCCGCAAAGTGAACGTTCTGTTGCTTCTGAGAATTTACCTCTTGAACAGAAAAGAAATGTGTGGGTAGAAGTCGTCCATGAGGTGCAACACTCTAGCAACACAGGCTACTCAGCCATCAGGAAAATTCATTGGGCATTGCAGTGGAACTTCCAAAATGTTTACAAGATGATTTTTCTAGAAGATATAATAGTGACTCTCATGCAGACGTAAAACAAATGTGCCAGAGATTTTATTTAATTTATTAATTATAGAGGGAACACAGTTCAAAGAAGAATTCAAAGAGCATAGCATATATGGAGAATAAGAAAAACTAAAATTAATTTACAAATAGATGCAAAGTAGGTCTAATTAATTGCATTGCACTGGACACAATTAATTTGCATCTTTGTAGGCAAGAATATTTTGTCTTATTATCAGTTTTCTATAACTTACGGCATTATAAAATAGCACAAAAATACGAAAGGTGGGAAAAAAATGTGAATGGGTATGCCACTCAGGACACCTAGTCTTTTTGTTTTACCCATTTCAAAGTCCTTACAATTTTACTGACTCTGGTTAATAAAATATGGGTCCAAGTATTTTTATTCTTGGCTAGCACAACAAATTAACTACTATGGGGAAAAGGCAATACCAAAGCTTCTCTCTAGCCCCAGATCTAAATTTTTTATCTCTTTCTACAAGAGAAGAGAAAGCAAATAATATTATTCTATTGTACACCAAATATAGAAAAGACCCAATGACTAATATTTTCCAATTGTAGATATTGTCTAACTCTTTCAGTATTTCTCTCTTCTCTCTTTTAATGACACATCAGTGAATATTGTTTCCACAGGAGCTTCCTAAGAGCCTATAAGTATGATAGACTATCCTGAATAAAGATAAAAGGAACAAATATTTTTTTGCAAAGATTACAATTTGAAGGGATAAATAAAACATATCAATAGTTTTGAAAGTGATAAGAAGCTTTACACGAAACCCACCATGGACAGGTTACTTTCACTAGTCTGAATCAATTCCAAACTCAAGACATTTTTATTGAACAAACTTGAAATCAAGATAGGATTCTTTTTAATTTTTTAACCTGTGATCATGTGTTTGCAAAGCCCTTCACTGGGAATTCTGCAGAATTAGTGACCCATGGTGTTCAGCAGAGTCTAGACAAGTGTGGGCCTGGGACACTGCTTTGATCCTAGATATTTTCAGTGATATCACAACCCAGGGCCTCAAAGCTCCTGATTGGAATTATCACTGGTGGCTCCAGAGAAAAAGAATCCAGTAGAAAACATGAAAAGATCTCCAGGGCCATACCTTTTTAGGGCTGTTCACTAAAATATTGAAGCAAGAGAAAAATGTATTTAATGCCAATTACTTGCATGGACGGGACTGATTAACAATATCATTTATGTATTTTAGGCTCCACCAGGTGACAACTCTACGAGAATCCCTATTCAGACAAAACTCTACATACAAGTTGTCATTTTTGACCACATTTCCAGAAGAAAGACTTAATGACCAACATGTGAGATGGTTCCCTAAGTGTTTGCTAAATTTAATGAATCCTGTAACCGGAAACAAATTAGAATAATACATGCGTCTTACAGCTGGAAGGCATATTGGAATATTAAAAGTTAATAAAGAAATGAGAAAGAAAATCGTAACCTTGACTTTTTAAATTATTATTATTGCATATATAGCCTCTTAATCTGATTTGAGGTTTTTCTAATTTTTTTCCCCCTGACCAATGAGGTTGATTGCAACAGTTCATGTGAGAAAATCTTGTTGCTACTTCAAGGATACAATAATTAGTGACATATTTTGTAGCTCAGATTTTCCAAAACAAAAATGTTCCAGATCCTACTATTGCCAAATCTAATGGACCAAAAATTATGCTATTATGGCATAAAACCTTAAAAATTGATAAGGGTAGCAAATTGGAAGACAGGCATAACGAAACATAAATACAAGGTTTTCAATAACAATAAATGAGTAAATAAAATCTGAAATAACCAATGAGATGATATATAAATGAATGAAAGTATTAGATATGTGTACATGCCTGGATAATACAAATCCCAGGACAAATAAGCTAGAAAAATGAAATCTAAAGGAAACAAGAAAATTTTAGAGAGATGAGGACTTCATGAGAGAAAAAAAAAATCATATTTTCCTAATGTCTCCTGCAGATGGCTTTTGTGTAGAAAAGATATTATTTAGAGGCCACTCGTGATTCAAAATTAATATTTGGTTCTTCATATTCTCTTTTCCAGTCTCTTCTCTTCCCTTTCTAAACTACAAGGCAGTTACATGGGGCCAAGCAAGGTGGAAGTCTGCTCAGTGTATGGGGGAGGGAGAGCCCAGAGCAGAGCATTGGAGTTCCAATGGAGTGAGAAGGGTATATTTTATCGGGGAGGTGATGGTCTGCCCCAAGGTGTCAGATCCCAGTCAAGGTGAGTAGAGTGATATTCAGTTAGAATTAGATGTTTCCGTGTGGTCTCATCAATTTCAATATACTGATACAGAATATATGTCAATATGTGTATGTACGCATATTCCCTTGCTCTGTCCTGTTCACTGAGAGGGCCTAGGGGCAGCAACACCCAATCAATCAATAAGTACACCTAGCACCCAGATCTCAGTTTTTCAACACCATTTCTACCAAAAGGAAGCAGGGATCGTTGGGAAAATGACTAATTCCAGGGCTGAGGCAGGGAAAATGCAAAAGCCTGGAACATCTTTTTGTGCTAGAAAGCAAAGACGTTTTCAAAAATTGAAGGAAATTTATCAAAAAGACACAGAACCCAGCTTGAAAAAGTTCCCACTGGTCAAATCTGGGACAGTTTGGGCATCAGAATAAATAATGATAACAACAGGCATAAAATGAGAAGGAAATTTATCAAAAAGACACAGAACCCAGCTTAAAAAAGTTCCCACTGGTCAAATCTGGGACAGTTTGGGCATCAGAATAAATAATGATAACAACAGGCATAAAATGAGAAACTATGAGTCCATTCTGATCTATATAAACAAATAAATGGAAAATTTAAGGAGGAATGAAACATATACATAATATCTCCCCCCAAAACATGCCTATTAATTACAGAAGGAACCATGGAAAAGCTGGAAGACACCACTTTTAGTAAACGATCAAAGAAACTGTGATCATTAATGAAGTGAACTGAATTTGTTTCGCACAAAATAAGATGTGTCAAAGGAATTTAGCATTCTTTCTGTAACAATCCTGTACAAGGTTCATAACCTGGATTTAAACAAATCCAGAGACATTATACAAAATATCTGGCCTGAGATCTTCAAAATTGTCAAAGTCATGAAAGTCAAAGACCGAGAAACTTTCCCAGACTGAGGGACATTAGAAAGACATTATAATCAAATGCAGCACATGATTCTGAGTTGTATCTTTACTCTGTAAAGGGAATTTGGAGACAGTTGCTAAAAATGGAATGGTTTCTGAAGATTGGATTGTAGTAATGTAAAAATGTTTATGTCCTGATGATTATGTTATGGCTATGTTAGAAAATGTCCTTGATTGTAAGAAATTACACTAAAACATTTGGGAATCAAAGAGCATCATGTCGGCAAATTATTTATAAGTATTTCTTGGGAAAAAAGTCTTTGTGCTATACTCATAACTTTTCTGTAAGTCTGAGATTATTTTGAAATAATCTCATATTTTCTATAAATTCAAAACTCTAATTACTTATGCTTTAAATATATGTATAAATTTTATTGTTCACTCTATAGATTTGATGGAATTTTAACAATCACTTTTATGAGTTCTATAGTTTAATTAACTAAATTCCTTTAAGCATTTTAATTTTTTATGAATTTTATTACGTTCAATTTTCTAATGATTTTAAATTTTCAGTGAACAAATAAGCTTTTATGTATATTTAAATCACTTGTAAATTTAATAAATTGAACTTATAAGTATAATGACTCATGTTTTCTTAAGTTTCAATGTAATTTACAAATTTATAAAATTTCAATTTAGTCATGTCTGAATTAATTATTCAAATATCACATTTAAAAACAGAGTAGTGAGGTTTGCCAGTTAGATACTCTTACCTCCAATATGCCAGGTTTTTTAGTGTTTTAGCTATTTGAAATATTTTTAAGTATAAGTATTTAAAATATTTAAAATACTTAATATATTTACTGATTATGCCTATATTTAAAAAATCAATCATATCATCACAAGTAATTTTTATATTAGCTTCCTAACTGAATTTGCTGGTAGTAAAATATGGAATGGAGATTTGAGTTGGGTTATGGATTGTTTTCATTCGCTAGGGCCACCGTAACAAAATATCAGACTGGATGGTTTAAAACAAAGGAGCCTATTTTCTGATAGTTCTGGAGACTGAAAGAAAGTCCAAGATCAAGGTATCAGCGAGTTTGTTTTCTTCTGAGACCTCTCTTGGCTTGCAAGTGGCAGCCTTCTTGCTGTTTGTTTATTTGTTTACATGGTCTTTCCTCTGTGCAGGCATCCCTGATGTCTTTCCAAATGTCAAAATTTCTTTTTCTTAAGAGATCACCAATCAGATTGAATTAGAGTCTACCCTAATGACCTCATTTTATTTTAATTACCTCTTTAAAGGTCCTAACTTAAAGTACAGTCACATTTTGAGGTACTGGAGAGTATGTTTCAACTATGAATTTTGGGGGGACAAAGTTCAGCCCATAATATGGGATGCGGACCTCGAATATCCAGGGCATTTTTCTCATGATTAGACCCTCTCTGCCAATGCCAAAGCTAAGTCTAGGCCTCTGAAGATTCTAATATCATGCCTTTTAAATATGGGTGGCTTCGTTTTCTGAGAGCTTTGATGCAATGTCATATTATCTAATTTTGTAGTCTGATATGAGTTTGCAGCACCTACCTAGATTAATTGATATTGAATTAATCTATATAAGCTTTCCTTCTATTTCTGAATTGTCTTATATTCCTTCTATCAGCAGAGCCACAATTCCTATAAATATTTAAATGACATCTGATTGTATTGAGCATATCTCTTATATCTTGCCTTGCTCTGTGGTCACAGTTCTAAGGTCAAACTAATGCAATCATCGGAAATTGGAAATTCCCTTCATGTAAGCTCATTAAGGTGACTTTTACCCTATATAGAAGAGAGCAATTAGAGAACTGTTATGCCTGAGTCCATATTACTTACATATTACTTAAAATTACTTACATTAAGAAAGTAATTTTAACCTGAAGCTAATGGTCGAATGCAGGGCCAAGGAAAAGGAATATGTGAAATGTCTGTGAGAATCAGCAGAAGGACAGTGGGCCAAACACACAGGACCAAAGAATGAGCTAGCTGACCAAAAGGAAATTAAACAAGAAATTGAGCAATGCAATAAAGAGTAAAGAGCATTAAGAACCAGACTCTTTGGCAAGCTAATGTTGGTAATTGGCCAAATCACTTTATCTCTCAGACTTTGGCTTTTGGAGGTTCCTTCAAAATCCAAAACATCTATGATTTTTTCTTGCTGTTTTTCTAATCTATTTATAGGCTCCTTCAACTAAACGGAATAGCCTTGCAGGTTAAGTATAATTTTCTCCAAGTGATAGTTTACGTGTAGTATCCAAAATTCTGGTTGCAAGTGATGGAAATCTAATTTGAACCTTTATTATAAAACACAGAGGTGTCAGAACTAAAGAAAGGAATATGTCTGCATCCCAAAAATAATCATAATCAAAGCCTTGAACACTTTGAGAACTCCTACTTTATTCATTACTGTGTTCCTCTCCTCATCATTATTCTCTTCTGACAAAACAGCCTGTTTCTCCAGATACACACACATCTCTCTCCACACTCCCTCTGTTTCCCCTTCTCTCATTCTTTCTCTCCACCTCCCTCTTACCCTACTTCCCTCTATCTTTCCTTTTCTTCCTTTCCCATTCTCTTTTTCCCAAGTCCAGAATCTCAGAGAAGGGACACTTGACTCAGCTTTAATCAGGAGTCCAGCCCCCACTAAAATGTAAAATCTGAAATAGTCAGGATGTGCAGTCCTTCTCCCAATAATTATGGCAACTATGATAACCTTGGGAACAAATGAGAATCTTCAGAAAAGGTAATTGTGCAACAAAACAATGCATTTAGTTCAATTGGGGTAGGGAGATAGTGCAGGAGAGAGGGAAGGGAGAAGTCTGAGATGCTCGGGTGCTCAGTCATTGGAGTAGCAATTCATTCTTCCTCTTTTCACTGGGGGTGACAACAGAAGAAAAAGCAGTGGTGACAAAAGGAGCAGTGGCAATGTTGACTGGATGAATATAGTCTGTTTGTATGTTTTACAACACAATTTTCTTGGATAAGCAATTATATAGTCAAACTGCTTAATATATAACCAGCCTCTTCAATTTTATTATATCTCCTAGAATAATGTGATTTTAACAATAGACAGTAACCATAAACTAGCTTAATCTCAAGGGAATTAAAAGGAAATAACTACCCATTCATTTATGAAGGATCCGTTGTGGGTCCCAGGTCTGGCTGTGATCCAGGCTCATGGCTAGGGATAGGACTCCAGATTTAGAATGTTACATTAATGTAGTAGGGTGCCTAACTTATATAAGTATAACTTAGCTTATTGTATCATGGATGTGTGGCAGAACACCACTATTGTTCTCTGACATATATAAAGCCCATGTGTTCACCTAGTGCAGAAACACACGCTCCCTGCAGTAAAGTTGGTGCCTGCTATTTCATTCTCATGTTGGCTCCTTGTGCTTTCTTTCAACTGGACATCTCACCACCGAAAACTTCCCTTCTTGATCAGCTCAGTGGTGACTCCCATTGAAAGCCAGATACTCCTTCAAGACATAACAGTGAGTAAGCACTTTCTTCAATAAATTTACCAGCTTGGAATGACAAGGAATCTAAGGGATGTTTTTATAGTTGTTGCTGTTGCTTCTGCTATTGTGAATGAATTTCCCACTCATTGCAGCTACCAATAGCTTGTTGCAGATACTACATGAATTGGCCAAGACTTTCCAGAATCATATTAAGTCACGAGAGCTGGTTTATTGGGAATACCACTAGGGAAGTATTTTCCAAAGTGTGTTCTGTGACACACTAGTCTTTTTAATGAATCTGCCAAAAAAACTTTCTGTGATTGAATAACATTGTGAAATTGCATGCCATAGCATTCTCCTAGAGACTCAAAATGTGACATATTATATTGACTGTGAAGTGTACCAAAGTAAAAAGAGCTCTATGAAGTCACTTAACCTAAGCTCCCAAATTGTCCACTGATCCACACCCATTTTTCACCATGAAACATCTACTGTCTGCATTACTTGAGGTTTTTTGTTATTATGTGCAAGCCACAAAAAACAAATCTCACACATTTAAGTAGAACAAGGAACGTACTAGAATCCATGGAAGAGTTGATGTCCAAGGCTAAGTAAACAAAGAATAAGGAGAAATTCTGGAAGTACTTTGTTAAAAACTATTGTGTAATATTGTCTCTTGGTTTAATATTAATATTTTAATTTTTTATGAAGTATATTCACTCATTCTTAGTTGCGTTTTGAGATTTAATCAGGAATGGATTTCAATGTTTCCTTCCAAATGCAATTTTGTTATCAATTGAAATTATTATCATAAGTAAAATCAAGTTATATGATATGCTATGTGTATAAATTTTGAGATGCATTTCAGGTAAAAATGCTTCTTGAATGATTTCTTTAATAAACTGTCCAAATTGTTTTGCTCATGTATTATATGATATTTTTGCAACTCTATTTATGAGAGTGCCTTCTCTATATGTAGTTTTTTTCTCTTTGCCATTAAAACTTTATTTATGGACAGTGGATATTGAATATTACATAATATTGTAAATCAATAGACTTTATTTTCTTAGATAAGTTTTAGGTTTACAGAAAACTTAAGCAGAAAGTACTGTTCATTTCCATACATCTCCCCACATGTACCATTTCCCCTGTTATTAACATCTTGCATTAGTATGCTGTATTTGTTAGCTATTCTGTCCTAGTATGCTATATTTAACTACTTTGGGACCTTCTTCCATTGTGCAACTCTAGCATGTCATAATTCTCTGACCATTGTCAAACATAGTTAAGAATAGTGTGCAGTTCCCTCCTGCTTATGTGAGTTTAGTACCCCTTAGTGACCACTCCTTCAGTTATCTCCTGATGAGAGACAAATGCTTACTATTTTGGGTCCACCATTATAGTATCAAAGCAATCATTCAAACACCAAGCCCTACATACTCCCTGTGTCCCACATGCTCATCTCTCCCCCATGCCTTCTTTAACCTTTGGTAACAACTTATCTTATTCACTGTTTCTATAGTTTTGCCTTTTCCAGAATGTTACATAGTTAGAGTTATATAACATACAGCTTTTTCAGATTGGCTTCTTTCACTTAGCAATATACTTTTAAGTTTCCTCTATGTCTGTTCATGACTTGATAGCTTGTCTCTTTTTCTATCACTGAATAATATTCCATTGTATGGATCTACAATCGTTTGCTTATCAATTCGTCTATCAAAGGGCATCTTAACTGCTTCCAAGTTTGGACAATTATGAGTAAAACTGTTATAAACATCTGTGTGCAGGCTTTTGTGTGCACATAGGTTTTCAATTCATTTGAGTAAATATGTAGGAGAGTGATTGCTGGATCGTATGGTAAGACTACATTTAGCTTTGAAATAAACTGCCAAATTGTCTTCAAAAGGGGCTCTACCACCAGCAATGAATGACAGTTCCTATTGTTTTATATTCTTGTCCATATTTGGTGTTGTCAGTGTTTTAGATTTTAGCCATTCTAATAGGTGTCTTATTGTTGTTTTAATTTGTAATCTCCTGCCAACATATGTTGAGCATCTTTTTATATGCTTATTTTCCATCTGTATATCTTTTTTCGTAAAGGATCCGTTTAAATATTTTGCCCATTTTTTTAAATCGAATTGTTTTGTTGTTGTTGAATTTTAAGAGTTCTTTGTAAATTTTGGACCAAAGTCCTTTATTAGATATAAGTTTTTCAAATATTTTCCACAGTCTGTGACTTTTCATTCCCTTAAAGTATATAGTTGTTTAATACTATCTTTAACAAGTGTTTTTAATGATTAAAGTTAAGTTGCTTTTTATCATATTCCAGAAAAGTATTTATGTAGAATTTGGATAATCTTTTTTTTAAAGTTTGGCATATCTCAATTGTAAAACCACATGGCTCAAAGCTTTTCAGAAGGAAGAAAAATATTATCTTTATGAGAGAAATTCATGCTTTCTATTTCTTGAGCCAATTTTGAATGTTAAACATTTCTCTGAAAATAATTTATTTTATTAAAAATTTTGTATATGCTTTCATATAATAGTACATAGTTTCTTTTGCAATATATCCCCATGATACTTTTTGTGATATCAAATGTCTAATTTCCATTTTTAAAATTTGTGTTATACCTCTTCTCATAATTACATTCAAAAGACATCGGTTTCTAAAGAACCTACCATTTTAATTTTGAATTAATTATGATTCCACTTTTTAATTAATTTTCTGTTTTAATTCTTCGTATACATCTCCATACTTTTTTTAGGTGCGTTTTTTTATTTTCCCAAACTTAAGATGTGATTAGTCATTAATTTTAATTCTGCCTTGTAAAAATAATAAAACCACTTAGCAAAGTCTTTTCTTCTAAGAACTTTGGCCACAATCAACAGATTTGGAGAACTATTGTTTTCATTTTTCTTATTTTATCAAAACTCTATGCTTGTAGGCTTACATTTGCCTTTAGCGAAAATTTTTGTTAGTTTTTTTTTTAATTTCAGAGAACGCTAATTATTTTTATTTACGCTTGTGAACATGATTTCTAAATATATTGCTTTATTGCCAAATAATCTTGCCTTTACAGTTCCTACATTGGGGGTTTTATTGATGTTTTCTTTCTAACTTAGCTTACAATTTATTTTATTTTTTAATTTAACGTTCCACAGATGGTTGAAAAAAACTGCATATTGTTTGTTTTAATACATATTTAAAATTTATGAACACATTATCCAGCTATAGTTATAATGCAAAGTATGCCTCATTCTCCCACATTATACATGCCAACACATCCCAGAACCCTTCACCAGCCTTAGCCTTAAAAGATCCAACTTCATTTTCTGATGTTCTATCCCCTGCAATTTACTTGAGTAAATTCTTTAACCACTCTGGGCCCTTCTTCAGTTGTGCAACTCTACCATTTCATAATTCTCTGAGCATTGTCAAACGGTTTAGAATACTGTCCATGGACCTCCCACTCATGTGTGTTTAGGACTCATTTGTGATCACTCCTTCAGTTATCCCCTGATGAGAGTCAGCACGCAACTCAGAGTACCTGCATCTGAAACTGCCGCATACAGTGACATGCCTAGAAAACGAAAACAAATACTTATTAAGCATCTACTGTGTGCCAGTCACTCTTCTAAGCACTGGGACTGGAGCAGTAACCAACAGAGCCATAGCCCCTGATCTCAGGGATCTTACCTTCCACTGGGAACACAGATGATAGACAAAGAAACAACCAAGAATAGCATTATCCTAAATTTTAAACTGTGGTTCTAAGATTGAGAGACAACTGTAGTATACTATAAAGAGCATGATTCAGACTCAAGAGACCTGAATTTGTGTGGCAGTTTGTTCACATTTTAGCTAATTTTTTAAAAGTAAATCACGATTTAATTTTTCAAGCTTCAGTTTTTCCACATAAAAAGTAAGGATAATAATATCCATTTTTGTTAAAATTAATCGATATAAAACCTGAAACAATTCCTTGCAATAAAATATTGTGGCGGAATTCTTCCTATTGTCCAATATTAAATATTGCAGAATTCTTCCTATTACCCAATGTAAAACATATCCTGATGTTCTATTAACGTCCATGGAACATCAGTAGGAAATAGCAGAACAACACGGGCAAAGGGCCAGGAAAAAAAGGTGACTAAATTTCAAAATTAAATACAGATGATCCAATCTCAACTGTTAGCATTTTTTAAAGCAAACCTCTATATCCTGATATTACACTGAGGTAACAATCTTTGCTATTTTGAAATGTTTCTTTGAGACAATGTAACTACTTTTTGTAAATGTCAAAGAAATTTACTAAACATAATGAAATTTGGAGAGAAAATGCTAAATGCCAAGTTATATTTTTATATTTTAGTGTGAAATCTGACAAAATGTGAATATATTATAAATTAGAACTTATATGTACTACCAATTTTGCTCCATTAATTGTATTCATTTAACAAGATGCAATCTGTTTTTCACTTTTATAATGAATGTTATATAAGGACGTTTTATCACACAGTCAATAGGGGTACACATAAAGTCCCCTGACACAGGGGCCTATATCATTGCTATGATATTTCTGTGTCTCAGTCTTTCTCTCAAAATTAAGCTACATGTTTCCAACTGCCTGTTGAGTTTTTCTGCCTGAATAATTCACTGGCATATCAGGTTCAATAAATTCAAAATGAAATTCATGATTTTTTTTCTAAACTTTGTCCTTACTCTCTAGACATTTCTATACCTGCTGATATCATCCTTCAATACCCAGGAACCTCCGCTTTGTTCCAGAGACTGTCTATTAAATCTCCGATCCTACACCAACCCCTTCTTTACATTCTCAGGGTTATTGCCCTATCTCCATTCTGTACTGTCCGCCCCCTAGGCCAGATCAAAAGCCACTGAATTAGTTATTCAAGACCAGTCTCCTCCCAGTTTTAATCGATCTACATGGTGGAAGACAGAATCTGGGCTTCCAAAGATATCCATATCCTAATCCTCCGAACCTATTACACTGCAGAAGGGGACTTTGCAGATGTAAGTAAAGTTAAGGTCCTTGAGATGGGGAGAGCATTGTGGGCTATGTAGATGGACCCAACCTAATCACAAATTCTTAAAATCAGGGAAGCTTTTTTCATATGATCTGAGGACACTGTGGGAAAATAAAAAGGATCAGAATGATGTAACGTTGCTGGCTTTGAAGATGGAGGATGTCGGCCATGAGAGAAGGAATATAAATAGTTTCTAGAAGCTGAAAAAGTCAAGGAAAAGGTAGAGAAACATTCTCCTCCACTGCCTCGAGAAAGAATGTAGTCATACCCACACTTCGGTCCTGACCCACAGAACTGTAAGATGATGAATTTGTGTTGTTTTAAGCCACTAAGTATGTGGTAATTTGCTACAGCAGCAATAGAAAGTGAATACTCATGCACTGCTAGGTTAATCAATCTAAGAATATCACTACTCCCTTATTCTAACTCAAAACACTTTGCAACAACTCTTTGCCTGCCAGGGATAATTAAATGACTCAATTTTACCTACAAAAGTTCTTATAATTTCATTGTAAACATCTTCCACTATTTCTTTTCACCATTACTCACTTATGAAATGTCTATAAGCCAGTCCCCAAATCAGTGTTTCACTTTCTTACCACTGTACCTTTGCACATCTTTTGTCTGGAAAGTGCTTCCTTTCATCTCCACTTTCTGAAATCTTAGTTGTCTTTGAAATTTGAAATTCATTGCCATCTCCTCCATGTGGCTTCCTGTGATTTCCTTAGTTGAAAATGAATCATTTTTCTCTTCTGTGCTTTTTTTTTTCTTACAATTGTTTATGTCTCTCAACTTTGTTTTATTTCCTTCTACTCTCTTTATGAAGAAATGTTGCTTTGTTCTCATTAAATCTATGAGCTTTTCAAGAATAAAAATTTCGACTTTTATATTTTAACCCCTAATGTACTGAATTCGGGTTATTGGACTAAATAAATACTCAAGAAACTTTGTTGAATAAGAGAATGAATAAATAAATAAGTGTAGAAAACACATTCATTTATGTCATTTCCTCTTGACCAGTTTAAAGACCTGGTATAACAACATATCTGATCTGCTATAAAAGGAATGCTGTAGATTTTTTAAACTAATTTTGTTGAATTATGGTACTAAGGAGAAAATATGTTACCATCTTGAAAAGCAGTCATAATAAAAATCTGATGCAGTAATATCATCTGGGTCTCTCTATAACATATAATGCAATAAACACTATAGATCATCTTTAGACCATGAACATTCCTGTAGTCTGAACAACTTCCCTATTTTTGATACGATTCTTTAAGGCTATTCCAATGTTTGTGTCTCCATTCTATGATTTGCTTATTTTTTCATATTTTGAAAATGAAAATTTTATTATCTCTCAACAGTGTCATCCCAAAGCCCTCGGCGAAGGAGTGAGACACATGTGCCAAACATATGGATGACAGGGACATGATTTTCCCAGAAATGATAACCACATGAAAGTTCTCAGAATGTCCTCCTGGGCTTTGGGACTTTTCAGCCAAAGAAAATGCAAATTATATGGGCTGAAGTGGGAGTCATATAAAAAGAAAAGGGATAGGAAACTGGTTTAATATTTTTAGAAAAGAGAATCACCATCTTGACATACAAAACATCTTCATTATTCCTACAGAATATTGACTCTTCTTCTAAAATCGCACTGTTGGAAACAAAAAAAAAAGATAATCACTGTTGTTAAAATTAACAACATTAGGAGACATACAGGAAGTGATAATTAAATTATATTGGGAAGATCATTTATTGAATGCCTGCTCTCCTCAGCATAGGACTACGAATTCAAGACACTACAGTTATTAATATAAGGCTTTTACTCTCCAGAAGTTTAAATTCTAAGATAATTCACCAAAAGGCTAACTGGCTTTCAATGATTTGTTTTCAGTGATTTGACTTTTGGTAAATTCGCCTGCTTCTGAGCACTTCGAAGAATTTCTGTGAACTCAGAATACAGTAGTAATAATAGATAATTAAATGATTTTAATTAAAGAAAATAAAGAGTATGCTAGAAATTTTCACAAGGTTATTTGACAGTCTAAATAAGAAGCATATAGACAGCCTTCTGGATGAGGCAATACCTAAGATAAGTCCTAAAGAAGAAGGAACTATTCAGGCAAAGGCGAGACATCTACAACCAAAGAAGAGTCAGAGAGAGAAGAGGATGTGAGAAACTCTAAGTAGCTGGCGCAAAATGTTTAAAGTAGAATGTGAATGGTGAGACACAAAGGAGAAGTAAACAACCACCAGATCATGAAAGGTTTTGTGCGCTCAACCCATGCATTTGTATATTGTTTTGACAAACCTAGGAAAACTAGACAGAAAAGGCTGAGATACCAATAGGATCAAGGTAAGACAAAATTGAAGAAAGAGCATTAATTTTTTAGATTAGATCACTTGGGCTTGGAGAGAGAAAAAAGGAGGCTTGGTTAGTCCTTGACCTTGTGGGGATGTGATTAGATTGCTCAGTGGAATGAACATTAGCATAGAGAGAAGAGAGGCAAGGGGGTCATTTAGGCAATTGCATAATTCATACAAGAATCATAAGGCAGTGACAAAGGTCTAGAAAGAAGGAAACAAATGTGAGAAATATTTTGGAAGTGGTATTAACATGATTCAGGGGCCTATTGGCTATGAGGGAGGAAAAAATTACAGATGCGCTAAGTGACTTCTAGCCTGGGAAAGTGAGAAAGCAATGATGGCGTTAAACAATATTAAACATAGTGAAAGTGGCACACGGTTCATTTTGGAGGTGGGAGAAAAGCTTGGTTTATTATGTTGACTTGCGCATATTAGCCCAGCATCTTTAGGGAGTAGCTCAAGGTTATCCAAGAGCTAAAAATTTATAACTTGATATGATGTTTCATTTAAAATATTTTCTAAAATTTTGCCCAAACATGTTTCAATACATAAAACAGTATGTTTGAAAGTAGCTTTTATACCACCCTCCTAGAGTCATTTCTGTATATTTTACTTGGAAAAATTGAAAGAAAGTAATATTTGCTGAATACCTATTATATACAAGCACTGTTTTAGAGTATTTTCATATACTATGTTCTCTGACACTCACAAAATTTGAAGAAAATGATGTCCAAAAAAGTTCAGAAAACTTAGAGGGAGTCAGTCACCTCTGACTCTATCTATAGCTTAAACCTTAACTTTCTAAGTTACTGGTTGTCTGTGCCCAAGGCCTCAAACTAGCAATTTGCTCTTTACTTCTGAGCACAAAGGTAGGCCACAGATAGAATAATACTTTATATTTTGGGAGCACATAACTCTGTACATATTTGGTAACATGGTAATCCATTTGGTCTGGTGGTGTGTGATAGGATAATACTGCAATATATCATTTGGACACTGGATGGCAATATTCTAAATAGGCTAATGTCTACTGTGTATTAGAGACAGTCTTACACTGGGTTTGCATAACAAAGCTTCATTTCTGAAATCCTATTTAGTCTCTGGCTTTGTGAGCCTTGTATGATATTTTTTTGCCAATAGAAAATTAAAAAGGCAATTTGGCTAAACCTGTCACTCAATCCATCCAAACACTAGCAACAGGTCAATCATATTATCCTGGATGGATAATGATGAAAAAATACACGTAGTAAATTAACTCCAGGAGTCTAAGAGCTTAAGTTAAGTTTTTTTTTAAATAGTGAAATTAAGAATCTGAGCACATCCAAATAAGTTCTATCCCAGTGGAAAATGTGAGCATCAATAATTCTGCAGCATCCACATCTGATGAACATGTTCTGACCTGGATGTAGTCTGGGTGTGAATATGTTTCACCGCCTCCCAAACTGGGTCATCTATGTCATGCTTTATTATATAGGTCCGTTTAAGGCAGCATAACAGCAGATTATGAATTTAAGGGAAAAGAAATGAGGAGAACAGCGTTAGCTGGCTGGAATTTGGTAGTAAGACAGAAGGAAGGGTTGTGTGTTGAAATAAGGGAGAAGGGGGATTATTATCTGATATATCTCCGTATGATAAAAAAAAAAAAAAGACTTTTTCTTAACCAAAAGAGAGAATATAGAGCTATGTGTATTTTGATGTTTTTTTCTTTCCTTTTTTTTTTTTAAGGTTTTTTGTTGCTGTAGTAGTTGTTGTTTTGTTGTTGTTGTTGTTGTTGTTGTTGTTCATTTTTGAGAGATTCAATGAGGAAATGTGCAGCCAGTTTCGTACACTCCAGAAAGTCACATGGCAGGTCCCTGAAGGTTATGATGCTAAACTCTAGGAAAGCTCCTGACTTCCTCAAGCTTTTCAGAGAGAGACTTTTACAATAGATCTGAAATCAGAGCTAATGAATAAATATCTGAAGCCAGGCATGTGTCATAAAAGCACAGCTCTTGGCCATTTCCCTGGGCAGTGTCTCAAAATAGTAATAAGGAAAAGTAATTTTAGGAATTACATTCACCCAAAAGCATCTAGTGAAGCTGTCAGAGCTAAACTGGCTTCAGGTGCAGGTATACACTCAGGCCAGAGGGATTTCTTCTCATCTGTCACAGCTTGATTGCTAAACTCCACTGCCATTCCTTTTATAGTATAGGTGACATTTTGAAATACAGGGAAAAGATTACACCTTAAAACAAACAAAAAGAACCAACAGTGAAAACTCGTTTAACTGAGATTGCTAAAAATTATAGAAGATGCTGAAATATTAGATTAAAATCATTTTATAGCTTTAAAAGAAAATATCAGAAAACAAATACATTTTATTGGATTTTAATCCTTCTAATTTTTAAAAAAGGGTGGAATTAAAGACAATTATATCTCATCTGAATTTCTGATTGTCAGTTTCTGGGTATTCATCTATGTAACAACAATATGCTAAAGAAAAAGATTATATTTAGAGGTAATAGAGCACACATTTGAGCCATAAGGGAAATAAAAAATCATTTCTACAATTGCATGTATATTCCCACTTGCATTTTTATATATGCAGCTTCCAAGAAGCTGGGAAAATATACCACTTCTAGATTGCTTATAATATTTATAGAGAAGCAGTACAAGTCTATTTAAACAGGTAGTTGTAGAGAGATGTTCACAGCGGTTATCATCTAAAGATCTAGTGGATCCTAAACTTGGCATAATCAGGAAAGTCTTTTAAAAATACGTATTCTAAACTACATCTTAGCTCCAGTGAATCAGAATCTTTAGGCAGTGGCATGTTCATATACTTCTAGTGGGCAGCCCTCTGGGGTAGGCTTCTTTCAAGATGGATCAGACTTTGTCATTTTCCTAAATGCCCCTTGATCTTCTGGAAATGACATGCTTTATTTTCCTACCAATGGATGAAAGGGCAGTTTACCTAACTGTGGCCTTCTCTTCTTACTCTACTAGCTTCCTACTTTAAGAATTTTCCAGGTGGGACGCAATCATTAATCCCTATAACCACATATCCTCCCCAGGGAGCATGTACTGAGGTTTTACCTGATGCATTGGTCAAGGCCCATGGCTATACCTCAGTCCATAGTTATGCAGCCCAGTCAGTATCTAGTACATGCCTGCCCAATCTCTATAATTATTTCCTGACTTAAAGATTCGCATTTGGCTGGAAAAATAAGCACCCTCTTCTCTCTCGGAAGAGTCAAAATATTTTCTATTCCTACAAATTTCTTTAGAATATGTCTTTCTAAATTATAATTTTTCTCCTATTTTGTGGAGATGAGTCATACCAGTTGAGAGATTAGTTTATTCACCATGTCAAAGGAGGAGATAAATTTAGTAATTCTTTTTAGAACATGAGAATACTTATTGTTCTTAGCTTTTAGCGTTAGCTGACATTCAGGAAAAGTCACTTTTAACATCTTGTTCCACAGATATTTAAACTCAGTGAACTTAGTTCAACAATAAAAACATCACAATAGTTAATTTTATGTATCAACTTGACTGGGCCAAAGAACACCCAGATACTTGATATTTGGTGTCCCCTAGAATGTTTCTGAATGAGACTGGTGATTGAATCAGTAGATGAGTAAAGCAGATGGCCCTTCCTCAATGTAGGTGGGCCTCATTCAATCCATTGAAGGGATGAATAGAACAAAAAAGTTGAGTAAGAAAAGATTCTCTTTCTGTTCACCTGTCTTTGAGCAGGTGCATCGGTCTCCTCCTGTTTCTGGACTTGGACTTAGACTAAAACTTGTATCCTTGGGTATCCTGATTCTCAAGCCTTTAAACTCAGACAAAAAGTATATCATTGGCTCCTCTGGGCCTCTCGCTTGCCAAATGAAGATCTTGAGACTTCTTAGTTTCCATAATTACATGAGCCAATTTCTTATGATATGTAGAGATGTAGGTGATGATAGATGATAGATAGATAGATGACAGATAATAGATAAAAATAGATGATAGATGGAGATAGAGATGGATATATGTGTGTGTGTGTATACACACACACACACACACACACACACACACACACACACACACACACACATATATATATATATAGAGAGAGAGAGAGATGTATAGATATAGATAGATTCTCACCACCTCCTGATTCTGTAGGCTAGTTCTTTCATATGAGCCCCGACTTAGGACTCCATTAAGAGAAATTCACCCTGTTGCTTTTCTGTTCTCTACTTACTCAAAAATAATCTCAACTAGCTTGACTAACTCAGTTAAATTTTAAATTTATCTACTATAGAGATTTTTCACAAAGTTTTTAAAGCTTTGGTAGTTTGTTATTGGCCATAGTGTGAGTATTTATACCGCGAAATTAGCAAATGCTGAAGATCGGGGTTTTTAAAGAGAGATTCAGTTTGACCAACAGTCAAGAGTAATAATTTAAAATTTTAACTTAAACCTACTCCTCCCCTAAAATTTGTACACTATATTATAAAAATGGATGTTATATTTTTTAAAAGGTGTTAATAAAAAAGATTTTGTTTAGTAAAATAGTAAAAAAAAAAAAAAAAAAAGTTAAAGTAACTCCTCATTCCCCTAACCCCAAGACTATGGCTAGTTTCAGGCTTAGAAGCCTAGACTGGGGAAAAGGATCAGAGGAACATGACCAACTTCTTCATTCTCCTGTCTTGCTCTTGTAGTCCCCCTCTCCCACTAAGTACCTGCCGTTCCAGATCTTTCTAGGGTCAGACTTCAAAGGATAATAATCTGACATTGGTTCCCCTGAATTGTAGGGATGAAAAATCACTGTGGGTTTTTTTTGAGATCAGAGTTCTCAGGCTGGGGGCTTCCAACTGCTGGTCCCTGCCTACTTCTCTGGCTGACTGCTTAGCTCATTTCCTCAGCCTTTGGATTCAGCGGGTCCAGCCATCTGTTGAGGTTACATGGCCCCTCAAGGCAATTCTCTTGGATGAGATCTCTTTTAAGATGACTCCAGTAAGTTCCCGCTACCCACATTTGCCCTCTCCCCTCATCTTCTCCCTCAGAAAATAGGCACTTGCAGCCCTCTATTCACTCTGTTCCACTGGGGCCAATGTGAAAAGGAAGGATACCACCAGTTACCTCATGGAGAAAGCAATCCATAAAGCATAAAAATAAACCTCCAAAAATATTGTTCTTTCAAGTTTTTTTATAGCCTTGTGATGAATAATAGGCCAATAGTAGCCACACGGCTTTACAGCTTCTGAATACATCCCGTACAGACAATCTAGTATTTTGCTTTACAATGTGGGAGAAATTGGTACCTATTTTATTGCTTTAGGCTATTGGAACCTCGGCAGAAATTCTGATGACAAGAAAAGTTATATTTAACATCTTATCATATATGTATCTACAATTATATTTGAATTTATACATAAACTATCTTGAGCAACACATATGCATATTACAACTTAATCTCTGATGCCCATTCAGGTTTGAGAACCAGTGACCTCTCAGTACTCATTATTTTGCAATTTGTAATAATTCTGCTATTTTTGTGTATTTTTAGTGTCTCCCTCACTCTCTAAACTGTGGTATCCAAGGGATGTTTGTATTTGTTACTAGGGTATCCCTGGAAGTCAGTAGTTAGATGCTTCTCAGTACTTATTTGTTTGTATTATTTACATTTCTGAACAATGTAAATGTGTTTGTTCCCTTGAAACTCATTCTCCATATGGAAAAATGGTTGTTATTTATAGTTGTTATTGGCTCAGCTTTGTCAAGGGCCATTGCTCTCAGTCAGCATGGCCTTAGTGTGCATCTACAACTTTCCTTGCTTGCTCTTGGCATGGCTGGAGACAAGCTAACACATTTGATAGACTTTACTAAAGATAGTGAAGAAAAAGAAAGACAAAAGAGGAGGAGAATGAGGAAATAAATAACGCCAAATCAAATAAAGATTTTAAATGCTAGATAAAAGAAAGATAACCTAACAATTGTCCTGCCTCCATGTAGAGGGCTCCATGTTAGCACACACAATCATAAGGTGCCCATCGAAAGACATTTCTACAATTAAAAATGCATTGTTTCAAAATAGGACACACACATAAACACACACACATATACACAGCTGTCTTTTAATTCAAATTTAATATAATTTAAAGTTATTCATTAACTAATAACATTTCTGAAATATTTACCAAGTGGACTAGGATTAGTGTCCCAGAAACTAAGAATTTTAAAGGGGTTCTAAGCTTCAGAGAAACAAAACATCTACTTGTTTGAGTCTGATGTTAATAACACGATCCATGTTATACAATTTAGTCAAAGAAAGTAACACATACAGTAAGCGAAGAGTTGCATTTTATGATTTTCTGTGGTCTAAAAACATGTGCCTATTTTCCAGTTTAAGTAAGATTTAAATAGTAGGAAAAAAGAGAAGCCCTTAAAGAATTTTTCTGGGGTTCTATAAAGTTCAAATATTTCTTATAAGTTATAACATAAAATTCAATTAATGAAATTGTTTTTGTCCCCAGGGAGAAAATTTTTTTCCTTAACTGTTTTCTTATTTAATTACCTAATATTTTAATAGAGATAGTCTTAAAACTCAGGAAGTAAAACAAAATAGAAAAGATGCATAAATGCTCTTGAGGTATAAATGACCTCAGGCACAGATTAAAAACATGAGAACCATTATTATTATAGGGGAACAAAACAGGGACTTCCCCATCAAATTAATAAAGAACAAGAAATAAACTTTCCACTTCCAAACAGATTCAATATTACGAAACAAACTCATTTTCTAATGAGTATAACATGAATCATATCCAATTATGTAATTTGAAAACTCTACCATAAAGAAACAGTACAATCGGTAATCATTCAGAAAAATTTCAACATTTATAGAGAAGAATTTGTCTTCTCACTTCATTTAAAGCATTCAATATATATTACATTTTGTTTAATAATAGCAAATATTTAATCAGTCCAAATGGCAACTACCTAAGGATCCAGCCATTTCTGATGCACTTCAAGCAAACTTTCCAGCTTCAAGATTCCTTACTTTTAGAACAGATATGGGCAAAATATAATGCCATGCAAGCAGTCTAAGGTATTATACTATTCCCTACCTATTTATTAATGTATTCAAAATATATCCTGCAAATGCATATTACATACCAGTCTCCATGTTGTGAAAGATATTTCCTGCCTCTATGGAACTTACTAAATAACAAGGAAATAGTTAAACAAGTTACATAATGTGGTAAGAACTGTAATGACAGAGGTACAGTATTCTGTGGAAGCACATGGCAAAAGCAACCAAAGGTGCCATGGGATCTGGGTGTGGACGAGAGCAGACTCCAAGAAAGTGATCTGAAAGCTGATATGCAGCTCTTTCTTCCTCTACCTTCCTCCATTTTCTCCTCTATTTGTATTTTCTTTTTCTTATCTTATTCCAAATAGCTTTCTTCTCTCTCTCTTTTTTCTTGCCCCAACCTGCCTGGTATTAGTTCCTTTACTCTTTCTGTAGTTGAAATTGACATAGGACTTGAGCAACAGTCCTCTTTATAACTAAAACTCACTGAATTCATATCCAAAATCAGTTACCTGAAACCACATTGAAACCTAGAGCCTTGTGGAGTGAGTGAGTATTGAATTCGTAGTCAGAAGATCTGGGTTCTAACCCTGATTTTGCCATGTAATAATAGCTATGTGGCTGAGGGCAAATGGCATCTCGGAATCTCAGTCTTCATCTTCAAAATGAACCTACCTTGCAGGGATGTCGAAAAGAGAAAGTAGTGAAAATGGTATGTAAATGCAGAGTCAGTCAAACAAAAGGGAATGTTATCATCAAAGGAACAAATAAACCAAAATTTGACTCAATTGATGTTTTAGGAGACTGCTTTGAAATACACGAAAAGTTATACTGCAATTGTGCCATCTATAAAATGAATTGAATTAAAGTTGAGGTAGTTGGGGCTATATTGTGCAGAAGTTTATTTTGTTTTTAATGAATTTTGTTATGTAAGTATCTGAATATCACTGATAGATTTTGGAGCATATTTTTTAAAAAACTCTATATTCATTATATATCTCTTTCCATTTGGATAGCTTTTTTCCACAAAAGAATAAAAGCTTCTTACCATGTGAATTCTGGAAGCTATCTTAAGCATTGAATGGACTTATTTAATTATTCAACAGACTCACATATGGATTATTTTTAAACATTTAAAGAATACCGAACAGTCTACACTTTATTTTTCCATTATCATTTTTTTGAAGACACAGAGTCTTCAAAAACAACAACAACAACAACAACAACAACAACAACAACAACAACACTGGTATTTGAAAGGGAAAAGAATATAAAAATGAATTACCATGGCCCCTTGCATTTATAATAGACCGTCACCAGGACCTAGAGTGATAATCCACTCTTCTCTTGTAGTATTTCCAGATAGTGAGTCACTTTTTAGCAGAAACTTTTGGAAAAGTATATTTTAAACTACATATATTTGTATTTTATAAAAAGATTGTGTCTACTTTATGTTCTTGTAAGATAATTTTTTAATTTTCCTATTCTTGGGCAAGGTGATGTTCAATTTGAGGCATTTCAGGGAAACTTTCTACTGTTTTGGTTGTTTACTGGTTCAGTCACTTTGAATGAATATTTATTTAGGAACTAGTTTGGACCAAGTAACCATTCAAGGATTATTTCATATAACTTTCACAACAAAACTATGAAGTACATATTTCCTCCCATATTAAGGATAAAGATACTTTGATAGAGACAAACCAAGTAAAACTCTGTCAAAATCATACATATATAGGCTTTTTGTCATCCATGTCTTCATGAATTAATTTGTTCATCTAAGCACACTGGGTAGTAAGCATCAAAACCTGTTTGGACTGTTTTTTGGCGGTACCCCCTTCACTGTGGGGCAGTGCTTTGTGTCTTGGCTGAGGATGCTTATTTAAATTTCCAATAGTACAGCCAGCACTATGTTAGAACCCAGAAGACAGGACAGAATCGCCTACACTTATCTAGAGGATTTGCCACCTAGTGGTAAAGTTTAGCAAAATGTTTTGTTTTCTATTAAGACAACAATTTCTTTAAATTGCATTTTTCTTAGTTCTAGATAGAGTTCCCAGCTTTGTGCAACAACCTCCAATGATCAGGGCATAGTAACAAATTACTAAGCAGAATTTCTAGGGATGACAAGAAAACTCTTTGACTCTTCCTTCATTGAGGAAAGGGCAAAAGTGCACCCCTCAATCAAATGCTGCTGCTTTTCAGTGCTCTGTATGCATCAAAAAACACGCAGGCACAGCCTGCAAAGAGACTTCGCAAGGAATTCAGTAGATTAAATTAGAATTTGGATGCTTTCTGCCCTTTTGTTTCTCTGGGTTTCAAAAAGGGTATTGACAAATATTTTACTCCTTTGTTTCCTGCTTTTTTAACTTATAAAATACAAATTTTAGTATTTGCAAGTGACAAAGGTACAACATTTTAGAATTTTCAGAACAGTGTTTTTGCAGACACTGGAATTTGCCAAAAATTCTGAAGTTGAAGTCTGAAGAAGTATGAGACTTCAATTAAATGACCAGGCAAGAAGCATATCATTTCTAAGTGTTACGTAGATATATATATTTTTTATTTTATGTTGCAATCAAATTCTCCCACAGAAACTTGTATAATATTGAGATTTGAGGCCAGAGTGAAATTTTATTTTGGAGTGGGAAGGAATTAAGGCACTCATTCTCAGTTAAAATGCACACAGTCAAGAGCTCCATGACTATCTGTGAGACAGATGGGAACTTCTGATGCATACCAGGCAACTGCTCTTCAGCAAAGAAAACAAAAACCCAGGTGCAGAATGTATTGGAACAGTGCAGATGGGCCTTCAAGGGTGTTCACTGTTTACAAGAAAAGGAACAGAGCTCTGATCATTGAGTGACCACTCTTCCTAGGGATCTATTTCTCCCAACTGGTCTCAAGCAGAATATCCTTCCAAAGGCCCAGGCAGCAGCTGTCAATGACCTCTGCCCCTTCAAAGGGAGAGGCTGGGTGGCCGCTTTCACCCTGTCAAGATGTGCTAATTACTTGAATGCTGAGAATCAGAGCCTACATCGTAGAACAGTATTTCTATAGCCTGTCTGCCTCCCACACATCTTTCTCTTGTCGTTTTAAAGAAAATTATTACATCTGTTTCTATACAGATTACTGGCATCTTTTCCATCCAGTTTTAGGTTATCACTCCCAGTTACATCTGAAATATGCTATGATTTTGAGAATTGAAAGCCAACTATAAGAAGAGGGATTTGGAAAGAGAGTAGGGTCCTCTTGATATCTACTCTATGCCAGGTTCATGTCAATCATTTACAGGCATGGCTATATCTGATCATAATGTCCTCTAGAAGAGAACATTATTATTTACATTTGGCAGAAAAGGAGACTGAGGCTAGGGGATTGATATTCACTGCACTCCAATCTCTCCTTTCCCCATTTCATCTTTTATACTACCTAATTACCTTTCCTGATTATTTCATACTCCGGTGCTCTTCTCTTGTCTAGTCAATGAAGTCAAACTGCCTTTTAAGATGCAGTCTCAGCTCATACTCTCAACCACATCTCAGCTCCTTACTGAAACAAATCTCTCTAGCTGTACTCCAGGTTTCTGCCCTTACTGGCAGTTAAGACTTTTCTGATCTATCTATCTTATCCTTTATTCTTACCCTTCTCCCAGGGAAATACTATCAGATTTTTCAGATCAGTACAAAGGTTATCTCCCTCAGAAAACTTTTTTCTGCCTTTGGTATGTGTTAAACCCATTATAGGGGGTGGCTCCATAGTGTAGTGGTTAGCACGTCTGCTTTACATGCAGAATGCCCTGGATTCGCACCCGAAGTGGAGCTAGGGACCATACCCTAGGGGCCCCAGGCCCCCCTGGGTGTGCCAGGTATGCGAGGCGCCAGGGATGCCAGGCCCCTGGGGCGCCAGGCCCCGGGTGTGCACCTTGAGCATGTGCGAGGAGACGCCCTGCCTTCAGAGATCCAGCTCTTAAGGGGTGATGGCAGTATCTGTAGGTCAGGGGTAGAAGTGGGATGGGGGTTAGAATTAAAGAGAGGAAAAAAATTTTATCATCGCTCTTATCATGTTAAACTTGTAACTCTTGTCATTAGTCCATTAAAATGATGTCGAAATATTTATGTTCACACTTAAGATCATCACCAAAATTAAATATTATAGTGATATCCATGGGACACGATTACGAATCACATAAGAAGAATTAGAGAAAAGAGGTAAAATTCTAATCTCTGCTGAGCTGTGTTAAAAGAGAGAAAGAGAAACAGAGAGACAAGAAATGAGACGTATAAAATACTGTAAACTAAATACGGAGACAATATGAAATTGAGTTTCCAAGTAAAAATCTATTGTCATTCTGTTTTATCTAGATGTGTTGAGGTCAAGTTTTCAGACACATATATTCTATAGAAATGTCTCAGATAAAGGAAAATTGTTATTGCATTTGTACAATTGAGAGTCTATCATCTCACTTTACTCATAAGCAGAGTTGTACTAATAAATGTTTAATAATAGGCTCTCTGAAAAAAAAGAGGGGCCTTGTTTCTAGCCGTAAGTAATTTTTTTAGTGTAAATATTTCTGCTACTAATATTTCAATTTCAAGTTATGAATGTGACATCTCTGATCATTGAGTTAGAAGAGATGTGCACACCAGGTTCTTACAAGGTGATGCAAGCCCCTCCAGCACACCACTCTAAAAGCCAGTTATTATACCTATTAAACAGATGAGGAAACTGAGAGTCCGAGAGGTTTTACAACTCATGCAAGGTCACGTTGTAGATATATGGGAGAGATGTGCTTTTAGTCTGATATGTAAGATGACAAATTCCACTCTTTCTGGTAGAGCACACTATCTGGATAGTGCCAAGCGATCACGGAAATTGAACACAGACACTCCTCAGTCTCTTGCTGCTTCGACCAGGAGTAGGGAAGCAGAACACAAAGGAAGTCACACCACATGGTGGGTGGGTTTTCAATAAAATATTTTAAGAGGGGAGAAATGTCTGGTAACACCTCCTCATGATTCTCAGAAAGAGAGATGAGCAGGAATAGAGCTTTTGCCTTGGCAAAAATCTTCCCTCTATTTACCCAAGTCCCTTACCTTCATAAAACCCACCGCTTTTCTTTGGCCCTTAATGTAGCCACACAGTGAATTTCTACTTGTAGTTTATAGGTTTTTTTCCCTCCCTCCCTTCCTTCTTTTCTTCCTTCTTCTCTTCTTTCCTCCCTTCCTTCCTCATTTCTTTCTTCATTCTTTCTTCTTTCTTCTTTCTTTTGTTCTTTTTCTTTCTTTCTCCTAATACTATTTTATTGTTGATCTTTAATTATCAAAGATCTGAAATAATACATGGCACTGTTTCCCAATGTTGCATATCATATATAGTTTATCCTGCATCATCAGGAAAGTAGTTTTGTCACATAGACTATTAAAAAATAGTCACAGTTAAGGATCTGTTAAGGAAGTAAACAAAAGTGTATTGTAAAAGTCAAATAGATTTACCCAGAGGCATACAAAACACACCCATTAAGAGTTTGGAGTGAACAATTAATTTCTTGGATATGAAGTTAAATTTTGATTCTTTTCAGTGTGTACAAAACAAAACAAAGGTAAGGTCTAAATGTTTACACATATAACACTCAGATCCCAATATCTCACTGAGAAAAAGATCATAGTACCAATAGGAGTGAACAAAACATACTTCCTCTTATTTCTGTAATGAACTTGCCTGAACACCATTTTACACTAAAATGAATTTTCAACTTAGCCTGTAAAATAAAAAAGACCAATTTTCCAATAGTTGACATTGCTCAGCAAATGTCAATAAATAATTCATTTACTAACAATATCTGGGCACAAAGAATGGGGTTCCAAAATATTTTCAGGGATCCCACTGCCTAATACAGAGCTGGCTCAGACAGAACCAGCTGGGTCCTGGTGTCAGGTAGTTCTGGGCATAAACAACTCATGACAAAAAGAAGCAGTCCAGTGAAATCAAATAAGGCTTTTAAGTCACATACTCAGGAGTCACTTTGTAGCCCTTAGCTTTTTGTCTAAGGTACTCCCCAGAGGAAAATTAGCCTCCTCTCCACCCACCAGCACCCTCTTCGCGTCTCTCATTTGTCAAGCCATTTGTCAACACACAGCAATACCCAAAGTGCCTGGACTTTGTCAGATTCTCATCTGGGAAGCAAAGCAAAGCTGTCTAAAGTCACTTGCACAGCCACCTCCTTACAATGAACAGAACCCAACCTACATGTAACTTGCCATGCCTGAACCATGTTCATAATACAGAGAGCTCTGAGTAGCTGTGACACATCTATCTAGAGGACTATTAAGAAAATGGAATAACATCAAGGACAAGAAACGGGAATTGAGACCTGGCTCTGAGTGTCTCCAGCCCTCAGTTTCTTCATCTTTACATTAGACAGGATGTGGGCCAGATGCTTTTAAGGTAGATTCCAACTTAAAATCTCTATAACATAAATATAAGCTTCACCAGGCTGTGATTTACTTTTTTAATTGCACAGATAAGATTTAGAGATTCTATTAAGTTAAAAAAAAAAAGTATTTTAATTTTGGGGGCCATTTGCCCTAAAGAGCACAAGTGTGTGTGCTTTGGAACTTTGCTTGATCATCTTGGAAATTCTGAAACAAAGGATATATAAGTAAAACAAGTTTATCGAGTGATTGTTTTAGACTCTTAAATTTGAGATATTCTACACAATACTATGTGGTCTTTCTAAGCAAAATTCACAAGAACCTGATATGACCCAAAATGCAATTATAGACAGAATTATAAGAAGAAATAGATATGCCAAAAACTCAGGTTGGCTGACCAGTCTATTTCCTTCCCAGCACATCCACTCAGAAGGGACCTGGTGAGTGAGCATGGAGTAAGTGCAAAGGAGTTTGGATTAACTCGAGTGAAATCGTCATGTCTGTCTCCAAAATGGGCCTAAACCTAACAAGAGAACCAGTTTACGCACACCCTCTTTGTCAGCCAGGTCTAATTTGCGCTGACAAATTCTCGTTCTTTGTCTCCCTTGACTAATTCCAACCTCCCATCCATAAACTTTTCATGAGTCAGGTTGCAGTAACATTGACTAAGCTACAGATCTTGTTTTGAGCTTCTGAAGAAACAGCTTAGGTACCTCAATTAGAATGGAACACTTTCCTGATTGCTTACCTGCAAACTATTTCTTCATGAAGAAATAGTTTTGCAGATAAATTAAATAGCTAGCACTTACATATACTGTCTTAAGAATCTGACTTATCTTAATTAATCTTCACAGCAGCCTTATGAAGGAAATACTGTTAATTGTCCTCATTTTATAAATGAAGAAACTGAGGCACCAAGGGGTTAAGTAGGTTTCCGGGGGTCACACAGCTATAAGCAGCAGAGCTGGAATTTGAACACCTGCAGCTGAGCCCTAGCTCGCACTCTTATCTACCTTGCTGTTATTGTTTTTAAGAATATTTCATATGTTATTTTTGTGTTTTATTCTTTGATGGTGACAAACATTTCTACATTCAGATGAGATTTTAAAGAAAAATTGTCAATGCAGCAACTGACACAGCATTATATTCGTCAACACACACAGGAGAATGACCTGAAAAAGCAAAATTGTCTTTATAATATCTAGTTGTCCTATTTCCATAAGCATAGCACCCACCCCCATTCAGTGATTATTTTAAAATTACGTAATGTAAATTCTACACATAAGTGGGAATATAAAATTACCTATATAAAACAGTGTGATATAAATATGTCACTTCTCTCCTTTTATGTAATCCCTCCTATGTCTGGATATTTTTACTGACAAATTATTTCAGAATTACCAGAACTTAAGTTAATTTAGATTTCCTGTTTCATAATACTGTTCTTATTGTATATCTACTGATGGAGAAGATGCCTTCCAAGAAAGCTGAACTAATTTATACTTTTTACACTTATTTTTAAAAGATTCCTTTGAAGATAAATCACATCAGGAGGTGATGGTCTGCAAGAATGATAACAGGCCAGATGCAAGCTCTGTTTCTACTCTTTCTTCTACTTTATGTGAAGACTTGACTTACACAACATCATGAAATTCCCACTATGTATTTACCAATATTGCTGCTGGGTCTCTGTCAGATAGAAAAATTTATCTGAATTTTCCAAAGAAGTGAATTAAGAAGCTGTAATCTCCACTGGAGTTTGGAACTGGACAATGTTTCTTCTTGAAATGTTTGTTTTATTTTTATAAACAAAGGAGCAAGAATTTCTCTCTCCACCCCCTTCCTATTGCTTTGATTTTATGTTTGGTTGCTAAATAGCAACCAGTCTACAATATTTCATTTTAAGAAAAATCCCAGCAAACTTTTCCCAATTGAACAGGCGAAATATACTATAATGCTGCATCAAGCCTAGATTAAAGTTCATTATAAATAATACAAAGACTATTTTAGACTTCCTGTTCTACCAGGGAAGTCAAGCATTCAGTCAGTTCATGCATTACTAAAAGATTAAGTATTACAACCAGGTGAACAAAAGATTAAATGATTCATTCAACAGAAAGTGATATATATGTATATATATGTGTGTGTGTGTGTGTGTGTGTATATATAATGTGTATATATATTATATGTGTGTGTGTGTGTGTGTGTGTGTGTCCACCACCTAAATTTCCTTCCATCATCAAATATTTAACCCTTTTTACCCCTATCTACCTCCCCAATCTTCCTCTGGTAACCACTAATCCACGGTCCATGTCCATAAGTCTCTGTTTCTTTGTCACGTTTATTTGTTGCTTTCAACTTTGTATCTCACATAAGAGTGATATTATGTGGTTTTCAACTTTTTCTGTCTGTCATATTTCGCTTAGCATGGTTATCTCAAGACCCATCCATGTTGTCACAAATGGCAGTAGTTGATAAAGGGGAGGCTATGAGTACCTGGAGGTCTAGAAACGTGGGAAAACTGTACCTTCTGCTCAATTTTGCTGTGAATATAAAACTCACTTTAAAAATAAAGAATATATTTTTGAAAAGATTAAATGATTCAGTTCTGAGTGAAAAACTAGGTGGATACCAACAGCCCTTGAAAAAGAACATCATCAATCTTTTGTTATAGAGAAAGAATATCAAATATTCCTTTTTTGCACAAGGTCCGTGGTTAGCACCTCGAAGAGCATGCATTCAATATCAAACCCTCCCAAGATTTTCCAAGACGACTTTGATTTCAAACACTTTGCCCTATTGACCCCGGGGAATTATCGCTCAGATCCTATGTGCTGTACAGAATATATTACTATTTATCAAACTATGTGTCTTAATTTTTTGTTTGGAAAATATGGTCAGAATAGATTTTCACTTCCTCTACTTTCAATGGGGCTTATGAGGATGGCCTTTCAAAATGCATCTGATAGAACTTGGCCTTGAAGAAATTAATTTCAAGAGTCATGTTTCTAAAACCAGATTGGGTTCATAACACTGTTCCTACTGTGTGAACTAGGGAAGGTAATTCAGCCCCGCAGTACCTTAGTTTCCGCATCTGCAAAACAAATAATAATAATATATATTACATTGGATTGTTAAGATAACTTAGTAAGATAATAAATGTAAAGTTCTTAGAATAGTTTTTAGCACATGCTAACTTCTCAATAAAATTAACTCAGTATATTATCTAAGCTAACTATTACTCAAATTAATTAAGCATTAGATTGGGCCATTACAGAGATATTGCTATTCTACCTCAAAAATGGTTCTGCAACATAAGAATGGTATACGATTTTCACTAAAGATGAATTTGTTGATATAATTTAATTCATTCCTGGAAAATGGTCTTACCTTCTACCTGTCTTTTCAATTATAACTACTGTATTGTTGTGTAAGTACTTTTATAATGTGAGAAAATGTTCTTGTCAATTTCTTAGTGCCAACATTTTATTACTTTAATTGTTCACTAAAGGAAAATCCTTCAGGATGGCAATATCACATTATCCTCATTATCTGTCCCCATACTTTTCCAAATGGATGAAACTGCCTGTTATACCAGGACCAAATTATTTCAAGTATTGCATCAAAAATATATTTTTTATTTGCTTTTTTGGTTTGTCTATTATTAAGCATTTATACATATTTTTTAAATCCAGTCTTTTATTTTCAATGTCAAATAAAAGGTCAGCAAATGAAATGTCTAGATAACATTTTTTAACTGATGATAAGAAATGTTTAGAAATATTTATACATTACTCTTTTTTTTTTTATCCCAAAAGACAACCTAAGTAGAAGGAATAATCTGGAAAATATATATAAACAGGAGAATCATAATAACCCATTAACTCTTTTTTCTTTTTCATTAATTATTGAAAAGTAAATATTATAGTAAATAGTTACAAAGGTCTTACTGTTGGTTTCAGAAAAACCTGTTCTCATGGGTCCACTCTGAGAAAGATGGATTACATAACATGTGACAATCAATTGTATAGTTCTGAAGTAGAGTCAGAGCATTAAAAGGGTGGAGGGAGAGAAAGATTTCTTTAGACATCTGTAAAACTTTAAACCACACCCTCTAATGTAGTCACATCCCAGTTATTCAATCAACACTAAGCCTCACTCACAGTAAGAATTCAAGATATCTTAGCTGGATGAATGAATAAAAAATGAATTTGATCCTGGTCTATAAGAGGATATAAAATGCAGAATAACATGTGTGTGCATGTGTGTGCACACAAGCATGTATGTGTGTTTTATTTGTATGTTTGGTTTTTTCTGGCAGAATGGCAAAAAATCAATTAACTTACCTATCTAAACCTTGGTTTCTTCTTCAGGAAAATGGATATAATAATATTATAATTGAATAACCCTTCCTCCCCTAAAGGGCTATTGTGACTTTCAAATGAGAGTACTCTGGAATTTACAAATGCTATACACAATTAAGCAATTTTTATTTCATTTCCTTGAGAAAAGCGAAAAGCAGTTGGTATGTTTTCACAGATTTTGTTCCTCTCAATCTACCTTTACACATCAAGTGTGGGATGAGGTTAAGGGTAGAATGGACGAGTAGTGAGCATCTGTACAGAAGATAATTGGAGTCTTCAATCATCTTTCTCCTTGATGGTTTGGAGAGGCTGTCTGCACAAAGTATAAAGTGAGAGGAGAGAGATCTCATTGTTGCTCTCTGTAAGTCGAGCACTGGATGGTTTATACGGAACAAGGTGTGGTGAGTGAGTCCCTAAGGAAGAAGGTGAGAGATAGCAGTTACAACCATAAGTTGAACAGTCACCACAGGTTCAAAGTGTGAAAAACACAATTAGTTAAGCATGGCTATTTTGAGCTTCACTTGTACTCACAGCAAGAAATGTGTGAGAAATGCAGCCCCACTTCTGAAAGCAGAGGGGAGACAGATCAGAAAGAAGAACTAGAGTTTCCCCGTTAAAATATAAATTATTTGTGGGTGGCACTTTTTAAACATAGCCAGAAGTTAGTATTGAAATGCAAATGTGTTTATTGCCCCAAGAGAAATGTTGTAAAAAATAAAATAAAATAAAATAGACAATACCCAGAGCTGAAAATTGCCCCCTAGGCCAAGGGCAGATGTTAGGCAAGAGTGCAAACTTGCATAGTGAACAAGAAGAAGGGAGAATGGGCAAGGGGAAAGGGATGCAGAAAGAAGTAGAGAAGGCCAGTATGAACATCCCTCTGGAGCTGTTTTAAACAGTCACAGTGGAGCCCAGTCTTTGTCACAATGCAAGAAAGGACTGACAAGATTTAATGGGTGGAATGGTTAACTAGTGAGGATTAGAAGACTCTTCCCAGTAGAAGCAAATATGATAAAGTTGATCTATAGTGCCTTAATGATGTGAAATGATACTGCATCCGATGAGATAAGGACCAGATAGATGTTTCCTTTTCTTATAGTAAAAGTTGGCTTAGAAATAAAGCAGCTTAGAGAACCTAAGCCTTAGAGAACCTAAGAGCAGAATATTAGCATAACTAGAGATGAAATAGAAAAGAGGCAGAAAAAGATAAATGTATGTAATATTTATTGGAGACATTTCTCACTAACATTTTTTACCCATTATAGAGTTGAAGGAGAGAAAACTGAAGATTTATTAGATAAAAGTAGTTCTAGAAGAAACAGGAAAAAGACAAATAATAAACTCCCATTGTATCATCACTTGCCCACTTTAAGTCATACTGGAATTTTGTATGAATAAAAACAAAGCTAGATATGCTCATGGACTTAGACACACTTAATCATCCATAAACCATTGCTATTTCTGGATAATTTAATATATAAAGGCTAATGTTAAGGGAACTTGAATATGTATAGGTTGTCTGGGAAGCAGGGTAAAACTAAATTTATACCTTCATGTCTCCTATAGATTCAAAGTGCCTTTGTATGGGACTCCATGTGCACAGATATAAAGTATCGTAGACCTACATATTTCATTTAGTGATTAAATCCACATCAAATAGAATTTAAAAGTCAGTTTTCTTAATTGATTTGCTCAATTAAAAATTATGTGCGAGTGGTTCCTCTGTGCCATACATCCTACTGGGTCCTAGGATAGAGCAATGGGCAAACATGCGCATAGAGCATAAACTGTATGATCAGATTCTAGAACGTGAGAATGTTGATAAGAATTCTCTAAAGTTCATACCCTAAGTTACCCAGACCTTTTATCCTTAATCAGATGTATGATAAGGAACCATTAAATGTGTTTTTATAAGAGGAAAGGTAGAATCAATTTATACTGCAGAAAGATGAGGCATTCACTGTATACCAAATGGATGGATGGGAAGGGGAATTTAAAAAGGTTAAAAAACTGCTTCATGAGGTTACTGGATTAACATAGCTCTAAGGACATAAAAATGTGAATTAAAGAAGCATCAATGAATATTTTAAAGAGGATTAGATCTTTGCTAGGAGAACTGGCAAAACTTGGGAATAATTAGAGACAGGTTAGAAGAGGAAGTAAAGATTATGAAATGAGAAGTTTTTAGTTAAGAAAGTACACATAACAGAATAATTTCCAAATGTAAATGACTTAAGTCATTCTAAAAAAAAACACATAAAACCTAGAAATAAGCGTTTTCCTCAAACTTGTGGTAACTGATAAGACATGTCAGAATGCTCCCAGCTCTTTAGGCACTTGGGTCAAGAGTGATTCTTAGAGTTCAGTGTTACTTATCTCAAATTCATCAGTAAGATCCGTAATGTTAACATATGCTACATTAGAGCTAACAGTTTGTTTTACAGTTGGTGGAGATATCCTTCACTATGCCAAAAAAAGAAAAGAAAAAAAGGTAAGTGTTGGAGGAAGAAAAACACATTTCAGTATGATCTTTTATTTATTCTTAAGCAGATGGACTTACCTCTCTCTTCACAGACCAGAAGACACACTAGGTCTCAAGGATCTAAAATCAAGGTTAGGGGTAAAGATTAAGAATAAAGTGTAAAGAACATTAGATCAGAACGAACAATTTTTTTTCTTACCCTGCTCTGCCATTTACTGGTTATATAACTTGAATAAGAAAGGCAATACTCTATAGCTAAATACACACACACAGACATCCCCCCCCCACACACACACACAAAACTGGAAACTTTGGTCGCATTCATTTGTTCATTCAACAAGCTTTATTGACATCTTATTTGTGCTAGACACTGTTCACTACCCTATGAGGATGACAGAAGAGAAAACATAAGGTACTAATAAAGAAACATGAGATAACACAGTGTGATGAAAGTGCTACCAAAGAAGACAGGAAAGCTCTCCTTGGCTACAGAGACTTCAGAAAGGGAGTAAATTCGAACTCCCTCAAGGGCTGAGTAGGAATTTGCCGCATATACCCTCTGAGGCTGACTTTCCTGGGAGAGAGAACTGACTAGTCATTAACAAATTAAAACCCACTGGACTGACATTTAAATGTTATATTTTGAAACCAATCTTATAAATTTTAAACTCAAAAGTATTTCTTTCCAGAAAATAATACATATTCTTTTGAGAAGAGGTTAAAAGAGTAAGAGCATGTGAAGAAATTACCCTTTTGGGGAGAAATTATTAAGAAATATTATAAATTATTAAGAAAGCCTCAGGAAGAATTGAGAAGAGTTACATTTTCATATTACATGAGCAACACAGCTGATTTTTGAGTAGCACAGTATTTCATTTTTCTGACTGGTAGAATTGGGGGAATAGAGTTTGTCTTTTGAAATGGTTAATTACATGATTCTGTTCCACAATTTCATTTATCTACACATGAGGATTCACAGCAGATCTAATAAGCAACAGTTTTTGCTGCATAATCTCCAACTGTAACATTTCAAAAATGTTTTCTGTTGTTTCTCTGAGATATAGGTCCCTTTTAAAAATAATGTATTAGAACAACAAAGTAAAAATTACACTAAATAACCTCTAAATTAGAATACAGCATATTGAAAGAAAAAAAATTATACTACAATTTGCTGAGTTTTTACTCTGTGCCAAGCACAATACATTGTCTTATTTAATCCACATAATACCCTTAAGAGATAAAGTCAATTCTTGTTATTCACAGTTATGTTCTGTAAAGTCACCACGATCACTGTATTAGCAGATACTGAATCATTGCTTTTAGGGAAATACAGGGTTAGGTTCCTGGGAGCTTCCAATCACAACATGGCCAGGACTTGTTTCTGATCCCTTTAGCCCACTCTCTGACATGTAAAATATATAGTAAACCATAAATAGTCACTTTTAGAAAACAACAAATCAGAAGAATTCAGTTGAAACCTAAGTCTGGAATCTAAGGAGAAAGACAAACATAATCAGGTGGATTCAGTCAGGGTCATAGTGTTAAGTGTGCAGTGTATGCCTGATGATGACTCACATTGAATTAAAAGGCTGCCTGAAGGAATTGAGTTTTGAGCCAGACTTTGACCACTCAAGGAACATAGATTATGAGAGAGAATGAGGAAAAGTGTTTTAGGGTTTAAATCTTTTATTCATGCATTCAACAACTCTTTATTGCACAGCTACTATAAACCAAATGCTTTTCATAGTACTGAGGCTATAACTGTCCTCATAGTCCTAGAGTTTAAACAGAAGGTATGCCATTAGTGGTAAAGCGATTAGAGATATTGAGTTTATGGGAAAAATGGAAATGGAAATGAAGCTTTATGGACCACAGAAGCCATTGAATTCTGGACTGAGAAGTTCAAATGTTAAATATGTTAGGCCCTGGATAGTCACTATAGATTCCTGAAGACTGAAGTGACCAGGCCATCCTTGGCTATTCTTGCCCTGTTTCTGCTTGTGGAAAGAGGAGACATAAATAAACAGTTGTTCTAAACTTGCACGAATATGAATGGGGTCTGCCATTGAACAGTATAATACTAGTAATGATTGTAAAAATGAAAAAGAAGGCTTTTCCACTTTTTCACAAGATTAAAAAAAAAAATCCTACCCAGCCGACTTTGAGCAGGGCTTAACTACGCATTCGGATATTACTCTCGGATAAGAAATACCATAAAACACCTGTGTTAGGTAATAAAAGCCAACAACATCTCCTTTATATCAGGACTCAATCTATATTCATCAATATTTAGTAGTACTTCCACTAGGGCCTGGTAAATAGATACAAATAGGTCCACCTCTCTGCAGAAATGGAGATAAGTACGAATGCAGAATATTATTACTACTATGATGCTACTTAGACCACCTTTACAATCCTGTAATAAAACCAGTAATAACAGTTTGTACTTATGAACCGCCTCATACTGACAATCTCAAATGTTTTATAGACCATAAATTCTCCCAACACCCTTCACGAGATAAAGAATAATTATTCTCCCCAATTAACAGGTAAACTAGAAACTAGCTTAGCTGAGTGACTTGCCCAAGGCCACTGAGGTGAGACAGAAGTCCACTTGTTCTGAAGACTTAAGCAGAACTGATTCTGGACCAAAGAGTGCGGTAGGCACTACTTTATTTCAGGAACTGTTTCTACTCCCCTTTCTTTCTCTATCAACTTTTGACAACTCTCCTGCTTCCCTTAAGGTGTTAAATGATACTAGTTGATAATGCTCAAGGTGTTAGCCTTCTCAGGCATATCAACCTTTTATTAAGGGGCTCTTGAAGGCTGGCTGAATTTCAAGAACCAAAGAAAGGAGCTCTTTGAATCCCTGATGGAGAGTTTGCTCCCTTTTCATAGCTCACAAAGCGCACTCCCCAGAGGCCGTTCACCCCTGTTCTCTGCCCTTGAGGAGACCATTCTCAAGAAGAAACCTCCTCCTCCACTCCATAGATCAGTACCCTGAGTTTTGTTTTGTCTTAAGGACAAAGTGGAAACAAAAGAGCCATCTTTATGCCCAGAACTACCTGACACCAGGACCCAGCTGGTTCTGTCTGAGCCAGCTCTGTATTAGGCAGTGGGATCCCTGAAAACATTTTGTAACCCCATTCTTTGTGCCCAGATATTGTTAGTAAATGAATTATTTATTGACATTTGCTGAGCATACATTCCAAACACTGCCACCAGGTGGGATTCTCTCACTTAGCAGGACAGACATTTTTCACAGCATTTCCAAGATGAACAACGTTTAAGATCTCTTTCTACCTGATGAGGATGTGGGGGTAATAGAACAATTTGAAACTATCAGGAAAATACCTGGTTGAGCACCTCCTTTTGTTGAAACTCATATCTGATTTTATGAACTTCAAATAGCCAGTCTTTACATAGACTCAAAAGGAGAGTGGGAAGTAGGAACTCAGGGGCTGAGGTTTGCGGTATGGTCACTTGCATATTTTTTATGACATGCATCATTCAAAAGATTTGGAGAAGGCAGTCACACTTACATTATGTACAAGTGCTGAATGCACAGAGAGAAATATTGAAATGCCCAAGTTAAAAAAAAAGTATTTCTTTCCATCTTTCTGCCATCTTAGGTGACAGATTTAGAATATATCACTGATTCTGCCTCAGTTTTATTCTTTCAGCTTCTCTTCTAAAAGGTACTCATTGAATACCTCCTGTAGGCAAAATACTTTCCTATGTGCTCTGCATAATTCTTGTCCTTACAAAGCCGCATTGTAAATATAGATGCAAATGTACCCAAATGCCCATTTTTATATGGTCGGTTAACTTCTCATGTGTTTATTCATCAGATAAAACTGGCCTTGAGTCATCCAGGAATGCTTTATGAAAAAAAATGAAACCTGAAGTTTGCTGATCTGGAGAGTATTAACATTTCGGTTTGAGCTGTGTGTCATATTATGAGGGAACTTGCAGAGTGTTTTAATGCAAGAACAACTGCCACAGGAGAGCAACAGATTCCTTGAGGATATTCTTTGCCAGTTTCTTAGAATTCAAAAGTGTATACCGAACTAGCTAAGATAATCACAAATCTCTTTTTAATTATTTATACTTCCTCCCAAATATGTCCTTCAATAAAAATGTGTTGCATACTTAGTATAAACGTGGGGATTACAAAAATGGAAAAGCAGCAACCTTTGGTCTTGTAGAGATTAGGATCTGTCAGCTTCCATTCAACTTTAATTCCTGCCCAGCTAAATTCTACACAGCTTGCCCAGACACTTTTGGTCTGTTTACAGCTAGCGACAGTTAGCAGAATTGACAACATGGATACTTGAAGTATTTATATAGCATTTATGCAATCACTCTTCATTGCCCAGTTTAAAAAAAAAAAAAAACTGGTTTGCAGGGCCTGGCTCCTTGCCAGAGTTATCTAGATCTTAATTTTATAAGGCAAGAATTTACCCTAGAGTTCAAAAATTGAAAAAGAGGGTGGAGGAGTTGGTGGTGGTGATCATTTGTGGTCAAAGAAAGCTGTTTGCTTTTCTGTGGGCAGATATCCAGGGGCAGTTTAAAATGACTTCCCTCAAGGAAGAAATGACAGAAAAACACCTGGAAATTCTGAAGCAAAACTAAAGAATCAAATTAGTTCCCAGCGATGATATTTATCATTTCTACACCCCCATCTGTCCATATTTTTAAAGTATTCGTCACCATACCCAAGCAACTTTAACTGATCCTGTTAAGATTTTACATGGGTCATCTGAGCAGGTACACCTAGAAATTTGCAGGGTGAAAAGGCAGATGCTTGCAACCATGCCAATGACTGGATCCCTGGGTTGCTGAAGTGACAAATGAGATCATGTCAGCTCCAGAGACTGGAGGGTCAGTAATCTCTTCGGTCCACAGACCCATTGCCAATCATCTCCTAGACTGCATCTAGGGGTAAGGTTGGTGGGAAGGAAGAGAAACAAAAGGAGGTAGAACTTTAAACATGGGAAGAGAGTGGAGGGTTTGAGACTGAGAGCAGAAAGAAGAAAGGAAGTAGCATGTATTTTAGCATTGCCAGCTAATCCTTACCTATGGGGGCTTGGAGGCATGACAATACTATGGAAATATGAATAGAAATATTCATTGACTTGTGTATGGTACAATTGCTAGGGCATGAAATAATTTAAGTATTACGCTTTTAGAAACTCAGCTCAAGAAACATTACCAAAGGGGTGATGTGGAAAAGACAGGTGAATTCTAAGGAGAGATTTTGAAATGTAACAACTCCTCCCAGAAGACAAAAATCGGACCCAATAAACTGCCATGTAAAGAAATGGCTAGGTCCCAGAGAGAGAAATCCGCTTGTGAAAAGGTCTGTAGGAGGCCATCAGAATTTAAACACAAATCTCGGAGGAAGGATGCCACCTGAACTGCCTGCGGGAAGAAACTGATTAGGCTGGCGGGTAGAGTTCCACTCGCAGATCCTACAGACAACACGGGGAAAACAATAGAAACGACACCTGAGGAGACACTCCAATGATCAAATCACAAGGACTAAATTAACAGCCAGTGGAAGAAAAACCTTCAAGCTGGGCTTGCAAAATTTCTCATGCTGTGATTCAAGCATGACACAAAACATTCTAACAAGTAGAAAAACATTGGTTACTATAGGTGAAATCCTTTTCATTGAGGGCAGGGTTGAGAGCTGGGATGTCTAATTCTCAGCACCATTATCGGTAGAAATTTTCAGTAAAAGTGGAATTGAATAATACAAGGGAAAATATAACCAGGCATGCCAATTAGTTATAAAACATTAGTGTGCATGTTGTTCTGATATATTAATTATAAAGCAAAATATAAAATAGCATTACAAAGATTTAGTCCCCTCACAATATTGCTTCATTTTTTAATTAAACAGAAAAAAAATTCAAAATTCCGTGTGATTATATTTAATACACAAAAATAGTCTATGCCCTAGGCATAAAAAAAAAAAAAAAAAAAAGGAGACTGGGAAGATATATCTCAAGACGCTAATTTTGGTTTTGTTTGGGTCCTATGACTACGGGTGATGCAAATGTATAAAATACAGTTTCTGCCCTCAAGGAGCTGACTAATTCTTATTACTATTTTTTTTACTTATTATATTTGTTTAGTCATCTTTAATTTTCATATCCTTAAAATTTAAAGAAATGTCTTACTGGAAAGCCGTTGAAATGAATTCAGAAAAAAAAAAGGAAATATACAAAAGCTAAAATCAAATTATTTTGTTATAAGAAGACAAACATTTATATAGAAAAACAAATGTGTTTGGCAGGAGATATTTGATGTAACCCCCTCAGCTTATCATTATTCAGTTGGATTTAGCTCCGAAAATATTTGTTAAGACTGTATCGATGTGTAAGGAAATTAGGGGAAGGCAGTGTGGGTAAAAGATGAATATCTATTTCTGCCTTCTAGGTTCTTTCATTTACTAAAAAGTAAAATCAATGTAATGTCACTTCTACCTGTCCTCAACCCCAAGTGTATGCCTTGGATTCTTGTAAGACTTTCCTTTTTATGAGAGAACAGGACCAAGCCCTTGGGTAAAACCTCTGACTGATTATTCTCAATGCATATCATTAAGAAAGTGAGAGATCCTCAGTCACTGGACAGTGCTCACCAGGTTTTCCTTCCCATTTTTTTCCTGTTTCCTGGAATATTTTCCTTCTGGACCTTCTCTGGCTGTCTTTCCCATTATTCAGGTCTCAGTCCAAATGCTGAGTCTTCACTCAGAAATGCCGCTCTCAGCCACCTCACCATACTGGAACCCCACCACCTGGCCCCCACAACCTCCCTCCACACATGGCCACACTGTTCTTACTTTGTTTTATTATCTTCGTAATACTCCTGTGAAACTCTTATATCTTTTTGTTTCAGTTTATTGTTCATTTCTCTTTAACTATAAACTCCACGAGGGTGGGGATTTCAAAGGTCTTTTGTATGGCTATATTCCCAGCTTCTAGAATAATGAATGGCTCATAATTTATACTCAATGAATACTTATGAACAAATAAGTGAGGAAATACCTGCCTCTGTCTCTCTGGGTCTTACTGTCCTGATCCTAAAAATTTTTTTTTAAAAAAGTAAGTATTTATTTTGTTCTCAGCTATATATCTAGCACCTAGAAGAATTTCTGGTACATACATAATGGAAGTTTAGCTAAAAAAAAAAAAAAAAAATTAGCAAAGTGATGGTAGTATAGGAGTTAGGATGAAAAAGACCGCAAAAAAACAGAAATCAAGATCAAAAACATGTAAGCCAGCTTATGGAGTTGGATATTGACCTCTGTGTTTTTTTCCATGATCCTTGAGTCAATTATTGTTTGCAAATTTCAGACTTGAGACTAAAATTAAGAATGAGCTCTGTGTTCAAGCTTAGCCAAAAGAAGAAAGAAGGGTTAGCAGAGTCACTTAGTGTAGTGCAGTAGTAAAAATAGGAAATCAGCCAGAGAAAGATCAGGCAGATGGAAAATCTCTGGGGATGAAAAGTCAGACGAAAGTCCAGACACTTCTTCCCCAGGTGGATGTTCTCCCGTTACTGCCAAGCCCGAGGAGCTGAGTTTTATTAGAGAAGCAGTCATTTTTTTATAAAAGCAAACAAAAGCAGCATATGACAGAATCTCTTAAGTGCTATTAGAGGTACTAAATGCTACGAGGATTTAAAGGATTAAGAGCTCACAAGCCATTGAACTGATTAGAAATCGCTTCATAGAAAGGTAGCGTTTTCAGATGTGTCTTGAGGAACACTAACCACACAAGGAAAATAGCACATGAGGAAAGTGAGAAAAAACTATCTACTACAGCTGGGGCGCAGAGGATATGCGGAAAGGAATAGAGATAAGCAGAAAATTAGGTTGAGGACAAATCGTAGAAAGGTATGAATATAAAACTTAGGTTTCATTTTGTTTTGATAAATTTAATTGTTAGTGAGCAGCTATTTACTGCTTTTTGAGAAAGCTTATATTATTACTAAACTAAGTTTTGGGAAGATAAATCTAGTGGCAGTATTTAGATGATTACTATGGTAGGCAAGATTCTAAAATGATGCTGTTATTTGTATAATCTTCGGTGAAAGAAGCAGCTATGGATAACATGGGACATCACTGGTGATTAGCTTACGTATTATGACAAAACTGAATTTAAGAAAGTGAGATTATCAGTGGGCTTGGCTTCAAGCGAGTCTTTTAAAAGGATGGTGTCCCTTTTGGAGAAAGAGATTAGAAATGCTAAATTTAAACATTCAAGAAGTTCTCCATGGCTGGTTTGAAAATGGAGGGGACCACATGGCAGAAATGGGAGCTAAATGGGTGCTATTTTAAGCCGGTATGTGGTACTTTTTTATGCAAAAATAAAAATCAAATATAATTGGAGTGAGGGAAACTGTAGTCTCCATTTGGGAAACTACAAAACTAGACTAGATTAGACTAACTTAATAACTAAATGAAAGAGGTTGCAATAAAAATAAAGAGGAAAGATGGGAGAGATCCCAAAGAGACAGCCTCTATGTGACTTACTGTAAGATTAGACACAGTGGTCAGAGGGAGAGAGAAAATAAATATGAGTCTAAGACTTGGAACCTAGATAGCTGAGAGGATAATGGTGCCATTCATAAAAGAAAGGCAATCAAAAATAAGATAGGCAGGATGATCAGTTTTGATTCAGATACACAGAATTTATAACATCAAAAGGATATCTGTAAATTTATAAAAATTTATGAGAATCTGAAAATCTGTAGAGAAGCTTAGATTAGAAATGTCATTTTTGGAATTCTTGATAAAGAAAAGTATTTAACTGAAGTGTGTTAGCTGAGGAGATAATTGGAAAGAAAGATTGGTATGAAATTTGAAGGGGATCCCAGAAGAAAGTCCTCTCTCACTTCTGTGTTTTTGACACTTCCTCTGCCTGGAATATTCAATCTGAAATGGTCCTGAAAACCACGTACTTAACTCTCAAACTTCAGTTTAAGTGTCATCTCCTCCATGCAGCACTTCCTGCCTTACTCAGCCACTCAAAATTATCTTAAGGTTTCTTAAGTGGTAATATTCGTTTCTCCCGGGTAGGCTAAGTTTTCAGAGGACAGAGATGATTTCATTTTATCTTGTATTCTCAATACCAAATTAAGCATCAAGACCACAAAGACACTAAACATTGTTGAGTTAATGAAACTAAGATAGGAGTAGTCAAAAAGATAGGAAAGAACCAGAATAGTGTCATAGACACAAGATTAAAAAAAGGAAGAGAGTTTCCAGGAGATGACGATAAATAGTGTGAAACACTTAAAGATAAATGAGGATGAAGACTTGAGGGGGAAAGGGGCTGTAGTTTTGGTGATTAGAAGTTTAGTGCCTAATACAAGAACAGTTTCAGTAGAATTTTTCATATTATAGATAGTATGAAATAAAATGAAAGAATATAATTATAGGTAGTGAGAAAGTGATGTGGTAGGTATAGACTACTTTTTAAAGAAGTTTAGAAATCAAAGAAAATGTGATATGATAATAGTTTGTGAAATAAAAAATTTTGATGTTAGCTTTTGTTTTTAGAATGGAGAAAAGCTAAACAAGCTTATAGGCAGAATATACAATAACTAATAAAAACTAATAAATGGATTGAGGATTCATAGACTCTCAATGTTAGAAGGGTCCTTATATAAGACTGTTAGTCACTTCACATTTTCCATTGCCCCTTCTTCCTTGACAGTCAAACTCAGATCCTATTTGCAGTGGCAACGTGTCCAGGCCCAGACAAGATAATTGATTTCCCAGATCCCCTTGCAGGTAGAAGTGACCATGTAATAAAATTTTGACCAATGAGATATAAGAGATATTTGCAAGGGCTTTGAGAGCACTTTTGCTTTTCCTGATTAAAGGGAAAAGATATAGCTTGCATCTCCCCTTGCTTCTTTCTTTCTACCTTGAGCGAGGACTTAGTGGCTGGAGTTGCAGGAGCCATCTGGTGGCTCTGAGGCAGCAAGAAAGAAGGAAATGATAAGTGAGTCACATAAACACTAGTAATAACTTTGCCAAGCCACTGAACAAACATCAACAGCTCTTTAACTGCAGACTTCTTACAACAGGAGGAAAAATACCCCTATATAATTAAGGCACTGTGAATCAGATACATATAGTATATATGTTTTATTTATTTGCAGCTAGATAAGTTTGCAACTACTAAGGCTTTAAATATCTTCAATCAACCTTCTGATATTTGAATCAGCTCTAAAATTTCTCCAAGTTGTCATCTACCTTATGTTTATATACTTCCAGAGGCAGGAAGTTTATTAGTTACCAAAACTTTCCAGACCATTTTAGAGAGTTTTGACTATTAGAAAGCCTTCTCTACTCGAAAACTTTCCGTGGTTCTTTACTTTTCCCTTGATTTAGCATTCAAGTTCCGACATAAACTCATTCTACCCTATATTACATTTCTATTTTCCTGTGCTCTCCAGCATACGTACTCTATCCAAATCAGATCACCCTTCATCCTAACGGACACTGCTTTATGGAAAGCTCATTCTCATTTCTGCAACTTATTGCTTTATGTTTCTTTTTCCTAAATTGCAAGTTCTTCATGTCTGTCTTGTTTAAATTTTGAACAATTTTCAAGGCTACGTAAAGCCCCAGTTTCTTTAGGAAATCTTCCCTGGCTACTTTATCTCCCGCTGATCTCCATCTTTTGACTGACACAGCAAATTGTAACATAATCTACAAAACATGGTTGGACACTGAATTAATATTCTCCCATTATTTGTCCATTGTCCTTTATGAGTTACTTTGGTTCATCTACTAAAAGGTAAACTCCTCCATGCCTACGACATACTCTCCTTATATATTTTTCCCACAATTACTAATGCAGCCTTATGTATGTATTCGATAAAAATTATCGATGGAAGGTTTTTAAAAAACAAATGTATATAGTGTTTAAAAAGGATAATAAAGATATGTGTAATACACACATACACACACATGTGATTTTTGTGGTCAAAAGTAGAGCTCAACTCAACAGAATCCACTAAAATTCCAAATTGGTGTTCGATGTTATTTTTAATCATAGAAATGTCTTTGTTTAACTCTCTTTGTGTTTAAGACAAGAAACTGATCATTGTTCTGTAGTCAGTTGTTGGCTGTAACAGTAACACTTACTCTCTAGCATAAAATAAGAAATTCCTACTATTAAATATAAATTTTAATTAACTAGATGACTAAGAAATTACACACAAGGCACTTGTATCAGTATCATATTGAATTCTGAAGTTCCTCTTTCTGAATAGCTGCAAAACCTCTATATATCAAATAAGCCAGATGCTTAGCTAGAATTATGAATCCAATGATCTTCTCCTTATGGAGGAAGGCACCTGAAGATGCCAGCATTCTGAGACAATTTACTCCATCTAGACCTGAGATTCTGTGGCCTTTGATAAAAGAAACACGGTGCGATGGTCTTGAAGTATCACAAGGTGGCATCTCCAGGTGTTCTGATCAGGGAACAATTACCTCCAATTCAATTTGCTCTCAAATATGGGTGCCATTTATGTGCTACTACTGGACATGATGGTGCTGGTTTCATCTACTTCATCCTTTGCTCCATCTTCGTGGGTGTAAGTTGCAAATGAGCCGTGTTCGGTCCAGGACTTGGGTACCAGGGTTCTTCAGTTTGCTGGTTTCCATCCACATTTTCTTCTCCAGTTGTGCAATTACAGCTAGGGTTTATTCTACCTGCTTAACATCCCCTTGTTATTTTATTTATTTTGAATGCAGTGACTGGTCACTAAAATATAAAGGCAGGTATGGCCTGACCTCTGCCTCAGAGTGACTCTCTTAGCTCATAGGTGATTCTCTTAGCTCATAGGCAACTCTTCTTAAGTAGTTGCTATATGCTATGCACTGTACTAGTCACTTAACATGGAGTGTCCAATGGTTCTTTTCAATGCTGTGACACAGGAACTATTATTTTATACTTATGGCTCAAATAAGAAAATGAAAGCACAAGGAATGGAAGGTATATACACCTAGGAAGAAGTGAAAGTAGGCATTGAAGATATGTGTTTAACCCTAGGACCCACAGCACAGTTTCTACAAATGAAGAATTATGTCAAGTACAGGGTGGCAAAGGCTACAATATAGATATGCACTACAGCTAAAGGAAGAGAAGTCTCAGGGATGGTTTTAAAGGGGTGGAGGATTAAATTTTGGCAATATAGGCCGGGGCTGAGGGAGACCCAGAACTATATATTTAAATGTCAGAGGTGACCACCAAAGGAGCAGCAGATTTTTCTTCTTAATTTGGCATCCTCCCAGGGCAGAGTATAAAGATATGAGGAACATTGGAGGCAGGCCTAGAAAGAGGAGGTGGCTCACAGCACTGAGAGAGAGCAGAAAGGCGAGAAAAACAACCAAAGATTCACAGGGAAAAATCAAAGAGGGAGAGAGTTTCCAGAGCCCATTGAATTTTGTAATTGAGTTCATTATTAATCACAAAAGCTATTATGTTTTTTACACCAAGCAAAGATCACACACATGATCTCATTTGATCCCCACAACCACCCTTGAAGTACGTATTATTAGCTGCAGAATACTTCCGGGGGTGTCCAGGGCAAAACCTAAACTGTGATGGGTTGAGAAGTGACTGCGTGGGGAGAAGGTAGTCTGTATTTGGACAGACAGTAAAGATGGAGCCCCTACTAAAAGCTAGTCAGTCACTTTAGTACTGTTTTCTAATTTCATCCAAACAAAACTCTAAAAGGGATGTGTTGTTATTTACCTTTAAAGTAGAAATAGACTTGAAAGCCCAATGTGGTCCTGCTGCCTATCTGCTCCCAGAGAGGGAATAGATTAGCTGCAACCGACCTTTACTGAGGGCTTTACTGTTCCTGGCCAGGCATTGTGCTAAGAACATTTATATAGATTGTTACATTGAAACTTGTTTAAATGCCAGTTTCACTACTAATATTGTGATGATTAAGGGCTTGAGCCCAGGATTCAGACTCCCTGAGTTTAGAGCTCAGCTCTGCCACCTACCTGTGTCCTTTGCCTCGGTTTCCGCATCTGTAAAATGGGCTTCCTTGTGAAAGTCTTTAAAGACAATGCACGTGACATCTAAAGAACGACGAGAGTCTAGGAATGTGTGAGATACAATGTTAACTAGTAGTTGGATCGCCATTTTGCAGGTAGTATAGAGAGGGCGAGGAAGAATCTTAGCAACATATTTTTCTGCTGTGGGCTGGAGGAGGGGAGATGCAAAAAGGAGGGGAGATGGATGCAGAGAAGGAGCTATGATGGATAACTTCTCAGAAAGACAGGAAGGGAACGCAACCTGGCATAGGCACAGGTGCAGGGTCCTCAACCTCGATCAGGGGTGGCCCAGGAAAGGAAACGAGGATGGTGTTCTATCTTGATTTTGTTTGGAATCAGACGAGAAAGAAGCTAGGAAGAAGTTTGTTTTCCTCTGCCCTCTTGCTGGCCAAGTCATAGCCACTGTTCTTGAAGGGATTAAAAAAAAAAAAATACCCAGTCCCTCCTACCCTTTCTTTCTTTCTCGATCTTCTTTCCTGCTCCGCTGCCCAACCACCCCTGCTTCCTCATCTCTCCCTCTGCCTGCGGGTTTGCGGATTACTGCCCCCTTCCCTTCTTTCTCTGCTGTAGCAGAGTCCAAGCTGCCTGCAAAGAGAGAAGGCAAGACTGGCTGCGGACTGTACAGATCAGCCAGAGAACGAAGTCATTTAGTCATCTCTCTGTCTGTATCTCTCTCTCTCTCTCGCTCTCGCTCTCAATCTCTTTCTCTCTCCAAACACACACACACACACACACACACACACACACACACACACACACACACATACACACACACACACACACACACACACACACTCACACACTCTCACACACGCTCACACTCAAAACTTGGCCCGGCCGCAGCGCGGCTGCTCCAACCCTTGGAAAAGGCAAGCGAGCGCCCTCCGGCTCGCCGCGCTTACCCAGCTCCGGCACTGCGCCCGACGCAGCGCTAGTTCCCGTCCCCAGTGCCGTGCTTTGGCCGGGTGTGCCCGAAAGTAAAGAGGGGAGGGAGGCTAGAGACAGATCCTGAAAACACCCTGGCCACACACGCCGTGACTTAAGCTCTCTCTCAGCGCCCGAGCGGAGACAGCGCCTGCAGCGCTCTGCGCCTGTGAGGTCCGCGCTGCTGCCGGGGAAGAGCCCACCTGCCCGCCCGCGTTCCGCCGGCGCAGAAGTGGGACTCGCAGCTGTACTGCTCCGGCAGTGTCCGGGCTCCGAGCGCCCTTGCTGCAGCTACTTTGGAGTTCAGCCCTCCGCTCGGCCGTCAGCCCCTCGTGCCTTTGGAGTGTACCCGCGCGACGCAGAGAGCCGACGCGCCGCCAGGACCTCGCTATGGCCGGGGCGCGCAGGCTGCTCTGTCTGTGGCTGGGCTGCTTCTGCGTGAGCCTGGCTCAGGGAGAGAGACTGAAGCAGCATTTCGTAGAGCTCCGCAAGGCTATGCCAGGCGACTGCACGGCAGGTGGTGGCCCCAGCCCGGTGCTGCAGCCGCACGACAAGGTGTCGGAGCACATGCTGCGGCTCTATGACAGGTACAGCGGCGGCAGCGGGAGGGCCGAGGCGGTGCGGACACCAGGGTCCTCTGAGCGGGGCTCACAGCCTCTGCGCCCCTGGCCCCTGCGAGAAGGCAACACAGTTCGCAGCTTTCGAGCCGGAGCGGCAGGTGAGTGTCCGAGGAGCTCCCCTTCCCGTGGTTCTGCCCCAGACCCCCCACAGCTTCCTCGTCTACCTTATAATACCCTACAGTGCTTCCTAGAGGCTTTCGCCCTAGGAAGCTGCCTTCTGAGCCCCTCGGTCCCGTCACACCCGCACTTCGCCAGCTAAGCCAATTTTAGAGTTCAAATTGAGAGGGAGACGTGGAGAGAAGAGAACCCAGCAGCAGAGAAGTCGTCGCGGGGGAAGGGAAGGGACTACCCCGAAGCCCAGCGTCTCTCGCCTGCCCTGGGTGGCTGGAGCACCTCCAGGGTTTCCTAAGTCGGTCGATGTTGTTTAAGTCGGTCAGAGGAGTTTCCCTTGGACTGGGCTTTAGCCATGTTTACCTTGAGGCAGATGTCACTTTATGCCAACCCCCGAGCACCACAGAGAAGTCACACTAGAACTAAACGCCTTCCCCTCGCCCTTTAGACAGTTGCTTCTCCAGACCTTGCACCCCTCTTAATTCACATCATCTGTGTTTCTATAGTTGATACTTTCTATTTGATGATTCCTTGGTGGCAAACACACAAACTAAGCCAGGTGCTCGGGTGTTTCTACTTTTTAAAACCCACCTGGGAAAATAGTGGTTGTGCCATCCACCATGGGAGGAGTGGGGGTGGGAGGGGCAGCCGTGGATGTAAACACCTCTTGGAATCTGCCCATGAAAATCTGCTCATCCCATTTTCAACATACAGATCACACTGGACTAAAATTCGTGGCTTAACAAGGTTTCTCCTGGCCCCTGTGGTGAAGGGAATGACTTATGCTAACAACGTGCCTCCCTTGTGCTAACAGCTTTAAGGAAAGTTTCCTGGACGCTAACTCCGTTTACATGCTTTGAGGATGCACCAGGCTTTTTGTTGTTGTTCACTGTATGCATGATAAAGGGAAACATAACTGCAAAGCCTGTCTTCAGTGAACCATTGAAAAGTAGCCAGGAATCCTCAAATAAGGAGGCCATGCCTCATGCTCTATCAAGTCTGTCAGAATCACTAGAAAGAAATCTCCCAAAGCTTTGATATGTAGGACTCCTGGAAGAAAGGAAAACCAAAGCATCCATCAAGGGAAGCCCTAGGCTGACGCTGTAAATACACTCTAGAGCTCACAGGCATGATGACATTTACAATAAATATGAATTATGCCTTCTAATGTAGAAGTCTTTAGCTAGAATCTGAGCTGAACCAGATTTCACTTTCTTCTTCAAACCGTGAGCATAATCTGTAGGGGCTGGCCTTTGCTAAGGAAACACAAACCTTCTCTGGGTTAGCCACTTGAGGAGGCTGTCCTGACAGCTGACCATACCAGCGAATGCTCTGTTTACTTTAGTGCAACTTTGAGGGCAGAGCTCAATGAAACAGAGCTGTGGGAGCAACAAGAATTGGAAGGAAGCTGAGTGGGCAAGGCAGGTGGATACATGATGATACTCTAATCTCTCTTACCTTGATATTAATTTTCTTGGTGATATTCCTAGGGAGTGGCTGAGGCACCTAAGAGGCATTTTTCATATCAACAAGTTTCATTCTTAGTATGAATCACAAGGTTTAGAGGTGGAATGTGAGTTTGTTTCATTCACAAATATTGTATAGTTTTTTTGTATGTTTGTTTTAGGCTGAGTGAACTATGAATGGAAGATGGATAAGGATTTGGATAACTTAGGCTCCATATGCTTTTTGGCTCAATTCATTTTGTGCATTATAATTTTAGTGTGCTTTATCAGCCTTACCATAGTTTTATGCCATCAAATGGTAAACTGTGATACAGAGGCCAGAAGTTCCCTTGAAATGATGAATTGTGGCTTCAAGCATATACACAAGGCTGTGTGCCCTGATAAGAAAAGTAATCCCTTTAGCATCCTAGAGACTGTCTTGATGACTTATTCATCAAATGTAGACACTGGTTTTTGTGGAAGCTTAAGTGTCATGTTACCACATTGAAGACTCGTGGAGGGGTGGTTCATGGTTGGACCTCTTCCAAGAGTGTTTAGTTACTAACGCACTAAAAAGAGCTTATTAAAAGGCAGTTCTGGCTCTAATAAGGCAGGACTCCAGGAAGGTGCTAAAGCTTTCATGTGTGTCCTTCTCCTTTATCCATATCGGCATTTTCATAACACCCTTCATCTGGTGACATACATTTTGATGTAGGGGAAAGATGCTGTCTGCATTAATAAATTAGATATATTCTCTTGTCTACAGTATTTAGCTTTCACAACATATAGGCTTCTCTGTACCAGTGGTGTTACAGATTTTAGTGGAAGGTCAGGTGGTGTGCTGTGTCTATGGAGTGGCTGCTGATCCGGCAGACTTTCCTAGTGCTTATTCAGGCTGAGTTATAGCCTTAGAGCCCTATTTGCTCCTTGGAACATACTTGATTAAAATTATTTATTGTTCTAAACCTAGAATATCTTTGGTTGAAATTTAGCTGCTGTGGTCTCCCTCTGATTACTTTCTACTTAAACTATTACTTGATGGTGGGTGGCATTCATCCTAAATACACTTTCTGCCAACCCCTTTTCTCCTTCCTCAACGCTATGCAGTTGATGTGCCAAACCCTAAGTTTGAACCGCTCATAAATCTTTTCGTGATGTGTAAGGGTTTACAGAGAGATAGATTTTATCTTTCCTTTGTAAAACGTAATTTATAAAATTATTGATGACAGAGAAGTTCAGCTTAAGAAAAATACACCATCTCGAAGGAAGACGAGGATATGAAATCAGCTTTTATATTAATATTAAATTGTCCTTGGCTACTATGTAATAAAAGAAGAATTGTTTACATGAGGTTTGCTCCTGGCTTGATCTTCTAAGATGCTTTGTGTTCATGATCATTTCTCATCATTCCCATAGTCAGTTAATCTTATTTTTCTTAATCATAAATTTCACCTCTTTAGGAAAAGCCATTAAAGAACACATGTTCTTATTAGGAAATTGTCATTTTAATTTATGACATATACTACAAAAAAGATTGCATTTCGGTGTCACCTTGAAAAAAAAAACAGACAATTATCTATGGATAAAAGAAAACTGAGATAATCCCAACTCCAAAGTGAATATTTTTCTTCAGTGACAAAGGAGAGAGTCTTTCTTAATATGAGCAACAATCTAGAAAATAAAAATATTTGACATATTTCTGAAGTGCAAGGCTAAAATATAAGGCTTTAGGAAAGACATGATTAAAAAAGCTGAATGATCACTCCAACAGGAGCCATTGCTGTAAAACACACAGGCCAGTAGGAGAGCCCCATTTGTGATGGGTTTGATGGTAAGGGGCTCTAACAACTTTATTAAAACATGGTTACCTTCAAATTCTTGGCACTGAGAAACTAGGCTTGAAATTAAAGAGTACTTAGGTTATCTGACATTTTTATTCAAAAGACAATAGTACATCTGGAGAGGGGGAACCGAATGTGCAGCTGCTTTGAATTACACACTACTTTGAATACATGATAGCCCTTAATGAAGTTTTTACTGTAATAGGCAAGACAGCTTTACAATCTCTGACATTTAAAAATCCATAATGCCATGAATTCTTGATTATCCATGCTAATGGAAAGGAGAAAGAGAATGAGTTACATAAAAATAATTTAAATTTTGCTTTTTAATATAATTAGACACACTCAAAGAGACCAAGAGACCATGTGGGTCAATGAAAAAATCGCTTAAGCAGATAATTTACTCAGGGAATAGTTGTACATTAAATATATATATATATATATATATATATATATATATATATATATATAATTAAGAATATATTAAGAGGATTACATACATTTTGTAAGCACTTTATTGACCCGGTTCAGATTTTTCTAAAAATTAGGTAGGGACACGAGAGTCAAATATGCTTGTAAGTGTTTTGAAATTATTCAATTGTGTATTTGGAAGAGACATTAAAGAAAGCAAGTCCAACCCCTTTCTCATAGGGGAGAAGAAGTGGGTGTCACGATGTGTTTGCCAGACAATTTTCAAACATTCTGAGCTAATAATCTGATCTAAATTTCTAGGAAAAAATTTTGTAAAAATGGGGTCTTTGGAAGATGTTAATAGGTGTTAAAGAAAATTGGATTCCATAGTCAAACAAGTTTGGAAAAAATGATCAGATTTTTCCTATGTGATCTTTCAGGGCCTTTAAATGCTAGTGAGTCCCCTTAAGATTTGATTGCTTCTCAAGAGACCATGTTAGAGAATTGTGGTTCTAAGATACCTAGTTGGGGAAACACTGGTTCAGATCCTTCCTAATTTCTCAAGAAAAAAGATATGCAAAATTCAAGTGAAAACTGTCTTATTTTTTTATTTCTTATTTAGTACCTATCTAAGATGTTCACTTTTATTGTTATTTTGGGGACTCGGGTCCAGTTTTCATTGTACTATCTTCCTGCTTTCATGTTTTAAACTTTTGTGACTGTAATTTTAAGAGTCAGTCATTGAATTTCATTTTCACCGTTTCTTTATGAATTCTTGTTCACTGTTTTCTTCTATAGGATTAATATTTATTATTTTACAACTAGTATTATTCTTTTAAAAGAAAAGCTACTTTATTTGTGGAAGAATTCACTAGAGATCACATACATCACTTTGTTGATCTTTTGTCACCATCGGTACCTTGATTAAAGACACATTTACTCAGGATACCCATGAAATCCCATATATAATCCCCATTGTTGTATTTATTAGATAAAAAAACAATCATACCTAGAAAAAAACTTACTGAAAATTATTGAGCAACTTTATGTATAGTTTCTATTCACTCTTCAGGATTTTTGTGCTACAACATCAGAAACTTTCTCCCCAAATTTTGATGGTTTCCCCATCTATTCATTTTGTATATCCTAGTAATCAGTATCTCAATAACTTTTTTTTCAGTGGTAGTAGTGGAAAGAAGTTTGGCATCACAAATAGTCTCAGCTCGAGCTTTCCTATGCCAAGTTTCAATTCAGAGCAAATTTTTAACATTATGTTATGAACCCATGAAAAGAGATTTTTGTAATGGAAACAGTGACATAATATTAATCAAGTGATACAAGTATACCAGGATAATATCTACTTTGGACCGTAGTAAATGATGACAATGTATCTGAAGAGCACTCAAATGTGGAATATATTTAGAAATCTGTAAAATTGCTAGTCTATTCATATGTGAATAGTGGTTGTGTTTTAGCTATTGGTACACAAAACAGTACTCTTGGTAGCATACATTTTAAGGGATAATATTTTTAAAAGCATGATATCTCTGTCTAAAACATCCAAACTTAGGTCATAGAACCAATTGATCATGGTGTATTTATGGACTCCAGTGATCTACCTTCCTTTAGGATTCATCTTTTCTTGGCAACAGGACCACATTAAATGTAGTTTCTTGATTTTATTTGGGCACACTATGAAAAAAAAGTGTTTGGACCAATCTTACTGTATTCCAGCTTAAGTAAGTTCTTTGACTTTATTGCATGAGGTTCTGTTAAATATTTCTTTTATAAAATAATTGCATCCAATGGTTTTAGAAATGCAAAGTTCTTTGTCCAGTCCTCTGATTTTACAGTTAAAACAACTGAGGCTCAACATGACCTTACTTGTTTTTCCTTCAAAGAATACTTTAATTGCATGGAATTCATCTAAGACTGAATTGAGTTTAATAGCTGCACTTAGGCATCGGTTAAGGAAAATGGTTTTCAAGTAAAGAAGAGATTATTAAGAGTTTTTATTTTTCATTTATCTGAGGCTACAAGTTAAGAAATCTAAATGCTAATCTTGGCTGAACTGATAATTAATAAAGTCATCTAACATTGCTAGGCGTAGTTTCTCCATCTATAAAATGGGTTAAATCATACCTATTGTGCCCGTCTCACAGAAAAATGGTGACACTCAATTGAGAAAATGAATATGAAAATGCACTGAACATTTAGAAGCCCTATGTAAATGAGATAGTCTTAATATTCTTAATATTTTGAGAGATCGTCTCTCTTAAGCTTCCTACAAAGCCTTAAACATAACTACTATGTTGATAATATGCAGTTTTTTGGAGCACAAAAGATATATCTGGGTGGGAATGTAAATAGAAAGGTGGCAGTCCTCGTGTAATGTGATCTATATCATCCCAAACCTACATTCAAGAAGTTACTCTTTCTGTCCTGATCTTGGTGGCTGAATAGAAACAGGGTTACACCTTTTTCTAGTGATCCCTTAAAGTTAGTTCTCAAATTATGGTCTCTGAGTTAGCAGCCTCAGCATTGCCTGGGAACTTGGTGGAAATTCTCCAGCCCACTCAAGACCACCTGATGAAATTTGGAGGGTTGGACGCAGAGATCTCTGTTGTGACAAGCCATTGATGTGATTCTTATGCATGTTTGAGACACACTGGTCTAACCTCATGTCCCTAGAACTTTGAGTATCATATCATAACCAGCATCTGATATCTAAGTTGATTAACATGCAAACCTTAGCCCTTTTTGTGGGCCTGCCCAAGAACAAATGGCTTATGAATTTATATAATCGTAAGCTTCATTCACTTTGGAAGGTATCTTATTGTTTTTATGACAATTTTTGCTCTGTAGAGGACCTCAAAAGTAAGTTAATCAAGACCTCTTACCCTTCTTTCACAGCTGCAGGGAGTTTGTGGCCCAGTAGAACTGCTAGAGGGAAAGGCTGGGAGCAGAGGCCTATAAAGAAAGTCTCTGGAGGGCAAAGAGCATATCTCATTTCATTCTTGTACTCTGAGAACTCGCATAGTTTGCCACATAGCAGGCACTCAGTAAATATTTTAGTTGAGCTGAATTAGATGTTCAAGGGACTAGATAAGAAAAGATAGTAGAAAAGCTATCAGCCAGAGAAAAATGCTTTAAAAATAAATTTGTCATAAAAGAATTTCTCACGAGGCATTTTAACATGTATATGTTGCATGAAAATACAATTCTACTTTATATACACTGTTCTAATAATGTTGCTTTTCTGATGAACTGGAGAGAAACCCCACACAGTACTTACACCCAAGAAGGGCTTTTGCTGACTTTGGGAACTTGAAACTACTTGAAAGTTTTTTCACTTTGGTGTTCAATAGGAAACATTTTGAATCTGGTAAATGTACACGTTTGTTCATTCAAAAAGTTTAACAAAATTTTTCAGGATATAAATGCTCCATTCTGTGCAAAGTACTAAGAGTTCAAAGATTTATAAGACATAGGTCTGCCCTCTGAGAGCTCACAGTCTAGGAATGCCCTTGGGTGGAGGCTAAGAGTAGATAAACTGATTAATGAACATTTTGCTATTCTAGAAAAACATACATTATATCATCTTTGGCCATGTTTTACTTTGGACATAGAGAATGGTTGTTTTGAGAGCCCATAAAACTCAGTCATTTGACTGGGACTCTGTAAGAAAAACAAAATTCTGTGATTTGGTGTTCTATTTAAAAACGTCCCATCTTGCCTTTGCCTAGAAGCTCCGCGTGGCATAGAGAACTGCAGTCTTGACGCAGCAATATGCAGCAAGCGTTTCGCTGGGACTGTGGATATATATGGCCCTGTTCTAGGCACCGCTGGCGCTTCTAGCAGCTGTACTTTGTTTGGAGAAAGAAGTGGGAAAAACGTTGTTCTTAGTTACATATTTTCTGTATGACTAAAATGTTTTCCCTGCTTCCTGGGGATTGAAGTAATCATCAAGATTTCATTTTTGTCTATTTGTTTTAAAATCGGACTTTACATAGACAGCTTTCCATTGTATGTTCTAATTCCCTTTGAAAACGTTCTGTGTGGGCCAGCACGAAGGTGAACTTCCACTTACCACTCCCTGGGCACTGCCTCAGCTACTCCTTGAGAGGGGCTGAACTGTTGCAAGAGTACAGCTGCTCCTACGTCACAGTTTCCTTGCTCAGTCCTTGGTGTCATTCGGTGCAGGTGCTTTGTTTTCAGATGAAAACAGAAATAAATTTTCTGGCTTATTTAGCAATCAAGCTCCTCAAAAATGCCATTAGGTAATAGAAGATCTGGCTTCCTCTCCAAAATCCATTGCTAACGGGCTAACTTCTATGGTCCTTCATTTTTGTTTTTCTATAATGAATAGCTGGACTACATCTGTTTATTCATGAAAGAAGCATTTACTGAGCACAGCTTACGAGTTAAACCCTATGCGAGGGGCTGAAGAGTCTGGTGTTAATTACTACAAGGTCTTTCTTGTCTTTAAGGAGTTTATGGTGTTAGGAAGGAGCAACAGCATGATGAAAACGGTAACGGAGGCAGGGGCCGAACGAAAGGAGTCGGTGGTCATGACAAATTTGCTTCAAGAGGTGGGGCCTGTGCCTTACCTTGAAAACAAATGTGGAATCCAAAGAGAACAGGGGCGGATGAAGGCATTTCAGAGAGAAGCAGCAACAGGCGCAAAAGTCCTAACAGGCGTGCAAAGGGCAGTGCGGCTTGTTCAGAAACTCACTGGACTTCTAAACCCCTTTTCAATTCATAGTTATTATGATGCTAGGAAATTCAAAATAAGATTATAATGCCAATGACAAATCCTAACTAGACTGTGGTAGCTGTATCTCCAAGGAAAATCCAAGCTTGTGCCAGTGGCAGCAAACAGTGAGAAAACAGCACCACCTATTGGTAGTTATATTTTGGCATCAAAAATATTTTCTTGGAAAGAACTGGAAATAAAGCTGGTGGTAGTTCCTTGCAAGGGATCTGTGAGGTTATTAAGTTCACGTTTGGCCTCCTCTCCACCATAAAGAGAACCTCCTGTAATAGTCTTGAATCATGACCATCTATCTTTTGTTTGCCCAGTCCCAAAGAAGGGCCTCAGTGTCAGACAAGACACTTAAAAAGTCATGACATATTGGGTTGGAACCTAACTCCATTCAACTATCATCTTTATACCTCATTCTCTGACCTTAAATGAGGTATAAAAATGAGAATGAGGTATAAACACTGATCTCTCTTCAGCCCTTCAAGTATTTGCAAACAATTCTCACGTCATTGCCAATTTTTTTTCTTCCTCCAGGCTATGTATTTTCTATTTATTCAACTCAAACTCTTGAGCAAAGTTTCTAGACTCTTCGAGATCTTGGTTACTTTCCCAGTTGCTTCTATATTAATGCACTTTGTAAAATGAGAGCATCTGGAATTAAGCGTACAGCTCTGGATATATTTGGATTGGTGTGGCATGCAGTTGATATCATAGTACCCGAAGACTATTAGCAACCTAAAAAAATGCATAAACTATTGTTTTGTAACTCAATAAACCCACCATTTTAAAATATCATTATTATATCCATTTTATCTTATTAATCAGAAAGTATGCCTTGTATTTCTGGTTCAGTAATTTCAAATAAATATGTATTGGAATATTTTAAAAGAATAGAGGTGAACATTAAATCGTTTTTTACTCATTATATGAACATAGATATCTGTGTCCATACATAACTCTGCTATCAGTCATGGGGAAGAGAGGAGCCTGCTGCAAAACTCCTGTTATTAAGTATGGGAAGATACTCATTTGAAAAGTTAATATAAAAATTAAAAAATAAAAAATCATCAGAATAATTGAATAGATATTATCACATATTTCTGCTTGGAAAGAGGTATTGTCTCATTCTTATTCATTCATACTCATTTGCTCATCTCCAAGCAACTCTCTTATTACTATTTTTGTCCATTGTAAGTACCAAGTATTCGTTGAGTTGTTTGGGGAGAAAGAACATTAACTTGCACAAAAATTAAGTGCTTTAAGGTCAGAGAGGGAAAAAATAAAGTGTAGGTTAGAGAAATCAAGGAACATTTTGTGGGATGGTTGAGATTTCAAGCTAATTAATTGTTTTAAAGACTGGGGGAGGAGGGACTCTAGAATAGGCAGAGATCGTGTGTCCCCTAGCCTGTGTGCAAATGGCAAGAGCAAAGTCATCAAGAGCTGGGCATAATGCAACATCTTGGCTTAGGAGCTAAATGTGAATTGACCATTCCTTTTCTGAACTTAGGCAGCTTACATGTCTGATAGGACTTCAAATAACTAGATTAATTTGTAATTTTTATATGTTTCTATTTAAAACATTGGAAATATTGCTTATGCAAAAGTTTCCAGATATCTAGCATTGCATACTGCTAGAATGTGCTCCTTCCATCCCCTCCCCAACACTTTTTTTCCCTTCATTCTTAAAAGACTGGTTCGAAGGTGACCTCCTTCTTGGGTGTCCCTCTTCCCCTTACTGAGCAAAGTGAATTGCTTGCTCCTCAATGCTCTAAGAGCATGGGTAACATCTTTGACAGCGAGTAGCATCTTCATGGCATAGCTGTCTACATATTGCTTATTAATTTTTTGTCCCACCAGCAGTGATCATTTGTGCAGCCCTGAGACCCAGCCCGGGGTCCAGCACTTTATAGGTGTTCAATTCATATTCCTAAAGTAAAACATTTGTTTTGCTTAGGTTCCTGTTCCTTGTTGGTTGTAGTGGATGTGGATGTGTAATTCACAAATAACACAATTAAAGCTATGTATATAATCCCTATGACATAAAGTGCTGATGCTAAACTGCCCATTTAACTCCATTTTATAGCAGTTTCTTGATCTTAGACTTTCGATTGCAGATCGAACCAATCAAGTACAACTGGAGGAAAAATTAAAAAGTAACCACCAAAATTATCTAATAGGTTCTTGACAAAGGTTAGTATGTTGCATTCTAAAAGGGGAAATTTTTTTTTTGCCCTATTTACTTTTTGGTGTGCATATTCATGTTTAGTAAAATCTCAATTCTTCATTGCATTTGGAAAAAAAGATGCTTCTTTTCTTTCCTTTTGAGCTGTGTAACTACTAAAACTGGTGGTTAGTCCAACAGAAACTTAATTCAAACCATAAATGTAAGCCACATACGTAATTTTTAAGTTTTATTGTCCACATTTACAAATATGAAAAGCAACAGGTGAAATTAATTTTAATAATATATTATCTTTAAAATGTTCTTTATTCAATTCTGAAGGGAGAAGCGTTTCCCACACCAATAAGCATTCTCACTCAGTTCTGACACTGTATACCTGGAGGTAGCATCATATTACACAGGTGTGCTTCTCACCGACTGCCTACAGATTGGAGGCTCCTATGACCCCTCCTTCGATTCGATTAATTTGCTGCAGTGGCTCAGAGAACTTAGGAAACTCATAAAATTATCAGTTTATTACAAAAGGATACTTCTCATAAACAGACATTTGGGAAAAAATACATAGGGCAAGGTAAGTGGGAAGGGTGTGAAGATTCCATGCCCTCTCCAGGTTCTCCAGTATCCCCCCAAATATTCACATGTTCATCAACCTGAAAGCTCTCCAAATCCCGATTCTTTGGGTTTTTATGGAGGCTTCATGACATAGGCATGGTTAATTAAATCATCAGCCTTTGGTGTGAGCTTCAAACTCTGGCCCATTTCCCTTCCCCCAAAGAGGTCAGGGAGGTGGGACTGAAAGTTCCAATTGTCTAATCACTTGGTTGGTTCCCCTGGCAACCAGCCCCCATCCTCACTTGACCTCCAAAAGTCACCTTATCAACATAACAAAAGACATCTTTGAGGCTGTCTTAGAAAATTCCAAGGATTTTGGGAGCTCTGCGCCAGAAAAGGGAGGAGGTTCAAGGATATATTTATTATAAATCACAATATTACAATACTTAACCAAACATGTCCAAATATTATCATTTCAGGGTGTAATCAATAGAAAATATATTAATGTGATATTTTACACTCATTTTTGTACTAAGCCTTTGCAATCCAGTGTGTATTTTACACTTATGGAACATCTCAATTCAAACTTCAGTGGCTAATCACTATCATATAGAACAGTGCAGTTCTGCTTAGCTAACATTCATTGTTTTTACTATGTGCTGTTTGCTTCACCTGCGTTCTTTCGCTTACTTTTGACAACTCTGCAGTTGATATTATTGGGCTCATTTTGCAGGTTGGCAAACTGAGAATTAAAGAGTTTAGGTTATTTGCCTGAGGCCAGCTATTGGGCGCATTGGAGTTGGGACTGGGCCATAGAGCTTTCACTTCAAAATAATGCTCTGAATTAAAATAAAAGCCATCAGAAGAGGCCATATGGCAGGTTTCTGGAACATTTATGAGAAGACATTGATGATTAGACACAAAGGTGAGGGCCAATTAACAGCAGATTACAAGGTGGCTCGAAGCATGTTTGAAAGATGAAAACAGTTTGAAGCAAAATGTGGGAGAAAGGAGCTCAGTTGGTTTACGCATTAAGACACTACCACCCATGTCCCTCAGAGTTCATTTCTTCCCTGCCAGGATGTCTGCTTGGCAACCATTTGATTGCCACGTACTTAGAACAGAGTGACCTCTCTTCCTTCCATTTTAAACTTCCATATACTACACAAAGTTTGGGTATATATGATATGGTGACTGATATGAACTAAGACTAGGGTCTCTAAAGACCTGCAAAATATTATCCTGGTGTCATGGATTATACAGATGTGCACAAATGTCAGTTTCCTCCTTTTTCCTTCACACAATGTTAAAAACAAGTAAAATGTATTTCTCATTGCACTTCCCTGTGCTTAAGGACTCAATAAACTCATTTTAAGTTTTCACATCTTTATAAAAATATTTTGTTTTTTACTGAAATATGTTTTTGATCAAGAAAATAATTTTACAGTTGCATATATGTTTCTGAAATAAATATGTATATGGAGCAAATGCAGAGAGGAGGGCTCCGGCTCCGGTGGCCGATCCCAGGACTGAGGATTCTTGAGTTCAACTTCAACTTTGAGTAGTCTAACCTTATCCTTGAGTCTCGCCTGCTAACTCATTAGAAGATCTTAAGAGAAAAAAACAACTTCTGCTCTCACTAATCAATCTCCCATTCTGTTACATTCTCTCATTTCTGAATTTGAAGAATTGGAAGTATAATTGACCAGTTTACATTATTTAAATGAATTTCAACTATTAAATTCATGGAATATGATAAACTTCCAACAAGCTCCAAATAACATTAAGCCTTTATGACACTTTTGAATATTCAGTTCATTTTTTCAGATATATTATCTGAATATTGAGATATATGGTCTTGCTTACCCACTCTCATCTTGCACTGTAAATTATTGCAATAGAAGTAATAATTTATATTAATAAACACTTATTGGATCCTTTATAAACTGCTATACACACATCTCATTTAATTCTGATTATCTTCATTTTATAAATGAGAAAATCAGCTTGTCCAAAGCGACTAAACCAGAACCGAATCAAGGTGAGTCTAATTCCACCAATGCTTGTAACCAGTAGGCTGTCCACTGCCTCAGATAAGAAGCTATTACAATACTGTGCCAAATTTATAGGAATGGTTCTTGGTAGTCTCATGATTAATGGTAATATGTATATAGAGAGATATACATATACACACAATGGAATATTACTCAACAATAACATAGAATGAAATCTTGCCTTCTATGACAACATGGATAGACCTAGAAAATCCATAAGTAAAATTAGTCCAACCAAGAAAGACTAAACCATATGATTTCACTTACATGTGGAATATAAAAAAATAATACAACTGAATAAACAAAATGAAACAAAACAGAAACACACCCATAGATATGGAGAATAAGCTAATGATTGCCAAAGAGAAGGGGAGTGGGGAAATAGATGAAATTTTAAAAAATAAATAAAAATTTTTTAAGACAGGAAAATGATCACAGCCCACTGAGGGAGGGCAGGGGTGAAATAATAATAATAATAATAATAATAATAATAATAATAATAATACCTAACAAATCCAGTTGTCTAAGTATAAAACAAGGTAAAGCCTATAAAACACAACCCAGAAAAAAAATTTTTCTACTATTATTATTTTGTCTTTTTTAATTGAGATGAAATCGACATGACATAAAACCAACTATTTTTAAGTGAACAATTCAGTGACATTGAGCACCTTCAAAATGTTGTGCATGCATCAAATCTATCTAGTTCCAAAACATTTCTATCATTCCAAAGTAAAACTTCGTACTTACTAAGCAGTCTCTTCCATCCCTCCACATCTCCAGGCCTTGGCAAACACCAATCTGCATTCCAGCTCTATGGATTTACCTGTTTGGTACATTTCATGTAAATGGAATCATATAATATGTGACCTTTGATTTCTATCTTCTTTCATATACCATAATATTTAAAGGTTCATCTACACCGTAGTAGGTATCGGTCCTTCATTCCTTTTTATGGCTGAAAAATATTCCATTGTCTGGATATACCACAATTTGTTTATCCACTTATCAGCTGATAGACCTTTATGCTGTTTCTATCCTTGGCCATCATGAACAGTGTTACTATAAACACGTACTTGTTTGAGTGCCCGTTTTCAACTCTTTTGGCTATATATGTAAGGGTAGAATTTTTGAGTCACATGGTATTTCTATGTTTAACTTTTTGAGGACCTGCCAAACTACCTTCCACAGCAACTGAAGCATTTTGCATTCCCACAGCAATGTAAATGGGTTCCAGTTTCTCCACATCCTTGCTGATACTTGTTATTTTGTTTTTTCCTTATTAATTCGAGCCTCATATATGTCAAATAGTACCACATTGTTGTTTTGATTTATATTTTCCGAATAACTACTATTGATGTTGAGTATCTTTTCATGTGCTTGTCAACCCTCTATATCTTCTTTTAAGAAATGTCTATTTGATTCCTTTGCTCATTTTTTTATTAGTTTGTTTGACTTTTTATTGTTTAGTTGTAATTTATATACTCTGGATACTAGATTTTATCAGATATATGATTCGAAAATATTTTCTACATTTTGTGGGTTGCACAGCCTTTCCTGATAATGTCTTTTGATGCACAAAAGTTTTGAATTTTGATAAAGTCTAGTTTATCTATTTTATCAGTTTATGTTTTTTCTTTTGGTGCTTGCACTTTGGGAGTCATAGCTAAGAATACATTGCCAAATCCAAGGCCATGAAGATTTTACTCCTACGTCTTTCAAACAATTTCATGGTTTTAGCTCTTAGATTTAGGTAATTTTTTCATTTTGAGTTAATTTTTATATATGATCTGAGGACCTACTTACTCCTGTTTACTCTCTCTTTTTTTTTTTCCTTCCTAGGAACCCTTGAAAGCAAGGGACTGCATATTTTTAACTTGACTTCTCTAACCAAGTCTGAAAACATTTTATCTGCCACATTGTATTTCTATATTGGAGAGCTAATAAACATCAACCTGAGTTGTCCACTGTCTAGAGGATGCTCACATCACGCTCAGAGGAAACATATTCAGATTGATCTCTCTGCATGGATCCTAAAATCCAACAGAAATCAAAGTCAACTCCTGGGTCACCTTTCAGGAGATGTAGCCAAACCTCACCGAGACTTTGTGTCTTGGCTGTCTAAAGACATCACTCAGCTCTTGAGGAAGGCCAAGGAAAGTGAGGAGTTCCTCATAGGATTTAACATTACCTCCAAAGGACACCAGCTGCCGAAGAAGATGTTATCCTTTCCTGAACCTTACATCTTGATATATGCCAATGACGCTGCCATTTCTGAGCCAGAGAGTGTGGTATCGAGCTTACAAGGCCACCGAAATTTTCCCACTGGAGCTGTGCCCAAACTGGATAGCCATATTAGGGCTGCTCTTTCTATTGAACGGAGGAAGAAGCGTTCGACTGGGGTCCTGCTGCCTCTGCAGAACAATGAGCTTCCTGGGGCAGAATATCAATACAAAGAGAAGGGGGTATGGGAGGAGAGAAAACCATACAAGACCCTTCAGACTCAGCCCCCAGAGAAGAGTAAGAACAAGAAGAAACAGAGAAAAGGACCTCACCAGAAGAGCCAAACACTCCAGTTTGATGAACAGACCCTGAAGAAGGCAAGAAGAAAGCAATGGATTGAACCTCGGAATTGCGCCAGGCGATACCTTAAGGTGGACTTTGCAGATATTGGCTGGAGTGAATGGATTATCTCCCCCAAGTCCTTTGATGCCTACTATTGCTCTGGAGCATGCCAGTTCCCCATGCCAAAGGTAGCCATTGTTCTTTGTCCTGTACTTCTTACTTCCATAGATTGGTAAGACATACTGAGCAAGTTGAGTGTGTTTTCATTTACAAAATCCACCCAGACACTTATCTATTTCGTTCTAAAGTATTATAGGTAATATGATTGTGCTTGTTTTTTCTTTAATGATTGTTAAAATAATATGAAATCAGTATGGGTATGAAGAAGGATATGAGAAAAATGTATGTGCAAAGTTTGTTTATATGTTGCTTACAAACATGGTGCATATTCAGCCATATGGTCTGTTTAGCTATGTGTGAGTCTGCTACACGTCATAATAAGCAAGTCCTTGGAGGGGCATTCAGAGTGTGAGTGGATGTCATGGGAACAAAGGGGAGGGCAAATTGAATTGATGTCCTGATGCAGAATATTTTTTGATAAATAGTCCCTTCCGAGGTAGTCTCCACAGGGGTCAGGATAAAGGTTGGGCCAGGTAAACTCACCTCATGAAATCCACCAGATGTTTATTTCATTTGCTGTCCTGATAAACATCAAAAAGGACAGCAAAATAGGATACATAGACCCTGTAAACTGCTAAGACTCATTTTAAGTGATTAGCTCTTACCTGTATCTCTTTCCAAATAAATAGGGACTGTATTGTTTATCATATCAGTACTCAGTATTCTGACAAATATATTTTCAGAAGCCTCCCAAATACCACCCGCATCAAGTCCAGATGATCGTTCATTTCTAGTTTCGAGTTAGTAAAATACAGTGGTGCCCTCTGGCCTTCAGTTAAGCTTACTGCCGCACTTCCATTCCTAGCTTGTAATAGTTTGAATTTCTGTTATATAATAAAAAGTGGTTCTAGAAATAGAATTCAGAAGAACAGAGTTTTATTTTATTTTTTTGCAAAACTTGAAGTATATCAACTTTTGCTGTTACATGATAATGAAGAAAAAAATCCTTTGCCTCAAAGAGTAACCAACTTCTGCTTATAAATCTTTAAAATAGCATATTCATATTCCAGTCCTGTGATCACTAGGATGGTAACGTAACACGCATAAAGCAAACGACCAACTGAACAAGGCCATGTCAGCCACAGGGCCAGGAACTTGATTAAAATTCCATTTTCTTGTTAGAATGTCTAAAAGGCTTTCTACATTTTCTAAGACTTTTTCAAAAATTTTTGCTGATTTCATATTGTATAAACCCAAACACAAAGTGAAGATTATATACATTTACAATGATATAAAAGCCTTATTTTGCTTAATATTCATACAGGACATTTCACTCATCACTCAAAAGTCTTTCAAATGGGGATAGATTTTAAAAACATGCAACGAAGATGACAAACATAACAGACAGTGATGAATCTTTATTTTAAAGAGTGGCTTGCTTTGTGGCGTTGAGAGGAAGAAATAGATTCAAAGTCTGTCTCTAAATCCAGGATGACTGATTTTAAGTGGGCCTCTGAGTCTTCCAAATAACTGTTCTCACTCTCGTGAACTATAATTGCTCTGGATAGCCTGGGCAAGGAGATTTTCTCTCCCCTTCTAACTCCTAATTTCAGGGCCCAGGAAGCTATGATAAAGCCGAGATATTAAGTCAGTTAGCTTTTCAACCCCTACCACTAGAGACCTGGCCTCGTCTCCACACCCCAAAATTACCCCATCTCCTCTTGGCTCTGCCTGCTTTTACTGTTCAAAAACCTTGCTATTGCTTCAGCAGAAATTTACCATGGTTCTCAGTAACCTAAAGAATATAATTTAAAATCTTATGTGGGATAAGTTAAGAATGGCAGAGACAATTTTAAAGAGAGAAGTATGTCAGTGCAGCAGAACGATTAAACGTATGTACTTGGTCATAACTGAGGTTCTTAACCTTAACGTGCCTGCAGATCGCCTGGGGATCATGTTAATTCGTAGGTTCTGATCCAGTGGCTCCGTGGTAGAATCTGTGATTCTGCATGTCTAACAAGCTCTGATGTTGATATTGCTGATGCTGATGATCTAAAAGTCGCAATTTGAGTGGCAAAATCAAAGGTTGAATTCTTTTTTCTTGAATCTTGATTCCATATCTTATCAGGTATGGTTTTCGGAGAAGTTACTCAAACTCTCTGTATGTTAATTTTCTCATCTTTGAAATGGGTATAACAATAAGTAATAAAAGTAACAGTATCTACATAATAAAATCAGTGGGAGAATGAGATACTAGAGCACCTTGCACATAGTAGGCACTTAACAAATATGTGCAATTGACATTATTATTAATGGCCATTGTTGAGACTGAGAACAACAGAAAATTAAATGTATGGGGCTGAAGAAAGACCACATAGGAAAAGGGATCAAGAGACTGAAAGATGTAAGACAAGAAAAAGTTTGGTAAATGTTTCCAGTCTCTTTTTGAACATCACAAAGCTTAAAATAGGATTCTCCCTGTGGGTTCAACAGCCCGTAAGCTCCTCCAGTAACGGTTCTTTGGAGAATAATAGAATCAGGAGAGCATCGGCTTCAGCAACTGAACTCATCATAATATTTATCAAAACTTGGAATGGCATCAGAACTCCAGGGAGACATAACAGGGATAAGTATGGAGTTTTCTCTCTGAGCTTGAGGTTTCCTTTTGCCAAATTGAGAGTGGAAGTTTGGCTGTTACATGGAGTTCTCAGTCTCTCATCACCTAGTGTGGAATCTGCTTAACTTTTCAAGCATTCTAGTGGTTCCCTTTAAGCCTTCCAGGTTTTGGGGCTGTCAAGTGGCACGGTCACCAAAAGGATGGGAAACGAAGCAATATAAAGCTGCTACATTAGGGATAATTAATTGGCACGGTCATTATTCGCACAGTGTCCAACATGGTAACTGGCGTGAACTGTTTAAATAGAAATATAGTCAGAGCAGTGGAGGAAAATAAGTTCTCTCACCAGACCAGTAGAAACACATGTGGAATAACTGAGACGCCAAAGAACTTTCAGACTTTAGATATACATTTTGCCCCAGAGAAAAGTTCTCCGAGGCCAGACTCCTCTGCTGGCCCTCCTTCTTCTTGGCCTCCCGAGCAAAAGCCTACTCTCTATGGCGGGGCTCTGTGTCTGCAAAAGTCGACAACCTGTTCTGTAATTCAGAACAGCTGTGTTCTGCCTTTCCCAAATTCCAGGCTTTGCCCTTTCACTGATTCCAATTAGATAGTTTCTGGGCTATCACACCCATGTGGGCTGGACTGGAAGAGTGTGGAGCAAAACCCCATGGCCTGGGTCAGGAATGAAGGCCCTTAGCTGATGACATACTTTCCCCAGCTAATGCATTTGTAATCAAATTCAACTCGAGGACATCATACACAGCTTGGCAGGTGTGGCCTGACCACTGCAGATTTCATTCACAGACACTGCAGTTTGGATTTTTCTGATTTCTAGCCCCTACAGCCAATCTGTTCTCCTAGGGAGAGACCCCTGGAATTCTGCCACGAAATGAAAAATACCCATATAGCTAAAGCCAAGTCGTATGCCTTTGCCTCTCTGCTCACCACCTTAGCAAAGATGGAAAACAGAGATTTCAAGTGAAAATGATTAAACCATTGTTGCTGCCAAAGATCCGAGAGAACCAACAAGGATTGGAGGAATGAAGTAATTTTTCATGGACTAGAAAAGACAAAATGAGGCAGCTGAGAAGCTAAACACTCTGAACCAAGCATTCTCTATAAAAAAGAAATTCCCATTTAATGAGTTCAAAATGATACATCCTCGACTAATTTCCTGAATTTTCCAATTCGTATCTCTGATCATAAGTATGAACTCTAAAATTCCTAAGTTTTGATGTGCTGAATTACCGAAGGGGCAACAAACAAACAAAGAAACAAACAAAAAACAAAGAAAAATAACCCACTTAAACTAAGGAGAGTGAAGTCATATTTCACCCTCATTAAAAAGGGAGACTAGGGAGGGAAACAGCACAGCTTTGCATTTGTGATGGATAGATTTCTCAAGCTATATGAAGAGAGTCATGAGGAATATGATCAGAATTCAAAACAACCAAAAATGATATACTGGCAATATGCTTCAAATGAGCATTTTACTGCATGGATCTTTTGTGCATGACATAATTACTTATGCTAACGGCAGCTTGATGATAGGATTCCATAGTGGGGGGGGGGAAAAAAAAAAGGAAGAAACTCCCTGGAAAACTGAGAAGTTCCTGATAAGACACACCAACTCAGAATCATGGGCTTACGCTGAATTCCATGAGCCCACCAGAGACTGCTCAAAGTTTCTAAATTTAACATTTGTGAGTTAAAACTTTGAAAAAAAGGACAGGAATTTTCCTAGGAAACACCCATGAATATTTTCCATATCTACTCTGGGTCATTTGCACAGAATCTTTTATTTTTGTTGTTGGGGATTATTGCCATAGAAATAGGTAAAATGGAGGGTATGCTATTTCTCATAACTACTTATTCAGTGCCTAAAACATGCCCTGTTCTAGGCGCTGAGGAATAGCAATGCATAGCAATCTTTGTCTACTTAAATATATTCGCTTAATGTGAAATTTAAATATTATAGGAGTCACTAAAACATTAACAATAACAGAATAATGTCAGAAAAATCTATTAATTAAAAATCCTTTGGGACATTATCATAAGCTGTTTGGATGATTAAGTCTTAGGAGCAGAGAAAAGTAAATGTCTGCAAAAGTTTTCTTTGGAAATTACCAATACTGATGAAATAACAAACAGTAGCTATTGACCTCTATTATATAATACCGATTGCATTTTGTATCAGTTACACAGATTTTTATCAATGTACAGAGCACAGGATATGAAAAATAGAAAAATGTTGACTTCCTTTCTTTAAAGGGAGAATGCCTTCCTTTGGAAAATGAATTAATTGAAAGTTAACATTCTTTTTTAACATATATTTAAGGTCTCTAGGAAGAAAGAACAACAAAAAAAAGTTGTCAATCATTAATGCAAATTTTAAAAATAATTTATGCCTATTTGCAATAAAATTGAAGGCAAATGTATGGATAATTGTTTTCATTAAAATTGAAATAAGGGATGAGACAATTCATATTTGCCCTTTCTCTGACAAAAAGAATTCTATTTTTTTTTTTTTGTAGTATGCCAGATTTCCATATTATTTGCCTCTCCCTTGGCTTGTATATACCCTTAACCTTTTAATTTTTTCCTGTTTCCTATACTGGAATTTTTAGGAGTATGAAATTAAAATACCAATTCACTGGGGGCAGAGCTGCCTCTCAGCCATGAGAAACATAGCTCAAAATCCTGAAATTAAAAAGCCACAGTTTTGTCCTAAATCTCACTCCTGAATTCACATGTGATCTCTGGCAAATTACCAAATTTCTGTTTCAAAATATGCTTAAAACAATGCTGGTTTCACCTGCCTCAAAGAGATATTGGGAGAACTAATGTGGCGCCTCTTGCAGAAGTTCTTACCGCTCTGGCAGTACCAGACATTCCGGGCTTGGGAAGGTAGGTGACCGTCCTTCGGTGCTGAACAGAGCTGTCTGGCACTCGCTAAATAAAACCACATGTTTCTCAGGAACAGAGTTTACCCAGGCTTCTTTGGTCAAACTTCTGACATACATGGGATAACCTTAGCCGCCCTAGATTATTCTCAGATATGGCCCACTATTAGAGCACTTTTAACTCTACCGCATTGAAGCCTGAACCCATGGAGCAACAGTGACCCCCAGTGGCCAATGGTTTGGTCTTCTTAACCCTATTTTGTGTTCCTAAGGAAAGGCAAATACATGCTGGAGTAATCATCCAATTAATCCTGGTGGCAACTATGAAATAAATCAACTGCCCCTTGACACTCTTGGTTTTATTTTAACAACAAAAAAGTAAATATCACTATAGTAGCAGCAATAATATATCAGTGTTAAATAGGGTGCCGGTTAGGGTTATTATTGAAAACATCCTAGGATATATTAATTCTGTTTGGTGATGAAGTTGTTTTTAATTAAATGGTTCTTGCTTAGATAACTGAGTTCAAATCTTCACTCTACCACTTACTAGCTATTTGACTTTAGACATGTCGTTTAACTTTTTGAATCTATTCCTTTATGTAAAATGTAAGAAATGGTAGTTTTGTCATAAGACTAGAAATACTACGTGCCTTAATAACGTGCCTTAATAACATGCCTTAATGAATGATAACCATTTTGGCGGTGGTGATGTAGGAGATTGGGCTGGATGTGTAATGATTCCAGGACTTTATTAAATTGTTGAAAGGAATTCATTACACATGCATTAGTGATAAGGGGTGAAGAGTAGAAAGGCAGTTCCACTTAACTTACATGTTCTTTTCCCATTTCTTTTCTAGTCTTTGAAGCCATCTAACCATGCTACCATCCAGAGTATAGTGAGAGCTGTGGGAGTCGTTCCTGGAATTCCTGAGCCTTGCTGTGTTCCAGAAAAGATGTCCTCGCTCAGTATCTTATTCTTTGATGAAAATAAGAATGTGGTACTTAAAGTCTATCCTAACATGACAGTAGAGTCTTGTGCTTGCAGATAACATGGCAAAGAACTCATTTGAATGCTTAATTCAACAGTTTATTTTTACGGACTTTTTATTTGCACTGCCAACACATTTCATTACAAAAGGGTTTTTTTTTAATAGTCAAAAAAAAAAAAAGCAAATATACTGACAATTTCCACCAAAAAGAACTGGACTGTATTTGTTTCTGAATGTAACTAAAAATAAGATTTTAGTAAGTATGGACACACACTCCTTTTTTTAATCACACAAGAAAAATGATAAAGTGTTTTTAGAACTATTAGAGAACATAGTGATTTATTTTTGTAATGGGTTTTGAAAATAGGTTGAAAAAGCAATAGCTTAACACTTATCTCTACTCACGGAGAATGATTTGTATTTGAAGTAGGCTTGTTGCCTTAGATTCCTGAGCAATTCAGCAAGTGCTAAATAATCCAACCAACTTCAACGTTTATCTTAAAATTTTCTGAGACTCTTGTTTACCTGTGTTTTTCTCCACATGGCATTGTGTGAATAATGGAGTGGAGAGTGTGTGCTGAGTGTTAGCGTGTGTGTGTGTGTGCGCGCGCGCGCGTGTGTGTGTGCATGCCAGGTGCTTGTGCCCTCTGTAGGAAGGTTTGCTTAACACGGTTTTATAATTCAGTCTACACATGATTCTTTGTTTTTTTAATTTCATGTTCTGGCAAGCACCATTCAATTATGAGGACTTTACCAAAAAGGGTAGAGTGATCCAAGAGCATGTGCAGAGAGTTACCACTTGGCCCAGGCACTTAATTGGAAATACAGTTGTTTTCATTTCATTGCCTCCCAGAAAAGGAAACCAGCAACCCAATTTTCCAAAACCCAGATGTAATTCCTCTTCTATACCCCTTTTTCACAAGTACTTTCAGTTGTCCTTTTAAATTTAATTCAAAAATCCTTCCCGAAACCATTAAATTTTTAGTTCTCTTGCTATACTTTTACTTCCTATGAAGTAATTAATAGATACCGAGGCTCAAAAACTGATAGAATATTGAAGATGTCTTTAAACAACTGATTTAATCGCAATCACATGTTCAGTATTGTTCTTCAGTCACATCCAGGTCCAGGCACTTTTTCATGTGGCACAAGGCTTTTGGATCAGCCATGGAAGCTATTTAGCAAAATTTACTAACAATTATCCACCAAGAAAGGGACTCAGATAAAGACACTGTATTTTTTCCCATTTCCATTTGTTCTAAACACCTCCTCTTATACTTTTGCCCTTGAATGTCATCTCAGATATCTTTCACTCATGATATTTACATGTGTAACAGAAATGTTTTCAAACCGTGGATTATTGTTGATATCTGTAGTTAATCCTCATCTTAGTTCAGTCTCACCTGATTATAGACAACTAATCTATTTCAGAGGCTGTGAAGTATCGGAAGACATGGAATTTCATTTAGTCTCTTCCTATGGCTTTCTACGGTGGTTCACCATTCAGTAAATATTTATTGAGCATATATTTTGTAAAAGACACCACGTTAACCATGTGTCTTTAGTGTCCTCACTGATGAAATGATGATTCTGTCTGGCTGACCTGGGACACTCTTCTGACATTGAAAATTTGGCTTTATAATACCAGCTGTTTCATACACATTTCTTTGAATGGATGAAAATGAGATCTAAAAACCCTGCAGGCATTTCTTTTAATAACCAAAGGCAAGAACATTCTCCTCTTCAGTGTTGTGAGCATGGAATTCTCTAAGTGGTACTTCTATTTTATTGGAAACCCAGTAAAGAAGATCATGGTGAAAAGAAGCTCTTTGGCACTTTGAAGCACACAAAGGTTGGTGTGCATGTGTGTTAAATTAGTGATTGAGACACACCAGTTCTGATTAATGAATCAAGTTCTGTGGCCGAGTTACTGTGTTTCTACGTTCATTTTTTCTGCTGGTAGCATAAAGTTAAGATTCAAAATGAGATGTGATAAAATTAATTTTTAAAACATTTTATCAGTTTAAAAGCAAAATTATGTAATAGCAGTGAGCCAGCTTGTGGCCACCATATTCTGGTCATATTGTTTTTCAATAAATAAAACTTCTTTTTCATCAGTAGATTTGATAAAATTCTTAATTTAGTTTTTTTCTAGTGCTATTTCAGCCAAACCTCTAGCAATTCCCAGGATTATTTCTCAGCCTTCTTTTATCTAGATGTCTGTTCGCTATCCTTCTTTATTGAAATCAATGCTTACTTATTACAAATTAAATCCTTATTACCAAAAAATCCTCTAAATAATAAAAATTTCCAAGTACAAACTAATTAAGATTTTATTTTAAGTAACAATTTATATGGCAAAATTACAACACTGTGAAAGAGCTTGGGTACTCTCTTGGCAATCAAAATAGTTTTTGACCAGTAGTTATTTCTGAGTGGCCTTGTAACTATCATTTCACTATTGCATGGAGGACATATTATGATATAAATAGAAAAAGTATTATTCACAAAGAATAAAGGAAGATAACTTTTCAGTAGTGGAGTTGAAGTAAATGAGTTCATATTTTAATTAATAAAAATTTACTTGAAATAGTTGGAAAATTAAGTGACTATTTCACAATTTGTTAGGTACTAGTGTCTGTATAATTACTATGTAGACTTTTTTTTTTTAAATCTTCTGATATAAAAGTGGTAGTGATGAAAAGAGAAATTACATTTGTCCTAAGTCATGTATCTCCATCTCTCTCTCTCCCAACCCCCACCCCACTTCGACTCCTAGATGTGAGACATAGATGGACAAACACAGTCACTTAAAAAAGGAATCTTTTTTCAATAACTATTCTCTTTAAATTCAGGCGCTGCCAATGTCAATACAGTATTTTCAAAGTATTTTATTGTAACTTGTGTAAATAATACACAATTTACAAGATTTGGAGTTATAGAATTGAAACTGGAAGATTGGATTCCCCAGATCTTAGGACTACAATATCCCAGATACATTTTTACATTCACCTAGCTACCTATTAACTGACGATCATTTATTCATTAAGATTTTTACCTTAATATTTCTGGAAAAAACTCTTGTTGCCTATTTAATATTTTCATAGACAATCATATGTATGTAATACTATTTTAGCCTGACATAAAAAAGTTTATATAATTACATTATTCAGTTTAGACTTTCTGCTTTCACTTCTCTATGTGCTGACAAATAACTAATCTCTGGATGTTGATTTCTTGTTAAGGTTGGGTTAAAGAATAGCTATGCACACTTGATGTGTTAAGATTAACTATGAGATTAAAAAAGAAATCTTGGGTAAGTTTGACTTCTCAATATAGTTTTTTCCCCTTGAGAATTGTATTTTAATGTAGTTTATAGGTGATTGAATGAGCTCCCTTTTCTAAAAATGAATCTTCCCCCTTAGCTTTCTACCTAGTTTTTGTAAATCTTTTAATTGAGAACTCATTGCTTGTACAGTCAATGGCAGTTTAAAATATATATATTATATGTGTATATGGAAAAACTTTAAAGATGCTTTTAATTTATTTAATGACTGTTGCCTTCCTATAATGGTAATAATTTTCATCCTTAGATAGTGAGAAAAAAAACTCTTTTTACTATAGTTATTACATGTAAAATGAACTTTGGTTCTTTAGCCAAATCCACTAAAGGGGCGCATTGCAGTGAGACTGTGAGGGATGCTTCACTACTGATGTGTAAGCTTTGCTGAATTTGTATCTTTTTCCTCCAGTAATGGAGAGTTTTTCATTATACACTATGAAAATAAAAAAAAAGATTGCTTAATTGAACTTTTTCCCATTCTTTTCTACTTATCATTGGGAAAGATTGCATTTTCAAAACTTATCAACTGTGCTGCATTTGAAAAGAGGCAATAAAACTTAGGCACAGAGTTGGACATTTTCAGATTCAAATGGTATCACAAATAGAGCATCATAATCTACCATCACCATAACATGATTAACACTGTGAAATAATATTGAAATATACCCATAAAGGGAAAATTCTTAGTTTTGCAAACTTGAGAAACTCGACTTGGGGCATGGGGGTTCTTGTTTAACCATAAACTCCACATTTCTTACTTTGAGATTGTTTTATTCTGGATGCCTGACTCACTATTTTGACTATAACTTTATTTCATCAGTTATTGTTAACATTTTAGAATGAAAAGCATCTAAATTGAATGATCTCTGGTCTTTTTTTTTTTTTTAAGTCTATAGCTTTCAATTAAAAAAAAAAATGACCTGAGGTTAAGAAATAAAATATGCTTTTATACTATTTTCACTCATTTAATCTCTCTGTTAGATTTATTCAGACTTTGACATTTAATTAAAAACCTTAGATTTTGGGAACTACAAGGCACTTTAGAGATCATTTTGATCATGTTCCTTAACCTCTCCATGACCAACACATCTCACTTGTTAAATGGGGCAATAAACTTCCTGCCTCATGGGTTTGTTACAAGGTTTAAGGTGCTAATACCTGCGAATTACTTTGCTGAGTCCCTGAAACAGAATAATGACTTTATTACTATTATTATTATTGTATAATTCAGTCTTTCTGTTTTCCAAATGAGGTGATGTAGTCATGTTTTGCTTGTAACTACTCTAAGAAATGACTCCAACAGGGATGGGTTCCTTCACACATAACGGATGGGCATGTGACAGAAGCTGGACAATCTTGGTAAAGCTGGGGGGTTATTTAGCAGCAAAGCTGCCGAGGAAGGCTGTACATATTTTCCACCAGGCACATGAAAGAGTTTTAAAACCTAGTGTTCAGAGAGAGAAGACTGAATTGGACACCAACAGATCATCAAGCCATGCAGGGTAAGGAGAGTAGCTGCCTTGTTTCCTTATGATGCTACGGTTTCTGTTCCTGTATTTTATAACTGCAAGTCCTGTCCTTAGATTACATGAACTATCTGTGTTAAGCCAATGAAGTGCTCACTTTTACTTAAGCAGATTTGAATTACTGCCTGTAAAAATGAAAGCAAAAGAATCTTGACTACGATATACTGAATTGCTGAGTACAACAAACTACTGGAAAAACTTGTAGAAGACCCCTTTGTGGCCTTATGGAGGGAGCATGGTCTTCGAGGTCGAACAGTCTAGCATTTGAATCTTAACACTACCAGTTTCTATCGGGGCGACAAGTGCTTTTGAGGGATATTAACCAGGTCATCACACCATCAGGATGGTCAGTTCTGTGACCAACGAAGATTTTCCAAAAGAGTTGCTACGCCACTAGGTTGACTCAGTTCTCATGCCAAAGGACTGCCTTGAAATACCTCATAGAATTGGACTTTGTAGCTATTGGAAGATATATGGTGAAGGTTAGTGTTAGACTACAAACTCAGTACAAATCGACAATATCCTATAAGTTATTTAGTATTACTCAAAATGATACACATTGTACAAAACTCTGTATTGGTTGATGGAGATGTGCTTGATGATACAAGGTAATGAAGAGCCGTGAGCAGAGCAAGAAACAGGGTGCATATTCCACTCCTCTTTCCTTTTAGCAAGTGGGGTAGAGGTTAAGCCCACTAATGGAAAAGTGAGGAATGGAATGGAGTAAAAGTGACAACCTTAACATGAATTGTGATATGAACTCTCTCCAATCACTTTTTAAATTGTGATGAATCTAAAAAGAGCGAACACAATATACAGTAATCATTTCATGGTAGCTGTTGAGATTTGTTTCTGTAAGAATTCCCCTGCTCTATTTACTATGCATGATTTCTCCAGGACCATCAGAAGATGTAGAAAGAAATATACCTTTGGTTTGCTTCAAGTCCAAGACCATAGTTATTTGGATATTTGAGCTATAGCCCATAGGGGAGAGTTTATTCTGTGAGACAAATACAGAGTGCTGAGAATTAACAAGATTAGAGTATAAAGCATACTTCTACTCCACCTCCCCATCCTTAATTTTGTCAGTTTTAATTTGCAACAACTTGGTTTTCATTTTCTCCTTATTTCCTTTGGAGTATTGAAACACTGCTCCTAGAGCAATAAGAAATCCAGTTCTAGAAAAAGTTAAATCAGAGAGTAGCAGGTGTTTTTCTCCCCTACATTCCCTTTACCCCAGCCTCCACACCCAATCTCTCCCTCCCTCCCTCCCTCCCTCCCTCGCTCCTTCCCTTCTTCCCTCCATCTTTCTCTCTCTCTCTCTCTCTCTCTCTCTCTCTCTCTCTCTCTCTCTCTCTCTCTCTCTCTCTCTCTCTCTCTCTCTCTAACACACACACACACACACACACACACACACACACACACACACACACACACACACACAGAGAGAGAGATACTGGCTCCACTGCAATGTCACTGAAGCAGGGAGGTTATATTCCAACCCCTTGACTCAAAATATTAGCCAACTGCATTTTCAAACTCAAAATATGGGCAAACTGCCATCAGATTTCAGTCAAAACCAACCTCCACCTCATGGGGGCTTGGGCCAGATGTGAATGCAATAGTCCAGAAGTGAGGCAATTATGTGCAAAAATCATTTGACAGAGGTTTCCCAAAATGGACTTATTTAAGAGAAACATTTTGGTGTTTACAGGACTTCGGCTCCACTTTCTGGAGATTTTCCATCACTATAAACACTAATATGCATACACACAAACATACATGGACTTTTAAAATTGGATCCAGCATATGTAATTTCATTAAGTCATCTTATTTTTTAGAAATTGGAGATATCCATGACACAATATCAAAATTTTGGCAGTTGAAACAGTCACATAGACAAATGCTATATGGTCATTGGGGCCCACTCTCTGGTATCAATAACATGAATAGAGAAACTCAGAGCTTTGGGTAATGTTAGGATGATTTTATAACGCAGAGGTAGATGGCCTGCCTGGCTGGCCAGTGTGCATCAGGAGATAACTGAACACTCTAGAGCTATGCTTTCTAGTTCCTTTATCTGAAGCTCACTTTGTAACACTTCCGAGGGATAACAACATAGTACAAAGGGAAGTTTCAGGTTTGATGGGTTTGGCTGAGGGAGTTTTCATGTTACAGTTGCTTCCACTGTCATCAGTAGTTCCCATTTCCTCTAGCAGACTGTTATAGGCATTGTTTTTAAATTCTGTCCTGGTCCATTTAGTTACAGAATTAAGATCCAGAATTCACCATCAAGATGAGACATTTCTGTCTTGTAGCAGGCGAACTCTGCTACATTCTGCTTTGAACTACCTATTAGACACAAGAAAATGACCCCATTCTTTGAGAACAAGAGAGAAATCACTTAAACATGAGTACAGTAATCTAAATTAAAATGTCATGTTTAATTTATATTAAAAATCTTAAAGACTCTTGGACTTTGTTACTGCAGTTTCTTGGGTCTCTCGCAGCTTTCTGGAATAAAATCTGAATTTGTGAGAAGGCTCAGTAGTGTCAGGAGAGATTATTAGACACATATAGATGGTGGTCTACAAACCTGAATTAGGATACAAAGAGAAAATAAAGTGGAAAACGAAATGATTGAATATAGGCATTGAATATTTATTTATTGAAATGATTCTTTTAAGTTTACTGGATTTGTGAAAAAATAGCAGAGCCAAGTCCCAGACACTCACAACTGATGAAAAGTAATTAGCTTGATTATAAAGACTCACTGTAAAAAGGAAAAGAAAGAAAAATGTCTGTTTTGAACCACTGAGAATTTGAAGTGTTTCTATGGTCACTGCTAGAGACAAGAGGTCCTGAATAGTAATTTATTCATCAATCAACATAAACTGTAGTGGCTGAAAGTGTAAGGATCGTAAATAAGAGGTTTTTCTGTAGTTTGAATGGCAGGCAGCTTGAGTTTTAGTTTTGGCTTAGGTTTTAAAGGTCTAGCATCTGATAACACTAAAACATTCATAAAAATGCCTTCAGCTGACCAAAAAAAAAAAAAAAAAAATTAAGAGCGTTTGAATTGAAGATGCATGAATACTGTAGCCACTACCCATATGTGGCTATTTAACTATAATTAAAATTGAATAAAAGGAATAATTCAGTTCCTCAGTTCAAGAAATCCCATTTCAAATGCTTGATAGCCACAAGTCACTAGCGGCTACCTTGCTGAACAACACGAATGTAGAACATTTCCATTATCACAGAAAGTCCTCTTGGTCAGAGCTGGTCTAAGGGATAAACAGGAAATAGTTTCCTTTGACTCTGCAGAAATATGTCTGTTTAATGTCCCTCCTCTAAACAAATTGCATTATCGGATAGAGAAATCGTTGGCCTATATAAGCTCTGGAAAGCAATAAAAGATGCAGCACTCTCATGGCTAATTAAAATTGAAAAGCTATTACAGATGTAATTTATAATGCATACTTATTTAAGATTATATATTAATACTCTCTAACCTAAAAGCTGCCTCAGGTCATTTCTCTTGGGACTGGATCTAGTTTTCACTCACCTGCTATTTATAATACAGATGTTAATTACCAAGCCCAGCTGCGTTACTCTTCCCAGCATCATATCATATGCCACAAAAAGCTCCCAATACCCTTCCTTTGACTCTAAACAACTTCACATGATAACATTAAATTGTCCAGTTATTCCTAATTCATTCAGTCCACTTTTGCAGAAAACTTGTCTTTTGTCCTTTCTGAACATTTGGAATTTATATAGATGACAGATAGATAGGTGCATAGATAAATAGATAACAAGTTAACTATCAATAAACCATGTTACCCTATTTTTTCATCAATGGTTATTTCAGTTCCTTTTTGACAATAACTCCGTTCATTAGTTTTCCACAAGTGAATGATTTAACAAATGAGAGGCATTACTCACAACCTTGTAAAATGTTATTTAAAAATCATATTATTAAACTTATATATTTATATTTTAACACAAGGTAAAATGTTTCCCCAAATTTCTCATCAGTCTTCCCTCTTTTGAGATAGATTGCTATCAAAATAAGTAATAAACATTTAAAAATAATTATGTCAGAAAGGTAGCTATTTTCAAGGCTAAAATAGAAAGTTGCGGTTATAGAGTAGACAAAAGCGGTCAGTTTCAGGCTCTTCCAGTTGCTTCTCTGTGTGATATTGGGTGTTTGCCCAGAAAAACCACAGTTTCAGAGGGGGGAAATCTTCATTCTCAACTCAGAAAATGTACTTGCTTTCTGTTTTCTGAAGGACTTATGTTTCTCTAAAACCCTTAAATTTTTTTTAACTTTCCAGGGTATAAAAGTCTGTGTCAACTTTCTGGAAGTATTAAGATTTCTGGACTAAAAATGAGATCATGTGTGTGAAATATATCTTACTTATATTTTCAAAATGTGTATATAGCTCTAGGATTTTTTCCTCAGTATCCCATCTACAGAGATGAATGGATAAATGAAAATAGGTATTAAATTATTTATTCGTGCTTACAAGCCACTTTTGAGTAAAAATGTAATAACTGAAGTAAGATTTTTAAAATGGAAACTGAACAATAATAAGTTATCAAGATGAAAATATAATAATATGTAGGTAATAAAGTGTTACAGTCGAGAAGTGTTCATAAATTCTGATTCAGAAACCAGTAAATAAATGGACTTCTTAGTAAACTAAGTAGACTTAGAAAATGTGAGACTTGTTAAGACTGGGGAGTAAAGAGTTCTAAGTACTTGCTTTGAAATTCTTCTATGGCTCAGAATAAGTGGTTACAATTCTTTGTCACAATCTTTCTCTCTCGCTGAATGCAGGAGGAGCTCTCCTCTCCCCATCACTTCTTTCTCATGTGTGCTAGTAGACAGAGATACCTGCGTGTTAACACACACACACACACACACACACACACACACACACACACTTATAGAAAGTGTTTCTTCAAATATTCTCCCCCACCCAACAAATCTATGTTATACTCTTTCCACTCTCTCTGATGCACCTGCATTCTGATTTTCTGGCTGGAAAAGAGAGAGTGGAAACTTTTGGAAGCTATCAAACGCCTCTTAAATCAACCAGGTAAATGAGTTACACATGGCTTTTAGTGTTCATGGTAACTCCCAAATAATATGATGAAGAATAAATGCAATCCACAGTAATGCATGGAAACCTACCAACGGCCTGTACTTTATTCCAGCATTGTGAATCTTGTGGTTGTGGAAATACTTTATGCACCATAAAGTATTATACAACTTTTAGTTATTAATGGTTTCTATGCATTGTGTCTATTGATTCACTCTCAATTCCCAATAATCAAAACCTAGTAAATCTTCCCAGTTTTCCAATTGTGAATAAGAATATTAATAGTTCTCTTATTTTATAGGTATTACATACAAAATAGAAACAAAAATTACAAAATTCTAAGACCTCAAAGTAACTTTAGATGTGAATAATTATATTGAGAATAATACCTTTCATTTATTGAACAATAGAAAATACTAATTTCTTTTCACAACAGCTAGCTTAATCTTTATAGCAGCAGAACCCAAGACTTGGAAAAGCTAAGTAGATGTTCAACATCTAACAGTTAATAAAAGGTAGGTAGACTCCATTTGAACTCTGATTCATCTGAATCCAAAGCTAATAGCATAGCCACTATGACTGACAGACTTGCTCTATTAATAGCACTCACAACTTATTATGATGATTGGCATACATGATACCACACTGTGAGATATTATTATCCCCATTCTATAAATAGTAAAAACAAGGCCCAAAGATGAGAAATGAATTTTCTAAATTCATGTGGCAAATTACAATACTCTTCCCCATTTTTTATTTTTTATTTTTGATTCTTTTAAAATAAGTTTTCATTACTACCATTTTTACTTAAATATTCTACAAATATTTATTGAGCTCTGTGCTGGGCATTTTGTAAGAGCTGGGAATACAAGCATAAACAAGGTAACATTGGTGCTTGCTCTCAAAGTGCTCACAGTCAAGTGAACTCCATAGGTGAAGTGGAAGGCAAAGCAGAGTGACACAACAGGATGTCAAGAAGGCATCCTACCCACCTCAGAAATTCCCAGTACATCCTATGAAGAACAGCAGGTAGCAACCTCTAGACTTGACTCGACAGGCAGTAGAGATAATTGTTGCTGCCGTGGGCTGACCATTAGAGCACAATTATCTGACCTCTAGAAAGCTGGGCTCACTGCCAGAAACCACCCGGAAAGTGCAGGAGCCATTTCCTGGCATCTGAGACTAATAGCTCCAGGGCATCTGGTCATAAATTCAATAAACATTTATTGAGCATGTACAATATGCTAGACACCAGGGAAGTAAGGTCACGTAATGCGCCATGGGGGCACTGACATGCAGGCAAATAACAATAATGCAACATCAGTGCATCATAGATGTGTGCTTAGAGCATCGTCAGATTCTCCCAACCAGGGTCCCATTAGGAAGTCATCCAGATTCGGTGCTGGCAGTAAAGTGCCAACCATTGTGAACACTGTACAGTTCAAGAGGATCAAATTAAGAACCTAAACACCAAAATGACTGTCCCTCTCAATTTGCCCAGGTTGGTTCCCACATTATATCTTGCATCTACATAACTAAAGGACTTCTTCCTCCACTTCATTTTCAAAAGTAAATTATATGGTCACCCCATTTATGTCCAATGGAGGTTAATGCCTACTTTGCTTTAATATACAGGGAATGGCTTACTTTTCACTTTTTGAACACAGACTATGTGCCAAGCATAGTGCTAGGTGCTCTATTTGTGCCACCTCACCCTCCACAAGAACTGTATTATCCCTGCCCTACAGATGAGGAAATTGAAATTTTAGCGAGTTCAGTTACTCAAGGATCACGTAGATGTTAAATGGTAATGCTAGTGTTCAAAAACCTGCGCTGTCTCCTTGTAGCAGCAGATGGACTAAGTGTAACAACAGGGAAAGCTTCAGACAGCATACTACTTGCTCCATAGAAGACAGTCAGAACATGGACTATAGCTATAGACAGGAGGCCTATGGTTGTCAGTGAGCCCACAGAAGGCCTGCATCCTCAGCCATCCTCACTCACACCTTGTTTAGGCTCCACTCTCACCAGCCACTTATTCAGTCCTTGATTCTGACCACAGCACATGCACCAGCTCGTGGAGGGAGAACTGCAGGCAAAGGGGGATGGATCCTGACCACCTGAGCTCTCTTTGTTGGCCTTCCTCTTTCAGAGATTGCGTGTCTTTGCAAGCTTCCTTTTTACCTGCTTCCATATGGAGCCTTAATATAGTGCCTAAGGGCTGTGAGAAGAGAGAATTTTTCACCAGTGAAATGGAACTTTTATAGTCTGTAAAAATTTACATCTTTTTTGTTAGCCCCTTTATTTACCTCTGCAGTACTATAAACTGAAGCAGGAAATTATACCTTCAGATTAGGGAACATTGTGGAAGAAGTAGTTTGAGATCTTCACGGAAATTTACCCTAGTTGCTCAGGCTTTATTCCCATTTTTAATAAACATTTCTTAATTGTTTTATCTGATAATAAAAGTAATGTAGAATTGTGAGAAATACAGACAACAGGGAAAGGTATATCAAGAAAGTAAAAACTGTAACTACTACCGAGAGACAACTATTTGTAACGTTTTAATTTACATCTTTCTGGATATTTTTTCATGATTATTCCTGTACATACACAATTTACTATTTTAATAAAATCGTAGCACAGTGTATAAATTCTTTCGTAAGCTGTTTTCTCCTTAACATAAATATTTTTATGATATAAATGTGAATCCATATACATTTTCATTCGAGTATAATAGTCTATTATGTGGCTATACCCCAATTATTTCACCACCCCAAACAGCAAAATATTTAGGGTTGGTAGTTTGTCGTTTTTCATTTGCTGTTCCTTTTGCTATTATATAAAATGCTACAATGAAGATTATTACGAATAGTTTGCTTTGTAGTTGCCCATACAGTTATACTCTTAAAAATGGAATCTTTTCCATTTTGATTCATATTGTCAAGCTTTATTCAGGTAGATTGGCGACACACACTCCCATCATCAGTGTATAAAAGCCCATTTTCTCCATGGCCCATTCAATACAAATGATTATCAACCCTTTTTAAACTTTGCTGCCCTAACAAGACATTTTAAATGTATTTTTATTAATAGTTAACTTTAGTTAACTGAATAATAATTAAAAAGTAATTAAAACTAACTTAATTATTTAAAGTTGAAATAATTTATCTCCTTGCTGGTAAGCTGAAATATAGTTTTATTGAATTTTTGAATATCTATAGTTCTTTTTTGAGTGATCTGTTCAGAACCTTCGCTCATTTTGTTACTAAAATAGTTTAAAAAAATTATTTATGTCTAAGAATTCTTTATATATTAACGATGTGAAATTTTTATCTGTGGTTCATGTGCCAAATGTTTTCCCCAGGTCATCTGTCTTTTACTAATTGTGAAGTTTTTTTATTGACTATGCAAGTATATAAAATGTGTATGTATATATTTGTATATATGTATTTATATGTATTTTTACATATATATATACACATACAGAGAATAGTTATGAACATGGACATAGCTATGGATAGACACAGATACAGATACAGGTCAATATCCTATGTCACCTCCTCATTTTTAACACCAATGAGTAATTATCTAACCCTCAGACTTTCACCTGGAACTCTCTTGTGCCCTTCTGGTATGGAAGTTAAGCACCTTCCTATCATTTTTTTTTTTTACATTAACTTTCATCCTTTCTCTTTAACTTTAAACTCCTTTGGCCCCACAAAACACCTAACAGAGAACCTAGCAGGCATTAAACAGATGAGGGAAGGAAAGCTTTGTGTCTTACCCTCTCATCTTAGACCCAAGGAAACTGTCCCACACACATTTAGCCTCATGGACCTGCCTCAAATCACATAGCAGAGACAATTCTCCTGACACTCCACCCAGTACTCTTCCCATCATCCTATCTTGTTTTACAGAGTAATAAAATGCATCACATAAAACCATCAGAATGAACAAAAGCATTGCATGGCCTACATGGCCTCAATAGCCACAACAGGTTCCTACTTGCAAAAGGTGTCAGAACACCTGATTCGGAGGGCTTAGGGGATCTGTGTTTTGTTGTTGTTGTATTATTTCCTTACCTTAAGACTCTGACAATAGGAACAAATCTCAAGAACAGTACCCACCTATTTGCTTTGGTCTGAAGCCTTTATGTAAGCAGCTAGATCCCAGTTTGTTATTCCGACCACTAGATGGAGTCCAGTTATCACCCTGAAGAAACAAGAGTGCATGCTTAGGTGGCTTTCCTATACATCCAACTGACCCTCCAGTTAACCAGAATGTGACCAGACACCATGCAGAAACAGTTCCCAGGTGGCCCTTACTCCCAATGATGACAATTCTAGATAAAGCTGGGGATCCAAGGGTTCTGCCTTTCTATCTGTTGTGAGCTAACTATCTATTGTGAGGCTCTTCAGTAGAATTTTGAAGTTGTATCTAGATGTTCATCGGCTTCCTTGCCCTCTCTCCCTGTTTGTCCCTCTCTCCTTTATCTTAACTGTTTTTAAAGAGGAATAGTATTCTGTGCATCCCTGTCTTCAGTGGGATATTCTGCCCCAAAAGCATTCTGAACTATTAGGTTCTGGTGAGGGAATGTTGTTGCACCGAAATAGGAAAAATTCGAGAAATAGTTTCACCTCTTAATTAAATCTAAAGGTTTAAATGCCAAATGGCTCTAGAAGAATATTCCTCTTGATCCCATGTTCAATTACAACGTTTTTAGGATATAATATTCAGAGGTGCCTTTTGTCACATTATTTATGGTTTAGTCAGTTTCAAAGAAGACATGGCAAACTTTGCAAATTGCCATCCTTTTTTATGCTCTGAATACTTCTTAAATTTGTAATTGTTTCTAGCGGTTGCCAGCATTTCCCTGACCTACCAAATATAAGCATAAATGAAGAACACAAGTATAACAAAGAATGTCAATAATAACCTTGAGCACTCCCACTTTTTAAAATTCAAGATCATCCGCTTCACTTGTACAAAAATGAATCACCCCAGCTTCTCCAGGAGGCTCACCATCAGTCAAGTTAACTTAATCCTCATTTAGAAATAGAGAAAATATCAGCTTATAGATTTATACTAATATGTCTGAATATTGTCCTCCCCTAAACAGCTCAAGTTCATAACAAATGTGGCAGCATTCCGCAGCATCAAACTTCATGGAACTTACGTTGAGAATGATTGAGACATTTAAAAGATAGGCTTGGAGAAATAACCAATCATTTAACCAGTTGGAAATAGAGTACCAATAAATGTGACCTGCAAAACAGGGCAAGCTTTCAGGTTAAATCGAAAGTTCCCTAGTATATTTTTGATAATTTAAAAATATATAATACTGCCTATCCTTGCAGGTTTTATTATTGTGTATGCAATTCAGGTAGAAAAATAATCTACCACCTTTATTTTTTCCTCCCTAATTCCATGATAATCACTAAAATTATCAGGCAAAGATGAGTTCCTATGAATTTGTTGTAAAAATTGGCATTTCTAGATATGTATGCCTCATCACATTTATAAAAAGAGAATTTTACATATATCTGCACAACTTCATCTAATGTGTTTTTCCACTTAAATCACTAATTTGAACATTTTAGGATCTGTGTTAGGTTACAGTTCCAATTTTAAAGAAAGTCAAATTCTAAAAAGAAAGTATTTGAGAAATCAACAGATTCCAGCTATACTTTAAATTCTGTAGTCCTTGTTTAAGAAAACAAAACTGTTCATTTGGAAGTATTTAAAAGTAACAGACAACAAAAACTCCTTTACATTTAATTCAATATATGAATATCATAGTGGTAAAGGAACATACTGAAAAATATATAAATTAGGGAATCAGAAGATAGAAGCTTTAATGAAGTTTTGCTAGCATGGGTGAAGTTACTTAACTTTTCTGGGTTCAGTTACTTCATCTGTAATTCATGCATGCATTTATTAATTCATCCTAGAAATTTTTGTTGAATGCCTATATATGCCAAGCACTGTTCTAGACACTGGGAATTGAGCACCATTCTACTGGAGGGAGGTAGAAAATAAGAAAACTATATGAGTAAATATACAAAATGTATATTATATTAGAGAGTGGTAAATGCTATGGCAAATCTAAGTATGGTTATCAAAAAAAAAAAGAAAGAAAAGAAAAGAAGAAGAAAGAAAGAAAGAAAGAAAGAAAGAAAGAAAGAAAGAAAGAAAGAAAGAAAGAAAGAAAGAAAAAATGACACCACGAAGGTGAAGTTTGAGTCAAAATCCAAAGAAGGTGGGAGAAAAGTACTCCAGCAAAGGCCTGTGCAAGATTGGGAGTATAACTGTCTTGTTCGAGGAAGAGCAACACAGCCATTGCGGTTGGTGTGGATTGAGTGAAACAAACAGAGCAGAAAGTCAGGGAGGTGACAGATATAGAGACAGAGTGCTATAGGCCTTGAATGCTTTTGACTTTTTCCTCTGAATGAGATTAGAAGCCATCCTGGGTTTTTGTTGAGAGAGGTGATATCATCTGGCTTATAGTTAACCAGATCACTTGGTTGTTGTATTGACAATTGATGAAATGGAGACAGAAACAGAAATTTTCAGACTAGAAAGGTGACTATTTCCATAATCTAGATGAAAGATAATGTTGTAGCCGCCGGCCCCCGAAAGACACACGGACCACCAGAACTCAGTGAGTGAGGTATAGGAAACACTTTATTCAGCCAGCTGGGTCAGCCAGGGGTACGCAGACCCCAAATTAAGCGGCCCTGAAATGTAGAGGTACAGGGTTTTAAAGCCCAAAATCCCATTCTTCATTCTGCCTAAACACAAAGGTCTATCCTTCTTCTATTCATTACCTGTCAACTCACGGGTTGGGTGTGTAAGCAGGGGTACAGAAGCAGAAAGCTTATTGTTAGAATGTTGTGTTCCTATGGGTGACAGTGTATGTTCCCATGAACATAGCCAAGCAGTAATTTTCCAGCAAATAATAAATTTCTAGCAGTCATTTTTCAGCCATTACAGTCCCCACTGGCCTTAGCAGACAATCAAATCTTTGATTCTTTATACAGAATTTGCTTATAGCCTCTATTCTGTAATACTAAAAGTCTAATAGAATTAACTCTTTTCTTTATATATGCACACAAGAAATTAGGAAAACATGGGCCAAAAGTTAACAAGAGAAGGAGGAGGATTAAAGGTCCAGCTACAGCAGATAACTTGAAGTTCTAGCCTGCTGAGTTCAGTTAAAATTAGGGGAGTTCCTACCCTGACATAATAAGGGAGTTTTGGGTTTAGACATAACCAGTAATCTTGTCCTATGTCTGGGGTGGTCTTATTTAAGACCTTGTATATTGTTGTTAGCAAAGTTATTAATGCTCCTTGTAGATCTGGTTATGGCTGGTCGAATATCTGGGCTAAAGAGGAGAAAAGGAAGAAACAGAAGGTTAGACTTATGTACACTTGAGTCTTAGTCTTAAGGGCCCGTCTTCCTGAGCTGTCTGTCCACTCTTGTACTGCCTTCACGTGGGAGTGATAAATCCATGATGGGATGCCATCTACTTTAACTGCAGTGGGCGTTGTCAGGTAGACAGTGAAGGGTCCTTTCTATTTGGTTTCTAGTCCTTTGGAAGTGAACTTCCAGATCCACAGAGTCCTCAGGCTGAAACTGATGGGGAAGTCTATCCCCTGGGGCTGAGTGGACAGCACGAAACCGGGACCAAATCTCCTTCTGTACACTTTGAAGGGCCTGTAAAGACTCAAGTAAGACAAGGTTACGTAGTTCTGCCTTTTTTCTCCTCTTCTATTCTAGGTACTAAAGGTGGGAGTTTTTCAAAGAAAATTTCAAATGGGGTGAACCCATTAATATACAAAGTACACTTGGCTCAGAGAAGAATAAAGGTAGAAGTTCTACCCAGGTCCCACCAGTTTCTAATCCTAACTTGACTAATGTCTCTTTTAGGGTTTGATTTATTCGCTCTACTTGGCCTGAACTATGGGGCCGGTAGGTGCAGTGGAGTTTCTGTTTCAAATTTAGGTAGCTAGCCAATTGCTGTAATACCTTTTCTATGAAGGCTGGCCTGTCATCCAACCCTAAAGTTCTGGGGAGATCAAATCCAGGGAAGATTTCTTGTAGTAGTTTCTTTGTGACTACTAAGGCAGTCTCTTTCCTGGTAGGGAAGGCCTCTACCCATCTTGAAAACCCATCTATAAAAATAAGTAAATATTTGTAGCCCCCCCACAGTTGGGGTTACCTCAGTGAAATTGACTTCCCAGCGGTCCCCCAGATAAGTTCCTCTTTCTCTATGCCTAGGTTCTTCTATCTTCCCCTTCTTTGGAGTAACTTGGGCACAAGCTGGGCATCATGAGGCAATCTCCTCTGCAGTTCTCCCTTCTGGAGCATCTTAGTTCACCCTAAGTGTGTGGTCTGGCGTCATCGGTGGAGGAGAGTCTTTCCCAGGGTCCGTGAGAGCCCAATTTTTCCATCTGGGGTCATCCGCCAACCCTGTTGGTTCTTAGGGCTCCCTTATCTTGAAAATGTATGTCCTCTTCCGCCATATAGGTTGGAGACGGAGGCAGTTCTGGGTAAGGGACAACAGTCAGTAGAAGTGGTGGGGGCCCCACTGTCCTTGTGGCTGCTGCTCTTGCCTCTGCATCTGCTCGTTGGTTTCTTTCAGCCTCAGGGCTATTTCCTTATTGATGCCCTTTACAAAGAACAATAGCAAGAGCCTTAGGCATCTATATGGCTTCAAGGAAGGCTAAGATCTCCTCCTTGTTCTTAATGTCCTTCCCAGCTGAAGTCAGAAGCTCTCTTTCCTTGTAGATGGCTCCATGTACATGTGCAGTGGCAAAGGCATATCGGCTGTCAGTGTGTATTGTGACTGCCTTATCCTTTCCCCATCTTAGTGCCTCAGTGAAGGCGACAAGTTCTGCCTTTTGAGCAGAAGTCCTATGGGGAAGAGCTTGTGACCAGAAAGTGCCAGTTAGAGTTACAACCACTGTCCCAGCATACCTCCTTCTTTCATGCATGAAGTTGCTCCCATTGGTGAACAGAACTTCATCAGCCTCAGGCAGAGGGCAGTCTTTGAGATCTGGCCACGAGAAACAAACAGCATCTGTGAAATCTATGCAGTCATGAACAGGGGGCGCAGGGTCTGAGTCTGGCAACAGATTGGCTGAGCTGATGACAGTAGCTTTGGATTTTAGCCATATGTTTGGGGTCATCTAGTGCCTCGCTGTTGTTGAACACCTCCTGGGCTATCTCAACAAGTTGGGACAGGTTTATCCTTGCAAAACCTTCTAATTTTTTGGATATTAGGGGCTGCCTGAGTAGCAAAGGCTATATTAATTGCCTGCTGGTTCTCAGGGATCTCAGGATCAGTGGGGGTGTATACCTGGTATGCCTCGTTCAAGAGACTCTCCAGGGGATTCCTGAGGTCCCTCCCTGTATAACTTCAGTTATCTTAGAAAGGTTAGTTGGTTGGCCAGCAGCCATCCTAATTTCCCCAATTAGAATCTGGTGGTACTGATCTAATGCCATTCTCCCTGCCTGAGAATTGTGTTCCCAGTCTGGGCAGGTGGAGGGAAATTCTTTCTCAATCTGTTCCCCTGCTTCCTCAACTCTCCTTCTTCCCACAGAATGCATCCACATTCTTCTGAGGTCAAGGGGGTAATTAAAAGCTGTTAGCAATTTTCCCAGGTGGGGCAGTGAGTCTGAAAGACACTCTCTAAAAATCCGATTAATGCCTGGGGTTTCTCAGAGAAAGGTGGATTTTGTGCCTTCCAGTTGTATGGGTCACTAGTCGAGAAAGGCACATAAACCATAAAGGGAGGGACTGTCTGTGTGATGCCCCTGGGGTGGTGCTTCTTTCAAGGGGAGGATGGCTGGGGTGGTGGTATCGGCTGGTGCCCCACCTGGAGCAGGAGCTGGGGACCCATGGGGGTTACCTGCAGTCCATCCGAGGAGGTAAGGCAGTGCTATTTGGCCTCTGTTGGCCTGAATTATAGGGCGGGGGAAGGTCACTGTCCTCCGGTGGAGATTGGAGGACTGAGAGACTGGGCTGTCTTGGAGATTCAATTGCTGCCTGTCTTGGGGTGCCCATAACTAAAACCCATTCCCCTAGAGAGAGAGAGCACACTGGCAGAGCCAAGGAGGGGGGTTCTGAACAAGGTTTAACCATTGGTCAATGTAGGGAAACTGATCGGGATGTCCCAGGTCTTCCGTGACAACCTTTCAAACATTCCTCACCAAACCCTTGTTAAAAGAGCCCTCCGGAGGCCAGTTTACATCAAAAGATAGCCACTTAACTTTACACAATGTTCTTAGTCTGCCTGGAGAAAACTTTATACCATAGCTCCCTCTACAAACCCTTCTTTGAAATGTCGCAGGAGACACCCCAAGGGTATCTTCTGTGAACTCAGGCTTTCCCCCATCGCTTGCACAGAAAACACAAAACACAAACAGACAACACAAAACAGACACTCAGACAAGAATAATTACTGAGGTGCAGGTGGACCTAGAGAAATCTGCCACCTACAACCTAGACAGGACCAGAGACAATAAACAGAACCCACCGACAGGGCACAGGAGGTGGCGTCCCGCGGCCTGGCCATAGTCCAGGAGATATAACTGCGTCCAGTCTCTTCACGGACCTTCAATGACCGGTCAACAGAACCAGGAAGGTACCTTTTATCCGGACGCTGAGGCCTCGGAGATTCCAGATTCCCGTCGGGACCCGAATTAAAGAGTGTGTCCTAAAAGTTGCGTCCTTGACGACTGCATTAACCCTGTCACAGTATTCAAGGGCCCTGGAATGTCTCAGGTTGGCCACCCCTTTGAATCTGTAATAGGGACAGCAATCGCTTTGGAGGCCAGTCGGGTCTTAGATCTCAGGGGCCCTCCCTGAGTACTCGCTGGAGCCTCCAAATGTTGTAGCCACCAGCCCCCGAAAGACACGCGGACCACCAGAACTCAGTGAGTGAGTTATAGGAAACATTCTTTATTCAGCCAGCTGGGTCTGCCAGGGGTATGCAGACCCCAAATTAAGCAGCCCCGAAATGTAGAGGTACAGGGTTTTTAAGCCCCAAATCCCATTCTTCATTCCGTCTAAATACAAAGGTCTATTTGTCTTCTATTCACTACCTGTTGACCCACAGGTCGGGTGTGCAAGCGGGGATACAGAAGTAGAAAGCTTATTGTTAGAATGTTGTGTTCCTATGGGTGACAGTGTATATTCCCATGGACATAGCCAAGCAGTAATTTTCCAGTAAATAATAAATTTCTAGCAGTCATTTTTCAGCCATTACAATAACGGTGGCTCGAACTAGGGGATAGGAGTTCAGGTGCTATCTACATCTCAAAAATTTAATCATTAAGATGAGAGTGATTTGGAAGTTATAAATTTCTTCACAAATATAAGGTAGTAATACCGTTCTTATTTTAAAGTTTTTTTGACTATTCTTCTGCATATACTATTCTTGATCGACTTTCAAAACAATTTGTTGAGTTTACTTGAAAAATACCTAACTGTTTTAAAAAGCTATTTTTCCAAATTCGATCTTAAATTTTATCTTTTTAAATGATCCCTGATATGATTATGTATTTTTCCATTAATCTATTCCTTATAAATTACATTGAAACATTTCCAAATAGTTAAGAGTTAAACTCTACCGGGTTACAGTAAATAACTCTTGTAATATAATTTTGGATTCGATGTGCTGATATCTTTTTTAGGACTTTGCGTTTATTTTTTATAAATAAGATTGGTGTACATTTTTTTGTTACATTCTATAGTTATATATCATGATTATATTAGCTAAGAGAATTAATTGGGAAGTGCTTTTCTTTCTTTATAGTAAAAGAGTTTAAGTATTGTGGAAATTGAATCCTATTAAATTATCTGGGCTGATTGACTTGTGGGGGCAAGCAGTTACTATTTAATTTTGGTCAATTCAGATATTCTATCTCATCATGAGTTGATTTTTAGTGATCTACATGTTCTTAGAAATTATCCTTTGTACCTACATTTATAAATTGTTTTCTCATTTAAATTAACTTAAATCTGTAGTTATTCCTTTTCACAGTCCTAGCATCATTTATGTTTTCTCTCTTTCCTCCTGGGTTGATCTTCTGTATTTTTTCTGTTGTGATGATCTTTTCAAACAATCAGCTTTTGTCTGCAGTAAGGATCTAAAGCTTTTATTTTTCTTTCATTAAGTAATACTTTAATCAATAAAATGATTTCTTCTAATTTCCTTGGATTTATTATTTCTTTTTCTAGTCTCTCGAGGTGAATATGGAGTTCATTTATTTTCGATTCTTAGACTTTTTAAAATAAGTTCATGTAAGAATAACCATTTCCTCTGAGTACTATTTATATTCCCACAGGTTTGTGAAATGCATTGCTCACGTTATTAATTTCTATTATGAATTTTTTATTTTAAAGTCATCTTTAAAACTCAGAGTCACTTTGAAAAAAATTATCTAATTTCCTACTGAATAGTTGTTTGAGGGCTGTCCTGTTATTGGTTCTAGTTTTATTGTATTGTGTGCTTGGTGGTTTTTTTCCAATCTACTTTTGAACACAATAAGTAGCTCTTTGATGACTCTAAAGAACCTTTATCCAAAATTTAATGTAAAATTAAGCAATTTTAATTTGAATGAAGTGCTTTTAAGCAAAATGAATCTAGATAAACTGATTTCCTGTCATTAAATGTGTGTTTTGGAAAAAATGCTCTCAGAAATACAAATATTAACTTACAGAAATCTAGGCTGGAGGCAAAGAGAACAATCTTAGAGTTCAAATAATCCAATCAAAAGATGGTATTAACTTGAACAGAGATGAAAGACACAGAAGGAGGAGTTAAGTTTTAAACTGAATTTGTGGTAACCAGAAATTTTAGGTGGCTACTTTCAGAGGCCTACTGGCCTGGAGTGAGGTCCAGTCTGCAGGTGCGGATTTAGAGTTACAGTTAGTTATACAGGTGACATTAAAAATAAAGTAGGTGATGAAGTCATTTGTTAAGAATGATGGGCCAAAGGAATTGAGAAAAGTGGTAAAGGTTTGAATTGGTGTGGAGGAGTAGTGAAGAATGAAGAGAGAGAATATCAGAGTCCTGAATAGGGTATTAAATTGAAAGTGATGAATTTTTAGTTGTATCTTCATATAGGCTAGTAGGCCTGTACAGGCTATGGAGCCTGAGTTTAACAGCTCTTTGGCCTTCTCCACAGAGAAATAGGAAGAGGAGTGGGTTTGGGGGGATAGAAAATGAGTTATGTTTTAGACATGTTTAGCAACGAGAACAAAAATTTCTGATGCAGTAGAAATTGAAAATATGAATGTCCAGAGTTTGCTTTAAGAGTAGTAATAGCAGTGAGCTTTAATTCAGGTAGTAAAAACATTAAAAGCTTAATAAAATCTCAGTTTACAGGAAAGTACATTTCTTCTCTTGGTAGCAGCATATTATTTTGAGCCCAAACGAAGTTGCTTATCATTCTTCCTAGTCTATATTTTTTGACTTGGCTTGTATGGATTTCCAATTTGTCCATTATAATCTTAGTTATTCTTTCCATCTAAAGAGAAGTTGGAGTAAAGGATAAATTGTTTCATTCCATGATTCTGTAGGTGACTTCCCTGAGTAGCCAATCATCTTTTGAATATACACTTACTACTATTAAAAAGAATTTGTTTATTTATATTCATACTTGCACACCATAGAAGCAAAGAAATAAATAAGTTTATGTAAACAAACAAACAAACAAACAGAAGATAAATTTGGTGACCCAAACTTGCTGGGGATCATAAGAATTGAGCTTGAGTTTGAAAAAATGTACAGAGCAGCTAACTAAAGAGGGTTATGTACACTTCAGTGTCGTCTGGATCACGTCTATTCCATGAAAGGTAAGTATTGTAGGCTCCTGCAAAAAAAAGACATGCTGTAGCAAGCAACTCAAGAAAATTGTTAGAGCAGCTGCTTAAAAGAGCTGGTATCCCCAATTCCATTTTGTTTCCGTGAAAACTAAAAACGTAACAGAGGTTGAACTTAGCATGACAAGAGATTAAAAATCTAAGTTTAAAACACTCATATCCCAGTCACACTCCACCATCTAAAACCATTACAACATTACTTGTATGTAATATACAAATTTTGACTAATGCCCTGGTACAGTTTATGCTTGAGAATATTTTTGATTACAGCTACTATATCTGGTTTAACTTAGCGTATGAAAAGCATTTCATACGCTAAGTTAAACCAGATTTAAAATTATTTTTTTTCCAGTAAATAGTCATAGTAATGGTAATGCTGTTACCCATTTAAACCATCAACTATGAATATAATGTACTCAGTAGGTCCTTTAAAAATGTTAGTTGAATAAATTTTTGAAGTGTATTAGTTTCTATTCCCTCCAGGGTCAAGTTTCCTCATTTATTATATAGTAGATATAATAACTTCATGAAGTTGAGGTGTAAATTTCAAAGGAGATAATTTTATAGAGTATTTAGCATGCTGCCTGCCGCATAAGTGTTTAAAATATTAATCATTTTCCTTTTTTTCGCCTTATGCAGTGGTAATCACCAATATTTGGCAACTCTACTTGAAAAATAACTCAGACCGCAGTTTGCAAATTGTTCTTAGAAGAAGGGGTATTTTAAAATTAAATACATGTACATATATATACATATACTTAAGTATACACATATACACTCACACATATACTTGTGTGTGTGTGTGTGTGTGCGTGTGTGTGTGTGTATTTACTCACTTAGAACCTTGAAACCCCCAAGAATCATCCTTATTTACTTCCTCTTTCTCATTCCTCACATCCAATCCTATCACTTCTCTCCAAAACACAGCCCGAATCTATCCATCATTCCTTGGCCCATTTGACATCCAGTCTGAGTCAGCTCCCATTAGTCTTCCCCTGAATTAAATAATTCAATTGCCTGCTACATGGTCTACCTGCTTTCTTTATTCTCTGACCTGTGCTCCATTAAAGCACAGCAACTAGTGATCTTCTGAAAACATAAATTGGATCAAGTCATTCCCCTGCTCCAAAAGAAAAAAAATCCAAATGGCCTCATATTTCATTTGGGATAAAAACCAAACTCTTTATAGTGGCCTACAAGGTTCTCATCATCTGGCCTTGCTTACCTCTCTGAGCTCTCACTATTCTGGAAACTTAGAAGACTTGTTCTGTTTCTCAAACATGCCAAATTCATTAACACTCTGCAGCTTTTGCATTTGATTTCTCTGCCTGGAACACTTTTTTCATAGACTATCACAAGGCCATTTCCTTTTCGCCCTTCAGGTCTCAGCTCAAATATCATCTAATCAAGAAAGCATTTCCTTACTTCTTATTCAAAGCTGTTCTCACTTCTCTGCAACCCCACTCTTCCACAGTACCCTGTTTAATTGTTTGAATAGAGTTTATCACTGTGATGAAAGTTTCTTTAATTTTGCAAAGGGGAATTAATTCTCTTTTATATTATGAATGTGATTTTATTTTTTTTACTTTCCTAAGAATAAATCTTGGTTGTTTTCTGGGATCATATACCTAACATTTAGGATCAGTTCTAGTAGGGTTGTACTGAGAAAGTCTAACCCTAACATTAAGCTTTCGAAGTTCAAAAGCCAAGCTTTGATCCTGAGAAAGGATTATCTAAATTCCTCTATCTCCTCTTATAAAGAATTAGACTTATAAAGAGTCAGGCTTTGTGGAAGAGACCAGAGAATTTTATGTAGCAGATGGGAGACCAGGTGGAAGAGAGAGATGAGAAAGCCTGACATCTTCTACCTGCAGGGAACTGTGAAAGGGAAGAGGGAAGTGAGGGAGCCCCTCTTTTCCACGGTTGAGATTCATCACAGGTTGCCATAGAACAAAGGCAGCCTAGTAACCTTGCCGGCACAGCACAGCCCCCAGTATGAGGCCCTGAACTATAGCATTCCTGAGTCCCCTTCCATCTTCAGTGTAAAAACAGGACTTATAACTCTGAAGGTCTGGCTAGGGAGCTTATCAGAGGGGGCTGCCTTAGTATGGAGCAGATGGCTTTGTAGCAAGTTCTGCAAAGCAGGTCTTAGCTAAAGCCGGAAGGGACCACAGTCAAACCCTATAGGTGCATAATGCCAGCAGTAACCAAGGGGAAACCAAGTCATCCAGGGTGTCCTTGAGCCCTGTTTCAGCCTTGACAGGTGAATAAGGAGCTTTCTCTAGCCACAAACTTTTGCCACGAACATCAGTCAAATAAACTGCAACCAAGTAGATATCTGGCATTAAAGCTTGATTCATCCTCTGTCTTGGTCAAGGATGTAATTTGAAGAGAGGATAAATGAGAACCTGAGAATTTTTGTTTAAGAGAGACTGAACATTTTCTAGAGCAATAATTCTCATACTTGGGGTTTATCAGAACCACCTGGGGAGCTAATAAAACCCACAGAGGCTTAGGATCCTTAAAGTGGAGTTGGGGCTGGACTTCGATACTCGTAATGTTCCCCAACAAAATTTGATACCCACCAAAATTTGAGAACCATCGCCTTAGACTGAAGTGACTGTTTATTTGATTGGATTAACTTTGAAGTAGATGAGACTTTTAATTTCCTGCCCCCAACTATCCAGTAAGTGGAATGTCAAAGAAGATGAGATAAGCTACAGAGATACCTTTTTAATTTATATTTTTTCTAAGCACATCCAAATTTTATGTTGGGTTAGTTTTATAATGCTCTCCATTTGTTTTACTACTTACTGTCATTGTCTTACAATTACAGTTGACCTTTGAACAACTCCAGAGTTAGAGGCACCAACACCCGAAATCCCCAAATAACTTCGACTCCTCTAAAATGTAACAATATTTAGTATTGGTGGTGTTTGGTTCCAGGACTCCCATGAATACCCAACTCCAAGGATGCTCAAGTCTCCTATACAAAATGGCAGAGATCAATGCATATCGTTGGCTTTCTATACCCTCAAACTCCCAACTGCAGATAAAAAAAAAAATACAGGTATTTAATGAAAAAAATCCGAGTATAAGTGAACTCACACAGTTTAACCCCATGTTATCCAAGGGTTGACTGTTTCGTGATTGGGAACTCATCTACGTTGTTCATTGCTGAACATTAGCGCCTGGCGCAAGGAGTCACACAGATATTTGTTGAGACTCAATCGAACAGTTAATTAATTAATGCATACACATTTAGCAGAGAGAATTTGGTGTCAGGAGGTACTCTGCCTGGAGGTGAGGGAGAAGGTAGGGGAACAAGGCAGAAGGTGGAGATCTGGCAGACACAGAACTAAACATTTTTCAAAAACAGCTAAAAACATCTAAATAAGTAAATTACTTGCTGCTATCAAGTGGAAGGCTTCATTTGGTTGTGTGGAAATACATTAGAATTGAAAGGTGAGGAACACAGAGAGTATCTAAAAGTTTGACTCAAAGATTTAAGTACAGTGGCCCTTAATACTGGAAGGGCCTGAGAAGTTATATCAATCTATTGTGTATAAACCCACTTGACATAGTAAAATTTGTAGTTTATATTCAATAGTCCTTTTTTAAAGATGATCTTTCTGGTATCTAGCTTATCTCTCTGATCCAGATTTATTTCTTAAAGTAAATTTTGTTCTTTATTATAAAATATAAGTTCAATGTATATAATTTAGAAGATATGGATAAAAAGTATCCATGATCATACCACGTGGAGATCATCACTGGTATCCTAGTTCTCTAATAAGTATATTTATGACTGTGAATTCTGTCCCTTTGCTGGATCGTCAGCACCTAGAATGGTGCCAGGAACAGTGCTCGATAAATAATTGTTGAAAGAATCAATTAAGATATGTATTAAATATTTTCCTTCACATTCACTAGCTTTTAGAATGAGAGAATCGTCTTCCCTTTGATCTTTACGAGCCCTCAAAAAATATGTATTTTTAAAAATTTTATTAGACTTTACTTTCTTTGGCCTCAACTCATGGTTTGAATTTTTAAGTTTTTCTAGGCATACTTTAAACTTTTTGACTATCCTTTCTAAATGCAAAACTGAATACAGACTTTAAAAGGGGCTGAGCAAGCAGAATATAGGAGAGGGCAACTTTCCAGATCTTACATTTTATAATCCATTTAGCAATCAGAGCATCTTCCAAAATCTTAAATAGCAGGACTGTGTAGCTAACTTACAGTCAACTTGTGTTCTAGTGTGACACTTGGCTTTCTCCCATCTCCCTCGAGAGTGAGCCCGTTGCTCTACTTAGTTTCCAGGATTGATGCTTTGCTTGTGTTCCTTTTTTATCACTTCATATTTTCTTCTGCTTTTTTTTTTTCTCAGTGCATGTCTATTTGTTTTTCTCTCACTGAGGAAGATTATACTTATCAAAACAAATTTCATGTTACTTTTCATTATACCATTTCTAATTTAGTAACCAACAATTAAACAAAAATATCTTGGTTTTATAGCTTTCAAAGCTGAAAATGTTCCAGTTCTAATTCATTTCTGTAAATCACCTGGCACAAATTGTTAGGCTGCTTTCAACTGAATCATATGGCCTGTGCTCTGTGTATGGTTTGATAAATATTGGGTAGAAAGAGAGGAAGCAAATCTCATTACTTAAAAACTAAATAAATTGTATAAGAATAATTTCATATTATGTATTTTACTAGGTTTGAAACTGAATGACTTTGTACTGTAACAATTTAGTTAAGCCAAAAGTAAACCTGCCAGAATTCTCTCTATGGTTCTGAGTTGAGCTTTGCTACAAGAGAAATTTGCATGAGACCCGATGTACAGACGTGAATAACAGCCATGTTTATACACTAGAGATCAGTACAAGACCAAGCATTGCTGCAGTTCATGCATATTGTTGCTGATCTGCTGGCTCACCTTCTTGGTGAAGGGCAACAGCCATGTTTGTGGTTTCCCAAGCTCCAGCCAGATTGCTTCTTCTGCATCTGTAAATCCCAAGCTAGGAACAGTGAAAGGGGCCTGTTTATTCTGCAAGCCACCCATCTGACCAAGGTTGGCAACCACGAAAGGCAGACTCAGGTTCCAGTTTGTCCTCATGGGTTCTGGTTTGTCATTGAAAATTCCATTTTCTCTCAAGAATTCTGTCCAGTTTGCCCTCTTGTGTCCACTTAGCTCTTGCTTCCCCTACTTCATGTCCATCTTTTCTTCCTGACTTAGTAGTTTAATATAGTAAACATTTCTTATCTCACAGTTTCTGTGTTAGGAACTTGGGAGCTGTTTATCTGGCTCCTCTGGCTCATGGCCTCTCACTAGGCTGCAGTCAAGGTGTTGGCCAGGGATCCAGTCTCATCTGGAGGCCCAACTGGTGGAGGATCTCCTTCCAAGCTCTCTCCTGTGATTGTTGGCAGGATTCCGCTCATCATGGGTTATGGGACTGAGGGCCTCATTTCCTCACTGGCTATTGGCCAGAGACTCCCTTAGTTATTTGCAACACGGACCTCTCGAGGGAGAAGTCATATCATGGTGGCTGGCTTCCATCAGAGCAGGCAAATGAGACAGCAAGAGAGAGTGAGCGGGACAGATAACAGAGTCACTTTGTAACCTAATCTCAGAAATGGCATCCCCTTACTTTTATTATATCCTGTTTGTTAGAAGGAAGTCAAGAAGTTCAGTCAACAATAAAGAAGAGGGAGTTATAAAAGGGCATGAATACCATAAGCAGAAATCATTAGAAGCCATCTTTGAAGCTGCCTACTCTGCTGTTTTAAACAGACAAAAGGACTTCAAAGCATCTTAAATGTGTTGTGCATACCCCCTCTTTTAAAAAACAGAACTCTTAGGAATCATTTTTCTCACAGAATTTTTACAGAAAATATTTGTGAGTATAGCTTTCATCTGATGGAGCGAATCATAAATTCATACAGAAGAAACAAAGTTTGTTTTTTTTTTAAGTGTCAGCTTGGAATGGAGTCAGAAATAGACAATTTGAAAAGAGGCACCACCACTAAATGTTTACAGGCAGGAAACAGGCTAAGAAGTCTCAATTACAAATACCAGCCATATCTTATAGAAAAGGAATCATGGCTCAGAAAGCAGAACCAAGGACCTAAAAGGTGGAGTCAACAGTTATGAAGAATAACTCACAGGGAGTAGGACTGAGCTATAAACAAAAAATGTGGTAACATGTGCCAGATCAAATTTCAGAATTCTATGTACTAGTAAATGCTTTGTGTTTCTCATCTTCCTCCTCACTGAATGAAAGAAACTGTTGTGTTTATCTCCTGATCGTCTCCCTGTTGAATGTTGTGAGTGTGTGGATAGATGACTGGTTTATTAATTCACAGGCTTTTAGACCTTAAAAAAATTGTATCCAAGGAACTACACCTGAGGAGCCTCATCCACTCCTGAGTGGATTTAGATGGCAAGTTCCTGGACCTGGAGCTTAGGCCTGATGCTGTAATGAGATGATATTTTTTGACCACAGGGGTGAGGGAGGCTCTTGGAAATAAATTTATTTTGCCTATGGTGATAATATAAGTGATCTGTGGCCAAAAAATTGGTTGTGGCAATTTTAAATCTTGCTTACAAATTCTTTGAAACTCTCTTCATTAAGAAATCTAGTCTATGTTCCCTCCCTTAAATCTTTTTTCACCAATAGAGTATGACGGAAGTAATGTTTTGTGACTCCGAAGCTGGTTCATAAAGGATGGTACAGCTTTTCCCTTATTGGTTGGAATACTCATTCTTGAAGCCCTAAGCTACCAGAAAGGATGCACCTAAGGACACCATATGTGAGGGATCCAAGCTGTGCAGAAGACATTTGTAAGTGCCCTGGTCAGCCCTTCTGGACCATGCTCCAGGTATATGGGCGGACAAGGCTTCAAGTGATTCTAGCTCCCAGTCATTGAGTCACTCAATCTTTGAGTCTTTCCACCTGATACTGTGGCACAGAGATAAGCCATCCTTGCCACATGCTGACTGAATTCTTGACTCACAAAATCTAGAAGAAGAATAAAATGATTATTCTAAGCAACGAAGTTGTAGGGTATTTTGTTACCTAGTTGTAGCAACTAGGACTGAGCCATGTAAAATCATCACAGTTAAATTGTGAATGAAATTCATACTTAGCTTTGAGAGCAGTCAACAGGCAGTATTTCTATGATTATTTTAGAATCTTATGCAAATTACATAATAGATATAAATACTCCTAGTATAATGCTTAGCAATAAAGAGCAAGAATTTATTATTATGCCAAGAAAATGTGAATATTTATTTCCAAATGGTTATTTACAAGTAATAACATATTGGCCAGTGTTTCCATGTATATCTCCAAGTTACAGATGAATCTGTATGTGGTTTGTTGTTCAAGGTCACACAAATCTGAACAAAGCTAGAATTCAAACTCAGATCTTTTTTTTATTCCAAATCTCTTACTTTTCATCACTATATTCTCCTCCCTCAAAACATTTTAAATTTGGAGAAGAGATTAAGAAACTACAATTATAAAAAGCTGGCCCCACAGAGGAGAGGCTCAAGAATGAAAAGTTAACTTTGCACCTAGAAAAGAAAGATTATGAATGATTTAATGATTAGGAATATGATGAGTTTGTATATAAAGGGATAATTTTCTATATCTCCTAAGGAAAAAAAGAAATATATATCCATAATTAATTTAAAAAAATTAAAATTTAGTATTTAGGTTTAACTCTTTATATGCATGAGAGTTTGATCAACTATCTTTACTTCAAGATTTAAAATAAAAAGAAAAGATAGATACTGGATTTTTGGAGCATACAATTGTGCATACAGATAAAAATGATACATAAGGTTCAGAACTAAATAGTTATTAAGGCCCCTTTAATTCTAATAGAGATAAGTAACAGTAGCTTCCATCTATGTAGCACTGGTTATTTCACAGATATTAGCAAACAAGTTTCTAGATGTCTTATTTAATCCCCAAAACAGGTCTCTAAAAGTAGGTATTACTTTACTGTGCCTTTTTCTATAGGCGAGAAATCTAGTACACAAAGAAGTGAAGTCATTTTCCCAAGGTCATCCAGCTAGGAAATAGTGGAATTGGGATTATCGATGGTTCAATCTCTCATTTCTTCATTTTTCTAAAGTACTCTAAAGAAACACAATAAAAACACATGCAGATATTCCATATTGATATGCCCAATCACAGGCAAAATACCTGTAGTAATCTAAGTTGGTTTTTATTTGTATATATGTAGATATTTCTTAAACTACAACTCTTGATCTCCTTTGAGAATATCATTGTGATTATAACTGTACAATTCTAATATCCACCTAATACATAAATTTCGTACATTAAAATGAGTAATTTAAAAATATCTACATGGAAAAACATACAGTGCTTACAAACCAAATGCAAATAAAAATCTTTTAAAAATCTTAGAAATTCATTAAGCAGGTTATCTCAATCCTATTAAAAATGTTTTTTTTTTTCCTATGTACAATACATAATCTTTAAAAATACCACTCCAGGAAACAAAAATTCTTTGGTTCAGCAAAAGGATTCTAAATGTGGAAATCTAATTTGTTAAAGATATACCTTCTTGGGCTGGGCCTATCTTATCTGGTTAATGCTCCAAAAAGCATATAGCTAACTTTCTTTGAATTCAGAAAATATGAGTGGGGTGCGGATAGAGGCTGCTATTCCCATAGAACTTTAACATATAAAAATATAACCAGAATCTTGAATAATGTAGCAACCTAGACAGTATTTTTACTTTCCCAGATCAAAAAGATACAAAGAAAGTCTGTTTCCCATCCATTTTAGAAAGAGGGTTAGGAAGCGATCCTGGTCGATACATAAAACATTTACCAGTAAAGTTCTTAGGCTCTGGAATCCAATGCTATTGAAACTAGTCTTTTCATTATTTGGAAGACGGCAGGAGGGCAGATGCTGGATGACGCTTTTACTTCTAAAGTCCCAACACTTCTCCAGCAGCTTACCTGCCTTAACAATCTAAAATTATACACATATCTGTGATTCAGATGTCTTTTAGAGGAGCTATTAATGAAGCAGTAATGACAGTGCATCAGCATTCACGAACGGGACCTTCATTAAAAATTAACTATGGTTATTCTATACTCTTAGTTTATTAATAATAACAATCACAGATGTGGCCAAAATACCACAGAGTTTCAAAGAGTCAGCAACTTACCATCAGATTTTATTCTCCTCCACATTTAATGAAAAGGGGAAGACTTCACAATTTTGTTCCTGCATGTTTTTTACTTGGTTTGTGAAAATATTTAGTGTATAAGATAAAACCTTTCCGAAAGCCCATCACTTAACCGCACATTATAACCACCTTGATCAAGGCTTTGGAAAGTCTCTGAGGTATCACAGCTGGTCACAGGAGATTAAAAAAATATTTTTGCTTTGCTTATTTTTTTCTAATTTCCCCAATAGAATAAAATTACCTGGTTGGATTAATTAACTCATTTATTTTAGGGAGGAGTACCACTGAATAAATACTCAAACTTGTCTGTCCCCAAACTAATATCAGAAACACATTAATACATTTCTAGCTTGAGTGCAAGTAAAAGTGAAGAGCTTCTATCGACTATCAAGATTTCTTCAAACCACTATTTTAAGATGCTATAATGCTTACATGGAGTTGTAATAACCAGGGAAATCTTCCAAAATTCACCTTTGTTCTTCATACTATTTGCATGACTTAGTTGCTCAAGGGCAAGACACTTTTTAAACCTTATTAGGACACAAAGAAGATTAGTATAATTAGGATGGAGCAATAGATTTCAGAGAAAACTATGCTCCTGCAACAAAACTGGTCTGACTGTGGAGAGAATAGAATAGCCTTCAACATTTGAGAAAAGTAAAGAATAGAATACATGAGTAATTCACAGCATCTAAATAAGACATTATAATTCAGAACCACCTCCGCACCCACTACCATCCACCCCAGCTCATGGGCAGGGATTTGTTTTCCCTAATGGTCTTCCAAAAGGTATCATAATATTCCCAAAGAGAGAAATAATCAATGTTGAATTATTGGTGCTCATAGTCCTCTTCTGTAGTAGATGGGCAGTAATCTTTTTCTTTCTTTTTTCCCTGTCAGAAGTCTTTATCCCAGCCTGACAGCTCATCTGGAGGCACTCCCTTTTCGGGAGGATATTTGTCAAAGTAGCTGTGATCTGTGGGTCCATTGAGCTAATAGAGAACAGATTAAAGCAAAGGTGAGGATGATACTGACTAAGCATGCTGTTATGTATGGGTGATACTTTCTATAGCTGAATGTGGATTTTATACTACGACCACTGTTAAGTTACATATAAGGAAAAGATGACCAATTATCATTTTTAAGTCACACTCTCAGCCTCATGAAATCTCCCCTTCTGACCAAATGAATCTGATTACATTCAATAGAAGCTACATAGCCTGAAAGTTACTTCCAAAAGAAAAAGTGACAGAAATGATTATTTTAAATAACATTTAACTAAATAACATTTATCTACAGATATATTAATTTCCTTATAAAAGTATTGTTTAATAATTACTTAAAAATTCTGTAATATAGTTATGTTGTTTAATACTGGATGTGATAAAAAATATAATTACAATTACAATGAATCCAGAAGAATTATCTGTGTCATCACAAAAATTTCTGTTGCCACAGGGATTTTAAAATTTATAAAATTATAATTGAAAGTCACTTAAAGAATGATCAAGTAAAACTTGCCAAGCATAAAAATATTTTACATTAGGATGAAATTTTATAGGGAAAATGGAATGGAAACATGGAAATGTGAATTCAGAGAGAAAAAGAAATGATGTAATATTTCTGAATTTTTTAATGGTTGACTGGTATCAAATCTAAGTTATATTACATTGGATATATTTAAAAGAGTGAAGTAACAGTAATGTTTTACCATAAAATTTCAATATTTATAACATACTAGAGATTATATCCTCCATAATGATTTAAATGTATGATGAAAAAATGCAGATGTCAATCTAAAAATGTACAAAGGGAGACACAGATCTTCAGAATTCCTCTAGAGAGAACACAGCATAAAGTTTGTAGGGTGTTGACCTAGGTCATTCCTGAGTCATTCTTCCTCCAAGTTAACAGATGTTCTGCTTTCTCTAAAGTGATGCTATCCAACCAGCTATATGTAGTGACTGAGCGCTTGAAATGTAGCTGGTCCAAACTGACATGTGCTGAAAGTGTACAATCCACTTGGAATTGCAAACAGTATGAAAAAATAATTGTAAAATCTCATTAATATTTTATATTGATTACATATTGAAGTGATAATATTCTGGCATTAGAACTGATTTCACCTATTTCTTGTTATGTTTTTTACTGTGGCTCCTATAAATTTCAAATTACCTATATGATTCATACCATATTTCTAGAGCTATCTGTCAGCCTAACTAAAACTGACAACTTGAGGACTTAGATTTATATGTAATTGATTCCTGAGAGCTGAGCTAATGCTCATCAAATAGGTAACAATATTTAGTCCCTATAATCACAACTGTTATATTTTAACTTAATTTTTTTAAAAACTATTTTTAAAAATCTAAAATCTGTTACACACACACCTCTAAAATCTGTTTACAAAAACAATTACCTACAAAATAATTATGAAAGTAATAGTAGGGACCATACCTCTCTTCGTAAAGGTGATGGAAGGTTCCGTGCTTTCAGTCCCTCCCAATTAAAACCATTTAGCCACCTGAGAAATGAGAAAGGTACAGAGATATTACTTGCCTGAAAATGATTAGCATGTCAAGCTATCTGTCAATGCATTGCATTGCCTGCTCCCTGACTGCAATAGGCAGCTGCAGGTAGTTGGAGGAAAACCCTCAACCATGCTGGTTGTCTGATCTCACATTAAATCAATGTCCACTAACCTTAAGGGACACTTACTGCTGTCCAGTATTCAGTTTAGATTTTCCTGTTGTTCCACTCATCGTCATACCCCCTTAGGTTCATAATTCATAATTTGTCTTCTCTCTTTAAATGTCCAGACCCTCCTCCCCATTCCCACTTCTAAGTGATGACCTGGCTTCCCTTTTCACCAAGAAAACTGAAGCAAAAAAGAGAACTTCCACAATCTTCCACCAGCATACCTGCTTACCTACCCCAACGGTGTGTTCCTTTCTCTTTTATACCATGGTCACCTCTTCTACTGTGTATATAATCTCATAGACTCTTCTCTGAAGTCATGGTCCTGCAACTCTCCTCTCATCTGAATCTTTAACATCTTTTCTGCTCAATTATTCTCATCAGTATGGAAACATTTCATTTCTTCCAACCACAAAACACCCTCCTTTGACCTGAGCTCCCTTCCAACTCTCATTCCATTTCTCTCTTCCCATTGGATAACAACTCTTTGAAAGAGTTATCTAATCACTCTATTCACCCATTTTCTTCTGACCACACTACAATCACGTTTCACCCTCTCTACTTAATTGAATTATGTCAGTTCTCAGTTTTCATCTTATTTAACCTATTAGTAGCATTTTCCACATTTCACCACTCATACTTTCTGAAATCCTATTCACTTTGCTTCACTTGGCAATAGCCGTGGTTTTCTTCCTACCTTCTTGGGTGCTTTCCCTCATTTTCCACTGCTATTTCCATGGGAAGTTGTTATACTCCAGGGCTCATGCCTTAGACCTCTTTTTTTTTTTTTTATTACAATACTCTCACTTCCTAGGTAATCTCATTCAGTCTTGTGGTTTTTAATGGCATTTATATTCTGATTACTTCCACATTTCTATTCCAACCAAGACTTCCCCATTGCCTTACGGCTAACAGCTACAACTGGTATTCCTCATTTTCCGAATGGATGTCCACCAGGCACCTAGCATGTATCGAGTCCACGTTGGAGTGCCAAATCTTCCTTAACAAACTTGCCTCAGCTCTTCCAATTGCTCAAAACGAAAACCTTGAAGTTATCCTTTCTCTAGCCCTCTACCTCAATCCATAAGCAAATTTTATCCGTGTTACCTTCAAAATATGCCTACATTCAAAATACGACAAATTTTCAACACCTTCACTCTACCTGCATGGGCCAAACCACTAGTATTCCTTGCCTGTATTATTACAATAATCTCTTATTGGGCCCTCCTGCTTTTGTCCCTGGCAAACAACCCAGCATCAAGAATGATCATTTAAAACATAAATAAGGTCACACCATTCTTTTGTTCAAAATTCTCCAATGCTTCCCATTTTGCTCAGTATAAAAGGCAAAGTTTTTACCATGCTTTTACTATATACCATAAGATCTTGCAAAACACCCTTTCCATCACTACCCTTCTCCCACATTACTGCTGTTCTACATTTCTCTTCTCCCTCTCTTGCTCATTTATCTCCTCATCTTTGTTCCAACGAGCTAGAGGTGCCCCCACTTCAAGACCTTTGCAATCAGGCTGGATTGTTATTTCCCCAGATTTCTACCTGATGTGTTCCCTCAACACCTTTAGGCTGATCTGGCCTTCAAGATACAGATCAAGTCTTTAGATCTTTTCTCAAAGGTCATCTTAGTGAGGCCTTCCTCAGCGATTCAATCCAACACTGCAAGCCTTTCCCCACCCCACCCCCACATACTTCCTAAACTTCTTCCTGCTTTATTCTTTCTCCTTACACTTACTGCTATCTAATATATCTATTGTACACTTTACCTGATTATCTTGTTTATTTCTGTCTTCCTCACTAGAATGTAAGCTCTTTGAAGGCAATGGTTTTTGTCTGTTTCCTTTCCTCTATGTCCCTAACATGGCACAGAACAGGGACTCAATACATGTATTTTGAATAATTAGATGACTCTGCAAGAGAACACACTTACACAGGACCTCTTACTATAGTATCTTGGTGGTGATACTCCTGGTGATAGGGATCTAAAAGGCTCCAAAATAAAAAAGTATTTTACAGTAATCTTCAATAGGATCAATCTGATGGCCAGATAAAGTTCTTTCATTTATGGCTTCCACATCATTAATCTCAGAAGGCTGATCTGGTCTTCAAGATACAGATCAAGTTTGGTGGCTAGAAGCACAACACCAGAAGAGACAAGGCCTTGCTTCTCAGACACACACAATGTACATGGTCTCTCGGCATCTTAAAAGGAACGCGAAATAATACTATTTATACCCACCGATCTTTTCTATTGGGACCCTAAGGCCAGGTCAGCCAGACAACAAAAATTTATAGAAATTCAATTTGATTCTGGGCATTGAAAAAAAACAAAGACTCTGCTTTTGAAATGTTTTTATTTTGGTGGAAAGTGACAAACAAGAAAAAGCAAACAAAATAAGTAAATGATAGAAATACTTAAATTAATTTCAGATACTAATAAATACTAGGAAGAGTAAAGAGAATAAAGCGGCAGGTGATGAGATAATACTTGGGATGGGGATGCGTTGGGAGGGGCTACTTTTAGATAGAGTGGTATTTGAAGAAGTAAAATTTGAATTAAGGCCAGAATGAAAAGAAGGGAGAAGCCATAGGAAGATCTGTGGCAAGAGGCTTCCAAGTGGATGGAAATGAAAGGAATAAGCTGAAGTGTGATGAATGTGGAGAGACTTAAAAAAAAAATGATTGAGAAATGTCCAGAGATCAGATCATATAGGGCTTTGTAGGACACAGTAAGGAATCAGGATTTTATGCATAATGAGAAGCCATTAGAAAGTTCTATGTAGAGAATGGCCCTAGGGCCCCAGGATGGGGCAGGCATAGGTAGGGTGTGTGAGACTAAAGGCAGGGAGATTTTAGAAGGCCGTCACATTCCTCTTCCACCTTTCTCAATCTCTCTCACCCTGGAGTTGTTTTGGTTCAGTCCTTGACTGGATTTCTCATTCCAAGTTTAAGTTAGCAAGAGAAGGAGTATGAATAATAGAGAGGGCTGGTTCTAGTACATTCAAGTGCCATTCTTAACCCAAAGTGCCATTTTGGTATAAGCTGCTGAGACTCTAGTCCAAAAGTGGGAATCAGACAGCAATCCCAGCTGTAAGGCTTCCCCGCCATTGCTACAAAACTACTGATGCTCAAATTTTAGGTATTTCTAGGTACACACTTCTGTGGATCCTTTCGACACCAAACACTGCCACAATTCCTTTCAACATATCTTACAATGCTCTCTACCCAGAAGCTTCTCCATTAAAAAAAAAAAAAAAAATTACTGTCATTCTACTGAACCAAAGAGCCTATGCATTTCTTGCTTGTTACAATTTGACTTATGGAAATGTTTACTTCACATAAGTGGCTATTCACTTAACACTTGACCTTTTGACACTAACTACATTTTAAGTAATGCAAGTGCCAGTATGCACTCACATGTGAAAAATATTCACCAAAGAAATATTAGCAGCAACAGCACATAAATTGCTTCTTTGTATTTAGAAGGCTTGTAGAAGCTATTCTTAAAAGTAATTTTAGAGTCTAGAAATATTAAAGGTAATGCGAAGACACTCGAAATAAATTATTCTTCTACCTAGCAAGAAAGATTTAATTGTACCCTACAAGCATGTTATCTCTTTTTTCAGAGAGGTGTTGGGAGACATAATTGGTGCCTAGTTTATAAGCTAGCTCATAAATAGGGAAGAGAAGAACTCTATTATTAGAAAAGAAGATTTAACACAGAATGGGCAAACATATAACAATATGCCATGTTTAACTTTGTGTTGTTTTTAAAAATGAAGTTAAAGTGAATGGTTCTTTAAGTGGGGAAAAAATAAGTTTTACCTTAGAAAAGAGTGGAGAAAATCTGATGGTAAATTTTAGAAATATATATATATATTTAATTCCAAGAATATAGTGGATAGAGAAGCTACATCCTTGAGGGAATTGTGAAAGGTTTTAGAATACTCCTAGTTGAAGGCAGAGAGAGATCTATTTTTCAGGCCACCCTACCCCAGCTTTACATCTTTAAAAAAAACTCTGAAAATAGGATGAAATAATGTTTTGAGTCCTCTGGGCTCACCAGAAGGTGCTATGCAAATCAGGCACACTGTACTAGTGAACTCTACCCCACACCCTGTACTCAGGCTCTACACTGATGCTGCAACTAACACCCTACTTGTTAAGAAAAGTAGGCAAATTAATCTCTACAGGGAAGAAAACTCAAAATTCTTCATTACCATGATGTGGTGAGAAAATTCTCTGGCATCAATTTGCATGCGCATTCAATCACAATTTGACAGTTACATTGAAATGAGCCTCAGGTAAATAAGAAGTAAAAGATAAAACTGGAGCCCGTTAACAATTATATCACCTCTATTTTCAAACTACCCCAAAGTAAAATATGAAAATACTTCTGTAATGAGAGAAAGGAGGAAAATATATTGAAAGAATGATTTTATTTGACAGGACACTTGTTTGTTCAACATGAGTAGTATGTTTATGTGCCATGTTATAATGAGATAAGAAATTGTGATAATAGTTGATAAGAAGAAAGATAAATTGTAATCTAAGAGAGATAATGAACTCAACACTGAAGGCAATCCAAAGGATGATAAAAACAATAAAATCCTCAACATTTTGATGTCTATAAAATCCACAGTTTTGTCTCCTTCCCTCCCCCTCTCCCTCACTCTTTCCCTTTCTCTCTTTCCCTGAGACACCCTCAAGGCAGAGCCCTCAGAATTTACAATGTTGAATACATGGCTTTATTTCAAGAAAGTTCATGAATAGATAGAGCAGGGTTGGCAGCTGTACCACTACTGTTAAGAAAAATGAATCGTGTTTCTCTTCAGCAGCATCTCTTTCTTTATTTTCAAACTGTGTTGATGTGCCCTTAATTCTTCAGTTAAAATATTAAGAAGGGAATGTACTATTGAGAGCTGTTTTGATTTCAGAAAGTGAACATACCAGTGCTCAAAGGTTTTCAATAATAAAATTCTCAAATTTATTTTTTGTACTATCAATAGGTGACATTTTATATCCATAAATCATAAGCAAAATTAAAACATCTTGAGGATTACAGAATTAAGCTAGGCAATGATTTGAAAAAAATCTCAAAGGTTTGAACTTTTACATATGTAATCAATTTAGAGAGGCTATCTTATGGAAGTTATATATGATTCTGAAGGACAGATTTAGAAATCCACAAAATTGAAAATATTCACACTAGATGACTATATAAGAAAACATTGGGGTTTTCTGAAAATCAATGTACAAAGTAAAATATAATATGAACCTTCAGAATTTGGAAGCTAGTCAAAGGAAAATGTATAATATTAAAATTGAAATAGAATACTATTTAATAGCAATGTAGCTGACCCATTCTCTTGACTATAGACAATAATAACTATATTCTACTTTATTAAAAATCAAATCTCACAATTAGAACTTAATTCATTTATAGACTCCAACTTAATGTTTTAAAGTAATAATAAACAGTGGATAAAACCTGAGTTGCTATAACTTGAATATATGATTTTATAACTTGTAAATTCCATCCATTCGTGATAGGAATTTTCAGCATTAGAGAAATAATTTTTAGACCGATTACTGAAATTCGTAGTAAAACACAAATTAATTATAAAGTACAAAAAAACAAAACTGACAGTATGTAAAGGAACCCTGTGGCCTACTGAAAGATGCTTCGACATGCCAGTTTTCTATTAATTTCCATATTTTTCTGGGCAAAGAAGTAACTGTACCTGTGTTTCTTAATGTCATTGATTCCATTCTTCAGGTTTCCCAGCCTTTCTGTTGGATTTTGCCTAAAATAATAATTTTTTAAAAGATGGTTTATATTTATTATGTTTGAATTAATTTTAAGTTAAAATTTAACATTTCTTTATTGATTCACTTATTCAACAATATTCATAGACTAGGCGTCTGAGTAGAGGGAGATGAAAAACACATGCCTCTCTCTAGGAGAGCCACAGTCAAATTAGAATTAGAAATGTATCTATATAATGTAACTGTATCCATATTTATATTTATATCTGTATTTCTTAGTGCTTTGAATGAGTTAGAAACAAATGCTTAAAAGAACAGGAGGGTAATATCTTCCAAACTCTGCTGAGACAACCAGGAAAAGTTTTAGAAAGTCAGTTACATCTCAGCTGGAACCTTAGAAGCACGCAGGAATTTCTGTTGGAAACCCACAGCTAGGTTTCATGTTCTAAATTTACTAAAATTTAATGCTTAAAAAAAGAGTTCAAATGTGAAAAAAAAAAAAAAAAAAAAAAAAACAGCGACAAAGTGAAGTTCAAACAAAATTCTATAACTCTACTATTCTCCAATAAATTATTTTCAATGGTAAATAGAAATTTGGAATAATTTAAAATAAGGCCAGGGACATAGTCCAAGATGGTTTAGGAAGAACCTGAACTCATCTCTTCCCATAAACACACCGAATCTGCAACTACATATGAAACTATTCCCTCTGAAAGACCTGAAAACTGACTGAACAGCTCTCTCACAACAAATGGTAAAATGGCCACAGTGAAGTGGGTAGGAGAGGCAGAGATGAAGTCTCCCAAACATTCCCCACCCCGCCTCATGTGGCAACCCATAATCAGGAGGGACCTCACAAATCTGAATCTTCTCCATGAAAAGCAAGGGATTCATGCCCCACACCAGGGGTGCCAACCCTTGGACCTTGCAATGGAGAGATGAGGTCCCAAAAGGTCTGGCTTTGAAAAACAATATGATTCACATTTAGGAGATCCAAAGGCCTATAAGGAACTGAGATATTTCTGTTAAGGGCTGGCTCACAGACTTGCTCACCCTAAGGACCAGTACAAAAGTAGCAGTTTGAAAAGTGTCTTTACTATATATGAAGGAGATATATTTGCTAATCTGAAAGTGTCTGCCAGAGAGGCAGGGGCCTGTTGAGATTCTCTGTGGGGATGGAGTTGCTGGCAGGTACCATTTTGGCACTCTCCTTCTACCTCATTAGTGTTAGTGAGCATATCCTGTCTCAGTGTTCTCCTGTAGCCCCACAAAAGCCAGTGGGTGCATCCTGGCCCCACACTCTTCCACTGCCTTGCTTAAGCCAGCGAGCACATGCAGTCCACATAAGGGGCACATGAGACCAGACAGATTTAACAGATATTTCCAGAAAATCCATTGAAAAGCAACAGAATATATATTCCTGTCAAGTACACATGGAACATTCTCAAAGCTAGATCATATGCTAGGCCACAAAACTAGTGTCAGCAAATTTAGAGAAGACCGAAATCATATCAAGCATCTTTTCTGACTACGATGGTATGAAACTAGAAATCAAGTATGAGAAAAATGGAAAAAATCACAAATATATGGAGATTAACAATACACTGCTGAACAACCAATAGGTCAATGAAGAAATTAAAGTAGAAAAGTTACAATGGCAATACAACTTACCAAAAGCTACAGGATGCAGCAAAAGGAGTTCTAAGAGGGAAGTGCATAGTGATACAGATCTACCTCAAGAAACAAGAAAAATCCCAAATAAATAATTTAACTTTACACCTAATGGAACTATTGAAAGATGAGCAAAGCCCATAGTAGAAGGAAGAAAACAAGAAAGATCAGAGCAAAAATAAATGAAATAGAGACTAAAAAGACAATACAAAAGATCAATGAAGCTAAGCACTGGTGCTATACAAAGATAAACGAAATTGACAAATCTTTATGTAGACTCATCAAGAAAAAAAAAGAGAGGGTTCAAATAAATAAACTCAGAAATGAAAGAGAAGTTACAGCTGATACTGCAGAAATGCAAAAGATCTTAAGACCACTATTAACAATTATATGCCAACAAATTGGATAACCTAGAAGAAATAGATAAATTCTAAAATCATATAATCTAAGACTAAATTGTGAAAAAATAAAAAAACTGAATAAACTGATGATTAGTGAGAAGATTGAGTCAGTAATCAAAAACCTCCCAAAAAACACATCCAGGGAGATGGCTTCAAAGGTGAATTCTACTGAATGTTTAAAAATTTAATACCTAATCTCCTCATTTTATGAGGCCAGCATTACCCTGATACCAAAACCAGATAAGAACACACACATACAAATTACAGGCCAATATCCCTAATGAACATAGATGCAAAAATACTCAAAAGATATTAGCAAACCAAATTCTACAATATAGTAAAAGGATTATGCACCATGATTAGGTGGAGTTTATTCCAGTGATGCAAGGATGGTTCAATGTCTATAAATCAATCAATATGAAATGCCATAGTAACAAAATGAAGGATAAAAATTATATGATCATCTCAACAGATGCAGAAAAAGCATTTGACAAAATTCAACACCTATTTATGATAAAAACTCTCAAAATAAGTGGGTATAGAGGGAATGTACCTTAACATAATAAAGGCCATATGTGATGAGCCCATGGATAATAACATACTCCCTGTGAAAAGCTGAAAGTTTTTCCTCTAACATTAGGAACAAGACAAGGATGCCCACTCTTACCACTTTTATTCAGCATAGTATCAGAAGCACTAGCCAGAACTAAGCAAGAAAAATGAATTAATTTCAATTAGGCAGGAAAAAGAAATAAAAGCCCTCCAAACTGGAAAGGAAGAAATTAAACTGTCGCTATTTGGGGATGCCATGATTTTATATACAGAAAACCTTATAGACTCCATGAAAAAAGACTGTTAGAATTAATAAACAAATCTGGTAAAGTTTCAGCTCATAAAATCAACATAGAGATCAGAGTGATAGAGACTAAACAGAAAGAGAGACTTAAAAATCTCTTGATTTCTATACACTAATAACAAACAGAAAGAGAACTTAAGAAAATCCCATTTACGATTGCATCGAAAAGAATAAAACACTCTAGGATTAAATTTAACCAAGGTTATAAAAGATCCACACACTGAAAACTATAAGACATAGATGAAAAAAACTGAAGAAGACACAAATAAATGGATACATTTTTGTAATCATGAATTGGAAAAATTAATATTATGAAAATGTCCATATTATGCAAAGCAATCTATAGACTTAATGTAATCCTCAACAAAATCTCAATGGCATTTTTCACAGAAACAGAACAAACACTCCTAAAATTTCAACGAAACCACAAAAGACCCCAAATAGCCAATACAATCTTGAGAAAGAAGGACAAAGTTGGAGGTATCATGCTCTCTGATTTCAAACTCAATTACAACACTACAGTAATCAAAAAAGTATGATATTGGGTTAAGAACAGACACATAGATCAATGGTACAGAATAAAAAGCCCAGAAATCAACCCATGCATATATGGACAATTTATTTATGACAAAGGAGGGAAGAATATACAATGAAGAAAGGTTAGTCTCTTCAATGAATGATGCTAGGAAAATTGAACAGCCACATGCCAAAGAACAAAACTAGACTAATATCTTTCACTATATACAAAAACTAACTCAAAACAGATTAAAGACTTGAACATAGGACATGAAATCATAAAACTCTTAAAAGAAAACAGGCAGTAAACTCCTTGACATCTGTCTTGGTGATGATTTTTTGGATCTGACTCCAAAAGCAAAGGCAACAAAAGCAAAATTAAATGAATAGGACTACATCGAACTAAAAAAACTTCTACATAGCAAAAGAAACCATCAACAAAATGAAAAGGTAACCTATGAAATGAGAGAAAAATTTAAAAAACCACATATCTAATAAGTGGTTAATGTCATAATATCCAAAATATATAAAGAACTCATACAAATCAATAGCAAAACAAAACAAAACAACTTGATTAAAAAATGGACAGAAGATCTAAAGAGACATTTTTTCCAAAGAAGACATACAGAGGGCCAAGAGGGATAAGAAAGGTGTTCAACATAATTATTCATCAGGAAAATGCAAATCAAAACCATAATGTGATTTCACCTCACAATTGTTAGAATGACCATTATCAAAAAGTCAACAAATAATAAGTATTGAAAAGGATTTGGAGAAAAGGGAACCCTTGTGCCCTATGGTGGGAATGTAAATTGGTGTGACAACAATGGAAAACAGTATGCAGTTTCCTTAAAAAATTAAAAACAGTACTACCATATGATCTATCAATTCCACTTCTGGGTATTGATCTGAAGAAAATAAAAATAGTAATTTGAAAAAATATATGCAACCCTATGTTCATTGCAGCATTAGTTACAATAACCAAGCTATGGAAATACCTAAGTGTTCATCGATGGATGAGTGGAAGAAGAAGAGGTGATATGCCTACATACATACATACATATACATACATACATACATATATGTATATGTATATATATGTGTGTGTGTGTGTATATATATATGTATATATGTATATATATATCTCGAACACTATGGAGCCATAAAAAAAAAAAAATGAAACCTTGCTATTTGTGAAAACATGGATGGATGGACCTCAAGGGTATTATGTTAAGCAAGATAAGTCTGACAGAGAAAGACGAATATCATACAATGTCACTTACATGTGGAATCTAAATAGACAATAAATGAACAAACAAAACAAAATAAAATTCACAGATTCAGAGAACAGAATAGTGGTTGCCAGGAGGGAGAAAGACGGAGATGGACAAAATGGGTGAAGTGGGTCAAGAGGTCTAAACTTCCAGTGATAAAATAAATAAATCATGGTGACACAATGACAGGATGGCGAATATAGTAAGTAACTATACTCACCATGCCAAGAGAGTAAATCTTAAAAGTTCTTATCACAAGAAAAAAAGTTTTTTTGTAACTTTGTATGGTGTTGGGTAGTAATGAAACTTATTGTGGTAATCATTTTGTAGTGTACATAAATATTGAATTATTGCATTGTACATGTGGAACTAATATAATGTTATATGTCAATTATATATCAATAAAAATAATTAAATTAAATTAAATTAAAAAGGCCAGGAGTATTTTCATTAAAAAAAAAAGATTAAAAGAGGGCATATTGCAACACTTTATCATCACCAATGATTTTCTTTCAAAATAACAAAGTTGTAAATTAATTACTCTTTTATTAAGTTAGGATTTGTGGTTCCATTTTGCTCTATAACAGATAAAGGTGATTCCTGAAGATAACCTGAAAATTTAGATCTCTTTTGCACTATAAGTACTGTCATTCTGTAACATAAAGCAAACTCAAACTCTCAGCATAGACTGCAAAACAGAAAATAATTTTCTCTAAATATAACTTAGCTATATTGAAAAGTATAAAATGTAAACATATACCTAATTTAAAATGTGTGGAAACAGAAATAAGCAGCCTTCACAGTTTCCCTAAGAACAAGGAGTTTCTAATTGTCATTCTCACCTACAAAGCCTCCGAATCAAATCTTCAGGTCGTCTCGTTACCTTTCTGGGAAAATCCATTTTTTCAATTCCTTTGAGAATCAAATTGTAGGTCATCATTTGGTCAACGCCAGAAAAAGGTGGGCTAGGGAAAACACAAAATAGGACACTAGGACAGCATCTGAGACACATTCACAACTAAGCTCTTCCTTCCCTTGCTTCCTGCCTTCCTCTCCCCCTTCCTTTTCCGTTCCCCCTTCCCTCCTCCTCTCCCTCTCTCTCTCATTAGTTGTTTTATGACAAATGTGGATACATGAGAGAAAATCATTTCATTAATTTCACATCATTGAAGAAACTACACACACATACACATACTAGTAACTTGTCAGGTGGTGATGATCAGTAAAATGAAAAATAAAGTGGGGGACAGGAACTGACAGAGAGGTGTAATTTTCTTTTTTAGACAGAGTGGATACAGAAAGCCTCTTTCATAAGTTGACAGTCAAGCAGAGATATGAATGAAGAGAAGTGAATGAACCACATCTTTATCTGTGGTCAGAGGATTTCAAGCAAGTACAAAAGCCGTAAGTTAGGAACGAGCATGATTTATTCTTGGAGCAGTGAGGAGAGAGGGCAGTGTTGCTGGTGGAATGAGTAAACAAGAGACAGGGATGTAAGAGATGAGCGAAACGTCACATAGATCTAGTGGGCTATGGTAATGACCTGGGAATATGTTGTGAGTCAAATGATCTAATTTACAGCAGCCAGAGTAAGCTTTTTTTAATGTGTGGAGCATAAACTGTGATGGCGATAGTGGTGGAGGAAGAAAGGCCTGGACTAGGATGGTAGTGGTGAAAGTGTTGAGATGTGGCTGGACTCTGGAGCTATTTAGACAGTGAAGCCAACAGGATTTGCTAATGAGGTGAATGAGGTAAATGTGGTGTATGGTAGATTCAAGAATGATGATTAAGTGTTTTGACCCACGGAATGGAGCTAACATTTACTAAGAGAAGAAAGACTGGAGTAGGGGTGGGGATGCAGAGGTGCAGGGCAGGTTGTGGGGAAGAGAATCAAGAGTTATATTTTGAACATGAAACAGAGATGTTCAACAGGCAATTGAATTTATGAGTCTAACATTGGGGGAAGAGGTTGGAGGCATGATTCTGAGGAGCTGTCAGACACTATTTATGACTATGGAACTTGATTATATCACCCAGAGAGTGGGTAGATGGAAAAGAAATCAAAGACTGAGTGGCGCAATATTGAGAGTTCGCAATAATGAGTAGGACCTCGCAATGGAGTCTGAGATGGGGCCACCGATGCGGTAAAAGAAAACTCGAGAAAGAACAGTCCTGTGAAGAGAGTATTTGAAGGCAAGTGTTGCTAAGATGAGTAAGAAAGCACTGGGAATTGACCACTGAATTCAGATAACATTTTCATGCATATATTTTGCTTTTAAAAATATTTCAATATCTATTCTATCGTGTCATTTAATATTTGAAAATTAAAGATGACTTTCATGAACTATTACTCTGTTTCTTGGTCATAGTTGAGAACTTTTGATATTGAGAATTCCCCCTCTTGGTAATAAACTTGAAATAAGTTCAGTACACTGACTTTTCCATAATCTACATTTCATTTGTAAAGAAAATGAGGTAGGAAACAAAAACATTGCTATAATATTTTCAACTCATTTATATATTTATAACTATATTGTATTTTGTTTTGGTTTTGTGCTTTAGTTCTTTCCTCACTTTCATTTACTCCCTGACTCTAGAGTTCAGGGCATTTAAAATTAACTTCTCTTGTGCCCTACTCTGAAAACAATTTTCCAACTTTTTTATGACAGCTTAAATCACCTTAGCAACTCCAAGTTATTAGGATCCACCCTTCCTTATTTCCTCATTTTATTTCCCTATCTTTTATAACAATTTATCCCAGCTGGTGAAGACGGAAACGTATATTTTCCAGTTACCTACAGGAACCATAATGTGTCTCTTAGAAATGCAGCTAACAAATTTCCCAAGGATGAGGAAACAAATTCTTGAAACAGAATTCCATTTGTCTCAAGACTTTAAGCAACATTCTCTCTAAATAACTGAAAAATTTTCCTTTTTTTCCTTTAAAATCTTAAGCAATTACTACTTGAAACTGATTACAGATAGTATAATCTTTCATATCTGTTTGCTCAATAAATGTAGACAGGAAGTAGATGTAGCCATAGATAATTTAACATTAAAATTTGTAGTGTAAAAAGTTCAAGAAGATTCTATGAAATTTTCTTTATGAAATTAAGACTAAAAAATATCAGTCATAAAGATTTATAAGGTTAATCAAATCAGTTCATGAGAAATGGAGGTACAAATGGAAAAAAGAAAACTATTCTGAATCCCATATGTATGTGCATGCGTTATACTAAATGGCACATGTATGTAATGGAAAATATATCCTGTCATATTTGGAGTTAGAAGGTCTGGGATCAAATCCTTGATCTCGAGCAGTACCTCACTGCCCTGGTTTTCTAATCTATAAAATTTAAATTTAAATCATAAATTAATCATAATAAAAATTTTAAATATAAAAAATAAAAATTCCTGCTTTAACTTCCACGCAAGTTTGTGGTCACTAAACTAGATAATACACATGTAAGTGCTCTGTAAATTATAAAATGCTTTACAAATGTGAGTTAATACTACATATAGCCTATATATGTATGTGTGTGCATACGTATGCATATAAATGAGTGTGTGTGCACGTGCATATTGAATATTTGAGATTTCAGATTCATTACTATAGCCCTTTAATCTCATTGTGAATGACAATTCAATTTTAACTGCTAACACCCCTGCCGTGTCTTGTCTCTGTTCATTAGCACCTCCAGAAAACAGTTGACAAGGGGAATAAACTTTAAATCCAGCAATGTTGTTTTCTCTTAGCATTTCTAGTTAATTATTTATTGGGAAGATAGAAGAACATGGCTAAATTTAGTTTAATTGATCAATTAATTTAATTGAACTATGATTGCTATTGTCTCAATTACAAGAAAAAAATATGTAACAGGAAGCAATAACAGCCTATAACTTCAATTCCTTTTCTTATTCTTATGTTGGATTATCAAAACTTTCACACACTAATATGTCATCTACAATAACAGGGCTTTGCCATTTTAGGTGAACCACAGCATTCTATACTGCTCTCCTTCACCTTCCTGAATCTTTTCTTCACAGTATAAACCAGCAAGCATACTATAGGTGAGATAATGTAAACAGGAAAAGGCATCACACTTAAGCAGAAACATTTCCAAATGTTAAACTCCTAAATTTTATATATATATATATATGTATATGTGTGTACACACACACACACACACACACACACACACACACACACACACACATATATATATATATATATATATTTGTCATTAGTAAGTTATTTTTGTACTTCTCTGAAGAAGAGGGTGAACACAACTTGGAGGCACTTACTTGCCCGTTAGGAGCTCATACACTAGAATTCCCAGGGACCAAAAATCCACACTGAAGTCATGTCCTTTGTTGAGAATGACTTCAGGAGCTACATACTCTGGAGTTCCACAGAATGTCCATGTTTTCTGTCCAGATCCTATTTTTTTAGCAAATCCAAAGTCGACCTAAAAAAGAACGTCAAAGAAATTGCCAGAGACTGTAAAACTCATGTTCCTCTTTAAGTCTCCCTCTAACTTCTCCCATCTTTTTTCTACACCCCCACCTCTTTTTTTCACACTACACACACACACACACACACACACACACACACATGTACACACACACACACACACACACACACATCCTCTTGTTTATTCTATTATAGGGCCAGGTGTAAATCTAACTTCCTCACACGCACCTCTACAGCCACAGCCCTAGAGGACAAGAAGAACGGTTTAGCAAGGGGAGGCCATAAAAACACATGTGAGGCTCAGGACAAGCAGGACTAAAATAACTTTCAAATCAATGGCGATATTCATTGGGAAGAGGAGAGAAACGGGAAGTAATAGATGTAAAGCTCTCTCACAGGAGCAAAAATAATAGCAGAATTGAGAGTTCGGGAAAGAAGGGGGTTGTTGAGAAGAAGTGGGGTTTAAAACTCTGGAAATCTTTAAAAACCACTAAGCCCAATGTCTGCACCCTCCAGATTCTGACAGTCCAAAGAAAAAGCCAGGTCGTCCCATCTCAACCTTGGCTGGGCTCTATACATGTTCAGTTCCTTTCAGGGAGGTGAGTGGTCTATAGCACCTGCATTAACTTCTTTATTCTGAATAATAATATTTACTCAGCCAGTACCCACCATAGGCCAGACTCTGTGCTAGGGTTACAGATACAGAGTTGACTAAGGGAAGCTCAAGGTGTTGGGAATACCTACACATATGTGATTAATATTATATCATGCAATACAAAGCATATACTCAGAGGGCCAGAAAACATCTACTCTGGAACATGAGGAAGAAGGTGGTTGGGAAGATGTCATTAAGAGGATGCACCTGAGCTCAGCCATGACTGACAATTAGGAACTCTCTCTCCTCTCTTTTCAAAATAGGTCCCTCCACTTTTCTGAGAGTCTATTCAATGAACTCTGTGCACAGAATAGAGACAGGAAAGAAGGCTGGAGCAACACAAGACACACTCATTGAATTGAGGCAGTGTATATGACTGACGCCCTGCCCTGCAAAGCAAACAGTGGGTTTCCTTCCACAGGAGTTATTTAGTGCATGCTTTTCATCTCCAATACATACAGATATTATTTTAATAAAACTGTCCTCCCCCTCCCTCAAGCAAACAGACAAATTATACCTGGACTTCAACATGCACATTTTAATAGTTTCATTACACACACTATCTCAATAATATAGCAATAATCTTGGCTAAAAAACCTAAGTAAATAAGGTTAACGTATCAAAATAGATCCTTACCTAAAAAAGTAAAAGTTAGTAAATTATAAAATCTAGCCCTCATTTATTTATTCAAATACTGACATTTAAAATCCTTGTTTTACTTTAAATAAATCTCTTAGAAATTTACCTTTTTACTAATCCTTCTTAGTATTTATCAGTCAACAGCAAGAATTTACTTATTAGAAAAAGAGAATTTTAACAGCCTAATTTGAACTGGGCTTTTACTAATTTCTTTTATCGCTATAGAATGACTCACAATGATTCTATCCTAAGAGATGGCTGGGGATATTATGAAATTAAAATTTGTAACCAGCTGAGATTAAGCATATCTACTTGTTCCTCAGAGAAAGAACCAATATGAAAATCCTAGCTAATTTTATAAAGACTAAAATTTAAGACATAAGAAAGCAATGTTTATAATTACATTTTTAATGCACGTATATGTAGAAATATTATATTTTGTTGTTTTATAACAGTTTTTCAACTCTTTTTTTTTCATTGCATTTCTTTCCTTTTTAGGATGACTGGAAATTCATTAGATGTTTATGAGAGTTTTTCCAGCTCTGAAAGTGATAAATTTTAATTAGTTGGTTTTGCTTTTGTGATATTTGCATGTTGGCCCCAAGAGATGGCAATTATACTAAGATTTTGAGATTTATGAAAAGTTACCACTTTCTTCATCTCTTTTGATTTTATTAACTTTAATCTATTTGGTCGGAGAAAATTGGCACTTAGATCTATTCAGTCATGTGCCTAATAAAGAAGGCCTCAGATTGTCTGATATGAAGTTCTGTGTATTTTCTATAAAAATTCACACTACTATCTTAAACCACCATGGATATCACCACAAAGCCTAAGTCTTTTTTTTAGCCCTATCCTTTCTAGGCAACTGAAATGTAAGCTCCTTCCTTTATTCATTTAATAAATATTTATTGGACGCTACTATGTACCAAGCACCAGAATTCAGACAAAGCCCCAGTCCTCTTAGAGTTTATATTTGAGAGAAAGAGAACAAGCATAAAAATATAATACCATACATAATAATGTCAGAGAGTGAATATGCTATGAAGAAACATAAAGCAGAGTTAGGTACAAAAAGCAATCAGAATTGTACTTTAAATAGGGTGATCAGGAAAAATCTCTTCGAGGAGGTAGCATTTGAGCAAATTTGAACAGAAATCTGAGTAAACTAAGAAAGAGAGCTCAGTAAAAATCTAAGCAAAAATGATTATGACAGAGGAAGAGCTAGTGACTGCATAGCTCCTAGCCTTTGGGAACATGCTTGGTAAGTTGAAGGACAGACAAGAAGGCCAGTGTGGCTGGACCATATGTAGTGGTTTGGTAAGCCACATAAAAGAACTTTAGAACTTTTTTTCTAAGAGGCCATGAGAGGATTGAGAGGAGGGATAAGTATGGCTAGATTAATGTTTTAAATGAATCATTCCAGAAGACAAGAAAATAGACACACCCCTTTTAAAAATTCTACCGGCAAACTGAATTTTCAAGAAGAATTTCTGGAGAAGCTGCACACAGGTCTTTTTCTTGTCTCTATTAATTCCCCGTTATTAAAGATAGCTTACATTATGCTGAAAGCTTAAAATCATTAAGTCTCCAAAGATTTTAATAAACTAGAAGGTTTTAAGATTCTTCTAAAACTGTGGTGATGATTGCATCATTCAGGAATCGAAAAATTAGCATTGCGGCTTACTGGATCTGGTGTCCAGTAAGTATTAGCTTTTTCCCAGAAGTTTCTCTTTGGGTCAATAAATTTGTCAGATATTGGTTCTCTTAGTTACATAAAAAATGGAATCAAAATGACCAGTCTAATTAAGCCAGATGATTCATGGAGACATAACATTCCAAAAAAACATTTATGTGGCATTTTTAGGGCTCTATTTTGCCCAAGTCTAGACAAGGGTAAAATGGAATCTGTTTATTCTGTCCACCAATAGACAACAGTGGATGGCTTCCCTGGATATAAGGGAGTGAGAGAGGCTAAGGTATGGGATGGATGAGTCTTTTACAGCAACAATCCATTCTTTATGGGGCATGGTGACTCATCTGCAATACTTGGAGTGTTTAGTAGGAAATGGGCAAGATGAAAAGGAACTTTGCATACATGAGAACCTGAACAAATCATTGAAAGCTCATACTATATACCATTAGCTTTTTGAACAGGATTTACACAATCAATTCCTTTCTTCTATGATGTTCTTTAACACTGTTTATATTCCACAATTACATCCCTTATGGTATTATCGTCTAGTTGTGTGTCTAGCTCCTTGAGAAGAGGCATTATATCTTATTCATTTTTCACCTCCTAGAGCATTTATAACACAGCAGATGTTCTACATGTTTGGTGAAAAAAATCTGAATGAAAAGATAATCACTGACATCTGTTTAATTACACACACATACTCACACATATATGTATGTATGTATATGTATAATCTTTGCAACAACTTTGCAGCTTTGTGAGCTAGGGACTACTATCCTAATGTTAAAGACTATAACATTAAAATCTAGGAAGGTCATGGATACTTGAGGTGAGACTTGAACCAGTTCCAAAAGGAATCTTTCCATTATCAATAACTTGATGAGGAAGTAGAAGATATATATAAGGGAAAAGAAGCATGTATGTTAAGCAAATTGGTGGGAAAAACTTAATTGTCATTTTAATAAGAGCAGATAATAATGGTCTGGCAAAAAGAATGCAGATGGAGCCAATGATTACTTTTATTTTCAAGTTAGGAAACCCTTGATACATATAAAATAATGTGACATAGATGCAAGTTATAAAGCATGAGAATAAAAACACCCTGTAGCCTCCACCTGTTTAATAATTAGAACAGAACCAATGCGAAGCCTGTGTGCTCTTCCAGTTAGGGTCCTCCTATCCACTGTCTAGAGGTCACCACTACCACCCTGACTTTTATGTATATCATTTGCTTGCTGATCTTTTCATTTTCATTAAAATTACTTCTGATTTTACTATGTATCCAACATCCTTAAATAATAGAGTTCTCAGTTTTTTTTTTTTTAGATAAATCTCATATTTATTCTAGGCAAATTGCCTTTTTCACTTAAGATTCTATCTGTGAATTTAATCCACATTTTAGTACCTTTATTTTTACTCTGTATCATATGCCATTGAATTGACATGCCATGATTATTTTTGTCCATTATGCTGTTGATGTCTTATTGTGTGCTATTACAAAAATGTTTCTATTAACATCATTTTCCATGTTACCTAGTGGATATGTGTCAGAGGGTTGGATTGCTGGGTCAAAGATGTGGTATCTTTAACCTTACTAGATATTGTCAAATTATTTTCCTTAGGAACTATACTATATTATCACCCCTTCACTGGCAATAATGTTTAAGTGTTCCCATTGCTCTATATCCTCATTATCATTTAGTGATATAAACTTTTATATTTCGCCATCTGCAAGTATTAAATCACTGTGGTTTTAATTTACATCCCCTCCCTCCATTAGTAATTAGTTTGAGCTATGGCATCATAATGTTCTGATATATGAGAGAGTTTCCTCTCACCCTGTTCTTCTCGTTTATATTCAGAAATGTCTTGGATATTCTTGGCCCTTGGTTAGTCTACATAAACTTTAGACTCAGCTTGCCAAGCTTCATGAAAAGCTCTGCTGGAATTCCACTGGAAGTGTATCAAACCTGTGGATCAATTTATATCTTTTACTACTTATATTTTTGGGATGTTGAATCTTCCTGTTTTTAAACACAGTACATATTTCTGAGTTAGTTAGGATAATGCTTGTTACTGCAACAAACATATCCAAGAAAGTATAAAAGCTTAAACTCAACATTAATTTCCTTCTTCCTCACATAATGGATTTTCCTGAGCTGCAGGGAGCTCTTCCCCAAAAAGTGGTTCAGGGAATGCAGGCTCCTTTCACCTGACTGCATAGAGATCAGCTGAGTAGATCACTATCAGCCCCAGTCTGATGGTGCACAGAAAGTTGGCTTACTAGCCAGAACCAAGCAACATGGTTCCAACCAGCACAAAGAAGGCCAGGATATGTTGTCTAGCTCTGTGCCCTGAAGAAAGGAGAATGAGCTTATTGATTTAGATCTTTTTAAATGTCTTTCTATATACTTATATAAATTTCTCAAAGTTTTTACACATTTTTGTTAGATTTATTTCTAGATACATTATACATTTACTTATATAAATACATATTATATTTTTATGCTTTTTGTAAATTGCATTTGTATTATTATCAATTCTTTCTGGTATTTAAAAATACATTGAGTTCTTGTATTATTAACTTTACATTCGGCAACCATACTGAACTCTCTACTTAATTTTAATAATTTGTTGTTAAATTCTGGATTTATACAGAGTTAATTATATCACATGGGAAAACAGGTTTTGCTATTTACTTTCTAATCTCTTAATTTTACTCATATCTTATTGCATTGGCTAAGACGTCTAGTAAAATACTGAACAAAAGTGCTTATTCCACCGCCTTATTAGAATACAATTCTAATGTTTCATCGTTATGTACAGTATTTGCCCTAAATTTTTGTCAGGTATCTTTCATTGGATTAATGAAATTTATTTATGTTTCTAGTTTGCTTAGAGATTTTATCATAACAGAATGTAGAAATATATGAAAAAATCCCCTTCATTTATTGAGATATATAATCGTTTTTTTTTAATCTATTAAAGGGGTGACTTATTTTAATAGAACTTTTAATGTTAAATGATAATTGCATTTCTAAAGTATATCCAACCTTGTAATGATGTGTTGTCATAATTTGTAAATTGTTAATATTTTGCTTGATTTTTGGATTAAATTCATGAGTGAGACTGGACTTAAATTTATTTTTCTTAGGAGTTTCCTTTGGAGAATCAAGTTTACACTAGCCTCATAGAATAAGACAGTATAGAGTTGCCCATATACTTTTTATTCCATGTAAATCTCTGCTGTAACTGTAATTATGTTCACATATGAAAGTATATATCTGTACCGCTTTTTTACTTTTGATCAGTATTTCCACAGATTTGTTAATTTTATTACTAATCTTTCAGAACACTAACCTTGGTTCCATATCTGTTTTTTTAATATTTTATTAATTCATGTACTATTTTTTTCCCTTTCTTTTCTTTGGTTTTATTTTATTTCCCCCTTTTCCAACTTCTTAAATTTGATGCTTAGCTCTTAATTTTTAGCCTTTCTGAAACATTAAGGCTCTCACTTCAGCTACAACCCATTTGTGATGGTATGCATGCAATATTCTCTATTGTGCAACTCTATTTTTTAATATTCATTAAAGTTTCTTCTTCACTGATCCCTGAATTATTTTGAAATATTCATAAAATTTCAATGAGATGAGTTACAATTTTTGTTAGTGGTTGCTTCTCGTTTTTAAAATGTTATTGATTTCTACCTTAAATACATTGACATCAGTATCCAAAAATTTAATGTTCTTATTCTGAGAGTGAGAAGAAGCTGCCTCATTGACTTTTTATTCATTCTTATGTGCTAAGCCATGTGCTAAGTCCAGCAGTAAATATCTTAGCACAATTCCTGCCATCACTGGGCAATCAGTGTAAAGGGTCAGGTAGATCATAAAGAAGCAGCCAACAATATCAACATTTAATATATTTTACATTGTATTTTCTTATAGAAAACTTGATGTAAGTAGATTATGTTGCTCTGTTATCACATGAGGTATATTACTTACATGAGTTAATAGCACAATCATATAAATGTGTTTCCTCATATAGACAGCTTGGACCAGGTGGAATTCATTTGGGAAAAAATAAAGCTGGCAATCTCAATGATGAATTGGGGAAGAAAAGTAGAATGAGGTCTTCATTCTTTACCACAAACACATCTTCTCTAATTATCAGAGAAGGACACATTTCCACAGCCTCTAGAGAGACATTTTCAAAGTCTACACCTTTCTCTTACATCTCTTCTCCAAGATTTCATGGGTTTTTCTTTCCTGGGTAAAAACACCTTTCCTTACTTCTCATCCTTAGATATTTGACCCCTCAGAGGTAGTGCCAAGAAATAATGAAGGAAGATAAAAATGTCATTTATCAAAATTTGTAGAATGATGACAAGATAACCCTAATAAGGAGTTTAACACCCTCAAAGACAATTGTGTCCAAGGCTGGACTGTCCAGTGTCCATCATCCAGATGTGCATTCCTGCTGTGCTGTTACCTGGAACCACCACCATTTCAACGTCTACTGCAACCCCCTCAGGAATGCTCAGTGAAAGTAGCTCTGCTGGGCTACCAACCAACAGCCTAATTCTTATTTATAGTATTTGCTGAAACTTGCTTAATGGCTCAGATGATCAAATTTTGTTAATGTGTATTGTAGGAACAATATCCTACAAGCCCATTAGATCAGGTAAATTAATTGTGTTCTACACATCTTCTAAAGCTTTAGTGATGTTGGCCTGAATGTTATATCAGTTTCTGAGAGGTGAATTAAATTCTCTTACAGCTGTTCATTTCTCCCTATTAGTTCTATCTAATTCTGGTTCCTATTTTTGAAGTATTTAATTGGGAAATAAAAGATCAGGTTTATTGTATCATCTTGGTAAAATGAACCTTTCATCATTATATGGTAACCCTCTTTATCTCTAGTAATACATCTTCCCTGATACCAGCATAGTGAAAACTGCATTTAAATTTGTTGAATACTTCTCAGACATATCTTTTTCTATCCTTTTAATTACAACCATTCTTGATCCTCTTGTTTTAGATCTTTCTATTGTAAACATCAAATAGCTGATTTTTATTTTTTAAATCTATTTGACAATTTTTGGTTTTTATCTAGAGTGCTAAATCTATTTGCATGTGTTAGATTTCTTTCTGCTCCCAATTTGTGCTTTCTCTTTGTTTTCTAGGTTTCCTGTCTCTCCCTTGTTGTCTTCTTTTAAAATGATTGACATGCTCCCTACATCAATTCCGATTACACCTACTCTGTTTATACGCTCCTGTTATTCAGTTCTTTAGCATTTTCTCATTTCTAATACTATATAGTAGAATAATTACTATTTCATATTTTAAAAGATTTAACAACCTGTTTACCATTGTTCTTTAGTCACCATTCCATGTTGTATCTCAAATTCTTCACCATTTTTGAAGTATTTAATTGGGAAATAAAAGATCAGGTTTATTGTATCATCTTGGTAAAATGAACCTTTCATCATCATATGGTAACCCTCTTTATCTCTAGCAATACATCTTCCCTGATACCATTTTTTCTTTCCCTTAAGCACATTCTTTGTATGTAGGTACTAAACATCCTTCATCTTTGTTTGAAGATGTCTTTATTTTACCCTCCTAAAAAAGTTTTCTTGGATTTATAATTCATGTTTATCAATTATTTTTTTCTAAGAACTTTAAAAATATTATTCTACTGCATTCTGGCTTCTATTGTTACTGTTAGAACATCAACTGAATGACTGTTTTTTACTTCTTATGTAAACTGTTTACTTTTAGATAGCTTTTAAGACTTTCTTTTTTTGTTTTGTACTTTCACTACTATGATGTCCAACATCCAAGACAGCTCCGACAATCTACTTCTCCTGGTATTCAGAGGTGTCCCCTCACAATAAATTGTATCCTACATCAGGGCTGACTCTGTGTGGCTGACAGAATACAGCAGAAGTATTGGTTTGTGACTCTGAGAATAGGTCTTAAAAGGCATTGTAGCTTTTACTCAGTCTCTTGGATAATTCATTCTGAGGCAAGCCAGTCACCATGCCATGAGGACATTTAAACCATAAAAAATCCACGTGGAAAAGAACTAAGGCCCCCAATTAACAGGAAGCATCACTTTGCCAGCCATTAGAGCAAGTCACCTTGGATTTGAATGCCCTAATCAAATCTCCAGATGACTGCATCCCCAGCAAACATCTGACTGAAATGTTATAAAAACTTGGAGTCAAAACTACCCAGCTGAAAAACTCACTAAATTCCTGACCCACAGAGACTTTGAGAGATCATAAATAATTATTGTTGTTTTAATCTATTAAGCTTTGGAGTGCTTTGCTATGCAAAGAGAGGAGTTACAATAAATACAGCTTGTCCCAGTTAGGATTTGTTGGGGATTCTCTATCCGATGGTTGGTGTTTTTAAAAACTCTCAGCCATTATATATTTAAATACTGCTTTCCCTCATTTTTTATATGATTCTTATCTTGGACTCCAAATAAACATTTTAAGAACTCACCTTATTCTTCAAGTCACCTTATTATTCTTATTTTCTATTTTTATGTGTCTCTATGCTACCTTGTATATTACTTAAGTTTATCTTCGAGTTCACTGATTTTCTCTTTATTTGTGAATCATCTGCTATTTAACCTATTACATTTTCAAATTGATGCATAATTCACAAGCAATAAAATGCATGTAGTTTTTTGGTGTACAGTTGGTTGAATTTTAATGGGGATTATACTCATGTAACCACAACTACCATAGAGTCAAGATACAGACACTTTCATTATCTCAGAAAGTTCCCTCATGCCCCTTTCCAGTAAAATGCTCCTCCCAGAGGCAATCATTGCATTTATTTCTACCACCTATTCTAGAAAGTTAATAGATGCAATCATAAAAAATTTATTTTTCTATGTCTAGCTTCTTTCGCTCAACATGGTTTTTGAAATTATTCACATCATTGCTTGCTATAATCCATTCCTTTATGCTGCTGAGCAAGGATCCACTGAGAAGTGGAATTTCTTGTCATAGAACAGGCATAGATTTGACTCTATGAGAGACTAACAAAACTATTCTTCAAATGGTTTACAAATTTCTATCTAGAAATTTTGGAGAATGACTCAAGAACACTTGGTACTCTTAATCTTTTAAATTATAGTCATTCTAGTGAGTCTGAAACGATACCTCTTTGTGGTTTTAATTTGCATTTCCTTGATGACTACTGATAAGGCTTATCGATAATTCCTATGTCTACTTTTGTGAAATGATTTTTCAAGATTTTGACCATTTTTCTCAATTGGGTTGTTTGTCTTGTAATTATCAAGCTGTAGAAGTTCTTTATATATTTCTGTATATAATCAAGGCCTTTGTCATAAATATATATCGCAAATATTTTCTACCAGTCTATGGCATGACTATTCATTTTCTTAACAATGTGTTTGGATAATCAGAAGTTTTTAATTTTGATGAAGACTGCATGTTTGTGTCCCCCACCCCCAAATTCATATGCAAAACCCTAATCCCCAGAGTGATGGTATTTTGAGGTAGGGCCTTTGGGAGGTATTTAGGCCATGAGGGTAAAGCCCTTAGGATGGGATTGGTGCCTTATAAGAGACTGGACAGCACTATCTTTATGTCTGTCTCTATCTTCTTCCCTCCCTCTCTCCCTCATCTCCCCATTTGAAGAAGTGAGAAGGCAGCTGTCTATAGGCCAGGAAGCAGAACCTAACGAGACACCAGATGTACCAGAGCCTTGACCTCAGACTTCCTAGCCTCTAAAACGACAAGAAATAAATGTTTGCTGTTTAAGCCACCCAGTCTGTGGTATTTTTGTTATAGCAGCCTGAACTTTTTAAGATTGCTACTATCTGTGCAATCTACTATTTACAATCTCTTCCCCATGTTGTAAAGACATTACTCAATGATTACTTCTGGGTACTTTATAGATTTAGGATCCATCTTGAATTAATTTTTGTATATATTGTGAGGTAGGAGTCAGGTTCATTTTTTCCCCTACATATGTATATCAAGTTGTTTCAGCGATACCTGTTGAGAAGACTAGCCTTTCCCCTTTTACTATAAATCAATTGACTACATATGTCTACTTCTGGACTTTGTTCTGTTATATTAAGCTATTTGTCTGTCCTTACACCATTAACACACTGAATTTGAGTAGCTTTATAGCAAATCCAATATCATGTATTATAAATTTCTCAAATTTTTTCTTTCAAAGTGATTGTTAACTCTTCTGAACACTTCATTTCTTTGTAAATCTTAGAATAAACATCTCAGCTTCTAAAAAATGGTTGTTCCAATTTTTATGGTATGGCCTTGAATCTGTGGATATTTTGTTGAGAAAGGACATCTTATCAAATATTGAATTATCCAATATATGAACATAGTATACCTTACCATTCAGTTATTTTTTTCTCAGCAATATTTTGAGATTTTCAATGTAGAGGTCTTACACATTTTTACACATTAAATTTACTCAAAATTATTTTATAATTTTTGATATTATTATAATAGTATTTTTATTTAATTTAAAAATATTTATTACTAGCATATAAAATGGAATTTTTATTTGTATATGGACTTTGTAAGCTTATTTAATTTACTTAGTCATTCTATGGTACTTCTATGGTAGAGTCTTTAGGCTTTTCTACATAAACAATCGTGCTGACTACAAATAAAGACAAGTAACATCCTCTTTTCTAATCTTTGGCCTTTAATTTCTTTTTCTTGGTTTATTTCATTTGCTAAGACCACTGTTGCAATGTTGAAAAAAGTGGTGAGAAAAATAATATTCTTGTCTTGTCCACAATCTAATGGAAAATGTTGAATATTTCTCTGTTAACTAAAGGTGTTAACTAAAGGTTTATCCCTCATGCCTTACACGATGAGTGTCCTGAAGTGAACAGCTATAAAAATCTGTATCAATGTGGATTTAATTCCGTGTGGTTACCTTATTTCAAGATTTGAAAGTCTACTTTGTGTTGCTCTCCAATGTCTTCACACATTTTTTACATGTATTATAACTAATCTTAGCAAGATTAGTTCAATGCAAGCTACTCTGCCATTAACAAAAACTTCCACTGAATATTGCAGCAGCTCAATTATTATGTTCTTAATTTCTTAATAGATTTGTTAGTTTTTTGCTAAACTTGTTAGACCTTTTCTGAGAGACTCCATTCCTTACCCATGTTATTCTCTCTCTTCTTTTCAAAAGGCATTAGATGTACTTATTTTACATTCTTTATCTGCTTATTTCAACATATTAAATAGTTATATGTCTGCGTCAAATAATGTTCATGGTACCTTTTTCCCTCATATATTTTTAAATTTTATTTTTTAAATGTGAGCTCATATTCCCTGAAATTTTATCTCTTGAGAGTCCTGAGCTGAGAGTACTTTATTCCAGAGAGAATACATTTATTCTTGGAAGCTTGAGCATGCTACCAACATGACTCCATTTTCATTTGAATTCTTGCTTGGGTTTTTCTATCCTTGAAGACTGGGTACCCAACCTCCATGAAGACCATTCTGTGACCAAGAATTCTTAGAGGAGACTTCTAAGAATTTCTCTACCAAGAGCCCAATAACGAGAAATGCATGTCTTCTTGTATTTACTCTGTCTTTATAATTAAGTTTTTTTTTTCTTGTTTTCTATTTCCCTGAGAGTATAATCTATATGATTCTTGACTTTGTGCAATGTTCTCTGTTTCAACTTCCCACACTGCCCAGACCCAAAACTTGGTCTCCTATTTCCAGAGGGTAAAGGTAATAAAATCAAACCTCTAGGCCACCTAGAATTGCTGGGTGCCCACGAGACAGCAGTTTGAATGTTTAAGTTCCACCCTACACTGCACAAGCTTGATTCCCAGCCTCAAGAGGATCCTAATGCTCCTATAAACTCAGCCCTACATGTAACACTGCTTTTCATGTTTCATCCAGTATTTTTAGATATTTTGTAGTGAGAGGATTTTTAGGATATCTAGTTTGATATATAGCTACAAATTGAAATAGGCAACATTTCCTTTTTAATCTGTAAAGGCTTTATAGTTATGAATCTTTATTCAGTTGATTGGCAAATGAGTTAGCAGGATGGATGTCAATGGCTAACAGAAATTTACTGACCTCTATGACTACAAATATTGAATATGCTATCTACTTTTTAAAAACAGCTATGAAAAAAAAAGAAATGAATCTAATGGATATCTGCATCCCTTGTGATAGTTTTACTTCTAAAATATGCCAAAGGATTTACCCAAAGAGCTGTGAGAAGTATAGCTAATGAAGGAATTGTGAAGGAGTGATTGAGACCCTGTGTTAGTACTCCACCAATTCTCGAAGCTGTCTTTCATGGGTAAAATAGGCTTAAATAGATCAAAATGTTTCTTGGAAGTTAGTAAGATTTCATACAAAAGGACTTTAATTTTACTCCTTTACTATAGAGAGAAATTGCTTAGCAATTATACGTAATAAATTAAATTTCTAAGATTAAATTATGTACTATAACATCTGGAAGAGAAAACCTATCTCATTGATTGTTAAATACACTAATTGCAAAATGTTTAGCACAGTAGCATTACACATAGTTGACTACTCATTAAATGGTGGCTATTATTATTTCCGTATATAAAAGTTCTGATGTGAGAAACTGAATATCTTTGTAAATATTAAGTTCAGAGATGGTTTAATGTCCTTGAGGTACTTACAAAATGGACTCAGGAAAACTGATCCTGGATCCCCCATCCTGACAGGATCCTAATATAGTTTCTCACTGAAAGTAGTTTATGTGACTAGTAGCATTTTTTTCTTCAGTGTGACATGAAATAAGATTCATGTTGGGCTTGAGAGAATTAGAAAGATGGATAGCAAGGAAAACTCTCTGTCCCCAAGAAGCCTATACTCTAGTGTTGTGATTCTCAACCTTGATTGTACTTTAGAATCACCTAGGAAGATTGAAAAAATACTACTAACATTCATATGTGTATCTTTTCTCCCTATGACTATCTCACGGCAGGAGCCATACTACTTTCTTCCTTTATCCTTTACGGCCAGTCCCTATGTGTGGCAGGAATCTATTAAAACCTAGTTAAAATTATTAGACAAAGACCCTAACAAAATGCAATTTTAAAGGCATTCTATTATGTGAATCCCTAGTAAGAATCACAAATATGGTTGAAACAGTAAGTTTCTAGGCCAAAAAAAAAAAAAATGTGCTGGTAACACAGCTCCCCATGTTGTGTGTGTCAATCAATGTCAAAGCTCTATTACCCAAAGTGAAAATAACATGTATACCAAAATTAAAATAAATTGCAGCTACAACACAAGTTTGTGTTTGGAAGTATCTCACATGGTACTTTAAGTAAGAGAATTTGTCTTACCAATTTCAGATAACCCTCAGCATCTAGAATTAAGTTTTCTGGCTTCAGGTCTCTGTAGATAATACCTAGTCGATGCAGGTAATCAAATGCTTCTGTCACACAAGCAACACAGAACTTGGAGGTGGGTTCATCAAAGCTGCCTCTGCAATGAAATACTATAATTAATACTATAGATGTTTTCTCTCTTAATACTATAGATGTACATCTTTGTTGTCTGTTCTAGGTGCTGATGACTGTATCGGTAAGTTTATGCAATATAAATGTTTCATAGAACACCAACATTAAAAAGTACTTTACATTGCCAATGAATTAGACTGCTGATCGTAGAAAAATTTCGGGGAATACTTGATGCAAAAAAGAAGTACTTCACTAAAATTAAAATGTCTACATCCAAACAATTGTTTCTGGTAATTACATATGAACATAAAAGGATGAGAAAAGTTTTTTTAGACATTTATGGAGAAACACAACTCTGGAGAAAATGCAACTGTTTCAATGGCAAGCTTGAACCATACGTTTATAATTGATTGCTTGACTAAAAAATGATTCGAATGATCATCTGCATTTCTTGTCTGTAAAGTATGTAACAATAACTATAGAAATGGGGTCATAAATCTTTCCTATTTGGTGCACCTTGATGATATCACAGTTGCCCTGTGTCAGCACTGTGTGAAGGCTGACATACTGAATTGTTAAAATGCAGTGGTGATTTGCTGCATGGTATAATAGAAGGATGTGGCTTTGGAGTGAGAGACTGGATTTGACTCCTGCTTCTTCTACTCACTAAGTTCTTGGGCAAGTTCAAAGCCTCAGATCCCTATCTGTAAGTGGGTTTATTACTTACTTCACAGTCATTTTGAGGGTTAGACACAGTGCCTAAGAGGAAGTAGGAACTCCTATTTCTAAACAGATTTAGATTTTCTACATAGATTTGCCTATTGCAGCAAAGATGGATAATGCAAATGCTTTTGCAAGTATCTTGCAAGTCTCCTCACCCTTTCAGGTTCTCCCCATTCAGATCCTTTTAACCGTATGTTCCTAATACAACATATTCATCTTCTACTCAGATGCGCAATGTTATATGGCCTAGAGGCATGATTCTCAACCATGAATGCACATTAGAATTGCTTGAGAAGCATTTTTAAAAAACCATTTACTGGACCCCATCCCAGATGAACTGAACCATAATCTCTGGAATAGGGCGCAGCATTTTTACTTTGTAAAAGCTCCCTGTGTGAGTGTAACATATTGTCTGGGTTGAGAACAACTAGCTCAGATGATACTGTTTAAACATCTGGCATTAACCTCTGCAACCTAGTGCAAACCTACCTTCCCATCTCCTTTTCTGCTGCCCTAGTCTTCTACTCAAATTCCGCTATTTATTATCTACAAAGAGACCAATTTATCTCAACATTCTGTTTTCCTTCTTCTCTACCTTTCTCCATTTTTGGTCATCTTTAAAGTTTAGCTCAAGTCCTTCCTCTACCACCACATTTTTCTATCTCTCTTCTCCTCTGAGCTTAATGTGGCATTCAATTACAAATTTCCAACGTCTTTGTCATGCTTAGTTTTCACATTAAATAATAAAATGTTTTTAAACTCCATACATCATCACCCCAAATAAATCCAAACTCATTGGAGGAAAAGTTTATACTTTTTACTCTTTTAGTTAGAAAAAGTTACTTTGTCTAGAAACCCCCAAACTGTATACTACGGAGCACTGTACATAGGTGCTGCTCGGCAAAAATCGGTGGTTTTGACAACGACCCCTTTTGTAAAATTGAATCTTTGCAGACATCTTCCTCTGCTTTGCAGAAAGGGATTCACCACTTCCCACTTTTCTTTATCTACCTTCTAGAGATTCAAAATTAGAAACATCTGAGTTTATACCTACTCTGTTTCATACTATGTGACTATACATAGTTCACACTCTAAGCCTGGGATTCTTTAATCTGTAATATGAAACTGACAACTGCCTTACAAGGTGCCTATGACACGATTATAATGTTGGCTAAGAAAGTATCAGTATTACTACTTTATTTTATCAAGTGATAACATTTTCTTAAAATCAAATCTTAACTACTTCCTTCATATATTTTTAAATGATCATGAATATAGAATCCTTTAGACTAGTTGTGAATAGACAAAAGTTATTGTTTACAATCTTTTTTTCATTACCTGTCCCTTAATATACTCCATAGCTCCCCACCTAAGCAGGCTTCCAGAAGCATGTATACATACTTATTGTCCTTGAAAGTACGATATAATCTGTGAAGACAGATAAAAACATGGTTACTACTATCTAATTTTAAAACCTCTTTAAAGTTGCTTAAGAGTATTATCAATAATATTTTGAACATGCAAACATCCTACAGTTACACTAAGCTTCTTGCTGAGTACTCTGATTTTCTCTACTGCTTTGCTTTTGCTCATGTTGACCCCTTTACTTAGATTGCCCTCCACCCAGAGACATCTTCTTAATCTCAGTTTCTCTTACTAAAGTGTTATCCATTCCTCAAGGCCAAACTCAAAGGCTACCTTCCTGATAAAGTAGTTCATTATCCTACTTACCAAATACATCCTCTCCTTTCTCCAAACACCCAGAGACCTCTGCATATATCTCATTTGAGATCTGCCCTCAGTAACAGTTTTTCACACTTGTGTCTTCTGTCTTCTAATTGGTCTCAGAAAATAGACTCTAAGGCAGAGGTTTGTAGGCAGTAAGTTAAGTGGCGAGTACACCTGGGAACGACGCTCATGGAAGGGGATGGAAGCAGATTTGGGCAGAGGGAGAGCTGGGCTTCAGCAAAAGCCTCAGCTTCAAGGACCTCTGCCATCACTGGGTGCAGGATGTACCCAGAAAGAGAGGCTTATCTTGGTCAAAGGAGTTCTTTTCATCTAAGAGCAATGGCCAGAGAGGGACTGAGCCGGAGTCCTGAGTTGGCAGCATTCCCAGAATCATGGGAAATGACAGATTCAATTCCGATGTGGGACCTGGACAGGGTATCACGTTAACATGGGCCTGCCACATGGTAATTTCTCAATAAATGTCATTAATGTTTATTCTTAATATCATTACTACCTTACTATATGTCAAGGACTTTGTAAAGAGGTGGAAATGAGAAAATGAATAAAACCTAATCCATGACCTGAAGCTGCTCATCATAGCTTGTTAATTATTGACAAAAAAAAAAAAAAAAAAAGAGAGAGAGAGAGAGAGGGATGTATTTTAGGAACATAATTAATATAATTGGATAACTGTATTGCTAGCATTGTTAGGGTTCATACCTCTTTTAATCTCAAAAAAATAAAAAATAAAATCAGGAATATGGATACTCTCAGGGCATTTGATCGAAAAGTATAAATTCTATTCATTAAAAGGACATTTTATATCATCCAGAAATCACTAAAGCTACACTTAGGGGCACTCAGACATATATGAAAATATAAACTGGCTTACAGTACTAACCCATGAATTCACAAGTAAAGATAGCTGTGACCTAGAATAACATTATTCTCTTCCAAACTCTAGCGATAGCTATAGATAAAACAGTAACTCTTAGGAGGCAGATCTTTCAGCATTTAGGCACTGCTAGGTCCACAGTCTGTCGCTCATTGGCAGTGAACATGTGCCCAAATGCCTCTTCTTGCAGGAATTCAATAGCAGCATGCTCCCTGAAGGATTTTGAATGAATCCTTGCTTCCCAAATTCTGCATTAGGTCTGGATTAAATAATGAATTCAAATTATTTTGTAACAATTTCACACACACACACACACACACACACACACACATGTGCACACGTGCACACACTTTCTTGGCATTTATTAAGAATAAAAATATCTAGGTATTGGTCTCCAGATCTCAAACTTCCAACATTTTATGAACTGCTGCGCTGACTGGGATGGAGAATTCAGAGTGGGGCCTCCTCTTCCTCCTCTGTCCATCCTCTTGCAAGGAAACAAAATAAGAGCCTAAAATCCTAAGTTCTAGAAGCCAAATGCTCACTTACTTCACAATGAAGGGAGAACACAACTCTTCCAGGATCCTCTTTTCTGAGTAGACGTGCTCCTGTTGTTTAGTGTCCACGATGTGCTTCTTCCTTATACACTTCATAGCGAAAGCAACATTCTCATTTTTTACTTTAACCTGTGTAAGAGGAGAAAGAGCCCTCACGATTAACTTCCTAGGAAAGATTTACATCTATATAAAATATGTTAACTAATGAGAGTTCAAAGACATTCTTTCACATTTAAATTGTATGTAAGTTTTAACCACTTATCCCTCTGGGGACTGAGTTTTATTGAGGTGTACACACTTCTCCTTTATTGTAATTTCCAAGAGAGTTCACATATCTGGAACATAGTTCTAAAAATTTTTGTATAGAAACAATAAAAAAAACTCTAGTTAAAAGATTCGATGTTTAGAAATCTATTCAGTTTTGAATGTGGCACAAAAAATTTCAACCAGAATTGCCAAAAATTGTTCCTTCATAACATTTACTTGATTTTCAAAACAAAACATATTGAATCAAGATCTGTATCTGTGCTATCCAACGTGATAGCCACTAGTCACATGAGGTTATTTTATTTTCAATTAATTAAAAATAAAAATTTAGTTCCTCAGTTGCACCAACCATGTTTCAAAAGCTCAACATCCATATCTTGCTACCTATTGGACAGTGAAGTTATCGAACATTTCCTCAGTGCAGAAAGTTCTGCTAGAAAGCACTGCTCTAGATGGGCAAACAGGATTTCCTTTTAAAAGGATATTAAAATATTGTAATAGATATTTATTCAGATAGACTTAACACGTAAGCAGACTATATCTGACACATAATTAAATTGTGCAGAAATGACTGCACCTTATAGTTTTCTCACATTTGCCATTAGTGCTGCCTATAACTTTTAAATTAATGGTAGAGTTATTGTTTCAATGATTATTATCTAACTATAGGGAAAAAAAAAAAAACAGATCTCAGTATTGTTAAATCAATTCTTTGGCCAAGATCCGTGGTGAATAATATCACTGCAGATGGATATTGCCCTCATCTCTCCATATGGCATAAGAGACATTACAAATATCCTTAGGCCTATTAAAAAATTGCTTCTTCCCCCCTCATGCATCAGAGATGAATTATTGACTGGGTGTGAAGCGCACTATCCAGAGTTTCCTGGCAGCATTACAGATCTGCTCGTGCCCAGAGCTATCCAGCAGACGGAAGTGTCAGCATAGCTCCGGAGGTTAATGCACAGAGAATCATTAAAAATCTGCTGGGCAAAGAAGGGCTTGGTAATTGCCAAGGGTTCAGAGCCATCTGTATCTAATCAGATCACAGATCTCCATTCTACAGTATCTTCAGAGCACTTGATCTAACACTAGCACTCTGCTACTTTTTGGAAGCTGGTTAAAAGCTCAGTGAGGTGGTGATGCAGAAGATGCAGCTGAAATCAGGCCGTATGTTCCCAGCTGTCCTGATCAACACTACAGAAGGCTGCTCCTCAAACAACTCTTTGCATTCATTTTCTTTTTCTTTTTTCCTGATGGAAAACTTTGAGCAACCCAAAAATAGAATAATGAAAGCCAAAGACAAACATGGTAGTGAAGTTGTTTAAGAGATGAAACTATAATAACTATAATATTGAAGATTTTGTTTCTATGGCACTTCTTTAGTATACAGATGGTTAATGTGTCATGAGTGTATGTATACACACATTTTGCTGTTAGGAAATAACATTTTTAATGTTTTATAGTCTTTGGAAATGCTTACTTGGTACATTCTCCAATAACTACCATAAAAAAAAAAAAAAAAAAAAAAAAAGAACTCACCAGAGGATGTGATGTGAGAATCTTGAAATAACAGTTATAAGTTACTTACTAGCACAGACCTGCTACTATACCACAGACTGAAAAGTGTACTTTCTCAATTTCAGCTCAAAGCAACATTTTAGATAGCAATAACAATTCATAACAGTCCTCCAAGATACACTGGAATATGAAACAAAAAAAGTCAAAAGGCTTCTCGCAGATGCTTGAAACGTAAACCCCTTACAAGCTCAACTCTTCCGAACCCACCAACGCCCAGTGTTGCGATAATCTCAAGGTTCTGGAATGGGGATGATGAGGAAAATCTGGCCACCTTCTCCTTCAGCTGAATCATCTCCAGAGACAGTGCTTTGGACAGCTTCAAGTTAGACATGGATCTCCTGCACAAGAGAAGTAACACTTTACATACACTCCCTTAGTCAAACACGGGTCAATGCTACACATAAATTCTACTCTCACAGCCATCTTATTTCTGAGTAATTACTCCCCACAGTTGCCACAAAGCCTATTTCAAGTTTTATAGGGTCAGATTCAGTCACGTCTGGGGAGAAAAACAATCAAATATACGAACAAAAAACTGACACACTAGTAATAATAGACAAATATCAAATTGAATCAATGAGAGGTTAAATGGGTGAATGGTATGGTATTTAAAATATATCTCAATAAAGCTATCGCGCGTGCACGCGCGCGCGCGCGTGTGTGTGTGTGTGTGTGTGTGTTTAAAGAGTCAATGAGAGAAAGTAAAGCCATAGAGACATTTTCTTTCCTGCACATACAGGAGGATACCATGCTGAGAATTCTTGCTGTTTTGCTATTTTTGTCAGATTTTGAAACGTTCTATGACTGAACCAGAATAACTACTTTGTGAAACATAATAAATACATTTCTTATTTTATATCTAAGTATGATTATTTGGAAATACCCATTTTTCTATTTTATTTAAGGTTTACCTCTCTATATTACATATTTATAAATTGTTGTTACTACTACAAAAGGCCTTTGTCATGGAAATTGCAAATACATTCCTTGCAAAAAAAAAAAAAAGCTTTATGAGGTCCTGATTGAATGCTCTCATTTAACTCAAATGTCAGTTTCCTACAACTCTGGACTCTTCAGCTTTCTTTATACTATCTGGTGAACATATGCTTAAGTAGTCACACTATAAAATGTTTTAGCAAAGGATTTTCAAATAATTTTAATTTTACAAAGTAGATTTTTCTATTAAACAAAATATTTATCAGTATTACTATGTTTATAGCCCTACCCAACTCATTCATACACACACACATGCATGCACACACGCACATACACATACCCCTGGTCCACAGATAGCTTCCTTATATTTTTTAAATAATTCTGACTATACTACTAGTTCTTACCTGAAATCAGAGAGAATGAGCTATTCTAGTGCTGTGGCATTTCTGTTTGATTTCCACAGGCAAGAGAGGCATCATTTCTTAATTAATGTCCTTTTGAGCTAAGTCACCAGACAATGTGAAGTATTCTTTTTCCAAGATCCCCTATCAGGAAATTTCACCCTATTATTACTACTCATCACCCAAAATAAGGAAATGACTTTAGAAGATGATTTAAAAGAACTCCCCAAACTTTCTAGTGAAGACACACTAAAAGTTACCGCGTAATAAATCACATCCATTTGTCCTCTTATTCCTCAACTTCTGAAGTCGTATCCAGCTTAGGAAAATATTTCTCCACTTACTTTGCATGTCTTTTTTCATCATCACGGTTCAGGGTTGCCACATACCCTTCAAGGTATTTTTGGAGTTCTTCAAAAGTCCCAACTGTTTGGTTGAATGTTCTAAATAAATTAAATTGAATTAAATTAAATTGAATTAAATTAAATTAAATTAAAAGCTCTGTGCTGACAGCATTGCAACTTGACATTCTTCTTAAGCTCATAAAAGATTGTTAGTATGGTTATTCAAGGCTTTGTAAATTGTTTTTCAATAATTTATGTATGTCAGTGCTGCCATAATACATAGAATAGTTATGAAGATTATATAACTGATACTTTGAGTTTATGAAAGCAAAGAGGCTATCAGTACAAAAACATTTCTGTAGTTTTCTGCCTTGCAGTCCAGGTTTACCAACAACTTTTCTCTCTTTCCTTCCTTCCTTCCTTCCTTCCTTCCTTCCTTCCTTCCTTCCTTCCTTCCTTCCTCTCTCCCTCCCTCCTTCCCTCCCTCCCTCCCTTCCTTCTCTCTCTCCCTTTCTCTCTCTCTTTTTCTTTTAGAAGACAGTGGAAAGGAAATAGTCTACACGATCTGTTGACTGAATCAACAGGTTACATGGGTTACAGATTTTCTGTTTGCTTAATCAAATTAAGTTATTTTTTAAAACAAAGATAAAATTTCTTCTTTATCCCTAGATACTACTCCTCATTCTACATTTCTTCATAATTAAATCCAAATTTTTCAACTTTACTTAGTAGTTTTCTGAGGCTCAGCCAATATCTTCTCCTTACCTCCCTCACTGTTCAATGATCAGAGATTTGTTGGGTTTCCCCATCTAATCTTCCTGTCCCCAGTCCATTGTCTCTAGGAATTCTTACATACAGTACTTCTCACATAAAAAATAATCTCCCTCACCAGTAAAATATATTTTCTTGATTAACCTTCCAATACTTCCACACACCCATACTTTACAAACTACCTTGATTAGTGATTATTAGGGTACTAATACAAAATAATATCTCTATTTTTCCCTATCACAAAATAGTATCCTTCTAGAAGTCATGCTTCAATCATCTTGGTAACATCTTAAGCACCTGAACGTAGCAAAATGAAAGGAATGAAAATTTACCTCAAAATACCTAAAGCTAACCCCCTTATTAGTGTACCATCGAAACTTACTGCCTGCCTACCGCCAAAGACTTCTACCCACAATAACTTGACAACTAATCTATATTTCTACTATTAAGCATACCTTATATACTGTGCTGGTTGTCTTCCGTTTTCCCTTCTAGATCTACTCTCCACTCCTCCCTACCCTTTTCTGTAGACTGTCCTTCGTTGACTGTAGAGCGGTGAGATATAAAACAGTATTGCCATGGAATTTCTAATTTGACATTTTCATGTAAAAAGGAAATACTTCCTATACTTTGTTTTGTTTTTATTTGTGCTATATGTCACCATTATTTGCTTGCTATTAAACAATATTGTTGTAAACAAATCTTATTTTTTAAATGTAGGTGACACTAGTATCACAGGTCCCTTAAAAATTCTCTGCAAAATAAGCTTAAAGTCAAGTTTAAACAGATACAACATGCCACCTGTCACATTCAAGCAGCCTGTATTCATACTGATGTTATATCCTGAGGGGTAGGTAATTAATCAACTTCTTGGAGATTTGTCTCAACAACCAAACAGTAATGGCAATGTTACAAATAACAGTTCCCATTCATTTAAAGTCACTGTTGTTTCTAAAAATTATTTCACACATTTTATTACATTTTAAAAATAGGAAATATAGTTCAAACTTATATTCTCCTCCTTGTAATGTAGTCATTCTGTGCATTTTTTAAAATAATGAATTAGGAGAAAAAATAAAAAGCCATAGGCTTTCAGTCACATTGCAAAGATGGTGGCATTTATTTAGCCAACATCTGATGAGCGCTTCTCATATGCCAAGGACTATGTCAAACGCTGACACTGCCACAGCAGTGAACAAGTAAATATATCTGTACTCTTGAAGCTTACAGAAGAGTGGGAAGACAGATGGATATTAAAGAAAGCAATTTAATTAAGTGCAACTATGATAAGGGTAAATAAGATGTATGGGAGAATTATTATGGAGTTTTAATCCAGTCTATAAGTCATAGCTAGAATAATCATACAATTTATAATCCAAACTGAATACTTTTCAGAGTGAGAGGAGGTACCAATAATACATATGGTTGGAACTATCTCAGGAAATCTAGGATGTAGGTCACCCTAGTCATACCTGATATTCAGCTTCCCCAATCCACAGAACTTATTAAATAAATTCACATAACCTTTTATGTCTCATTGTGCCTAAAACAATACTTTGCATACTATAGAATCTCAAGTATTTACATGTAAATTAAATATTCTAAAATCATAAATTCCTAAATAATTTATAAACTCTACAAAATCACTGCATCCTTTTCATGGGTTATGCATACATGAGATAGTATATAAATATTTGGTTATGTGATTACAATGAAATATAAGAAAAAAAGTTTTTCCTTTCTATCATATTTTTAGTCCTAGCATTTTGGAGCAATTTATGTGATTTTACCACAGCTAATGTTATTCAGTATATGCATGTACTTTTAAGGAACTCATACACAAAATCATGCATTATCAGGACAATAGTGTACCAGAACATATTCTATTTGAGAGCTGGCATCCAGAGACTTCATCTTTATCTGAACATACTTTGCACTTTCTTAGCCCTATGCCTTTGCTTTTAAATTGCACTGCACCCAGAGTGGCTTCCACATTTCCTCTTTACCTAAAATACTTCTATTAATTTTTAAGCCTATTTCCACACTTTAAAAAATAAAATTAAACCTTTCCCTCTTTACTGCTTTGTGATTGCTTCTCTTTCTGAACATACACTATGGAAGCCAAAAGGCGTGGTGGAAAGGATGCTCTAAGGAATGGAGAGCCCTGGGCAGGAGCCTCTGCTACACCAAACATGGCACTACTGGGGCAATTCTTTAACTGGTCTGGGACTCACTTTTCTTATCTGTAACAGAGAGATTAAAACACCTAGAAGTGATATCAAGAATTATTGTTCTATGAGTGGTGATAAATGTTAACTGGACTTACTGTGGTGATCATTTCACAATATAGACATACATTGAATCATTACGTTTACACCTAAAATCAATATAATGGTTATGTCAATTATAGCTCAATAAAAACACAACAAAAAAGAATTACCGTTAACTTTTTAGGTATGTTAACGTTATTGTGGTCAGGCATCATAAATAACACTTAGCTCTTAGAGATGCTACTAAAATTTACAGATGAAATAATTATGTTTGTAATTTGTGGAGAGGGCAGGGAAGGGATGACAGTGGTATAAATAAGGTATCGATTATTGTTGAACCTGCATTATGAGGTCCAAAATAGCATCCTGTCTATTTTTTTATATATTTTAATTTTCATACAATGAAAGATTTTTAAATGTCCTAACATTCTTTCCTACTCTAAATCTCTATAATTCTATGTTAAATAAATGTTGTGTATTCAATTACCAATCACCTACATACCCCCTTGTGATACCTCTTGTCATTTACTATTTTTTGCTAATACCTCATATGAGTATGCCCTATTTCTTTGATTACACTATGACTTTTCTTAGACAATGGCCTAGCTTTGGTATATTTTAATTTATTTTATTATAACTAGATAATAAATATTCAACTGATTGCGAGATCAAAAAGGCCAGATTCAAATATAATTTGAAGTGAGGTAAGGACAAAAAGTAAGACTTACGCTGAAAAATAACCTAGACATTTTGAGATTAATATAGATACACATCACTTGCAAATTACTATAAATGTTAAAACTTCTCTGGAAATACATGTAGCTAATGAGTAATTTATATTTTGTCTGAGAGAGGCAGGTTTTGTTCAAAAAATTTTTTGACCGCTTAGTGCATTTTAAAAATAAATTATGAAGTTATTCACTACATTGTGTGGGAAAAATCCATGAGCACTAGTCAGTTTATTTCTCTAGAAGATACAGAATTTAAATCTATTGCTGATATTTATGTATAAACTTTGCACACAAAATATTTAGTCTGCCAGCATCTGCCACTACCACAGACAGATTCAGATCAGAAGGCCCATTTCCTTCCCATGAATTTTAATAGAATATATTCGCAGCTGAGGATTGGCCAGCATTTCCAAGTGGTGATGAATGAGAAGACAGATGGGCCCTTGGAATAACAGAAGGCCAAATCTTCAAAGGTGACAGTAGCCTGCCTTCTCCAACAACATCAGTATACTCACTCTCGATCTATAACCAGGCAGGCGACATCATTTTCTTCAGCAATGATGTTAGCTGATCTGACATCTTCACTGCAGACAAAAACAAGAAAGTCAATTTTCTAAAGTTAGACATTAAACATCCATTTTTTATTAGGGAATCTGCTATTTTGTATGGAACACCATCACTTAAATCTTCCAAAAACTATGATTTTTTTAACATCATAATTTATAGTCCACCCATTTAAAAAAAAAAAAAGGATTTGAAATGTATCCCAATAAAAGTTACATATAGAAGGAATTCAGAGGAGATGATAACTGCACTGGGTATAAAGAGGAATCACTGAATGCAACTGTGTATGGAAACTTTCTGTGCTTGTGTCTGCCAAAATAAAATAGCATTCCTCTGATCAAATGGGAATTGCTAATTAATACACAGGCAGAATTGAAATTAACCGATTGAAGAAATTTATTGAAAAAATATTCAAGTAATTAACAGTTAATAAACTCGGAGTGTTTTTAGTGCCCTAACACCCAGTGAATTAAATAACACTAAAATATTTCCATTTCATTGACTCTAATAGGTGTATTTTTCATTAAAATCTCTGAAATCAGAGTATGCCTTTATGACTGATGATGAATCACAGCATAATTAACAACATTGCCTTTCTTTCTCAGGGTTTCATAATATAATGATGCATCTTATAATTGATATCTTAAATGCAATAAGTTATGGCATATGATCTAATGATGATAAATTTAATAACCTAATAAGAACCAAGGGGTCAAGCATTGGCTATACTATTTCTGTAAAGACATTTATTTATATTAGTTTCCTCCCTCTATTAGTTATAAACTAAAGATACTGAAAGAAAGCTACACCTATATGGTACCCAATGCTCTGAGATTCATTTAAGGTAACCTGGACTAGCAAGCATATTGATACTGCTCCAAGCTACTTCATCAAAAGTGGCATCACACAAAGTATAATTCTTTCATCTTGCTTTAACGAGGGGACAGAGAAAACCTTGACAGCCTGTCTCTACATTCCAAAGAAGTCCCCTATCCATATAGCTGGCATCCAGAGATATTCTGACACGACCCACAGTCTCTTACAAGTTTACAGTGTCCTTACTAGAGGACATCAGTGAAAACACTCCAGCTTGATGAGTTTTTGGGTTGGGAGCTGAGTAGTTTATACTCAACTTGTATTTGTGTACATATCTATATCTCTATATATACATACACACACATGCGTGCACACACACACACGCACACATGATTGGACGTGGGCCAACAATTTGATTCGTGAGTTCAAAAAAAAGAGGTGTGGCATCTTTTTCACTTGTCAGTGTCATCATTTTGACTAGAATATTTTCTGTAAACACTTTTAAGTATTACATGTTCTTTTTATAGTAACTGTGTGTCATGGATTTATTTTTGCACATAAAAATTCTGAAAGAACTCAGGGCTATTTAATGCCAAGTCATGGAGATACACAGAATAGAAGAAATATTGAGTTACAATCAGTGGCCCTGAGAAGTGGTAGCAAAAAAATACACAAAAATGTAAAAATTATTTGTATCCAACTCTCCTTTTCATTGATTTTAGCTTTATGCTTTCGAATGCTGTGGGGAGTTGGATGTTTATGTTAAATATAAATTCCTATGTTTCTCATGAGAAAACACTGTAATTCGCTAGCTGCAACATACAGCATAAATTATTTCATATGCAGCACAACCAGACAGCATATTTCCTTTCAAGAGCTATTTTGACTCTATAGTGCATTTATAAAGTTCTCTGAACTTTCAAACTTTAGTTCTTTATTTCAGCTTGGAGGTATGAGAAGAATAATCTGTAAATCTTAAGAACAAATACACTGAAGTCTTGAATAATAACATTACGTGATTCTATTGCATGGATGTATTCTAGTCTGTCACAAACAAACAAAAAAGAAAAATTTTCCTTATTATTGAAACATGTTTATTACCAGCCAGAAAATGAGGAAAAAAAAATTCGATTTGTCTTTAAATTTCATTTTTAAATTATCTACATAAGTCACATAGTTAGATTTTATTTTAAAAAACAAAAGCTTCATAATTTTTAAATAACAAAATTTGTCTTCAGATATTAATTTCTAAACACTTTTTCTTTGCTCTGTCCTTACATAATCTTGACATACAAATCAGTAGAACTGGGGCTTTCTAGACAAAAGTTAGGAGGAAGGTAGATAAAGAGAAATACTACTCCTTTTTATAAGTATTTAATTTTACTTATTTAATGAAATGAAAGCATTTAGTAATAATATAAATTGTAAGGGTTTCTTAGCTAATTTCAAGTATTCATTTAAAAACACATATGATTCCAAAAGAAGGTATTGCTCAAAACTTTAACTTGATCTTTTATAAAGCTATTTACATTTACAAAAATGTATTTCTTCAGACTTGAGGTTGTTTTCTGAGTTTCAGGAAGTACAAAGTGACTCCTGAGCTATTTGATTAACTTTTGAAAATATTTATGAGCTATTTGATTAACTTCTGAAAATATTTCTTCTGTAAGTTAGATTAACACTAAATAAATTCATACCTCAAAAGACCTAAGTAAGGTTTGGGTAGAAATTTCAAATATGCTGTTTTAGGTTGTTTCTTAAACTTGTAAAATTAGTGAATAAAAATTCTTAAGAAAATATAGCTTTTGTCATGATGATTAAAAAGCACACAAAATATATAAAGTCATTATTTGATATTTTTAAAAGGGGGAAAACGGGGCAACATTTCAAACTCTGGAAATATAAAAACTCATTATTAAGAGAAAATTATAATTTCCACTTCTTTAATTTCTTTCTCTGACTCTTTTTTAAACTAAAAATTTTTAAAGAGCACCTTATTTTCACTAGCAAACTTAAGACTTTCCAATTTATGTCCTATGCAAAAAGTAGTACACTTATTTCCTGCTTAATAATGAAGTTTTTTAGAAGTTAGTTTATAATTCTTAATTCCTGAACTTTAGCTGCCATTAATTTGGTAGCTCAATTTGACAACACTAACTGAGTAGTTGCACATACAAAAACAATCAAAGAATTATTTTAGTATGATAATAAAGTCATGGATTCACCTGATAAGAGCTTTTTCTCCAAAGTATTCTCCTTTCTGCAGTGTTTTTATCAGCTGTGGTTGAGTGTGGCCCTCTGTACTCTGGGTGACTTTTACCTAAATTATATTGAACATTTAAAAAGAAAGAAAAGAAAAAAGGAAAATCTGAGCACATATCTCTTCAATCAGACCCTCCAGCTCTATACAAACTTGCCTAAGCAAATGAAAAAACAAGCCTGGATGGACTAAGCAGTCCTGTGACTTAACACAATCAAATGACTCCACTTCTTTGAGAGGAAGATGCTCTGTTCAAACCCCACCTCCCCAACTAAATAATTTTTATGTGAATTCAGTGACTTTTTCCTAGGGATATTTAAAGCAAATAATAATTTTCCCATAGGAAATCTGATTGTTTCAAAATGCCAAATAGTTGACAAATTAATCAGAACAGGGCTGAGTATCAGAAGTTCTGAATCTGGAGTTTACAATCTGTCTCACTGAATCCTATGTACCCTTCTAAAATGGAATGGAAAACTGGATATGAAGAAGGGTCCACAAACTTTCACGGGTCATGGTGATCCACAGCCCAGGAAAGTTTAAGAACCTCCACAACAGAGCCAAACAAAAACTTCAGTCTTCCTTGTTCATGGCTAGAATTATTCCAATTCAACATAGTAACAAGGGTTCTTTATGCTGATTAGATATTCTGATTCGCATTTATCGAAGACACAATGAATTAAAAAAAAAATTTAAATTCATTTTGTTTATTAGCCAGAATTCTTTTAAAGCATGGGATCCAGGTTGGGGAGAAACAATAAAATTGGTTCTGAGTGATGAAGAGTTTCTGAGGTTTGAAACAATTTTGTTACTTTATTTTTCCTTCACTGGGGGCCCAGCTCAAAGTTCAAAGTTCAACCACCTACCAGTTTGCAAAGAACTCTCTGAAAGAGAGAACATTTGTAAAAATCTGGCAGCTTACAGACACAGGTGCTCGAGATTTTACTTTTTCAAATCTGACAAATGATGGGGTTTTTTTGTTTGTTTGTCTCTGAGGACCATTGTTAAGAGTTAACATAGGAACAACTGGCAACATGCTATCCAGTCAATATCTAGGTAAAGAAAAAGATCTATTGTATATATTAGTATAACGTTTTCATCAGCATCTAAATCAATTTGAGCTATTGTGCATGAAGTCCTGAGCCAAACTGTTCTACAGTTTGATGCCTGACCATTGCTGTCTACAATTACTGAGTTCATTCCCACTACCTGCTGCTTGTCATACCTGTTGGATGGGAAAGTGTTCCAGCCCTAATCATGGATCCTCGGACTGATTGAAAACCACACACTTATAGCTAGAAATGACCTTAGGAACAATCCAGTCATTTTATACACAATGAAATGAGGTCCAAAAAGGTCTCGTGACCTGTTAAGGTCACTAGGAAGTTATTGTCTCAGCGGGAATTGATCACCCCAAACCCAGTGTTCAGACCAAACCCCATTGGACTCTTCTGAGAAGTTCTTTTACCCGTTCAATGCTGAGGACTTCTTATACTGCAATGCAGAACATAGTTGCATTTATGAAAAACTAATTTGGAAGGACTTTTTGATTTACTTTAAGTAATAATTACTATTTACCTTTCCTTTAGCTAAAACGAAAAAGGTACTTCCTTCCTCGCCCTCTCGTATAATATAATCTCCTTTATCATAGTATTCCTATTGGGATGAGAGAAAAAGAAAAGGTTAGGTCCAGTGAAGATGTACTGAAGGTGATCCACATGAAATAGAACTCCTAGTGTCTTTAAAATGATCATTTACACCTGTTTCTTTTATTTTTTTGCTACCGTAATTGTAATCTTATAAAATATTGCAGTCATAAACTATGGAAAAGCAAGAAGATCTTTTGCTTTATTACGTTCATTTATGTTTATCTTTCACAAAAAAACAAAATCACTTGGAATACTGAATTTCAGGCATGGAGACTGAAGATAGGAAGAGAAATGAGAGCAGAACAATAATCGCTGATATACAGGCAGCTTTCACCTAAATCATCTAAAGATAAACTGTTCGATGATCTGCCCCAGCCTGAAACTAGGTCTAGAGTTTAGAAAAAGAACAAATGATTATCTAATAAACTGAAAATATTATCCTCAATGGATATTGGGAATAGCAGCCTCAGTTTCTAATTTCTTGAAGAGCAAAGGTTGGGGAAATTCTACATACACAGTAACTAGCTTTTTCATATGAATTTTTTCCAAAGATTTATCATTATAAAAGATTAACAGAATTTTTTACATGTAAATTTTGTTCTTCAATGCAGGTTTATCCATGCAACATCCCAAACTGTCACTTATTTCTTTGTTTCCTTTATATATGTGTGTATAATGGAAGAATTCTTGGGTAGAAAAAATTCATCCAACCTGTCAGACCAAGAGAACAATTCAGTCTCTTGGAAAACAAAAAATGGATTAAACTGTCCACCCCTGCTTTGCTTTAATGTGATTTTGTCTCAGAGTCACAGAACTCAAATGGATCTCTTAATCATTTATACAAGCAAAAATGGACTTGTTCAATTTTTTTAAAAAGGCCTAATTAACAACATAAGAGCTGTCTTTCTCTTTTAGATTTGAAAGTAAAATTTAAATACAACTACCTTCATGTCTACTATATTTCAATATCTTTTTTGGTCATTTGCTCTTAAAACCTATTTAAATTCATGGAATCAATATTATTCCTAATACTAGTAGTTATACCTTTTATTTACATAGCACTATGTACATTTTACAATCATTTCAACCTCTTATGGAAAGAAACATAATATCTTAGGGGGAAAAATTACTTTGAAGTCAAACAGATACAGATTCGAATTCCAGTTCGGCTGCGAATTTCACTTCTATCAATTCATAAAGTTCAAATAAGAATATTTACCTTCAAAGATTTAGAGAAAAGAAGCACACTAGTCTTTTATTGCTGCCGAAAAAAATAATCACACTTACTGGCTTTGAACAACAGCCATTTATTGTCTCTGTAAGTCAGAGAGCCCAGGCAGTGTGGCTCAACTGGATTTCTCTGTATTGGGTCATTCAGGACTGAATTCAAAGTGTCATCACGGCTGTGTTCCTTCCTGGAAGCTCCAGGGAAAAATCCGCTTTCGAGTTTAATCAAGTTGCTGGCAAAATCCAGTTCGGTGTGGCTCTAAGGTAAGGCCTCTTTCTATGCTCGCTGGCTGTGGGGGGCTGCTCCTAGCTCCCAGAGGCCTCTCTCTGTCCAGTCCTTGCCCAAACGCCACCTACGTTTCAGAGCCAGCAACGACACATGGAATTCTCTTTGAAATCTCTCTGACTTCCACTTCTGCTGCGTCTTTCTGATGTGAGTCAGAGAAAATTCTCAGCTTTTTAAGGGTTCACAGAATTATATTTGGCCCACCTAGATAATCCAGATAATCTTCCTATTTTAAGGCCCAGAACCTTAATTATACCTGCAAATCCCTTCTGCCATGTAACATAACATTTCACACATTCCAGGGATCAGGGTCTAGACATTTTAGAGGAGTCCATTCTGTCTACCACAATAAGCCAATTAAAGACCGTGTGTGTGTGTGTGTGTGTGTGTGTGTGTGTGTGTGTGTGTGTGTCTGTGTGTCTGTGTGTTTGGAAGCATTAAAAGCATCTGAAGCATAGTAAATACTCAATGTTTGCCAAATTAAGGAGGATAATGGTTTGCTCAGCTGTTCTTTAAATCTTCTGGACCTCAGTTTTACCTTTCCTGTAAAATTAAAATTGTATTACCTACCACACCTAATGTTGCCTGAAGACAAGCTGAGACACTTTATCTCCAGCATCTGGTGGCACGTTTGGTATATACCAGGCACCCAGTGACTGTTATATATAAGAGGCTGTGAGCTAGTCATCAGAGTCTTCCGCAGTGGACTGCACTCCTCGGCCTTCCTACTGTTGCCACGTGCTTAACCTTTAGCTAAAAGCATCTGAGAAGCGATGTGTGCTTCCTCCGTGCCAGGCCCATGAACCATTTCGGGCATGTGTCTCCATACTTTTCCCCCAACAGTAATGGCATGACCCTATCTTGGAACAGGGGCTGTGATGAAAATGGCAGAGTCACCATCAGCTTGTGTTCTCTACAGACTCTTTCAAACAGGGACTGTCCTCCTTGGACTGTTACAAAAGCAAGTGACAAACTTCCGTTTTAGTTGGAAAATAATATTTCAACTCTTTTGCATCACTGTTTGCTTACTCCAACTCTTATTCTTTCTCATTTGAGATGGCTATAACCCTGGTTGGTTTAATGGGTACCCACGATGCCACCATCCAGGTATTTTCTGTATATAGCTAATGTTCAATTCTCTTTACCAAAACAGCCGGTGTCATGTTAGAGGTTTCTGTTTCAGGCTGTTCTTCAGTCTCCCCAATTCCTATCTTGGTCTCTGTCTCCATTCCCCACACAGAGCACAGAAACGTGAAGAATTTCTGAAGTGCTGTTTTTCAGTTATTATAAAGACATTTGGGTGTGTTTGGATGCACAGCTTTAATTCCTGTCAGTCAGATTATTTAAAAGGGATAAGCTTGAAAAGGAACACTGAGAAAGAGTTTTGTTGTTTCTTAAAGGGCAACCTTCCTACTGGTATTTTTTCCAGGAGTGATTCTTTGTCACACAAAACCATGGGAGAAAGATAAATAATACCTCCCAGTGTGTTGACAGTAACTTCATAAATCAGAAAAGGCTGTGGATGTAGGTCAGACCAAAAATATATAGTGGTAAGTATTGGCTATGATGCTAGACGGCAGTATTTGTCAACTGGGGAGTGTAGCCAGTCTAGCCACAGTAGTTACCAAGACCAAAAAGAGAAATGCAAACAGTGTGGTTATTGTGCTGTGGTTACATTGTAGAGGAGCTCCTTAGAGGACCAAGAAGCCATAGATCTTATCCTGTGGTGCAAAGATTTTCAAGCATTTTTCACTCTACAGTAAAAAATAAATTTTACATGTACACCCACATACACACACATGAGCATGCACAAATACAAACATTTGTATAAAATTGAAATATTTTTCCAAACAATACTTATACTTACTATTTTAAAAATAGTAAGTATATATTTTTTAAATGTTCCTCTAATTTGGTTTCATGATCTACTAATGACTTGTGACCCACAGTCTGAAAAAGATGTTTCAAAAGAAGATGTCCAGAAACTCGGAGAGTAGCTACAGAGTGTATGGCAAGAGGAAAAAATAAGGAAATAATTCCAGGACAGACCGAGAGGTAGAAGTCAGAAGAAAACTATACAAACAGCAACAGCGGAAGATGGAAAGACTTTTTCACTGTAAAGAAAATGCTCATTCTAACAAGATGCTAGAGCCTCAGTGTCTGTAAATAGAATACATAAAACTAAAAGGAAAACCTAATGGTTTTTTTTTTTTTTGAAGGACAAAGACAAAGTAGCAAGCCTATGAATTTCTTAGAGTAATTAAGGTGTGGCTGGAAATCTTAATTATAAAGAAGTACTGATAATACACAATCAGTGTAGGGTGCACATGCACACATACACATTCTGTGCATTATGTGACTTCGTACCCAAGTTGGTTGCTTTAAAAACTATGTACAGTTATTTGAGTTGTTACCAGCAGTGTTTTGTTGGCCCAAGTACAATAGTTAAAATACCTTAGAAATTTTAAAGCAAATACAACTTGATCTGTAGACTTTATCAACCATAATTTAGTACTTGATTACTAAATTACAAGGAACCAGAACCTACAAAATGAAAACTGACAGAAATTCTTCTGAATAGGGTAAGTCAACTGAATAGATTTCTGTAATTAAAACATAAAAGAGCCTATAGAGATGTGGCCCACCACCCCTCATTTTGTAGATGAGAAGACACTAATGCCCCCATAATTTAATGACGGCTGCTATTGACAGAGGCTTGACCACAAACCCTAATCTCTAGACTTCGGACTAGTGAACTTTCTATAATTAGCTGCCCAACCTTTAAATAACTGAACCATAAACTGTGGCAAAATCCACAATTATCTCAACTTTCTTATGGCTTTTCATGTAATCATTAAAATAAGAAAAATCCTCTGGCTTCTGCAAGTGCAATCAGGAACTAAAGAAATGCTAAACTTTTAAAAGATGATTAAAATAAAAAGAAAAATTCCTGAATGAAGGGGAAAACCATAGCAAATTCTAAATATGCATTTTCTGTTCATAACTTTGAACTAGTATGTCTCAAACTTTAATAAGAGCAAGAATTGCAATAGTTAAAATGTTTAAATGTGGATTTCCTACTTCACGAAAGTTTCTGTGGGGTAGTAGCTGGCCAGCTGCCTCTTAAGCAGCACTAACAGTGATCTGAGTAGGACAAGGACATTCCACACCGCTCCGCCCCTACCCTACTTCCACCACACCTCAGTTTTGTGTAAGACGGTGTGTCAGAGTTGCAGTGGGGAGGGTCACTAGGTCAAGTATCAAAGCTCAGTAACAAAGAGTTAGGGGACTTTTCCATCAACCACACAGTCAAATCCCATGTTTCCTGGATTGATCACTATGTGGGGAAGCAGAAACTCCTTCCGCTCTTGTCTTCCGCACAACAGAACTGCCAGGTGCGTATGTCACATTACCATTTTCATTGTCATTAGGAGCTATACTGCATTTGGAATTTGTATCATGCTTTATGACATTCGATGTTTGTTAGTTAACTCTTAAAGCACACCAGTGAACGCGTTGGTACTATCCCCACTCTCCTTTCCCCTTCGGATCCTGAGAAGAGGTTTAAAGACAATATCTGCCTCTAGGACTGAATGTTCCAGAGTTGAGCTAAAGCAAGAAAAGTTATTCTAACACTACATAATTGGGGCCATTTGGTCTAGGAGTTCAATAGTCAGTCTTAACAAACACATCAGATCAACTGCTTGGTGACAGGAAGTTATAATTCCCCTTTCCCATCCCCACACAAAAATTGTAAAAACTCCCAAATCAATTCCTAAATAGCATGCCAGATTGAGCCTTTTTTTTTTTTTTTTTTTTTTTCTCAAAGATTGTGGAGCCAGTTTGTGGGACAGCTGGTCCTGGAACTCGGCGGGTGTACTGTCATAACTCCAATGCAATAGCGATTGGCTGTTGTCAGGACCCTGTTGATGGGTCATTAGTCCAAGCTATGCTGGTAAATAATGTGCTTTTCTTAGCGCTAAATAGATCCCATTACTCCCTTGTTAATCACTTTCACATTTGAGAATTTTCACACGTTACAGAGTCACATTTGTTTGCCAGGTATGAATAAAGAGCCCTTTATAAACTGTGCTGCTGTCTGCAAATTCTGAGATATAATAAAGCCTTTCTAGGGTATTTTAAAAGATGAGACTTTCAGACTTGAATTGTGTGTTAATTAATACTGGATTTGAGCCCCCATCTATATATTCTGTAACTGTTGCCTAGAGCTGCTATAAATATGTCTAATTTACCATTTATTTTTAATGATACAAAATTTTAATATTTGCTGTCAGCATGGAATTCCCCTCTGGTGAATCTACTCTATTAATATTATATTAAAAACAGATTTCTTCAGTTAACAAAAAATATAGGGCCTCTCCAGTTTTTTTAAAAAAAACACTCAGAAATTAGGATGAATTATTAACTTGTAACATCTGTCATTGGGTTATATTACATTGGGAAAATCCCAAGAGCTGCAGGGCAAGCAGTCCTCTTGAAAATGACTTCATATCTGAACACTCTGGGGACACAAGACCAGGCACTGTATCATCATGGCCTGTCCTTGATAAAATGCTAGATGGGGTCCATGAATTGTAAATGAAAACATGACTGGTGTCACACTTAGGAATAAAATGGTTAGTACTCCCTTCTCAACGGATATTAGTTTACATTGTATATTTTGATTGACAGAAGAATGAATTTGTCAATATCAATCTTGCAGGGTTTATTTATTTATTTAGTCTCCTGCTGAGAACAGCTTTATAAAGCTTAGAGTCTACCTGTGACTCCTTTACTATGCCTTAAATTCCTTTAAGTTCCGGAAAAGTCACTTTGGTTTCAATTAGGGAGAAGTTACTTGCTTTGGATTTTAATCTGTGAAATCTGAAGAGGTTTTTATATAATGCATATCATTAGAATCCAAGGAACATGTCCTAAATGCCTTATTCACAAAAAGACGTGACTAGTCTTGGACTACAACTAACCATCGGGGTGATGCCTAATATGAGTTTTTGAATACATTCCAACATGCCATTTCCCCCTAGATATTAAAGTAGGTAAAGTGCTTCTTAAGTGCAGGTTCTTTTATTATTATTTATTTATTTTTATTTTTAAAAAATTTATTTATTTTACATATTTGACCCCTTTTATCCCATCTACCTCCCCCCTCCCTAAAAACAATTAGAATTGTTTTTTTTCTAATGTCGTTTCATGACATAGAGTTTTAAAGCATGGAGCATTTCATAGCCTAATTCAGAAGCCTGTCACCAAAAGCCCCAATATACCCTTTCTCTGCTCCATTTCCGAATTATGTATCACTGAATCCTTTATACTATGAAAACTGTAAGAGATTATGGTGTTAACTACAGAAAATCAAATGCTTCTTGAGTAAGGCAGATTAGTTTTATGAAATATACTAAAAAAATTAAAATATGTAAATCAAATGTCACTTTATATATGCAAATCCAATTTCCTTTTATACATTTCATAAGAGTTGCCTAAAGCTGCCCCAACCCCTTAATTCAGTGTGAATTGACCTAACATTTTTCACTATAGAAAAAACCTCCTTGTCTCAGTAGACTGGTGATGTACCATCTTTTCCTTTTTATTGATTTACAGTGCTAATAATGACTAGTTATACAATCTCTTAATGAAATATATTTTTGCTTTAAAATTTCTTACCACTTCCAAACAGTCAATGATCTTGGTTAATTTGTCTTCAGGTAAATTCTTCAGCAAGGATACACTTCAAAATTAAAAAGAAACATTTATTTCATTATCTTCCTGAATTAAACTATAAATACCTACACATGTATTTAAAAAATCTTTACATTCATTTAAAAAATGCACTTTAATTTTTCCAAAGTAAACCTCCAAATATATTACACATAAATAACTGAATTTCAAATACATTAAAATTATGTAAACACATATAATCTCAGACATTTATCATAGTCAAATAAAATTAAGATAGCATGAAGAGAAAAATCAAAGTTTGTCTATTTGGGAGGAAAAAACATTACATTTCCTGTTTGTTTTCAAAGTGAATCACTTCTAGAAATGTGTTTCTCTCTACATCTCAATATTTCTTTCATTAGCATAGCAGAAGAGCTCTGCTTCCAAAAGGGGGATAAGATTTTCTTCTAACTTCTTGTAATTAAGCAAAGACTGAATTCAGGGGGGAATATAGGAATTAGCCTGGAAATGATCTTTGATTATTAGTTATACTATGCTGTCTTTTAAAATTAATGACAGCCAGAGGCATGTAACAGAAACATTTTTACAAATAATAATACAGAGAAAATGAAATAGAATATTAAAAATTATTTTTTAAACAAATCAGAAATTCCACTCAGTATAATTTACCAATATGATTAAATTGTTCTATTAAAGAAATTTCTCCTCAACATTATCCACTTTTACTCAGGTCTGTTAATAAAATTTCTATAAGATAAATATGTCTTTCTTACCATCTAAAATTTGACACCTCTAAGGAAAAAATGATGCTATTCCAAATACTCATGAAATGAAAAGCCATAGGATAGCACATCAGAACTTCAACTACACTGCTAACTTTCTGCTTCTTGGACTGAACAATAACTTGATGTGCTCATTTTGTTATTATATTTTATAAATTATATTATGTACTATGTGTCATTTATAGACTTTATGTATGGTGCTCATTTTGTTATTTTGTTTTATAATTTTTATTATGTACTGTGTGTCATTTATAGACATCATATATGGTGCTCATCTTGTTATTATGTTTTATAAATTACACTATGTACTATGTGTCATTTATAGACATCATATACTTCATAGTAAAAAGATATAAATGGAAAAAGAAAGAGCTTACTGTGTATTATGAAACAAATAGAAATGTATTTCTCTGATAGGTCTCCCCATTAATGAAAAAGTAAAAGAATAACCAGAACTCGTCATTGATTAACACATGTTTGTCATGAAAGTTCTACTTCCGGTCCACACTGGGATCTAAGATGTCAGTGAAGATTCTCCCCTGTAAAATAATACCTTTGGGGATTGGTGGGGAAATTGATGTGAGGAAAAATCTTTTGTCTGTCTCCCCTCCATGAAGGCAGAGAGTAGGTTTACCATGTTCACCACTGAATCCACACTGTTTAGGGATTTGCAAGAAGTAATTGTTGACTGAATGTATGAATGAGACCACAAAAGGAAGAAGAAAGAAATATGTACTAGTTAATTCTCTGAGCTCTTGCCACTAAGAGAACATACTAGACTCCAATGGAATGAACTGCTATGCCTAGAGGTTCACGTTTTATCTGACATTCACATGCAACCCATGGGCACTGGTTTATTTCTTTATCCCTTTTTTGCCCTTGTATGAGTATGGTTCATTAGCTTTAAATGCTGACCTGTGTTGCTCAGTTGTTGGATTTTGAGATCACCTATATTCAGGCAAACCCTAAATTGCTAAAGCATTGGTTGGTATAAAGGTAAGGCACCTGCTTGTCATTACTGCAGCTACACCAGGAGTCATTGTTGACTCTGGGAGAGTAAATCAGAAAGATTCTCTATGAGAAACCTCAACACTTGCAATGTTCTGCTGATCAACAATGAGTTCATTCAACATTTATTGTGTCTTCACTATATTCAAGGCACTGTACGGCCCTAAAATCATTGGTTCTGCAGGTTAATTATGCAAGATAAAATTACTATACTTAAAAAGAACTTAGAATTTAATTTTGGAAACTGTGAGATTTTTTATTATTATCACTTGTCATAGGTAACAGCTCATTACAGTATGCTTTACAGCTTCAGAGACTGTCAAAACTCCCACAAAAGACACAGAGATAGTTTAAATATGAAACATACTTTCTAAGAAACATTTTTAATGTATAACTGACTTTTCCCACTTATATAGGTATTTGTTTCTCTATAATTTGATGTATCTAAATAGAGGTATAAGGCAGTTCACAACCAAGCATGTCCAAGTTTCCATGCCATCATGGCAAGCATAGTAACATTTTTGGCATGTTCATTTCCTATAAATATAGTGATCTGGAAGATGGTGTGGCTATTCTTTACCCAAGAAAAAGAATGTCTCAGGTAAAACAAGTAAGGATAATAAAATAAATGAATGTTAATATTATTCTAAGTAAAGCATTATTAGAAAGATTATCTTTTGCTACCTTCTTCCAAAATATAGGCTGTCTTTCAAAGTCAACTGAGCAACCCATGTGAATATTTTAGGATTTTTGGCACATTTTTCTATATTACATTCAAACACTCCATAAATATTATGCAAAATTAGCAAAATAAATCAGTGTACAAGGCTAATTGGAATTAAAAATAATTTTTTATATATATAGTGGCATTTATTGCAAAGAAATACAGGTTTAATTGTGCAGAAAATGTCTAAGAGAAGCTATAGTGAAATATTCTGATAAAACCAACATATCCACAATATGGCTACATCATCTTCTCTTTTATCCTATGTATTATTCTTACCTTCTGAGAAAGTTTCTGTACTGTTCATCTCTAGCTTGAGCTGTCCTTCTCATTATGTTCTGGAATACTTCTCGATCTAATGCCCAAGTTTTAACACTGGTAATAGCTTTAGGAAAAAATCAAGAAAATAATAAAATATTATTTAGCCCTACATTAAGAAAACATTGAAAAATGTTAATCAATAAATTTTATGTTCTCAAAAATAGCATTTCTTGGAAAAAAATGCATTATTAAAAATGCAAAGAAAAGGCAGCAGTGACACAAATAGTAGATAATTTTATAAAAATCATTTTTGGCTTTGATGTGAACCATGGTTTGGAAGTGAGTAGCAAAAGATTTCCTTTCTAATTATGTTTTGCTTAGGATGATATTAAAGTTAGTTTGCAATTCCCAATTATGCAGGATATGTTTCAGACTTAGAAAGCCAGTTAGCCTTTTGTTAATCCAGAGAGTGAAGAATTTATAGGCAGATAATTGAAAGCTAAAGATCTCTGAGTGTATGAGTGTGTTTTTGTGTCTTTTTATGTTCTAATGTTTTTATGTTTTTTAGACAGTGTTGGTAAAGAGAGCCAATACAGTTTAAGGATCTCTGAGTAAATCAGTCATCGTGATATCCCCTGGGTCCCATTGCCAGAGATTCTGATTCAGGTTTGGAGTGAGGCTCTAAACCTGCATTTTTATCAAATACTGCAGCAGTGCTGAGACCTGTCACCCAGTCCCAAATCCTGAGAAACACCACATCTAAGTAACTCAGAAGAAAACTCAAGATTAAATAAAGTCAAAACTTAAGAAGAAACTTTTAAATTAATCCCAAAAGTCATTCATGAAAACTCTCATTAATCAATTACCTCATATCCCTTTTCATATTTATACATTTTCATTGGTTTAATTAATTTTTGTGGTTTATAATATGGCCAGAATCTCATAGAGAATGGAAAGCAAACATTCTGGATGAGCCAGTGGTAGACATCTACACAGTAAAAAAGTGAAACAGCAATTAAAGCAAATATTGAAATCATTTAGTTTAAAGCCATGTTCATACTTTATATACAGGTATCCAATGAAAAAAATTCTTTAAAACTTGACTTACTTAGGCAAGTGTTTCAATATAAATCCTTTTATAAGCGTAGCATTTTTATTAATAAGAGTATATAGGTCACAATGGGAGACAAAAAAGACTGAATCAGGATGCAATAGTGACGCTACTAGATTATCTTTAACATTGTATAATAATTTAAAAATACAGCATTTCATCTCCTGTTACCTTTCACAGAGGCGGTCCTTGTACAGTTGTATAAAATGGCTAGTTCCCCAAACGTGGTCCACATAGGGATGGATGATAGCAATTTCTCCCCTTGGAACACCTCTAATCGGCCCTCTATAAAGTAGAATTAAAAAAAAAATGATAATCAAAATCGTCCTGGATTCCATAAATTAAAAAAAAAAAATCAGAAAGTACACAAAGCATACAGTTAAGGTATCTTATGATTCTCATTACAATAATGTGTTGAAGAATGCAGACTAAAACCAGTTCTGCCACTTACTTTTAACTGGTTTGTCCTGAGAGAGTTACCCTCTCTGCTTGAGGTCCCTTGTCAATAATGGGGATAATAATAATATTTACTTTATACATTTGTTGTGCAGTATAAAGAAGTTAATATAGGTAGGGAACTTAAAACAATGGCTAGCACATAGTAAATGCCATTAGGTCTTAACTATTGTTAATATTATCGCTGTTACAAAATTCTTCCTCTGAGCAGCAGACGGCAAGTGTTTTATTTAAAATTCATTCTACTTCATAAAAAATGTAGCACATAAAATGATTTCTCTTGTATAAGAAACACAATAATTACTGTATATCTTGAAAACACAACAAGATACACTGATGGAAGTATAAACCTGTCATAACTGAGAAGTGCCCTAGCCCTGCAGTCAGACTGCCTGGTTCTGACTAGTCAAGGCTGGTGCCTTGGGTAAGTTACTTTACTATACCATAGTAGTTGTCTAACCCCTTGTTCACTGAAATGAACTAGTAAGTGGAAATCACTGAGAAGAGTGCTTGAGAAAGACAATATCAAGGGAATCAGAAGATAAAGCACAAACTGGGAGAAAATATATTTGCAAAAGATACATCTGATACATGACTGTTGTATCAAATATATAAAGAACTCTTAAAACTCTTAAAATGAACAACCCAGCTGAAAAATGGGCCAAAAACCTTAACAGACACTCACCAAAGAAGATATACAGGTGGCAAATAAGCATATGAAAAGTCACTCCATCATATGTTATCAGGGAAATGTAAATTTTAAAAAGATACCACTACATATTGATTAGAATAACCAAAATCCAGAAAACTGACAACTCCAAATGCTGACAAGGATGTGGAGCAAAAGTAACACTCATATATTTTTGGCGAGAATGCAAACTGGTACAGCCCTTTTGGAAGAGAGTTTGGTGGTTTCTTATAAAACTAAACATACTCTTACCACACAATCCAGCAATCGCACTTTTTGATATCTACTCATAAGAACTTATGTGTGGACAAAAACCTACACACAGATTTTTTATGATATTTTAATCATAATTGCCAAAATTTGGAAGCAACCACAATGTCCTCTATTAGATGACTAGATAAATAAACAGTGGTACATCCAGACAATGGAATATTATTCAGTGTCAAAAAAGAAATGAGCTATCAAACCATAAAAAGACATGGAGGAATCTTGAATGCATGTTACTAAATGAAAGAAGCCAATCCGAAAAGGCTACATACTATATGATTCCAACTGTATGACATTGTGGGAAATGGAAAACTATGGTGAAAAAAAGATAAATGCTTGTCAGGGGTAGAGTAAGAGGAGATGAATAAGCAGAGTACAGAGGATTTTTAGGACAATGAAAATGCTCTGTATGATATTATAATGAACAATGCATGTCATTATATATTTGTCTAAACACACAGAATGAAGAATACCAAGAATGAACCCTAAGATAAACTGTGAACTATGGGAGGTTAGGATGCATCAATATATGTCCATCATCGATTTTGATTAATTAAAACAATTTTTAAAAATGTACCACTCTGGTGAGTAATGCTGATAATAGGAGAGACTATAGATGTGTGGGGGTAGGGGATATAAGGGGAATTTCTGTATTTCCTTTTTTTTTTTTTTTTTTTTTTGCTAAAACTAAAATTACTCTTTAAAAAAGTCTTAAAAAAAAAGAATGCTTGACAGTAATCTTTTTTAGGCAAAGGTGGGGGAAGAAGAGGCAGCATTTCAGACAACCTCCTCACGATTTTGTCCCCCTGGAAATTCTATTCTCCTTTCCCATTGAACAAATGCAAATAAAACTTTACCTAACCAAAATCATATGCAAAAAAGACCTATATTCTCAAAAGAAGAGAAATGGTGGAGTTATACTCTTTCTCTTGCAGAAATTTCTTCTCTAAGTATCTCTGGATTATCTTGATCCGTCTGTCCTATCAACAAATCTGAGGCGAGCACCTAGGTCTTACCAGGAATTGATCTTGATACCAGAGAGACAGAGTGGACAAAACAGAAAAGATATTGATTCTGATAGAACTTATATTCTAGTAATAAATAAAGTCTGTTTTAGCTCCAAATCCTACAAATTAGATTTGAAAAAAATTAATAACGTCTCATCACAACTAAATTCTCTTCCATCAAAACTACTTAATGGTACTGTCATGTTGGTTTAATGGGTCTTAAAGCATTTCAAGTTTTTTTCTTTTTCTAATTGGCTATGCCTCATAGGATGAGCGATACTGAAGAAATATATAGAATATCAAACATTTAAGCTAAATATAATTTACTATTTGCTATTCATTCTATATTTTATAAAGTGAGATTTTTAACTAATAAATTAATTTGCTCAATCAAGTATATCAGGCAACTCAGCTCTTAATTCAAACAAGAAATTGTCGCATTTTCATTTCCATGTGTGCTATAGCCATGATTTGAATGGTCGTGTTAATGCTGACTTCTGCTCAAACGCCTCTCTAAGTCTTTCATCAGTTACTGGCAAGGAACAAGATGGGCAGATATGAGTTTCTCATCCTTTTCTAGTAGGTTCCACAAATATTTGTTGACTTAATGGTCTATCTTCTCTTGCTAGAATGTTCTAGTGTTGCTAAAGCAGAAGTGAAATGGCCAAAAGAAAAACTGAAAGAGGCAAAAAATTTCCCTGCATCACCTATCCCCCAAAACTTGAAGGCTGGCTAAATTAAGCCTATAGTTCGCTTCTCGGGTAAAACAATTACTTGGAAATGACTATAATTTTAAGAGTGCCTACAAAGATGTAGATAGGAAATAACAAATCAATAATTATGAAACTGGGTTGTTTAAAAAAATCAAAGTATATAAAAACAATATTTTATTTACTACAATTAGAATAACATGTTTATTAATTCGTTTGGATAGGCAACTTCTTCCCCTCACTTAAGACTCCAAGTAAACAAGAATCATAAAAGCATTGCTTAACAAGTGGCAAGATCATTGAATTAGCATTTGTTCACTGGAATATGCCAAATTCAGACTCTAATTGTAAAACGTGACTTTGCGAAAACTAAACATCATCCATCATATCAATGTTAACTTAAATTGTATTAGTCTGTAATTTTAGTTAATATTCATCTTATACATTTATTCTGGTGTTCTTGTTGTTTAAGAGATATGTCTAAATGTGCTTGTATTATGTTTGTATAAGTTTAACTGAAGCTATAATAAAAGTAATTTTAAAATAAATTTTAAAAAATGCATTGCTTAGCATTATTCACAGTGGCCAGGACATGGAACCAAACGAAGTGTCCTACGATAGATGATTGTCTAAAGGAGCTGTGGTACATGTATACAATGGAATATTACTCATCCATAAGAAGAGATGAAATACTGCCATTTGTGACAACACAGATGGACCTTGAGATAATCATGCTATGCAAAATAAGCCAGACAGAAAAAGTTGAAAATCACATAATATCACTTTTATGTGGGATATAAACCTAAAAGCAACAAATGAACAGTACAAACAGAGACTCATGGGCATGGAATATAGACTAGTGGTTATCAGAAGGTAAGGGGTGGGGGAGCAGGGGGGAGGTAGATGGGGTAAAGGGGGTCAAATATAAGGGGGAGGGGGAGGGTGAAGTACATAAAGGGGATCAAATATATGGTAGCTGAAGGAAACTGGACTTTGAGTGGTAAACACACAATAGAATATACAGATGTCAAATTATAATGTACACCTGAAAACTATATAATTGTATTAACCAATGTTACCCCCAATAAAATAAATAGACAGATAGATGATAGATGATAGAGAGAGAGAGAGAGAGAGAGAGAGAGAGAGAGAGAGAGAGAGAGAGAGAGAGAGAGAGAAAAAGAAAAAAGCATTGCTTAGATTGCCAGGAACTATAATGCAGAATAGAAGGCCACGAGGCATCTCAAGTTACCACTCCATCTGGGTAAGCCAGTTTATCTTTCTTCCTTAAAACTCAAAAAGTTAGGGCAATTCAGAATTTGACAGAGCATTCAATAACCACAAGCCTTATTCAGATAATTTCTTACTTCTATATTTTTTTAAAAAAATATGTTTTCATGTATCACTGTTAGACTTATGCATTTGACATGCATTTGAGAAATAAATCCTTTGCCCATCCAATCATTATAATCTTTTCAGCATGTTCAAGTGCTCATATAGAACAGAAATCATTTGAGTGGTTCTAAAAACACCAATTTTAATTTTAAGGCATTCCATTTGATTTGTCTATTAGTTAAATGTACCTAAATTATCTTTTTATATCATCGGTATTTAACCAAAATATTTTACCAGACCAGAAATATAGTTGTTTTCATTTTTCTGGTACGACCACCTAAAAATGTCAACACAAGCAGCAGTTTTAATGTAAACATCTTTTGGTAGTTGTTGAGTGAGTATAATCTTAAGTCTGATTGCCTAAGTTTACATCCCACCTTTACCACTTAGGACCTGTGCAGCCTTGGCTGAGTTATCTAACCTCTCTGTGACATTGTCCATATTAGCAACATGTAAATAACAGCACTTGCCTAACAAAGTTGATGAGAAGATGAAATGAGATCTTTCTAGTAAGTGCTCACAAGATGCTTTACAAATATAAAGCATTCAGTAAATATCATCATTATGATTAGATCAATATTACTATTTCATGAGCTCAATCTGTTACATTTTTTACAAACAGAACAGAGTGTTTTGAATTTTTATATATGTTTGCAAAAATCATAAGACTATAGGCAAAATATTTATTATATGGTAACTGGAAAAATCTGTGAAACCCACCTGCCAGCACGAAGATGTGGTTTCCTGGTTCTCCTTGCTTAATAATGTAGCTCCCTTGCTGGTAGTTTCTTCCATACATGCATTCTACCATGTCTTTAATCTGCTGAGGATCCAGTCTCTTCAAAAACTGATTTTTATTAAGAGCATCTGTAATGAGCTTCTTCTCACTAGTATAATAGAAAAGAGATGTTAGTTACAATGAATAAAAATCATGTTTTGCTATTTAAATTCACGTCATTTGGAATCTTGATATAACTACCTACATACTTACAATTTTTCCAGCAGGATGATTTTTCTTCTAGCCCCACCAACACTTGACCCTTATAACTACTATATATTACCGGTAAGATCTTTGAAAATACATTTGAATATTTTTCTGATAATCATTATTACATCAAGTTTATTAGCATTCCTAATCGCCATCATCACAAATGTAGCATCTTTCAAGATCTCTAGATGCACTACCAATGGACACATAACTTTTAGACGGAAAGCAAATCTGGTTGGTAAGTAGAAGGTGAGTTTAAGGGACTACAACACAGTTCATTCACTGATGTATGTAGGTATGCATAGCGTTTATAGTGCTAATTATTTTATGTCTTATTTAATCCTTACCACTGATTTATGAGATAATTACTATTCCTAGCTTGAGGATAAGTAGACTAAAAGGTAAGAAAAAATTTATTCCCTCTAGGATTTAAATCTAAGTCTGTGAGTCTGAAGTCTGAGCTGCTTCCATTTCATCCATTGCCTGCTCTGAGCTGGAGAAGTCAGCTTCCTTGGGACTCATTTAATTTGATAAAGGGTTCTGGTGGTGGTCTGGATTTGTCTGAGTTTTGACTCTTAGCATGTCTAGACTAGACAACCTACACTTTCGAGTGCATAGCCTATTCATTTTCCAAATCCGAAGCCCACTTGTTATAATCCTAGAATATTCTACGTTCTTTTAGAAAAGAAGTAGCTCTAAATAATTACTCAATCTTCATTACCATAAATTTCAAATATTTAATTAACATACTTTATATGTAGATATCAGAGAATTAATAAACTGAGAAAATGTCTCCTTGTGGGCTAAGTCAGAATCTTTGTACACTATGTTTGCTCTCACTCAAACTCAGTGTGATTTTAGGTAGGTTTTTTTTTTTCTGTAGTTTTCATTCAAACTCTCCCATCACTAGCTTCACTGTTTGAAAACTTCTGATAATTTTCTACACAGAAAATTCTCAAACACAAGATGAAATTTCATTGAATTAGATATTTCCTTCATGATCACATCCATCAGATCATTGGGCTACCTGAAGAAAACAGAATGGAGTCTTGTACAAATTCCTTCTTCCCCAGTGACTCCATCACCCTCAGGGCCATCCATACTCTTTGAGTGCCTTAAGAGCTTCCTTCCTGCTTCCTCTCATTTATCACCAGATCTTATCAATTCTCTTTATAAAATATCACTGTTATCCTTTTTAGTTTCTATTTTCAAGGATATCACCACAGTCCAAGAAAAAAACTCTTAACCCTGGACACCCTTATCAGGTTCTTTTTGGTATTTTAGTTCCTAGCCTCATTCCGCTATAGTCCATCCTATATCATATTAATCTTGCTAGAAAACTGAGTTCACCCTGGATCTAATTCTTCCTTTTTCCACCAAAACTAACAATTCATTCAACTGATATATACTGAGAAAGTACTTTTGCTAGATGTTCTGAGTGCAAGTAGTAGAACTGTGAATACCAACAAAGCCCCAGCTTTCATGGGCCTTTTATGCCAGTGTACCATTCCAGCAAGTGTTTCCTCAATGCCCACATATCCCAACTTCCCAAAAAGTTCCAAGAAGCACTATTCCTATAAAGGCACAAGTGTGCTGAGTGTAAGCAATTTTGCAAATTCTCAATGTATACTTTAAAGGTTCAAAGAAATCTTGCAGTAAACAAATTTGTTTAAACCAGTGGTTCCCAAACCTCAATGTCTTTAATTTTTTTCTTTTTGGCTTAACTTCTGTTTTCATTCCATGGAAATACAGTTGGTCCTTGAATAACAGGGGTTTGAACTACGTTGGTCCCCTTATATGCAGATTTTTTTTTCAAGCAATACTGTAAGTGTATTTTCTCTTCCTTATGATATTCTCTATCACATTTTCTTTTCTCTAGCTTACTTTACAGTAAGAATACAGTATGTAATACATATATAATATGTGTATTGACTATTTCTGTTATCAGTAAGGCTTCTGGTCAACAGTAGACTATTAGTAATTTGGGGGTAGTCAAACATTATATGCTGATTTTTGACTGTATGGAGGGTCAGCACCCCTAACTCCGTGTTGTTCCAAGATCAACTGTACTGTGAAACCATTTTTCCCATAGGAAAAAAATCAATATCCCACAATCTGGTACTTCCCATTTCCAATCATATGGCTCCACTCTATCCATCTAGTACTTACTCCTTAAAATAAATCCTTTGTTATAGACAGACTGGTTTTCTCAATGTCTCCTATGCCTGCCAGTTTTTACCTTCAGGCTCGCTACATGCTTTCTCCTATAATCTGAGTTTCTTCTCCCTTCAATCAAACCAAAATTTACATGTCTACCAAGAAACCCCTTATGATCTAGTTAATTCTGCTTGGATACTGTAGCTCACACAATCTTTTTATTCTACTCTGAACTCCTAGAGTACTTGTATTCATGTCCATTCAATTTAACAAGTTTATCAAGCATTCACTTAGGACATAAAAATTAATTAAGCATGGCCCACGGCCTCGCAAAAGTTCCCATATCCTTTTAACTTAGTTTAGTGCTAACTATATTGTCATGTTCTACTATTAGAAAAGAGTTATCTTTACGAGTTTTTATCCAAACTAGATTATAAATTCTTGGAGGAGTGGTTTTTATCTTGAATTTCCTGTTAAGAGGCAACATATCGAAGTGATTAAGAGTATGAACAACTCTTCTTACAACTATGATAGACAAGCCATTATAAGTACTCTTCCTGCTTACATAAAACAATCACGAAAGCTAATTATATATATATGATGTATGTGTGTGTATTTGGAAGAATTGGAGACCAATCAGCACAGCAACAACTTGATGAGCCATGATCAACAAAAAAACATGAGCTTGTGATTCACCTCTACATTTCCCTTCAAGGCATTTACTGATTTCTAGGCAGCACTGAACGGACTTTTAGAAGTCTCGAAGGGTTGGGAAGATAAAAGTTAATGTTCAAGATACACTACAGAGGCATCCTGGTAAACACCCATGATTCAGGTATGACATCAAAAGGGCTGCAACCTAGAGTAGCAAAGACTAATCAAAAACAAGTTAACTTTCAAAAAGACTGAATGCAACTGTAAAACAATAAATTCCTATTTTGGTTAAAATAATTTGCCTCTAGCTTAACTGTCTGCCAGAAGCAAAAGTAAATTTTTCTGTAGGATGCCCATAAAATCTACAGTTTTTCTAAATGGAGTATTTTGCATGACATCAAAAATTACCAGAAGAAAAGATCAAATAGCTGAATACCAAGAGAAAAAAAGACAATAGAAACAGACCCTTGGTAGATGAAAATAATGTAGGCATCTGTCACAGACTTTTATGTAACTGCAATTACTATGTTTAAGAAAATCAAGGACAAAATGGAGAAGGTCAGTAGAGAATACAAATCTTTTTAAAAAAATCAAATAGAGATTCCAGAATTGAAACACCCAATATCCAAAGATTGGAGCTCAATAGATGGGCTTAAAAATTTGATAGGACAGCTGAAGAAGATTAGAAACTGAATCTAGACTATATCTAGGTAGAAGATTGGAGACAATCTGGATGAAAAATAAAGAAACAATGACAACAGCAAAACAAAACCTAGGAGCCATACACAATGGAGCAATTGTACATATGTGTAATCTGGCCAATGAAGAAAGGAAAAGCATTGGCCTGAAACAATATATTGAAGTGTCATGTTCAAGAATTTTCTTAAATTAATAAAAATACATCAACTCACAGACAAGTTGTAAGACGATCTCCAAACAGAAAATATACAAAGGAACCCATTCCTAGTCCCATTATAGTAAAATTACTAAAAACCAAACACGAAGAGAAAAATCTATTAAGTAGCTGGAGGAAAGAAACATAATTCCTTCAAATGACCAACAATAGAACTGGTTTACTCTTCAACAAAAATAATGGAGCCAGAGATAGTGGAAAATCTTCAAAGTGAATATATTACCCAGTGAATATATCCTTCAAAAAGAAAAGGCAAATGAATACATTTTTTAAATGTTATTCCACTGGCAACAAACTTACCAGAAAGAAAATTATTTCAGATGGATCTAGCAGATGTTAGAAAAAAGAGCAAGGAGTAAAGTAAACATGTGGGTGACTAAAGAATGCTTATCTTTATAAAAGAGTAACAATATCTTGTAGAGTTTAAATATAAGATTAAAATGTATAAAAAATAATAGCTAAAATTGCAGGAGGTGGGGTGATGGTTCTGAAATGAAGTTAACATAATAAGAGTTCATGTTATAATATAAAGTAACCCCTACAAGATTAGTCAAAGAATGTTTAACTACAAAGCTAACAGAAGAGAAAATGAAATAACAATAAATCAATAATTAATCTAAGAAAATGGCAAGAAAGTAGAGAAAAAGAAACCAAAAAAAGTGGAACAAATAAGAAACAAATAGTAAGATGTTAGAAACCCAAATACTTTCTATTTACATTAAAGATAAATGTACTAAATACCCCAAATAAAAAATCAGGTTGTCAGACAAATAAAAATAAATACATGAATAATTAATAAGGAAATGACAAATGTGTGTTGCTTATAAGAGGTATGCTTTAAAGATCATGATATAGAAAGGCTCACAGTAGAAAGGTAGGAAAAGATATACTTATAAACACTATAAAGAAAAATTCCCTTTTATTTAAATAGACTTAATGAAAAACACATTTGTAGAAATAAAGAGGAATATTTAATATTGATATCATCGGGAAGATAATATTCTAAATGTCTACGTACCTAATTAGGTAGTATCAAATGGACCAAAAAATGACAAAAATTAAAAGAGAAATAGATGAATTTGCAATCATTTTGGGAGATTTCAATACATCTAAGTAATTCATAGAATAAGCTAACAAAAATTAGTTAAAAAATAGACAATCTAAATTTTAAACTAATCTAAAATTTAACTAACCTAAAAATTAGTTAAAAATAGATCTAAATAGATCTTGATTATCAAACTTTTCTTAATCTCTTGACCTAATTGATATTTTAAAAGATTGTATTCAGAAAATTCAGAATAAACATTATTTTCAAGTGTACATGGAACCTTCATGAAAATTGACCATATGGTGGACCATAAAGCAATTGTCAACAGATTTCACAGTACTGAAAAATACAGAGTATATTCTCTGAATACATAGTATTAAACCAGAAATCAATAACAAAAATAACCAGAAAACCATTAAATGTTTGAGAATTGAGCCATACACTTCTAAATATCCCATTGATCAAAGATTAGTTCATTAAGGCAGTGAGATAATATTTTGAAATAAATGACAAAAATAGGACATATCAAAACTTCTTGGATGTAGTTAAATCAATGCTAAGAGGGAAACTTAGAGTATTAAATAGATACAAAGGAAGAAAGATCGAAAACAAATGACATAATATCAAGCTCAAAAAGCTAGACAAAGAAAAGCAATTGAGCTCAAATAAAGGGAAGTAACAAAATTTAAGTAGAAAATAATAACAGAAGAAAAAAGTATCATGAAGAGAATCAACAGAGCCCAAAATAGTTTATTTGAAAAGACTAATAGAACTGATAAATTCAGAGCATGAAAGGGAGGGAGGAAGAGAGGTCTAGAGAGAGAATAATTGCCAATTTGGGAAATAAAAAAAGAGACATCATTATAGACATTACAGATATAAAAAAATGAGTGGATAGTATAATAAATATTTTGAAAATTTAGATTAAATTAAAATTTCTAGAAAAACATAGCATACCACATCTGATATAAGAAGAAATAGAACATCTGCTTAGTAATAAAGAAATTAAATAAAAACTATCACATAAAGAAAATTCTAGATCCAGGTGACATTACTGTTAAGTTTTCCAGACACTAAAGAAAAATTGTTATTAATCTTATGTAATCTTTGTCAGAAAATAGGAAAGGAGAATTTCTTTTTCAATTTATTTTATAGTGTCAGAACAGCCTGATAATAAAAATCTATGTTACAACAACAAAAAAACAAAGGCTAATATTCCTAATGAAGATATGTGCAAGAGTCAATAACAGAACATACAAACAAGTATGTAAAACTATTCTAAATCAGACTGAAAAATAATTAATGTAATTAGCACATGAAAAGAATAAAAGAGAAAAAATAGCAAAATCTTATTAGATGAAGAAAAAATTAATAAAATTAAACAACTGTATGTAAGTTTTAAAGTAAAAAAAAAAAAAACCTTAGCAAATTAGGAATAGATGCAAATGTCCTCAATCTGTTAAAAGATACATATAAAACAAAACCAGAAAGTATGATACCACATGTGAAATACTGAAAGCTCTCCTCCAGATATCAGAAATGGGAGACTGCAATTCAACCCTGAATCAGCTGTCTGAGCAAATTGAGTTAGGTGAGGAAAAAAGAAATGAACAAACTAAAAAAACTAAAGATGTAAACATAGGAAAAGAAGAAATAAAACTGCTATTCTTTCTAAAAGACATGGTTGTATAAGTGACAAATTCAAGAGCATGTATAACTATCAAAATTAATCAATGATTTAAATAATCTCACTGGATATAAGGTCAGTAAGCAAGTTCAATTGTGTTTCTATATCTCAGCATCAAACAATTAAAAATAAAATGTTAGAGATAGCACCATTTTAAAAAGATCAAAAACATCAACTACGTAGGATTGTATCTAATAAAAATATATAAAATTTCTACACAGAAAAGTATAAACTATTAAGAGAAATGAAAAAAAAAATCTAAATAAATGAAAGCATGTACCACGGCCATGGATGAGAAGACTAAATTTTTTTAATCATGTCAGTTTACTCAAATTAATCAGTTTCAATGAAATCACAATAAACATTTTAAAAAATTAATAATAAAAATTGACACATTGATTCTAAAATTCTTACAGACATAAGAGTGCCCAAGAATAATCATCACAATGTTGAAGAATACTAACAACATTGGAAGACTTAAAGTAGCTGATATCAAGAATTATTATTAATCAAAATAAGATAATACACTCTTAGCACAAGGATGGACAAAAAGGCCTTGGGAACTGAATAGAAAGTTCAGAAACCCACCTAAACATGCATAAATATGAGGAAAAAGCAAACATCAGTAGAAAATACATACTTTAAAAAGTGCTCACCATTGTTAATTGGCAAGGAAAAGCAAACCAAAACCACAAAGAGATACCACAACATACCACCAGAATGGCAAAAGTGAGAAAGACTGACAACGCTGATTGTGAAGATGTAGAGTAACTTAATACTCACACATTGCTGGTGAAAGTATATATTTGTTCAACCATTTTGGAAAACTATTTGGCAATTTATATTAAAAGTGAATTTAGGTAAAATGTACTTATCTGGCAACTCTACTAGCTATATGCCCGTCATAAATCATAATAATATACCAAAAGACATGTGCAAAAATGTTCATGGAAGCTTTATTCATAATTCCTAAACACCAAAATCAACCAAATGTTCATAAATGGTAAAGTGATAAACTGTGGTACAGGCATACTACATAACAATGATAATTAATGAACCACTGCTATGTATAATAACATAAGTGAATCTCACTATATATTCAAAGAAAGCCAGACTCCATAGAATGCATACTCTATAATTCCATTAAAATAAAGTTCAAAAATAGGCAAAAAGTAATCTATGTTGACACTAGTGCAGACAGTGGCTACCTCTAAGGTTGGGGTTGGCAGGGGGCAGGAAAGGCTTCTGAGATGTTGGTAACCCTCTATTTCCTGATCTGTTTGGTGATTACATGGGTGTGCTTACTCTATGGTTTGTGTACTTCACAAAAAAATTCATTTAAAAAAATGAAATATATGTATGGCTTTGGAGTCAGAAAAACCTAAGTTAAAATCCCAGCTCTGCTATACTTCTAGCTGTATGACCTTGGTCAAGTCACTTAGCCTCTCTGAATCTCAGATTTCTCCTCTATGAATAGAGCACAGTAATCATACCTACCTCATAAGGATATCATGCACATTAACTAAGATAAGGTACCGGTAAATACTGAATAAATGGCAGTAACAATAAGAGTTGATGATGGTAGTACTGGTATTTTTTGTGAAGAGCGTGATGAGAAAAGTTCTGGAAACCATGAGGAAACAAAGAAGCACTATCAATTAAGGCCCTCTGCTCAGTTCAAAGTTCCTCCAATAGGGCTGAATCTCACATTTATGCCCATTAGTAGCATCATCAGTAATACTTTTGTAATCCTTTTAAACCCCTAATTTACATTATCAACATTCTTTGAAGCAATAAATTCTTTTCCTCTAAATTGCTTCAGGAAGTTGAATTTGTTAAAGTCCATTGTCAGTTCTTGCTTTGCTGGGCCCTCAATCTTCCCTCTCTGGTCCTGAGTATTTAAAGCCTTGTGCTCTCACTGTTAGTTTTTGTTGGGTCATAGCATGTGTCTTTCTACCTTCTTTGCATAAGGCTTAACGCAAAGCAGGAGCCAGCACCTCCTATCTATCAGGGATTTACTGTGAGCACAGAGGCCCAGGCAACTTTACTTGTGTGGCATTTCACAGCGTAATTATATATACCCATAGAAATCATATTGTAGAGCATTTTTGTAAAGGACACATATCTGGAGCTGAAACACCAGGGTTTGATTCCTAATTCTGCCACTTAGAAACTGTGGAACCCTGGGCAAGTCACTTAATCTTGAGTTTTCTCAGCTGTAAAATGACAAACACAGTCCATGGGTCACAGAATTTCTATAAGAATTAGATTAGTTAACAACATAAAGCATTAAGAATAGCGACTGGCACGTAAAATATGTTACATAAGGGGCAGCTATTCCTATTACAGATAAGCAAGTTCCAGCAGCTTAAAAACCTTCAAGTGAGAAGAGCCCTCAAAACTCCAAACTTGACACCTGCTTTTATTTAAGGAGGTTCCTTCACAATGCTCTTACAACTCCTGATGATCCAGCCCCACTGGCTGTCCAATGTTCTCATGCTCAGGGGACCACAGGCCCACTGAACCGCTTGCAGATCCCCAAATGTGCCAGGCCACTTTGTCTCCCTGCCCTCCATTCCTCCTTTGAAACCTAGCTCAAGGTCATCTCTTCTCTGGAGATTTCCCTGATCCCATTAAACAAAATACGCTCCCTCCTCCCTTTGTACACCTATCTCTTGGAATATTAGTCACACAAGACTGCAATAAATTTTTATTTACCCAAAGAGACTGTGATCTTCAAGGATATGACTATGCTTTCTTCATCCTATTATCTAAAATCTAGAATTGTACGTGGCACTCAATAGAAACTCAATAAAATTAATGCTAAGGGGCATGCAAATACTTCCTTCTAGTTTAAAAATCATGGATACAGATAAAAGAATAGAGGTTGAAACGACAGTCACCTAGGAAACAAGGCACAGATACTAAGCAGGATAAGCATCTATTTCCTTCTCCCCAAAATGTTTTAAGTGATAAACCAACAAGAAAAAAAAAAATCCTAATAAATGCACGTTTATAATTTGAGAAACTAGCATGAGAAAGAGAACGTCATTCCCTGGGTAAACAGAAAATAAGCATGACATTCTCTTGTCAACTCTGTTACCCTATTGCTCATGTAATTAAGTACGGTTGTAGTTTAATCATGTTTACTGTTACTTCATGCCTACAACAAACATTTCTCTCTCCCTTTCTTAAATGCGTGCAGATAATCCTACTCCCATGAGCATCAAAGAACAGAGTTTAATAATGAAATGTTGAAAACAACCAAAAATTAGAAGGAAGTCAATCTGACGAACTCGAGGATATGCACAATCATCATTCTGCTGCATGGTAATTAGGTAGAAATGGTAAATAGTTTCCTTAAATGTCTGTAAGGAGTACTGCTCTTAGATCATCAAACTGAATATTTTTGGATTCAACTGCAAGGAAGCCTGTTCCTATAAGAAAATGATTCTCAATCGTTGCTACACATTATAATCGTCAAGGGAGTTTTTATAAATCCTGATGCCCAGGGCCCTCACCTGAAACCAGTTTAATCAGACTCCCTGGGGGCTGGACCAGACCATCAGTATTTTTTAATACTCATCAGGTGACTACAGTGTGCACTTAAGGTTAAGAATTACATCTGTAAACAAGAAATGCAAAGGACTCTTAAATTGTCCTTTCCTTCTGTATCCCCCCATCACTGCGAGCATACCTCTATTGAAGATTCATCAAGCAATCAATTACTTAATCAAGTAATTAATAATAATTGATTAATTAAAAATCATTTGTTCATCACAAGACTTTGCTATGTCTTATTCTACTTTGCAAGATAACTAATAAACACAGAAAAAAGAAAGTTATCACTCTCCTCTCCCTCCTCCCAGCATCCTGGATGGAACCTGAAACATAGCCTGGACTTAGCAGCATGCTTTCCAGTCAGCCCCAGGACTCTGGACTTTTATATTATTTGTGGTAAAATATACATAACATAAACTATACCATTTTAATCATTTTTAAGTACACAGTTCAGTGGCATTCAGTATATTCCCATCATTTTGCAACTATTGCCACTATCCATCTCTGAACTTTTTTCATCTCCCCAAACTAAACTCTGTACTTTCAATCTACTTTATGTCTCTATAAATTTGACTGCTCTAGGTACCTCCTGTAAGTGGAAAAATACAATATTTGTCTTTTTGAGTCTGACTTATTTTACTGAGCATGTCTTCAATGTTCCTTCATGTTGTAACACAGAAAAGGAAGGAATTTCCCTCCTTTTAGAAGCTGCATAATATCTCATGGAATGTGTATATTGCACTGTGTTCATCCATTCATCCACAGATGGACTTTTGGGTTGTTTCCACCTCTTGGCTATTGCGAATAATGCTTCTATAAACATGCACGTTTAAGACTCTGGTCTTTTATGTATGGCTTTACATATACAGCATGGTCAAGATTCTTAGCCAAGAATCTCACACATGAGAAGCAAAAGGGCATCGCATACAGAATTCTAAGATGGTCCCATTATTATCTCTATCTTTCTGGTGTCATGCTTTTGTATCATCCCCTCCCCATGAGTGGGGATGGAATCTGTGACTTGCTCCTCACAAACAGATTATTGCAATGGTGATGGGAACATCTCCCAGTGTATGTTATGTATGACTTCATCTTAGCCAACTATAAAGAGATTCTCCAGCTGGCCTTGAAGAAGTAAGCTGCCATATTGTGAGAGGCCCTGTAAGAGGAACATACAGTAGAGAACTCTCAGCAGCCTTTAGGAACTGAAAGTAGTCTCAGCTGATAGTCAACAAGAATAATGGGAAACAATCCTACAACCACAAGCAACTGACTACTGCTAACAATCACGTTAATTTAGAGCATCTCTTCTACTAGAAAGCTCTAGAAAGGAACAAAACCAGTTAACAACTTGACTGCAGCCTTGTGAAACCTTGAGCAGGTGACCTAAATACCCATGCCTTTGCTCTGAACCCACAGAAATTCTGAGATAATAAAGATGTATTGTTTTAAGATGCTAATTTGTAGTAATTTATTATGCAGCAATAGAAAATTAATATACCTGGGTTTTTCTGGGTTTCTATTTCTAAGAAATTTCAAGTAGTATCCTGTTCTGCTTATTTTTTACCTCCAATTTTCTCATCTTACCTGAAGAGAAGGAAATGGAAGCTACAGATCTTTCTTTCCTTCACATTTGCCAGAGCTTGATTTATAAGCCCCTGAAAGACTATCAAAACTGACGCCTGAAATTTACCAATTAAAATTAATTTGACAGGACAAATACTCCTAGAAGGATTAAAAGGAAATTGGGAGTTCCTGATCACTCATACTTTAGTATGAATTATATATGAGATACTCTCTGGTCATTCCTAGCTGTAGATCTCCAAAAAACTGTCAAACAAGATTGCACTGAAAAGTCTACAACTAATACACTTCTAAGTGGTGTCGAAATAAAGGAGAGGAGACAAATTATTTTAAAATGAGGCTTTAAAGAAAGGAAATAGTTTTTGTCAAAGGCTAAATACAATAAATATATATTTTACATAGAAGATATTTCCAGAGTCTAAAAACTAAAAAGCCTTGTTTCTGGCTTCAGATCTTTTCCCCTTCTTGAAAATTTTATTGAGGGTTAAACCTTAGAAAAAGTCAGGCAACAGGAGCTGAGCTTCTCAGGCTTCCAGAAAGTAAAGGGAGGCTCCCCTAGAAACTGACTTCACCACTTATTAGGAGGCAAAGGTCAGTGGCAATGCTTCCCTCTGACTGGACAGGTAGGGAGGAAAAGGCCACTGTCTTCTCAACTACGCAAATTCTACTGCACTCTTTCCTGGGGGTCTAGCAAAAAAAAAAAAAAAAAAAAAAAAAAATGGCAGTGTCCAGAATGACATGAAATGTTTGTGAGCACTTGAACTTAAACTGTGGACTATTCAAAAACAGTAAGTCCTCGAGTCCTGACTATTCTCCAAGGTCTAATTAAACATTTTTCCTAACACCTAGCAACCGATAGACTAGAAGATTTGAGGCTAACATGAAAGGAGCAAAGGGCAGCGAAAAGCTAAGCAGAAGATAATTTGAGAGGTTGAAAGAGGGCCAACGTAGAAATACAGAGTGAGGAGATCCAAGAGGTCTTTGGTCCCTAGAAGAAAAGAAGAAAAGGAAGGGGCAGGAAGTGAGATGGGCCAGGAGCCAGGATGCAGAAAGTCTGCCAAAACTTATTTATGTTTGCCAAGATTAAGGCAGCTGCCACTTAATTCCAGGCAGGCTGTTCAACTTCTCCATGCTCTCTATTGTTCCTTTTTTTTTTTTTTTTTTTTTTGAAGTTCAACAGCACTGCCCACTCAATCCACCTCCCACCTCCCAACTCCAAGGGTAGCCATTCACATTGTAGGCTGTACCACCTGCAAATGTTGTGCATGCTGTAGCAGAGAGCACACTTTGACATTGGGCCCACTCATATTGGAAACCTGGTTTAAGAAACTACCAACAGCATGACCTTGAGCAAGCTGTTGGATGACTAAGCTTTCATTTCACCTTTGGCATGACAGAAAAGCAATACTCTCCTCATTAGACAAGTTTCCAGCCTCCATGAGGTAATATACAGAAAAAACAAACAAACAAACAAACATGTAGCTGTTAACGGATAACTTGGTTTTCTCACCCCATCCCTGAGTAGCTAGTTCTGATCTGGATGTCTCCATGCACATCGCTGCCATAAAATATAACTTTGTGTTTTCAAACATTCTGACAACTTTCACCAGACACATCACCCAGCTGCCTTCACCCACAGCTTCTATCAGATCACCACACAACTGAACTTTTCTTCCTTCGTTTATGTGTCTTATTTTTTGCTTTTCTGAAGAGCCAAGTTAAGGCACTAGCATTCATAAGCATATATACAAATTTTTTAACTGTCCAACTGATAATTAGGAGTATATATACACTCTTTAAAAGCTTTACTAATCTATGTAAAATTTAGACTTAGAACCTCTCAGACAACCATATCTAAGTCATCGTTTCATGGAAAGAAAAAAAATGTTTCTTTCTTTCTTGCCCCAAGCAAAATTTTTCTCCACTGCAAACTGACACCAGGGCAGTACTTTCCGAAAGCATAATTTTCAGGGAGAAATAACAATAGAAGGAGTTGTATGTAATCGTACCAAAAAAAAAAAAAACATTATAAAAGTATCTATTTCTAATTACATATTTAATTTTTTACAAGGGATCCCAAATAAGATGTGAAGAGTCCTCTAATTTTCATCTTGGAAAAGTCATATATAGGAGTTGTTAGAACAGATGTTAGATAACAGATTTTCTGGCTTTGAATCCTGATTCCAATAATAAAAATATCAAAATATAAAAGTGTAACCTTAGGGAAGTTATTTAATTCTGCCTGCTTCAGTTTTTCATATATAAATAAGGCCAATAATATCTATCTTGTACATTTATTGTGAGGGTAAAATGACCTAATATTTGTATTCAGAGTGATGCCTGGCACAGAATTAGTGACATATAAATGTTATTATTGCTATTATTATTATTATTATATTATTCCAGAAACACTTATGTTTAATAAAGGAGCCACATTTTCTATAATGCACATTCAAATGCTCAGCACTAATTTAGAAAGGAAGCACAAAATATACAAATATACTCTTCCTCACTCCTTTTTCATGTCTTATTTAAACAGATGACTCATTAGCATTTTCCACTTTTACCTATTCTGCTCTTGGGGTGGGAATGACAAATGAAACTAATTGCCTTTCCTAAAACTAGAGTCAACATTCTGAAGTCAGATGGCAAGTCTTTGTTTTATCTTTCTGTTCTCAGAAGAACAATAGTTTCAAATAATAGTTCAAGTATTCTTAGTGAAAGCAGAGACCAGCAACTTGCCAGATGTCTCTGATTAATTTGCCTATGTTCCACCAGACATTCAGCATAATCTCGTAATTTTGCTCTGCCAGTGCTGAAGTTTGATAAACAATGTCTACAGAAACAGAAAATTTAATTTCAGTAAAAGCTCTGACCTCTGGATATGTGGTTGTCTTGGTGTTCGAGGCAGAGCCGGACATGAACAGAAATGCTATCTGAGTTCTTTCTCCCCCTCCGTTGCTACTGATACTCAGTTCTCAGCCTTGAGAAGCACTGTGTCCATGTGGGAACTCACTTGTGGCCCTCCATATACATCACAGTCTGTGCCATCAGGTGGCTCAAACCTATTCTCTGTGTCCTTTTTACACATGCCTGAGCTGTGAGGATCCAGTGCTTGGTGAAACCTTGATGCCATGGTAAGATCTGCTCAACTCTGCGTGGAAGAAGCCAGGAAGCACCATCATTCTCTCTACTAGTCAAGATGCATGTCAAAATAAAGCAAACTGGTGCCCAAAGTGGTCTGATTGAGGCCTCTGATCTTTGTGGGAGGTTCTAGGAACACTGGGATGTTAGAAGGAAAAGAACTGCTTTTAAAGTCAAGAATCTTACATTCTAATCTTAGCTCTGCCACTTATTGTGGCATGTTCTGCTTCTCCCCCGGACCTGTTTCCTCACTTCTCCAGTAAGTGGGGCAGCGGGAAACAACTTCTAAGGTTCTTCTAGCTCTAAAGCCTTCTGATGTTCACCATAATAAATACAAATCCAAGATCAGAGTATTTGATATACTGCTGTGCTCTGACTCATCATGATTTTTGATACTTTGGTAAGGCCAAGTACCCATAATAGAAATGGGACGTGTGCCCACATAGTTGTGTGCTTCTGAAGATTGAACATAGTCAGTAGGCACCCAGCCAAGCCAAAAAGGCTATCGTATACAGTAAGTTTAATGCAGCTTAAGTGTGATTCCACATTGTGCCCATCTCAATCTGACATGCATATTCTCATTTTGTTTGGCTTTGTCCTAAACTAAAACCAAACATAAGTCTTATTTTATCTATGAAGTTTTTCCAGACTTCACTAGGTCATAATTCCTATCTCAGCAGATAGAAGTTTCAGTCAAAAACCTATAATGTAAAACTGTAATACCCAATATAGTAGCCATTAGACACATGTAGCTATTTAACTTTAAAATTAATTAAAATTAAAAATTCAGTGGCCCTTGCCATATTTTCAGGGCTCAATAGCCACATTTTGCTATGGATTCCATAGTGGACAATACAGATCATAGAACATTTCCATCATTACAAGAAAGTTCTATTGGATAGCACTGAGTTATTCTAGAAGCTGATTTTAAAAAGCCCCTTTGAATTTTGCAAGAGACAACTTTCAAGAGTTGCCCAAAGCCAGTAGAGCATATAAATTGCTCCACATAAAACAAGGAGATGTAGCTATGAGTACAGTTTGAGCTACCCCTTCGGGCCCTACGAGTACACTTGATGGGTCCAGAACAACAAAGCTGGCATGAGCAGGCTGCCTGGCAGTTGAGGAGGTTCTCCTGCCGTTTACAACACATTTGAGCACAGGGGCCTCAGCAAACTCGCACACTACTGTGGAATGGGTTTTAGAGTTTCTGGGGAATTACTGAATCTGAATCCTCACATTTCAAATCTATCATTACCCCTAATGTTATTCTCTGGTTTCTGTCAGTACTTTGCATCTCCTAATGTTTTTGATTGTCGGAAGGCTGAAAGTCTCCCCTCAACTCTTAAGTGTTTATTGGAGACATTCGTTTTGACGAAAAGACTGAAAAGTCTTTCTGGCTTTCTAATCCAGTGTGAAGGAGGGACTTTATTCAAAATGTAATTGACACAAATTAATAGAAACAAATTAATCATAAATTCAGCCAGGAAACTTTATAACAGTTCAACATATAAATCATGAGAACCTAAGAAATGGAAGGAACCTTTTTGATTAGTATCTTAAATATTCTGATAAGAACTGCTTGGAAAAGTAGCCTAACTAATGGATACTGACATCATCCTTTCATCAGTGAAAGATGTTTCCATCTTTTTTAATGCTCTAACTTCTAGAAGATTGTTTCTTACAAAATTTTTGATAGACTGTATCAAAGATATATAAAAATATCCAACATGTACTTATGGCTTTTCTCTAAAACTGGAACTATTTAAAAATGAAAAATGAATTATAATATTGAGCACTTTAAAAAACTGGAAAACTTAAAATTTCTGAATTGATGATGTTAGTTATCTGTTTCATCAGTTATTCCAGAGGTAAGAAGAAAGATATTTTGCAAGGGCAATTGCAATGAAAATTGAGGTGCAAACATCTACAAGGGAAAATGAGACACAAACAAGTCAACGAAAAAAGGATGGTTCCCACATTCTAATTAATTTTCAATCTAGAACCACAAGGCTCTATAAAAGATATAAGAAATATTTGAGATGAATTATCTAGTTTGGTTTCTTCGGTACTTAATCATTAAGGAATCAGCCTGTTTCTTCTTTATGACCTCAACACAGACTTATACCCATTTGGCTTGCCTTCGTGATGAGGGGAATCATTGCTAATCCTCACTCGAGAGCTATAATGTCTTTCCTCTCCTGTGTCCCACTCACTACAGAGAGGTGGTTTGGCCCAGAAATTGACTGTACACAAACCGATTTTCTTTGCCTGGTTATAATAGAACTAATAAAGAAATACAAAGAAATATGCTTATCTTGGATTGTTCGGTTACTCAACACCAAGAGAATGGTGTTTTATTTCAAGATGGACATAAGAATTTGGAACAAAATAATTGAACCTACTCTTTGTTCAAGAGGAGAAATCTTGTAGAATATGTAGGGAGAGGGTCAAAGAAGATGAATTGCTATTAAATCCTCTCATATTTCTCTTAGATATACAAGCTCATTGCTATCTGAAAGACTCTTTGTGGGTAAATAATACATTTTCCTTATTTATAGATATACAGTAATATAATGCATAACATATGATATTGCTATGTGGGCACATATCTCTGATATATCAGAAAAGAACACTGGATGATGTTACATTTTTGAAAAACAAGCATAATTTTATAACATAATTTTTGAATTTGCGTCATTAAAAAAATAATTATTACTTTTGCAAAGGGACTAAATAAGACCATTCTGAACCAACAAATAATAAAACTCTTGGTTTAAAAACACTCTTCTGAATTATAATATCAATCAGACTTCTTTCAGCCACAGAGTATTATGGTTAATAATCCAGCATGACTTGTTTCACTAACAAATCATTTACTACATGTCAAGTATTATCAATATATTGATGAATGAAACCTCTTTTTATATCTATTGTCAAAATTAGTTATTTATTTGTTTGGCCAGTGTTTCATCATGATTTATATTACTTGTGTCAGTGAGTAAATGAAAATTTGTTTTAATTTCAGAAATCTTATATTTTGCAAGAGAGATATAGGCTCAGCCTGGATGTTATCAAGGCAAAAGATTTAATTTCAACTAACAAATATTTACTCATTTAAAAATAATGCAGAAAGGTGAGACTCTAACTCATGATGTTTTGCTTCAATCTTTTCTGGTTTAGAAATTCAAACGTCAGCCAGAAAAGAAATATATAAACACACACACACACACACACACACACACACACACACACACACACGAGACTGCTGTGGTAAATACTTACTTGTCCTTTTAAAAATTCTTATTTTTAAAATTAATCCTGGATTTTAATTGTTACCATTGCTTAAAATGTTCTTTCCATCTAGCCTATGCTCCTTTTTCTACTTTGGATCTCAGTTAAAAGTCACCCCCTCAACCAGGCCACAATGACAATCCCAAATCTGTTGCCTCTTTGTTCTTCTCCCCCCCCACTCCAATCCCAGATACCACTATCCTGTTGGTTTTCATCATATCGTTTATCCCAATTAATAATTACACAATGTTTACTTGTTTCTGTGTATACTTTCTCTCCCTGACAAAGGCTCTGTGTCTATTTATTCACTGATAAACACTTAGCATCTAACAGTGGCTGGGAGAAGTGTTCAATTTAAACTGTGGGATGAATGACTTAATTTAATTTATCTTCTTTTAAGGCTCCAGGTTATTTCTCTTTCATTACATTCAGAAACTAAGTGCCAGGAAGTGTTTTTTATATATATATTCATAATTCATTGTGATTTGTGTGTAATTTTAAGTCCACTCCTATAGAAAGAGAGAAGGGTAGACTTCCTAAAACTACCTCTTCAGTCCCCTAGGGTTTTTGAGATAATGAAAATGACTTTCACAAACTCAGCTCCTCAGAGGTACACATCACAAATCAAAAACCAGGTAAAGTGTAATTCTTGCCTTAAAGAACAGTTCTCCTTAAAGAGGGACCCTTTTGCACAACAAATGCTTTCAGAAGCCCCTGTATCTCAAAACCTACAAGGGTTAATATGCTCTTTACCATTGAGAAGGGTTAATAAATATCACTGCATTGTTTCATAATAATAAAGCCATCTGAGTCAAAGGCATGTGGGAACTTCCTACCTGGAATCCTTCCTGATTCTTGCTTTCTCAAAGGAAAATTCAGGTGGTTTGTTGAGGTCATAGGTCCGGGTTGTCGGCTCGGCAGACACCCCAGCCTTTGCTCCCCTCCTGCTATGGAGAGAGAACAACCCTGAGGTCTTCCGGTGGACCTCGAGAGGCACTTTGTCTGGAGAGGCCTGGAGCAGGCTTCCTCCCTGCATGTGCACCACATCCTGAAGCTTGTTCAGCTGGATGCACTTGTTCTGGAGCTCCTCCGTGAGCTCAGCGATGGCCACAGTCTGCTTCGACAGCTGCTCCCGCAGCTCCTTCAAAAGGTACTCCCGCTCCTGAATCTCAGCATCCTTCCTCCTCAGCTCTCTCTCCAGCTCTGTCACCTTGCTCCTCAGGGCATCGGTGGTGAGGTTCCCAGAGTAGCCATCTGGATGCTTAGAATGTTTGGGTTTCACTGAACCATTTCCCATTTTGCTCAAGGACCTGAGAAAGAGAGAGCACAGAATTGGGAATTACCCAGTGGAGTTTCATGTCCCAACAGCCCCCAACACTCTTCTCATTCTAATCCATTTCATGAATAGAAACCTAGCGGTAATCATTGTTTGTTAAGCACTAAATTCCCCCATGCTTCCAGAAAGAAAGCTATTGATCCATTTCCTTTATCCCTTCATGAGGAGGAGTTGGCACTTGGTTTCATTGTTCCCTGTCCCTTTGCTGACACAAGTATCACACCTGAGCCTTCTGCAAAATGGCCTGTGTTGCCTGCTGTTCTCTTTGGTCATTCTCTCAGACAGCTGTAAAAAAAAAAGCATCATAACAGAACTGCAGTTTGGATGTCGGCACAGCAAAGATAAAACACAAATAAGCAGCTATAGCAGCGGAGGCTTGGAAATGTCACAACTCTCACAGCCTCCTGTGCTAGGAAACCAACCCCACATTTGGAAAATAACACATCTGCACTCCTTGGGAGTTGGTGTTGCTTTATTAGTACTTTTCTCCTGGCATATGTACCTGTTAAGTTTTGCATTTCTGATAATGCTCCCTGTTAAAAACTTCTGGATGTGGTTACTAGAAGATAAGACAGAGTAATGAGGATTCTTTGACATTCTTTATATCCTAAAGCAAGGATGTTTAAAAAATGATGACCTATGGCGCAAGGCTCCACTCTCTTCCTGTTAAGAATATCCTCAGTGTAGACCCCAAAGTGGTCATTAATCCAGTAAGTCTTGGGATATGATACACAGATCAATATTATTCGAGATGGCTTTAGTTGATTCAGAAACATTTTTTAGTGCAATCGCTACATATTTATTTTAACAATCATTAGAAATATAAATAATCGACATCACGAAGTTGTGATTTTGTTCTTATTGCTCAAGTTGAGGCTAAATTAGATGTTTAGGTTTACCGAGTCAATTCAATGAAAATAGAAAACAAAACATGTTCAGAGAATAAGCACATGTGAGCAAAATCAAAAAGAACTTGAAAGGGGAAAGTTGGGAAAATACCACCTTGACTATTAATTATGATAAGTTTAAGTCTTTTTAGGCTACTTATTTGAACTTCATACTTTTGCATGTATAGTTTTTGACAGCCGTAACCCAAGAAGCATTATAATACTTGTAAACTAAGTTTGAATTACTTCTCACTATCTAATATCAGAAGAGATAAATTAAACATTGAACTTATGTAACACACACATTCTTGCCCCCTCTCCTTCCAAATTTCAGATGCGGAGATAAATGAAACACTTAGACTGATTTCACTAGCTCTGCTGGAATAATCGTGACCTCGACAACAAAGGAAAAGATGCAAAACAGCCTCTAAGTTTCAAACATATGAAACCAAATAGCCAACGCAGGTTGCCTAAGATGGATGGTACAAATAGAAAATAAATGTACTTATAAAAGTAATCTTAAATACTCAGCTATTCTTCATAGAAGTCAGGTTCAAAGTAGACACTAAGAAACAATAGCCCCCAGAGAATTGCCTTAATATGTTGCAGAGATGTGGCAGGTTTGACCTTTGAGTATCTGTTGACTTGGCAGCATTTACTGTTCTCAAATATTAAATATCTAAAAAGGTTGAGGAGACTAGAATTCAAAGAGAAGACAAGAATTCAAAGAAGTAACCCTGGACATCCTTGCATTCTGAATAAACAATTCAAAAGACATTATACTGGGACTTAAAAATAACCTTGAATGAGATTCTGAATGATAGGCATGAGAAGGGCATCCCCAAAGATATCTGAAACCAATGTGTGCACGAAATTTTAAGGTGTAGCTGTGAGCCATCTTCTAGACACACATTTTTGGTTTATGGACAAGCATTTGCAAACCAAGGCAGAATGGAAGGAGGGAAGTGACTGGAGGAAAAGAAATTGCCTTATAAAGAAAAGTGAACATAAAACTTTAAAATCTAATATTAAATTAAAAACACATTTTTTTATTCTTTAAACAATTGTTTACTAACAGGTACTATTAATTATTACAGTATCTGTCATGTACTATATATTTCAGGGCCTAGCTCCATGAATTTGTTTTAAAATTTGACACAAAACAGTTCCAGCATTCTAAATATGAAAAGGCTTAGAATCAGTTTTGCTTTATGTATGGTATTCAATACATTCTGTACCAATCCAATAATTTTACAAACCTGACACACAGTTAGGTAGAGGTTAAACTCTCCTAAAACACCAACTATTCTCTGGTTTTAATGAAGTCAGTTTGGAAGCTGTATAAATCTTTCAAGCTATTTAGAATTCCAAAGAGGGGTGAAATGAGAGTAGCCAATTCATCCTTCAAATCATTAATTTAAGATATGTAAGTAAGTTACTGAATGGCTCAATACTAAGTCTGATTTCTTAGTGAGTTCACCCATTTAAATTTTGTTGTCCCTCAAGCCAAGACTTCAAGTGTCTGGCTTCATAAAACCTAATTGGATTCACTGTTTCCTATATCATTCACTAAGACAGAAAAGCTGTTTCTCAAATATGTATTGCTAGCCACAAGGAGAATTGAACCACAGGATGTTGCTCCATCAATCTAGTAACTATAAGTTATTAGAATCATTCTTATAACCAGAAGGCAACACATAAAGTAATAAGACATGAGTTTGGAGATTAAGATCAGGATTTAACAGGAGTAATGGAGGGTAGCTATCCAGGCTAGGAAAATAATCTTCCCTTCCCCAGCTGTGTAACTTTCTATGAATTACTTAGAATACTCAGTTTTCTAATCTATATAATGGATATAATTGTAACCAACTAATAGGGTTATTACGAAGATTATGTTAGCAAGGTATTCTGAGCAACATCAGGCATGTAGTAAGCACCAAGTCGGTATTACACTGTGTGACTAGACAAGGCACTTAGTGTCTTGATGTAAGGACATGCCCAGGGAGGATCACTGCTGGATAGAACAGAAGTCTAGTAAACTGGAGGTCTTCCAGACAAGAAGTCTTTAAAGATGCAAATTATTCCCCTGGGGGAGGGGAGATTTTATTCTGCCTGAATTACATCTTTCATTAAGAAAAGAAGTCATTCTGGAACAAACAGTCTGGGAAACCTTCCCAGTTAAAGGAAGCCTATCAAAAGATGAAGAAGAGAAAGCTTCATGAATGACTCAGCCCAGGTACCAGGGCACTAAGGGCTCTTCCTTTGTAACTCCCTGATGGAACTCTCTTTGCACATATTGCAGTGAACTCCTTAATCCAAAGGACCCACCTAATTATCTTTGAAGGCAACAAAAAACATGGTTAACTTCAAAAATGGTATTCTGCAGCCTGAAACAGGAGAGAGGAATATAATAAGAGGTGGCATTTAGCGAAAAGAGAGGGAAACTATATAAAATTATCAATTATTATTAGATTAATCATGATTTAGGAAATGTCACATACAAGAAGTACCTAAAAAAGACTCAGGAAAAGCAAAATTTACTCTGAAGGCTCTTGCAGGAGATTAATACCTGGCAGTCAATGTGGAAAGAATTTGGCTTTGTTGTCTGTTTTTTCCTCCAGCCCTAAAGTAGTTGAAAACCAAAATCTTGGCTCTGACGTTGATAATATCTATTTCTCTCTCTACCCATCTGGAGTCTGATATAAATACACACACACACACACACACACACACACACACACACACACACTCACGTCTGTAAATACAAAAGATGGAATAGTGATGGCTAAAGTTATAGAGCCATAGACCCAATCCAAGCACTTTCACTTAGTATTTATATGCCCTTGAGCATAATATTAAGGTTGTGTCAATAATAGAAGAGAGAGATAGACATATAGCTAGATCAACAGACAGATAGATAAAATATCATTGTATATTATTTAGAGCTGTTAGAGAGTTAAATAAGATGAACTATGATAAGGATTTAGCACAATGCCTGACAGATAGTGTGCATTTAATAAATACTAAATATCACTATTATTATTACTGTAACATTACTCAACAAAATAACCCATCTTAGTAGAAAAACATATTGATCAAACAAACAAACAAAAAAAACTAGACCAACATAATATTATAGGAGAACAAAGTCAAAGTGTTACCAGACTTCAAGATTTACTATAAAGCTGCAATAATTAAGACAGTATGATATTGGTAAAAGAATAGACGAATAGGTTAATGGTATGGAATAGAGAGCCCAGAATATACACTCACAGAAATGTAGTCCACCGACTTTGGAAAAAGAAGAAAGGCAATTCAATAGAGAAAAGATAGTCCCTTTAACAAATTGTACTGAAACAACTGGGCATCCCATATGTAAGAAAAAAAATGAATCTAGACACAGACCTTACATCTTTCATCAAAAATTAGCTCAAATGAATTAAATACCTAAGTGTAAAACACAAAACTATAAAATGGCTAGTAGACGATACAGGGGAAAATCTAAGTGATCTCAGGTTTGGTGATATTTTAGATAGAACACCAAAAGTACAATCCATAAAAAATTGATAGGTTGGACTTCATTGAAATTAAAAATGTCTACTCTACAAAAGACGTTTCATTAAGAGAATGAAACAATAGCCACAGACTGGGAGAATGTATTTGCAAAACACATATTTAATAAAGGAGTAGTATCCAAAATATACAAAAAGCTCAACAATAAGGAAACAAATAACCCAGCTGAAAAGAGGGCAAAAATGTAAACATACACCTCACCACAAAAGATACACATGGTAAATAAAAATATGAAAAAATGCTCAACATCCTATGTCAGTAGATAATCTCAAAACAATGAGATACCACTGCACACCTATTAGAATGATCAAAATTCAAAATACTGACAACACTAAATGCTGGAGAGGATGTAGAGTGGCAAGAATTCTCACCCACTGCTAATGGGAATGTGAAATGGTATAGCCAGTTTGGAAGACAGTTTGGTAGTTTCTTACAAGCTCAATAATCATACGATCCAGTCAGCGATCATATGCCTTGGTATTTACCCAACTGATATGAAAACATATGTCCACAACAAAATTTGCACATAGATGTTTATAGTTGCTGCCAAAACTTGGAAGCAACTAGGATGTCCTTCAAATGGATAGATGGATAAACAAACCGTGGTACATCCAGACAATGAAATATTATTCAGTGATGATAACTCACAACAATCAAGTCATGAAAAGGTATGGAGGAATTTCAAATGCCTTACATATTATTAAGTAAAAGAAGTCAATATGAAAAAGCTACATTCTGTATGATTCCAGCTATATGACATTCTAGAGATAACAAAATTCGTAGACGGTAAAAGGATCACTGGTTGTCAGGGACTTGGGGAGAGGAAGGAAGAAATGAATAGATGGGACACAGGGCAATTTTAGGGCAGTAAAACTATTCTGTATAACACTGTAATGATAGACACATGTCTTTATACATTTGTCCAAACCCATAGAATGTACAATGCAAAGAATAAACCCTAGTGTAAGCTATGTACTTTAGTTAATAATATTGGTATCAATATTGGTTCAGTTGTAACAAATGTACCACACTGATGCAAGATGTTTAGAATATGGAAAAGGTGGAGTATATGGAAACTCACTTTTCATACTTTTCATTTAATTTTTCTGTAAACCTAAAACTGCTCCTCCCCCAAAAAATAGTCTATTAATTTTAAAAAAAAAAAAAAGAAAGAAACATGGACTAAGGAATGAAAGTAAGGAAGCTGATAGCATATTAACAGAACAGGCTGAAATGCATGATGGGTGAAGGAGAGTGATGAGAGATAGGGCTGAAAAAGTAATATACTGAAGTAAGATACCAAAAAACTTCATATGCCATATTATAGTATTTTGATTTTAGTGTAGATCAAGTTTCTTTCAAGTTATATGGGCATATTCGTCCATTAGAAAAAAATAATTTTCTTGGTAATAAATATGGAATGGAGTGAAGAGTTTAGAGGGAGAAAGACTAAGTAAAAGGCTATTGCACCAAACCAAGTAAGAGGTGATGAGGACAAGATTAAGGCCAGACAGGGTCCCAACCCTATTCTAATATCCTGAACTTCTTGAACTCAAGAAAAAATGAATCATCTCCATTTTTTGGCCAGAAGAGAAAAACATTATCATGAGGGATTTGGCAAAAGCTAGAGGTAACTCTGCAATTTCTTTCCCTTTAATAAATCATGAAAAGTAGAATATATTATTTTTCATGATATGGGCAGTTGAGCCTGAAACCAGAGGAGTGAATTATACAGGATTTTATGAAACTGATGCATGTGGTGTTATACTTAACTTTGTTTTGCCAAAATTATTTTAAAAAATAATTAACCATCTTTGAATATATAAATCCCCGCTTCTCTTCCCTGAAGCAAACCACACAGAATTGTCCTTGCGAAAAACAGTGCAATTCCACATCTATGCCACAATTAAAAGCATTTGTCCATCTGATCTTGTGACTGTTGACCTGAGCTCAATTTTAAATCTACTGCTTGTTTTCTCTGTCTAAAGCACCTCAATTTGGAGAGTAATTTCCTCTTGCCAGGCAGTCACACAAGCTTCTTATTGTACTAGTTTTGGCTACTCCAGAGGTTGACTATATCTTTGAATTGCCCCTTCCCCTGCAGAATGTTCACAGTGAATTTTATTAATGCCACATATCCTATATTTTCACTGCTGAGTTTGGTGGCATTCCATTCAACTATTTGGGGGTGGTACAGTATCTTATAAACAGGCAAACACACAGAAATATGATTGTATAGATATAAGTCAGGAGGAGACTGTAGCATACAGAATTTCAGTAGTGATAAGAAAAAACAAAGATTTGGCAGTTTCCATTGTGGCAACGGGATAAGAAATGATGTCACTAGCCAAAATGAGGAGCAAATTTCTGGGATAAGAGAGTGGGCTTAATTTCAACACACTCAGGTTGAGGGACCTATGGAAACTTTAGGGTCAAGGAGTAGCGTAGACAGCAAGAAATGAGGGACTAAAAAAATCAGAAGAGGGGAACTGAAACATTTGGCAATCATTGATATAGAAGTAGAGGCTGAGAAGTAGATGATTGGCAATGATGAGAGGAAGAGTACCTAGTAGAGACCTATATGAAGCTTGAAAGAAAATCTAGAGATAGGGTAAGAAAAAGATATTTCACTTTTTGGTAAAAATGAAAGAGGATGTGGAGAGATTAGTAATAAAAGACAAGAATGGTGGGAGGAATACTGCAGGGGCAGAATCTCTAAACGTGGTAATACAATAGCTGTACAGAAAAGGAGAGTCAAAGATGATTCTGATGTTTTAATCTAGGAAGGCTTGGAAAAGGGTAGTATTATGAACTCATTCATTAATTCATTCAAAAACGAATAGAGTACCATGTATGGGTTAGACACTGTGACACTGACCAAAGTCAGGAGAAGGGCACGCCTTATGGAGATGGTAATGAGTCCGCATATGTTGAATTTGAGGTGCCTGTGGGTCATCAAGGTGGAAATGTCCAGCAGATAGTAGCAAAGAAGAAAGGTCAAGGCAAGAAACCTCTTCACAGAGGTAAGAATTGAAGTCCTGTTAGTAGATGAGATCACTAAGGGAAAAAAGAAAGGAATGCCTCTATTGTTACGTATGTACATTTAGATTATCTGTGGATATTATCTATAGGTAAATAGCAGGAGGAGAAGCAAATAACAAGGATGGAGAAAGAAGAGTTGTACAAATAAGAAATCCAGGAGAGGTATCAGAGAGGCCATGGAGATAAGATTTTCAGGAGGTGAACAGGCTGCAGTTCACATTCCACAGCAAATGAGATCAGAAGGAAAAGCACTGAATTTAGATTTCATGCAAAAATCAGGCTAGAAACCCAACTACAAAGGATCGTGGGAAGAACTAATGCTGAGAGTAGAAACCTCAAGATGGTATCGTGGTTCATAAAATGGATTTTTAGAATAGCGTAAACTTGAGAGTTATTTATAAACCCAGAATGATGAACTAGCAAAGACAAAGAAAATGAAAACATAGGAAAAGATAGAAAAATAGCCTAGAGGAAGCAAGACAACATGTGATCAAAAGACCTGGGCAAATTCCAGGCAACCTATGCCTTCAGTGTGAGGTGAATTAGCCTCACTTGTAAGAATTTCAGAGGACTAGAGTGAAGTGTTTCTCACGAAAGAAAACGATCTCTGTGCACCATCTTTCGTGTCCTCTGTTCTTAGGTGCACAGGGTTCTAATGGAGAAGATGCCTCCTGTTCTCCGAAGAGAATCCTCCACTATATTAGCTCCTCCCGTGTAAAACCAAACAAGAGTACTGGCAATAGTCATTGAATGCATGTGGGGTGATTGCCTTGTCTAGGTGTTAAACAGAAATTCGAAGAGAGAGAGAGAGAGAGAGAGAGAGAGAGAGAGAGAGAGAGAGAGAGAGAGAGAGAGAGAGAGAGAGAACTGGAGGCAGTGTGGGTGGGTGGCAGGTGTTCCTTGCTTTCTCTTTATAAAAATGTCCCTAGGAACTTTGGGAACAACATGGTATGACACAGGAGAGCAAGTCCAGGATATGTGCTCCTGTTTGTGCTCTGGGAAGGGAGGAGGTGAGAGAGAGCCTGCAGTGAAAATGCACCTCATGAAGATGAGGAAACCAAGACGTTTGACCTTTCTACCTGTTAATTCTGCCTGCATTGTTTCTTTCTAGTCTCATCTCTGGCCTCAACTGCTTTGGATGTGCACTCTAGTTCTCAAACTTGAACCCACTGCGTTTTCTCTCTCCCCAAAGTGGTTGAATTACTGTTTTTGTATGCTCTTGTTTCATCACTAGAAAATACAGTGCGAGAAATGCGAAAGCGCCTCATGGTGCTGAGAGTGCCACAGGACACCCACACAAGTTTACAAGGACTCCTAAAGTCCTTGCCCGAGTCATCTTCCCCTAGCAGCTACCCAGAGCTCGGGGAAGCGGAGCCGGGAGCGCACGCCCTGACAGCAGCGCCAAACCCCCGGCCAGGGCTGCTCCGGGCTAAAGGCGTGAGAACCCTGAGGAATCCTCACTGGAGCAGATCTGCCCTCCCACGCCCCTCAACTCTCCCGCCTCTAGCAGAGCTGCTTAAAATCAAGTAGCCTTCCCTGCCTCCAGGAGCTAGCGAAAGGCTGCCACACCAAGGGAACGCAACGCGTGCACACAACCACGGCAAACAGCACAGGCACAACACCGGCTGGGTGTGGAATAGAGGCGCACAACATGCCTCGAGCGCACAGCCTGCACACGCGCTCACCCGGACCCCGTCCCTCCCAACGCACCCCCTGCGCCCCAACCCCCCGCGCGCTAACCTCACCAGACAGCCGGGTAACTTTCCAGGTGCGCAGCTTCTCACCCCGGAGCGGCCACCCCTGCGTCTCGGCGTACTCTCCCACGCCGCCCTCCCCGGTCTCCTGCGGCGCCAGAGCCGAGCGCAGATCAGCTCAGCCAGCCCGGGCCGAGAGCAAGGCGCGCGGCGCCGACCAGGGGCTGCCGGCACCGCCGCTCCGGCTACGTGGGAGCGGGGGGCGCGGGCCAGTGCGCTGCGGGCCGGAGCTGCGGTGGCGTCGGTGCTGCCGCCTGGCTCCTCCGCCGGGGCCGGTGCGGAGGAGACGCGCAAGGAAGGAGGGAGGGAAAGAGGGAGGAGAGGAGGAAAAGGAGGGGGCGGGGGTCAGCCAGGGCTATGGCGTGGAAGAGCCAGGAGCCGCGATCCCTAAAAGTAGGGTCATCCGCGTGCGAACACACACCAGACCGAACCTTTACTTCCGAGACCAGCCGGTGGCGACAGCCGCAGTCTGTACTTTATACCCTATTCCTTCTAGAGTGAGGCAACTTAAGTAGGGAGATAACATCGTGGTTGTAAGCATTTTTTTTTCTCCACCATGTTGTTATTATTTCTATTTCAAGTGTGTGGGAAGAGGAAAAAGGAAAGTTCAGGGAGGTGCTTCTCTCTCCCTTCCCCTCCCTTTGCCCCCACCGCTCCGGTGTGTTTTCACTGCAGGCTCGCTCTCACCTCCTTCCTTCCCAGAGCACAATCAGGAGCACGTATCCTGGACTTGCTCTCCTGTGTCACACCAATGCCCTTCTGGAAGACACGTGACCCTGGAGCAGCCTGGCGACGCGCTCTTCCCGGACCGAAGTCATAACTTGCATCCAGTTCTCCAATTCACGTGATGCTGGGGGCAGTGTTTTGAACCCTGTTCCAAGGGCCAGAGATTATACCTTCCTGCGGAATCTCAAGGTCTTTGGGCAGGGAGCTCTCTTCATCACCCAAGCTCTCCCCGCCGCCTTTTGATTACATGTTTTTTTCCTGAGGCTTGCACTATGGTTTTCTAAATATATATATGTACCCCACCGCATTATTTGCTGTGCTCCGGAGTTGTGATCTTCGTGTGGCTTACCCCCTTCCCTCCTGCCTCCAGAGGAATTCCACTGGCATATCGCGAGGACAAGGGCAGTTTAGTGTTGAGGAATGGCAAGTACAGTGAAGGTCTATTCTTCACTGTGCTTCTAGAGAATGTTAGAACCCACCTCTCTTGGGTATTAAGCCACGTGGTGGCAGTGGGGCTCCTGTAACACCGGTCTGCGCTAGTACATACATAAACATATAGAAATGAGAAGAATATAGTCCTGTTTGTTTTTGTGCTAACTGGGAAAAAAAAATAAGAAAAAAGTACAAAGTACTTTTTCATGAACATATGTCATTTTATGCAGGCCTTCAAAATAGCCCAACTAGAGGAGATGGGGATGAGGAAGAATTCCATAAGAAAAGAGAAAATAATTAAGTCATTGTTAAGTCATTGTAATAATGGACTTTTTAAGTCAATGCACTACATTTTTATATAGAATTTAACAGCAAAGAAGAGAAAAATAAAGATTTCAAAGTCCATACTATCATTTAGTCCAGTTTTTGTCATTGTTTTTAGGGTTTTTTTGGGGGGGGGGTTTTGTTTTGTTTTGTTTTTTTGAACTGCGAGTTAGTAATGGGACCAAAAATTAATGTATTGGGTGAAAGTTTGTGTTTTTTTTAATGAAATAGAATAAAAATATTATACTACATCATGGTAGTAAAAGTATGCTCTGTAAATCTTTCATTTTAGTTAGATATGTGTGTACTGGGTAAACCATGTCATATGTATTTTCTTACTTGTTCCTTAAGGTAAAAGCTTGAAAGCCATTGATGTAATGAAGGCTGTTGCCAAGGGCCATGTAACTAGTCAGAATTTGAGTGGAAACATAGATTCCTTCCCAGTGATCCTCTGCTCTGTCAACAATACGACGCTGAATTGTAGAGAACGCGGAGGAAGTTGAGGAGGAGGAAAGGGAGAAAAGTGACCATTTTTGAGCCCTTTATTCATTCTTTCAACAAATGTGCTTGAGCAGCTCCTACGCCTCAGGTCTGATGCTAAAATATGGGAATTCGATGGTGAACAAAATCAACATGTGATCTTGGCAGTTTAGAATCTACAATTTAGTGGAGGAAAACAGACATCAAACAAATAAACACAAAAGTAACTATGTCTGTGATAAATGCTATGATGGAAAACATGAGTGGAAAAATATATGGGGTCATAATTTAGATGTGGGAGGCTGCAATTAATCATTAACCCAATTTAAAATGTCTTAAGCAATAAAGAAATTTATTGTTTCATATGACTAGAAGTTCTAAGGTCGAGCAGCTCTAGCTGATGAATTCAGCAACTCAGTGATGTCAGAGAAGGCCCGGGATGTCCTCATTATCTCCCCTGCCATCTCTAGCACACCAGATTTGTACCCAGGTCTACCCTACCATGGTCCTAGGATGGCTGGACCAGCCCCCATTATGACAGAAAATCCTAACAAGGTCCAGTCGTAGCAGAATGTGTCTCTTTTCAAGAGTAAGGAAATCTTTCTCAGGAGCTTCCAGTAGATGTCCTCACCTGTCATTTTTCCAAATTGCCTCACATGCCCACACCTAAATGCTAGGAATGGAGCAGAGATTACTGCAATTGGCTTAAATTCTTCAGCATTTGCCTCTGAACTCTTCAGTATTGTGTTCTTTGAGGAACTGATACCTGAACAAAAAAGGGAAGGTGGGAATGGATGTTGGGTAGGCAATCTAGAGTCTGCCATGGAGGCTCAGGTATGACTCCTCTGAATAAATAAATAAATAAATAAATAAATAAATAAATAAATAAATAAATAAATAAATAAAAACATTTAAATCTATGTTGAGTAAGAGTCAGCAAGGAGTGAAGAGGCAGCACCTTCAGACAAAAGAAATTGCGCGTGCGTGGGGTCTGACTCTGTCCTGTGCTGTAGGCATACATGCCATGTCTCATGTACTCTGAGGAGATAAACGAACCTCAGGAAGCAGACTCAAAGTGTTGAATAACCTGATCACGTTCACGGAGCTAATAAATTGTAGAGCCAACCTTTCTAACTCTAGAGCCTATTTTTTGACCTCTTCTGCCTCTATGGAGACAGTGTGAAGTCGAAATCCACTTTGTCTTTCCTAGCTACTGAGGAACACAGCCCATCTCCTGGGCCCTCTGCAAGGCTTCCCTGGGCCTGCCGGTAGGTAGTGCAGAACGTGTGTTCATGAACAAACTCCCACTGGGTATACCTCTGCTCCACCGGGGGCCATGGTCTCTGCCAAGAATTGTCACTAGAGCACTAGGGTTTTCAAGATGTCCAAGCTCGGGGACAGCCTGTGGAAAAGTGGAAAGTAAAATGTCCACCTTTGTGTTACACACAGAGAAGTCTCTAAGCAGCCTCAGTGTTGTGTAGATACTCTTCAGTTTTTTTTCTACTTTCTCTTTCTCGCACGGACCTGCATCCAAGGCACTGAACTGGGAATAGGTTACAGTAATGCCCCCATACTGAACTCAGACTCTCAAGCCTCTGGACCACTAAGTTCTTGTTCAAGCTCTCCAGCCTGAATTCTGCTTTCTTGGGATAAATTCCCTCACAAAAGTCTTGATAGTTGCTCTTAGACACACACTTCTGTCAGGCCACCTCATCAGATCAGCCTTTGTGCTCACATTCGAACCCCAGCTGGAGTACTCCAAGGCATGAACTGAACTCCTTACCATGTGTCACCAGAAAAAGATTTCCTGAGGGTATGAAAGGGACAAAACCATCTTCCTGGTAGCCTCCACTCCAATTTCTCACTATCTCTTTGGTTTTACTCCCTTCCCTGCTTTATTCTTTTATTTGTCTACTGACTCGCTTATCTCACCACACTGACCCCATGGGGCAGCCATTGCAATTGCTAAAGCTAGAAACAGGTCACTGAGCCCTTTTCTCACATACATTTGTTTTACTGTGACTCTAACCCAGACTGAATATCACCATTTGCCTTTGATATTCCTGCTTTCCAGGCACCAGCATCACTAATATGGTTATGAAACTGGGCCAATTGATTCTGCCACAGTTTTTCTATTATCTAATCTCCATGCAGCAAACAATACCTTTTTTTACCCCAAAGCCATTTATTTCTTTCACGAAGTCTCACTGATTCTGCAGGACAGTGGTTCTCCTCTGTGAGCATGCTGCTCCAAATCACAAATATTTGTTAACTTATCTATCTCCCTTATTCAGAGAAAGGACTCTGTTGCATTAATTCTTATATCTTCAGAACATCAATAGCTCAAGTCTTTTCAAAAAGCAATCAAAAAAATTTCACTCTTCAATCTACTGTCTCTATTTTCTTCAAAAAGCAAAACAGAACAAAAAACCTGTTTACCAAGATACTAGAGACTTGAGAGAGACCCCTATGCTCTCTCTGCTTCCTCTGTGGGAGCTTATTACTAACATCACGTAATTTTCCAGGCCTAGCTCTGGGAGCACGATTCTGCATTTCACTCCTGTCTCTCCAAGGAGACAGTGGTCTCTCATTACCAAATCTCTCCCTGCTGATCCCTGGTTGGGAGGAGAATGAGCCCCATGGGCAGTGGCTCACAGCACATTTGGTTGGTTTTTACAGCCCCTCCAAGTAGCATCCAGAGCCTACGAATGTCCCCAATTTTGAACTGACCAGTCTCTTGTCCATGCTCCCCTTTCATGTCTTCCTCCCTCTACTCCCACTCCTACTCATTCTAAATTCCCAGGATTCCCATCCTTTCCCCTCCTTCTCTCCCTCCCGCCTCCCATCCTTCCTTCTTTCCTCCCTCCCTTCTCTCTCTCCTCATAACTTCAATCTTCTAGTTGTATGCCTTTTATTCAGAACTCCCATAAAACTGCACTTTATTCCTGTCTTATAGTATTTATCACTTTCTACTTTGTATTATTGTTATATATCTACATTTCTTATCATCCCTGCTTGACTGTAAATACCTGAAGGGCATGGTTCACTGATTTATCTTTGCTGTTACCTCTCACAGCACCTACTGCAGGTCCAAATCCTAGGGATAGAGTGTGCCATGGCTTGTTACCCAAAAGAACTGTACTTATGTTTCTGAAATAAAATGTGTTTTTCATTTTCTTTCTGGAATGAAAACAGTTGTTTGGATTAATAAAATAATTCATAAATTAATAATCTGCTTAATTAATTAGATGATAGTAAATTGTACTAGAAAGGACCAATATACAAATACATTTAATTTTATATTTTTATCTGCATATACTGAATTTTAGTCCATAGTGCACCGACTTTCCTAAATGGTGATTTTTTTTTCTAGTTATAAGTGTTCATTAAATAATATAACCAGTGTACACTCATTGTGCACTAGACTCACAGAGTTTGACATTCCACCATCCTATGCTATTTCAAAGTGGTTGTGGACCATCCATCCAATACTTTGACCTCTGAACTCCTTAGACCTCATATCCAACATCCTTCATTTCCACTCAGCTTCAGACATCAACTCCCACAGTCACACCTGAAATCTCCTCTAAAATCACTAATTCAGATAGTGTATACCTCAGATCAGCTTGGCCCTGCCTGCTTCCCAGACACAACAGTCACAGCAGTGCCTCATGGTTATAAAGCCCATGCTAATCTTGTCATCAACCTCAGCCTCCTCTGGAGTGCGGATCAAACCAGTTTGGCCTCTGTATTACCCCTGTAGAGAAAGCCTCAATAGTTCCAGCTCAAAGGTCTGACTTGGCTGGACTCACAGAAGCTCTGGCTTCCTTAACTGCTGTTTGGAGGACCCAAAACATACCCTAGAAATACGGTAGAATTAATGTTCTGTAGAGCCGATTTTGACCACTGAAAAACAGGAGCCAGGAAGAAGCAAGCAGATAATTGTTCAGCTCCTGCCTGCCCAAGAGCTAGTCAAAAATGCAGTGAATCTGTGTTTCTGCTGTTCTTAGCATGACTCAGCAACCATCTTTGTTTTCTAGGGAAGCTGTGGACAGATTGGTAATGTACTATCTTGAATCTATTTTTACTTCTCTCCCTCACTTCTCTTTTCCCCCTTATTTCTGCTTCCTTAGGATAAAATCTCCTAAATAAGAATTGGCATGTGAACTTTACCTCTGGCTCTGTTTTCTAGAGAACCAAGGATAAGAAAAAACTGTATATTCTATGACGATAACCTTTCATCCTTCAAGCTTGTTTGCTCAATTATTTTCTCTTTATGTTTTCTTTTTTTACTTTAAAATCACCTCCAGTTCCTTAACACTCTATTTCTTTCCTCTCTGTCTTTACTCTGTTTCACTCAGTTTAGTATGCAGTGCTACTATATTGAATATGTACTGAATATGCTAGTATACTGAATATAATAATATATTAAATATTGCTATATTTCAAACTATATTACAAAGCCATAGTAATTAAAACAGTATGGTATTGGCATAAAAACAGACACATAAATCAATGAAACAGCATAGAGAGCCCAGAAGTAAACTCATGCATATATGGTCAATTAATTTATGACAAAGGAGCCAAGAATATATAATGGGAAAAGGACAGTATCTTCAATAAATGGTATTGGAAAAACTGGACAGGAACATGCAAAAGAATGAAACTTGATCATTATCTTACACTGTAAACAAAAATTAACTCAAAATGTTCAAGACTTGAACATAAAACTTGAAACCATAAAACTCCTAGAAAAATACATAAGCCGTAAGTTCCTTGACACAGGTCTTAGCAATGATTTTTTTAATCTTGGACAAAACCAAAAGAAACTAAAGAAAAATAAATAAATGAGACTATAGTATACTAAAAGCTTCTATACAGCTAAAGAAATTATCAACAAAATAAAATGGGAGAAAATATTTGCAAATAATATATCTGATAAGGGGGTAATATAAGATGTAGAAATGATCTAAGTGTACATTGATGGATAAATGGATAAAAAAAAATGTGATTGATATATATTATTCAGCCATAAAAAGGAATGAAATCTTGCCATTTGTGACAAAATGAGTTGACCTCAAGGGCATTATACTAAATGAAATAAGTCAGACAGAGAAAGATAAATAATACCATATGATTTCTCTTATATGTGGAATCTAGAAAAAAAAAAGCTCCTAGATACAGAGGACAGACTATTGGTGGTTGTCAGAGTCAGGGGTGCGAGATGGGAGAAATAAGTTTGTTTTTTTTTTAATTCAAGACAGGCATATTTTTTGATCCAGTATATATATTTACCTTACTCCAACATTATATCACGCAATAGCCAGATGAAACTTCCATCATGGAAGAAGTCAACTTCTCACTTTCTCTTTCTTGTACTTGGACATTAAGTGCTAATAGAGCAAACCAAATATAGGCCCTTTTCTCATAGAACTTAAATTCTGGGTTGATGTTAGGAAATTAGACTGGTAAAACCACCATAGAGAGCCATCTTGAAAGATTTACACTATTTGAGAATATGTACATCCCAATGGCAATTTCACTTCTGAGTGTACTATATATCCCAGATAACTTTTCACACAGGTCCATACCGGTATATGTTCAAGGTATATGTTCAAGGACAGTAAAGCTTTTTCTGTGTTGTCATGGTTAGGGGTGTCCACTTTGTGAGAATGGATATGTATATTATTGGTGGATATATGCCATAGAATATTATATAACACTTAGAAACAACAGATTTGATATTCATGAAAAAAAGTTATACCTTAAAAATATAGTATTTTGTAGAAAATTGAAGAAATATAATGAGATATGTATGTATAATACAATATCCTTTGCATAAATTAAAAATATGTATAAAATACAATAATACACATTTTGCAAAAGCACATACAAAATAAAAAGATACAAAATTAGCACATTGGAATGTTTGCCTCTGTGGGAGAAGGGGAATGGGAGTGGGGTTTTTGAATAAAGGAAATAGTAAGGGAAAAAGGAAAAACTCTGGGGAAGGAGAGATAGAAAAGAAATACTTAAGAGAGACAGTTTCCCAATATTGACAAGCATTATGGAAAACAGAATGATTTTGTGTTTGGCAGTTGTATGAGGAGGACTACTTCTAAGAGGTGGTCAGAGAAGATCTCTCTGAAGAGGGAGCATTTGAGTGAAGCCTAAATGGTGATGTAGGGGAAGAACATGCTGGGCAGAAGAAACTACAAATGGCCAGGAGACCGGAAGGAACTTAGTAGGTTTCAGGGGCAGAAAGAAGGCATCATGGCCAGAACATGTGAGCATGGAAGAACATGACACCAGTTCTGATTCAAGTCTGAGAGGGGGCTGAGGTGCTGCATTGTATTTTTCACAAGCTCCCTGGTGATACCACTACTAACAGTCCACAAATCACAGAGTATCAGCCCTGCCTCTTCCTATTGGCCACTCCAGTAATACTAAGAGCTTCACAGGGTCCAAATTGTCTTGAGGTTCAAGGGCTAGGAGGTGTTTGTAGACTGTTAGAAAATCTTTATAGGAGAAGAATATGATTTTGAGGATTAGAAGATAGGAGACCATGATGCTTTCCTAGTCCCAGTGTTGGAGCTGAGTGCCAGGAGTGGGAAAGCAGGAAAAGCAATCAAATATACTTCCCTTTATACGTGCTTGTACTCTAGACACCCACTCACACAGCCTGGGCTCTTTTCCTGCCTGTTTCCCTAATGTTAGAATCTGGCAGAGGCTTTGCCTGTATAACAGCTTTTATTAAGAACTTTTATAATCATATTCATGTGCCTGTTTTAGGATTAATCTCTAAACACCTATGTGGCCAAGATGAGCTCTTCTTCTTCATGGTAATCATTCAGTGGATATCAATTAATAAAAGAATGGCATTAAATACCTATTCAAGTATAACTTCCAGCCAGAAGGTAACATTGTTCTGGAATGCTGGGAAATAATTCCATCCCGCAGGACAAGCTTATATACAGTAACTAGAGAAGGGTTAGCTGTTTTGGCATTCAGATGTTGCGTGCCCAACCCATAGAAATAGCATGTAACAACAGCTCTATAAATGGCAGCCCTAGCTATAAATTTAAAAAGAATACCCATGTCTACTTAGAAATTGTTAACATAAGTCATTCACTAATCGAGGCTGTGTTTTGCTTGTTGTTTTGTTTTATTTGTTGTTTAGGCTATTGTTACATACTAATTTATATTATAAGTAGTGACAACTTTACCTCTAAAGTAATGAAAGTTAAATGAAAACAACTCAAATGTTATTTTTCTTCATTTGACTCTTTCAGGGTAGTACGCCATGTACACATGGGCTATTAAGTGCCCATCCTGACATTTAATCAGCAGAAACCTGGCTTGAACTATACTACATTTATCTTTTCACATAATCATTCAAGAGGAGCTAAATCTATTAGGACCTCACTGAGAGGTTGTCTTATTTTTCAAACCCAAACTGCCTTAACTGATTCTTCCTCCCAGAAAGTCCTCCAGACATGAAAGATTTCATTTAATCAGTCAGCAATAATATTTCCCTGAAATAAGGGTAATTGAGAATCCTGTTTAGTTTCAGTACTTGAATGGATCAAATTGCTTTTTCAGATTTTGCTCAGTCTATGTAAACAGTGTACCACTAAGTGCGCTCATTTGACACCATAATACAAGGCAGAACCATCTGCTCAAAGACAGCAAATAATAAATCATCTCCAGGCTTTTATCTAGCCAGCATGTTGCATGAAGAAGCCAGTAAAACACAACTACATAGTCTCTGTCTTAGCACATTATCAGATGTCACTGCTTATTTGCATTTCATGAGTTTACCAATGCCACAGATTAACCTAAATTACTGGACCCATCTCCTTTTCTCTGACCATTTTGTTCCTGACTTTGCAATTTGCACATCTAGTTTCCCTTTGGAGACCCTCCTTTGGAGTAAACTGCCAAGTTAATTGTCAGCGTGGTCCATTTAAAACAGGTTCTTATGTCGATGAAACACAATAAAAATTTTATGCATAATTTGTTATGGTCTCTAGTTATTTTATTTTATAAAGGCCAAGGTTTAGTGACTATTTATCAGGGCTGGCCACAGGATACACAACAGCTCCTAGGCTGGGTATTTACAAACATTCACAGAGTATACCTAACCCACAATGGATAGTCAATAAATATTTCTTATGCATAAATGTTGCTAGGCTAATTAGCTATAAGGGCAGAAGTGAACACCAATTTTTGGCGATTTAATAAAAGTGAAAATGCTTGAGGATCAATATTTTTGATTGTAGAATTTTATTAGAAATTCTGCAACTGTGATTAAGAGTTGTTTTATGTTTCCCCATTACTGAATGGCTCCTTTATTGAGAGAACATTTCAGGAACTACATAATGAGCAAGCTCTTCAGTAGCTGATTGTAATGACTTGCCCTTGAACAGATTTTATGTAGGAGTTGAGACTTCATGGTGCTAGGAAAAGAGGGCTGTGAGGTATTTGCAGTAGGGAGAATGAAGGCCAGAGACTGGCCTCAGGTCAGGGATTAAACATCCCATTCCAGTTGCAGATTCCCAGGCAATTAGAACTAGTGTCACCTTGTAGGGGGAGTAGGTTCAGAGGAATAAAGCTGGGAAGAGGGTGGATGTTCTAAACTACGAAGTGTGATTCACCTTCTGCCTCTACACCCAGCCTACACACAAGCTAGAAGGAAACACTCTCTAGGCAACACTTCCTAAGGGGCGTTGGGTTTGGGGACTTCCTGTGAGTTCACGCTTCTCTGAATCAGTGGTTCTCACATTTTTGGTCTCAGAAGACTTTAATAGTCTTAAAATTAATGAGGACCTCAACATACTTTTGCTAATTTGTGTTATAGCTATCAATATTTATCATAACAATTAAAACTGAAACATTTTATAAGTATTCATTTTAAAACAACTACTATAAAACCATTACAGATTAACTAAATGACATAATTTTGTTAAAAATAATTATTTCCAAAAACATAGTGAAGAGAAATATTGCTTTGTTTTTACAAGTCTGTTTACTGTTTGCCTTAACAGCTGGATTTGCATGACTCTGCATTCAATCCAGTATGACATCGCATATCACATAGTGCCTGAGAAACTTCACTGAATGACAATAGAGAAGGCAAATGAGGTCTCAGTATTGTTATACTTGTACAGATCTTGGCTCCCTGAAAATATCTTGGGGACTCCTGTGGGTCCCCAGACGATGCTTTGAGAACCACTGCTCTAATTTAAGAACCCCATAGTACTTCATATGGCATGGATGGTCCTAAAGGCATCTATCACAATGTCCGTCTTTGGGATTCAGTCCAATGACCCACTTGGCTTTCCCAAGCTCAGGCGTCCAACAATGGGAAAAAAAATAAAAATAAAAATAAGAAGACTGTGAATTACGCAGCTCTGGGACACTTTCTCAATTTCAATCATGAGAAAGTGAATGAAGGAATAAATGAATGAAAGAATAAAACTATTCCTCCATTTTAATATTTCCTTTTTTTTTTGGATCTTGAAATTAGGTTGTAGGCCCCTTATGAAGCCAGATTAGCTGCATTTAATCTAAGGTAAACAGAGATTTAAAAAACTTTTGGTTTTTTTGTATGATCTTCCATCACTTGCTCCCAAACCGTATGGAACATGGAGGAAAAGTCAGCTATAATCATTCATTCAAGTATTCATTCATTGACCAAATCATTCATTTAACCAGCAGACTTCTATTTAACTCGAGATTCAAAATTTAAAAAGGCATGGTCTCTCTTCTAGAAGTTCACAGTCAGGTAGAAAATGCTATAATTCTATAATTCGCATGTTTATTTAGCATGCACTAATTCATTCAACAAATACTTATTGAGCCTCTATCATGTGCCATTATTGAAGCAGGTGACGAGAAGAACCATTTTTTCATCTTATAGAATTCAACCAACTGGGGCTACAGACCTAAATAAGTAATTAAAATAAGCTAAGTCATGATAAAAGTAAGAGCTAAGCTTGGAGGGAACTTATAGGTGAAAGTGAACATTTGGCTGGGGAAGCTAAGGAAAATTTCTGGGAGGCAAGAGGTCAAGAAACAGCATTGATTTGTCATCTGAAAAAGCCAGGTTCTAATCCCACCTCCACCTTGTTCTAACCTGTCGAGGCCTCAATCACGGAATTGTGAGCACAAACACAGTCATTTCTGTATGTTTCCCAGGACAGTGTTGACTATCAGAATTAGAAAAGTGATGGCGTTCTGTAGGTAAAAATCAATCGAATACACATGCTAGATGAAAAACACACACACACACACACACACACATTGAGAAGTAAGAAGTAAAAGAGCATAGCATATCCTGGAAAAATAAAATAAAATAAAACAAAACTGATAAAGTTGGAAGAATAAAATATCACAGGTCTTTATTCAGGTAAGATCAGAACTTCATTGCTTTTGTTCCAATATTACTCTCTGAAATACCTATAGAGAAAAAAAAATAAGATATAAAGCCTTTGGTAAATTAAATCACAATGATTAATAAAAAAAAAAAAAAAGAAGAAGACAAAGAGGAGTAAGTTTCGGAGAATAAGCCTAGATAACATTTTACAGTTTTTAATCAAACAGTGAGTATGCATGGAAATGAGCTTTCCAGTGAGCTGGAGGCCAACATATGATTCAGAGATGCCTGATACTCACTGTTATTTCTCCCCCGGATGAAGTTGTAGTTTCGTCAACATTGAATTTAGATCAAGCATCGAAAGAATGCAACGTTTGTAAACATTCTCTTGAACAGAAAGCCATAGATTATAAATTCTTCAGAGAGAGTGCTATAAGTTTACACATAAAAGTGCAGTGGTGACACTTTTTTCAGATCTGACATACACCTCTGACATGCAGAGACAATGTTACCAGAGCAGCTGTCCCTTCCAGAAAGGCTGGAGGCTAAGAGGAGCTAGGCTCTGTGACCACTTTGCATCCTATGAAATATGGTATCTATTAGATTCCCAGGGCTGCCATAACAAACTACCACGAACTGGGTGCTTAAAACAACAGAAATATTGTCTCCCAGTTCTGGAGGTTAGACATCTGAAACCAAGATGTCGGCAGTTCCACACTCCCTCTGGAATCTGAAAGGGGGAATCCTTCCTTGCCTCCTCCCAGCCTCTGGTGGTAGCCATCAGTCTTTGTCATTCCTTGCCTTGCAGCTATAGCACTTCAATCTCTGCTTCCATCATCTCATAACATTCTCCCTGTGTGACTTATTCAAATTTCCCTTTTTCATAAGGACATGACTCATATTAAATTAGAGGCCACTCAAATGACCTTATTTTAACTTGGTCCCATCTGCAAAGACCAATTTCCAAATAAGGTCACATCTACAGGTACCAGGGGTTAGAACGTCAACTTATTTTTGGTGGAACACAATTCATCCCATAACGTTATCCTTGGCTAATTAATTCTGCAACTTAATCTAACAGTGCGTGTGTGCTGGTGGTGGTGGGAGTGAGACAGAGTCCCTCTTTCTACTTGTCCAAAACCTACCTGAAATATTGTGGAGTCATAAAACCAATATTTCAGAATGTCTTTGAATCACAATGTTTAAAGTCAATTTAGGTATCAGGAGTAATTTGGAGTGCCTAGAAAAGAATGTGGGGCCAAATTACAGGTATTTGTACATGACCACTTAGGCAATGAGGAACTATCGACGTTTCTAAGTATCAAAGCGATGTGATTCAGCTTGTGTTATAGAAAGTTGCTCTGGTAACTGTGTGAGGAATGAATGGTCCAAGGAAATTTAAAGGCAGAAATAACAATTAGGAAATGGCTGCAAGAGCCTGGAGAAAGAAATTGGCTGGAGAGAGCTGGGATATGTGTGCATATGGCAGTGGACAAGTACGCAGGACCAGTGGCCATAAAGAGAAGGGGAGCGATTAGGGACATGCTGAGTGGCCCATCGGATGAGACTAGTAAAAAATACAGAGGAATTGATTTTAGTTCTGTGGTAATGAACTTGGTTAAGTGGGTAGGACATGTCACCATTAATTGGAATAAAAAGCACAAGAGATTTTCTAAAGAATTTCGGAAGATTTTCTAAAGAATGAAGAGAACAACATTACAATACAGAAAATGCTATGTGGAGATAACAAAGACATGAGTGTTATTAAAAATGTTTATGAAAAACTGACTTGTCTGGGGAGTTATATAAGGACATTAAGGTGCAGTGTCCTTTACTCTAAAGGCCTGCAGTTAACCCACACACAAAATGTCCCAAAAAACTGATTTTTCATTTTTACTGTCAACTTCTTCCACATCCCTGCAAACAGTCTTGTATTCTGTACCTTGGCAGGTAGCACAATCATTTAAGCCATAAATCGTGAAACTTCCTAATGACTACCTCTCCCCAAATCCTCGTATCTAGCCATCAAGTCTTGTCCGTTCCATCTTGTAAACCTCTTGAATCTACTCTGCCTCTCCATTTCCATGGCCTCTGCTTTATTGAAGAGCCTAGTCTCTCATCTACCCTACTGCCATAGGACCTTACCAGGTCAATCCAACAGTATATTTGAACTTGCTTCAATGATACAGCCAAAGTACTCTCTGCAGAATGCAAGCCTGATCACAGTCCTATGAGCTTAGCTTATCCATGCTAAGACCTTTCCCTTCCCCCTGCCTCACTGCCTGACAAGTAAAGTCCGAACTCCCTAACATGACCTACAAAGCCTTGTATGTTCTTCCTCTTGCTTATCTCTAGACTTTGTGTCCTTCTATACTGCCTCCTTCTCAGTACATTTTAGCACATTTAAGGATTCTGGAACTTTATCATCTCTGAATACCCCTTGCTTCTCCTTTGCATGGTGTTTTCTCCACCTGGGTGTCCTTCCTCCCCTGCTTCCCTGGATTCACCTCCCCTTTCTTGCTTTCCCTGACACCTCCGTACACAAGTAATTCCCTTCTTTTTCTCTCCTACTTCAGTCTCATCACACAATTCCCCTGTTACATTTACAACACTATGTGTCATTTTCGATGCAGTTGACCACCCAGGTTACCTGCAACCTTCTTGAGGACAGGACTGTCCAAATTCCATTTCACAAGCAGACTGAGAGTCTATTTTGTTTCATGCTTTGCTCAAGATACAAAGATAAATGGGTTACTCTTCTCAAGTATATGAAACCTCTGGACCAAAGAATTGGATGATTCAAAATAATGAAAAGGAGCTTATAGTTTAATAGAAGAGTCAAAGAAAATGAAAATATAAAAAGAAAAAATAAATCAGTATAGTCAAAAATGAATTATTACAAGTCAGAATTTTAATGTGTTTCATTAAAAGCCACTGCAAGACATAAAGGCTGGAGTAGCTACAGTATTATCTTAAAAAGCAAACTGTACAGGTCAAAATAAAACAAAGTAAGAGGGAATTTCCAAATATAAAAAATGATGACTTTTTTTAGTCCTTTTGAAGAAGTCAGTTGACCAATACATTGCCTTGATATTTTATTTGCACCAACTAAAGTAACTCTCGGCTCTGCTTTTCTTCAGGCAAAACAGAGAAATGGTATAAAATAATGTTTTTTAAAATAGTAGATTAGGTAATCTATTCATTCTCTGATCAAAATTTACCTTCAGAAACATCGGACCTGGCTTCTGATAGAAATATTTCCTCCACTGCCATCAACACCTGTAATCCCACCACACTAATTTCTCACAGTGGTTAGTGCAGTTCTGTCCTACCTGAATTCCTGTGCCCCTCTCCTACTCTCTTGAATCTTCCTTCCTTGTTCTTCAGAACCAGCTCTCAGTTTAGCTTGCAGACTACCTCATGATCTGCCCCAGGCTACTGGCTCTAGAGCCATAGGATGAAGCCTACTCTCAGTTGAAAACACTCCAAACACCTTCCCTTCTCAGGGCCTTGTTAAACGCTAAATTAAACAAACAGACTCAGCATATCTACATCAAAAAACTATCTTGACATTATTTGATATCTGAAATTTCAAAAGTGAAAGCACAAATATAGTCATGGTGAAAAAATTTCAATCAGGTGGAACTTGCTTATACCTATTTTGTAGTTTAGTTCTGTTTTAATTTTGAATTACATAGATATTTTATGTGTTTTGACAGTAATAACCTTTCAGAAATTTAGTGATTTTTAGGTTTTAATTCAGCCCTGCCTTCACATTGTAAATGTAAGCTTTTCTCCAAACCTTTCACATATGCATCTCACCTTAAATTAACCTAGTTTAGAGAAGCCTTCCATGACCCTCCTACTCTATATCACACCTTCCTGTTAAAATCCCACACTATTCCTCTATTTCCCCATTCCATGCCGGGGTGTGGGCTACCATAATCTCTTACCTAGACTACTGAAACAACTTCATAAATGATCTCACTACTCCTACTTCTAAACCTCTCAATCCATTTTCCACACAGTACCAGACTGTTCTTAGAATAGGTCATATCACTCTCTGCTTAAAATCTTTCGATGGCTTCCCACTTCATTGGAATAAAATTCAAACTTCTTTTCCTGCCCTGTGAGGTCTGGCATGATCTAGCTCCTGCCCTGCTGGGCTCCCTACCCTCCAGCAGCACTAGTCATTGTACTCATTAAGATTCCAGCTCCATCATGTCAAGATCTTTCAATCCTCGGGACTTTGCACGTCCTGTTTCCTCACCTGAAAATTTTCTGTTTTGTAAAAATGACAACTTCTTTCATGTTTAGGTCTCAGTTTAAATGTCATTTTCTCTTCAGGCCTGATCAGATCATAGCTTCTAAAGATGGTCTCATTCTTGTCGTTTTCTTTGTTCATCTGTTTTCTCACAGCATTTATCACACGTTATCATAGGTCTTTGTTTACTTTTAATTAACTAACTAATTAGTATTTGGGGCTATTTCTCAACCTAGAAAGTGAGCTCCACAATGAAAGTGACATCTCTGACTCATTCACTTTGGTATTTTCAGTACCAAGCACATTAACTAGTGCATAATACGCCGCTCAATGTATCTTTATAGATGAGTGGTCCTTCACTGCTCACTGTATGTGATATTTGTAAAATTTTTTACAACTTTAATTATACTTTTGTGTACTTTTATTGACTTAATATCTTCTTTACTAAATTCTGAGACCAAAGATCAAGTCCATTTTGTTTATTGATGTATTACTATGACATTGCAAGTGATAAAGCTCTTACTATATATTTTTTCAATAAAAGAATACATTAAATAATTAATCAATGGAAGATGCTTTAAAAAGGTAATATTAAAGGGCCCAATCTATTGTATTAAAACAAAGCAAATGAACTCTTGCTTTTTATAATCTGAACCTGGGAAAGGCAAGTTTCTACAAGTAATGGCTTACTATGACCCCACTTATTACTTGATCTATTCATAAAAATTAAGATCTAATAACCAGCCTGTTGGATAGAGATTTCACTTTCTTTTTTTTAAATCAGTGATCCAGTCTTGTACGTTAGTATCTGCTTAAAACAGATTATTTGTTTTTTGGAAACAGAATGTACTTAAAAGCACGAATATTTAACAACCCAATCCTTATCCTTTGGATATAGGCCTCAGTATAATTTTGATAAAAAATTTCATTTAAGAGGTTTCAAGAATTGATGTTGGAGCATAACCTTGACCCACTTTTCTGATCTATGGATAAGTTTTAGTGCCATAGTGTCAAATGGCTATTGTGGTAGATGGCAAAAATGGCCACAATACCCTGTCTCTCCTTCTGCCAAAAGGTTGAGTCTATTTTCCTAACTGTTGAATCTGTGTTGGCCCTGGACTTGTTTAGATCAATAGAATGTGGCAAGAGTGGTATTTTACCAGTTCTAAGTCTCAGCCTTGAAGGGTTTACAGTTTCTGCACTTGCTTTCTTAGAAATCTGCAAATACCATCTGAACAAGCTTGGCTAACTTGCTGAAGGAAGAGAAAACACAGGGAAAGAGAGACTCCAATTTTTTCAGATATCCAAGCTGAAGCCATTATAATTTGCCAGCCTAGACAACCCACCAGCTACCTGTAGATGCAAGCGAGAGCCCAGCTGTTTTAGTTTGCTAGGGTTGCTATAATGAAGTACCAGACTGGGTGCATTAAACAACAGGAATTTATTTTCTCAAAGTTCTGGAGGCTAGAAGTCTGAGATCGAAGTGTTGGCGGGGTTGGTTTCTTTTGAGGTTGGTGAGGGAAGGATCAGTCCCAGGCCTCTCTCTTTGGCTTATAGACAAGCTGTCTTTATGTCTCACTGTATCTTCACAATGTCTTCCCTCTATACTAATCTGTGTCCAAATTTCCTTTTCCTATAAAGACACTGATCATATGAATTACAGCCTACCCTAATGACCTCGTTTTACCTTAATTACTTCTGTAAAGACCCTATCTCAAAATGTGGTAATATTCTGAAGTACTGGAGGTGAAGACTTCAACATATGAATTTGAGGGGGCATGGGGGAAGTGGGAACAACACAATTCAGCTCGTATCACCAGCCAAGATCAGCAAAGACAAGAACTGCCCAGCTCGGCCTAGCCCAAATTGCTGACCTACCAAATAGAAAGCTAAACAAATAGCTTTTGTTTTAAGTTACTAAGTGACTGATACATCCATCTTTAATTGAATTTCAGTGTTTGCTAATTGGTTTTAAGATTGTAGACTATTGTATTCCATTTGCGCTACTATAACAGAAGGCCATAAATTGATTGCTTAAACAAGAAACATTTATTTCTCAGATTTCTGGAGGCTGGGAAGTCCTAGATCAAAGTACTGACAGTTTCATTGTCTATTGGGAACCCACTTCCTGGTTTATAAGATGGCCTCTCCCTAGGTCCTCACATGACAAAGGATGAAGGAGCTCTTTAGGGTCTCTTTTATAAGGGAGTTAACCCTAGCAATGAGGGCTTCACTCTCTGTCTTAATGGCCTCCCAAGGTTCCACTTTCTAATACCATCACTTGGGGATTAGGGACACAAATATTCTGTCCATAGCAGTAGACTTTCCAGATATTAATAAGTGAGTACAAGAGCTATGTGATCACATGGAAAACTTACTGAGATAAAAAACATTCACAGAAAACATAGTCTCTCTAGCATTCTAAGAATATGCTAGATGTAATTTGCCACAGTTTTTAATTTTTCTATACATATTTTTCTTTCAAAACTCCAATAGCAGTGAGCACATTATCACTTCAAACTCAGATCTAAAACTTTCTAATAAATATCTCTGCTAAAAGTACGTTCTTCAAAGTATGTTCTTGTCCAAATTTAACAAGGCCTATTTTCTTAAAAGTCAAATCAAGTACACTTCATAACACTTTCACATAGGCAGAAACCATGGTTTATTTATTTTTATGTATAATGTTGCATCTCTAAATACTAATATTTTCCCCAGAATACTTAGTCATGTGAAGTTAAATTTCATGCATGTCAGAAATGCTTCCCCAAATGAGTAAACATTGAAATGAGCAATTCTACCTTTTAACAGAGTGTTAAATGTGTTTTCTCATCAAATGTGACTTAGCATTCCAAAAGGTATCTCCCAGCAAACTGTCGCTTTGAAGAGTAGTTTCTTCACCTAGCAGGAAGTTTTTCTCGTTAACTCACCTTTATTTAGAGTTCCATATTTTCCTCTTTCAATTTTTCCTACATATTTAAGCACAGATAAAATTGCAAGCAAGAAATGTTTCAAAAGCTCTACCTGGTTAAGGAGCCTTAGTATTTAAGGAGCCTTAGTAGTTGAGGAGCCTTGGTTTCATGTGGGGAAACTGATATGTGTGGTTCTAATTTTAACTGTAATATCTCATTCAAAATACTGCCATGCATATTACACATCTTGTTGCTCAACTTTATTAAGAACTTTATGTGAAAAATTGCTAAGAATTGAAATGTTTTTGCTTTTAAAGGAGCATTGTTCATATCCTAAAATGCAATTTATACCTAACTCAACATTGTATGCAATTTAATTTTTCCTTTGAAAACATTTTTCAAAAACTTAGTTTTTTTGGGATTCTCCACCAAAAATTATGAACAATCCTACTCTCAAAAGTATTACTGGTACCATCACCACAATTTCTCGCTGTATTAAGTTCTAGCTACTGTTTTGCTCAGAAGTGTCAACATTTTCCCCTTGTGGTTGTCTGAGGAGATGGCTAGGTTTTGCCACTCCTTGATCTTCACAGTGCTTTCATTTTTGCACTGGCTTTAACTGAGTGTCTGCCATTTCCTATGTTCCAGGAAGCCTGCTGTTTGTACTTGACTCTAATTCAGTTCATTAATATTCAAAGTTTATCTGGTTTATGGATGTAGATTAAGGCCTAGATAATTTCATCAATGTTTGCAAATTGACTTTACCAGATAAAGCATTAACATCAATATGAGGCTGCCCAGAAATTGTTTTGTGTTTTGACCTTTCATTTTAATAGTCTATAGTTGGAGAACGTTGGCTTGGCATATAAGAATCCCTTCTTTGGCTGGAGGCCTTTTTCTGGCTTTCATCTCTGGTAGTGTAATAACCTCTCTACCTTTTTTTTTTTTTTTAATTTTCTTTTTATCTTTGCATGTTGGAAGGCATTAAAATTCTCTAATTTTGCTTTGCTTTTCCCTTACTCTGGAAATGATCTAGCTCCCTTAGGGATCTCTTTCATAATCTAACTTCCTTGACTTTGCCAGAACTAACAAGGAAGTATTTTGTGTTATAGTCCCTCCCAAGCAGAAAGTCTGTGTGCCAGACCATATTAGACAATTTTTTTTGAAAATTTTCTAAGTTGAAGAGATAGTGGTATCTATATTCTTGCAAGAAAATGCCACTGGAATACTTCTTTCCAAGACTTCCTGCAGCTTCCCCTGTTCAGAAAATACTCTGCCCCTTTTAGAAGGTTTGTCAGAGATCTGGAGAGAAATGTTCTTCTGTCCGGGATTATCAGTTTGTCTAAAAACAGACAAACAAATAGAAGATGTATCCAGTAACAGCAGTGAGAATTGTTTCTTTACAATCCCCTGATTTTCTATTTGAAAAATTAGCCTTCTAAGTCTGTGATTACTATGACTCTAAGTGTCAGGACATAGAACATTAATCTAAACAAATGAGTTTGACAGTTTTAATGATAAATGTGACTCATGTCAGCTAAACTAATCTGTCATTGAGATGGTCAGAATAATCATAAGGTACATGTCATCATGAGATCACCCTGTGGGGCATTAGATACCATCTGTGGCTGTATCACTAGATATGTGAAGATCACTAAGTATTTAAATGTCCTAAAAACCTTTTAGGCATTAGATATTCCAAGAAACTCAGATAAATTGGTGGTTTGGGGGTTTTCAAAAAACAAAGTAAAAATGCTTAGATGACTAGAGTATATTCCAATAGAAGCAAAAATGGAAAGAATCAATATTTATTAAGCATTTATACTATGGGAGACATTTTAAAAAGTGATCTCTTTATTCCTCACAATAATTATTAATGTAAGTATTAAATCTCTATTTTATAAATGAGAAAATTAAGACTTAGAGATGTTAAGTTACCTGCCTAAGGTCACACTCTGTCCTGGCTAGTATGCTTGTCTGCTGGGGCCAAGATTGTAACCAGGTCTCCCTCCGAAGGCCATGCTTATTCTGCTCTACTCAGATGGCTTCCTAAGAGGCAGAAAAGACAAGGAAGAAGGATTGACTTATATTAGCCATATTTTCTAAATGATTTATTTTTTCATATATACTAGGGCCTTAGGGAAATGATGTGTATATTGTGTAAGACAGCATCTCATGAACATGGAAACACTTAATGCACATGTTTTCTGCAGATGTGTGACTGAAAATGACATTAAAACTGAAGCATATTACATAGGATCAAGTAATGCAAATCAATTAAGTACTCCATGGATATGCTTTCATCTCACAGACCATCAGAGAGACAGAGTGTAGTGGTTAAAAACATGGGCTTCTAGAGCCAGACTGTGCGTGATCAAGTCACTCTTCTTCTCACTAGTTGACAGCAAGTTACTTAGCCTCTTTGTGCTACAATTTCCTCATTCATAAAATGGATATGGTTTTAAAGAACAGCTTGTCTTGTTGGGCTAAAAGGATTAAATAAGCAATACATAAACGTTATTTAAAGTTGTCTATCTTACAGCAAGCACTTACAGCATGCTGCCTCTTATAATCTATGCACTGAATCTCAAAAATTCTATAAATCTCTGTCATAACATTAATCACCAGAACCATCAGTGGCATCATTAGACTGCCTCAGGAGTTCCCAAGATATTTCATAGAGTTCTTGGGAACAAAATCTGTATCGTAAATAGCCGGAAGGGAGCCTGTAAAGAATAGTAGTTAAGATAGCAGGCCATCAAGCCACTTGTCCTTCCAGACCAGGGTTTAAATCTTGAGTCTGCTGCCTAAGTAGAAATATAACCAGAGTAACACAGCTGAGCATTTTTCACATCTATGTAATGGGAGAATAATAACCACCCCCACAAGATTATAGAGAGAATTAATAAAATTATGCTTGGAATAATAGCTACGGGCTCTCAAAAAGTTATCCATATATGTATTCATCATATCAGTTCAATACTTTTAAGCTCAGAATAGGAATTTCTTCGCTTAATGTATTTTGAGTTTACTTACCTAGATCTGCTGGTGATGTCTCATATGTGTGTCATATGTTACAGTTTACTTAGTGCTTCACATTTATCATCTCATTTAGTCCACAAAATAACTTTGTGAGACAGGTATCTCTGCTCTGAGATTGCAGAAAAAGGCGACGAGATTTACCCAAGATCACAAAATTGCACAGTAATTGAGCTGGAATTTGAATCAAGATCTTCTGAGCAAAGCCTTCTGCAATAGTTTTTCATTTTTCCCTACTTTTTTCTGAATGTTCTCAGGAGAATTTTTAAAGGATATGTAGGCTAAAAATCATACATGCCTCCACTATATAAGTTACATTGGCCTAAGTAAACAAAGAAAGTCTTTCCTAAAAGCAAATAGATAGTTTCAGAGTAAAGGAGAAAGAAATGTAACAGTATGCTTCATCTTTTGCAAATACCTTTTCTTTCCAGTTCTCACGTCTTTAAGAATCATATGACAAATTAGTTCACAGAATTCCCACTGAGATTTGTGAACTCAAAAAGGTAGGCAGGAAAATAAACAGGGCAATCAAACTTTATATTTTATGTTTTCACTGACTTTTCAAAATATATTCTGTTCTCACTCAGAAACATGAACATTGAGAAATCCTTTTTAAAATCCAATAGAAATATTAGGGATATGAAGATAATTACTATGATTTTTTTTTTTTTTTTGCCCTAATCCACTGTCAATAACTTATTCCAGTGGGATAAGCTGACATTTACTTTCTTACCTTTTTTAAACTCCTGGGTTTCGGCTACAGTTCAGTTTCCAGGAAATCTCTCCCCATTTGGGGTCACTATGTACCACAGCCTCAAATTCCTCCCGAGGCCCTTGCCCATGTACACAATCATACAACTCATCGTCTGTTCAAAATGTTTTAGTGGACTGTGCCATGTGACAAAATTATATCCCTCTGGAAGGAACTGGAATGAAAGAGAACAGACATTACCCACTCAGGGATGGGGTTTAGTGTAGAAAGCCATGCATGCTGGATGGCCATGATCACAAACTTTGCCAGCAGGCTCTGACTTTTGGATTTTGGTCTTTCATATCTGCCATGCATCTTTTAAAGAATACTGAGATACAGAAACTATAAAAACAAGTCTTTTTATCCAGGAAGGCAGCCTTGCTGCTTTTCACATTGAGAAGTTTAAACAGAGAAGTAAAAGATCAGGATATTATAATAACCACTTATTTCTTGATGGAGAAAAAAAAAATTAGTGGGGTAAAGTTCTTATATAAATACTTTGACAATCCTCAAGTTACTAGAGAAATAAAACTGTGAATCAAGCTATACTGAGAATTACTTTTGGTTAATGAAACTAACAGGACTGACTAAGTCTCCCCCCACCCCAAATGGTGATGCATTCATACGCCTGGATATGTGCTATTTCATCCAATATCACACATTCCTTTGCCCCACACCAAAGAGATCACTGTAACTTAGAAAACCGAGATTTCTGTTGTTCATTGTGCTTTTTGTTAGCTTGTTTATCAGCTACACGGATGCACTGCGAGGCCTTTTGGGACTGAGTGAGTGTGTGGTGCAAAAAAGACCTCACCATGCAATTTAACAGATTCCAAAAAAAGGAACAAATATCCTGAGAGAAGTCATTCATAACAGTGAAAATTACGGTTGGTGAAATTTGGCTGGATTGGCTGAGGAATTCATCTTTCTAAAAAGATTTGCCTCATGGATTGGGGTTAAGATCAGCTTTGAAAGGACTTATTTGAAACCATGTTGTTCTTGCATCTAACTGAGGACATACCACCCCAAATTGCCACACATAGATGCCATTTTTAGTCTTTCAACATTTGATTAAAACAAAGGTTCACATCCGTTGAAGCACAATTCTTTTCAGTCTCAATACTGTCAATAAGCATTAAAATACTTACTATGTTCTGATTAAGTGAATATTCTGGTTAGATGAAACATTACCAATAATCAAAATTTTTATTTCAATGTTTATTTCTTGAGAATCATGCTAGTATGTGTTAGGTGAATTTTCTTTGCTATAGAAATCATACCATATTGAATGTAATTTAATTATTTCTTAACTAATGATAACCTAAAAGCAGAATAAGGTATTAAATATCTTTATAAAGTAGCCTTCTGAATCTGCAATCGCTATGACTGCAGGCCCCAGAAGTAGAAAATAAATAAGAAAATTTCTGTATTGGACTCCTGCCTCCAAAAAAAAAAAAAAAAAAAAAAAAGCTTGTGACAATTTTAAATATCTTGGTAGGCTTTCAGGTTGCCATTGCGATTATTAAATATATATCCTACTTGATGTTGAAGAAAATGATGACTTATACCAAGTTAAGGGCATATTCTAAAATATCTAATTCATAAAAATTACATGATTTATGTACATAGCAGCATTATTCGTAGTAGCTGGAAGGTGGAAGTAATCCCATTGTCTACTGACAGATGATTAAATAAACAAAATGTGATATATACATACAATAAAATATTACTCAGCTTATTCATACAATAGAATGTTATCCAGCCTTAAAAAACAAATGCTACAACATGAATGAAATGTGAGGACATTAAGCTAAGTGAAATAATCTCCAGTCACAAAAATTTAAATACTATATAATTCCACTTATGTATCTAGAGTAGTCAAATTCACAGAAAGAGAAAGTGGAATGATGATTGCCGCAAATAGAGGCAGGGAAAAATGCTGTTTACTGCATACAGAGTTTCGGTTTTGCAAGATAAAGAAAATGACAGAGATTAGTTCCATAACAACGTGAATGTATTAACCCTGCTGAACTGTATATACACTTAAAAATGGTCAAGATGGTAAATTTTGTTATAATTTTTTAAATTAATTTAAGAATAAAATATTCCACGATTTAAGCTTGTAGTTTTGTCGTTTTCTTCTCTTATAAATTCATATGTAGAAAAAAAAATGTTGGTTGATGAGAAGATAAAGATTTTACAAGAAGCAGGTGGAACAAGGACTTGACAATATAGTAGCCTTGATTTTCCTTTTATAGCAGATTTTATAGTATTGACAGGGAATACATTCTCTCCACCAGAAATAAGGGAAGAAATTATTTTTCCTAAAACTTTCTTGTTCCCTAAAATTTTCTTATTCCACTCATTATCTCCTTTCTGTTTTTTTCTTTCATTTTTTCCATCTCCACTGACTCTTTTCCCACAGTCTACCCAACATGATCAGGACTCCTAAATCCATGACCTGATTTGCCTCAGTCTACCTCCTATCTTTCTGAATTCTTTATATATCCAACTGGGGCTTTATATAAAAATTGAGGCTAACTGGAAAGTAGTTGATAAGAGAGGGTAGGAAATTCAAAATGCTAAGTCAAAACTGTTGAATCAGGATTAAAGATTCAAACCTGAAGCTGAGAGAGGAAGCATTGGAACTATTGTTAGAGAAATGGCTGGAGAAGGGTCAAAGAAAAAGAGAGACCAGAGACCAAATTAAAGAGAAGATCTTCAGATAAAGACACAAAAGAGACCTAGAGTAAGGCAATATAGATGTAACATATGAAGATGATCCAGGACGCAAACACGAATACTGTCAATTTTTTATGTTTTCAAGGTGGGTTCTTAAAATTGTAAGCTCCAATTGAACAGTAGTTATGTTTTAGATGCTACACTTAATGGATCGATACTTCCAAAACTTTTGACAATTGGGTCACAACCTGTATTCCACTAAACTATTTGCTCCTTCACCGTTTCATGATTTTAATAATACAATTCTCAGTCTAGATTCTAATCCAATAGAATTTTTTCTGTTGATAGAAATATTCTGTATTTGCATGGTCCAGTATAGTAGCCACTAGCCACATGTGGCTAGAGGCTAATAATTGGACAGCACAGGTCTAAATGTTCTTCTCTATTTCCAAATGTATTGAAACATTACTCCTTTCCTTTTGATATCTAACACTGTAGTAAATATTGTCAGTGCTCCACCCAGAGCCTCTCAGATTCCTTTAACTGCTTCTGTGTACCTCCCCCTGATCTCTCAGCTTTTGCTTCTAATGCCCTGTACGTATGACTCTCCTCAGAAGATCGTCCTGAATCAACTGGAGCCATTGCATGTGCATGCAGAGTTAGAAGGTAGAGAACCTGGAAGTTTATGTCCTATTTCACCTCCCCACCCAGACTCCCAGAGCAGCCAGAACCCCTAATTGAGGGGTACAGGGCAATGAAAACCTAGCTCTCTTCAACTCAGGCCAGCTCTGAGGTAGAACTCACTTCTACATTCCCTGCATTCTGTATCAGGCTGAAGCTACCTTCGGCCAGACTTCTCCTGAAATCTTACTCTTGCACTTGGCTTCTTTCCCTTCCTTGTCCCACTTTCCACACCATCTTACTAGTTTCTCCTTGGAACATTTCTTTAATAAATCACTTGCACATAAATCCTCATATTAAGGTATTAGGGTCAGTGTCTAGGGAATTTTTAAACAAACTATAATGCTGATTCCTCTGTGAAGCTTTTCCCAGTCCCCAATCAGAATTACTCTCTAATACCTATAAACCGCCATAACACTTCATTAATGTCTGTAGTACAGCACCAAGTAAATGTCAATTACATTTATAGAATTTGTAGAATGTGAGCTATTTGTGTGTAGTATTTGTCGTATTCATCCTTGTTTCCTCTTGCTCAATGTTTTGTGTGTTATAGGTTCTCTACAATGTTTGTTGTATTTATTTAAATATAAAGGAAAACATGGACATAATGATTTTTTCATCATTTTAAATGAAATATTTAATGATTTAAGGTTATTAAAATTATAGAAAAGAAGTTATTCCCATAAGGCATTTATTTATTGTACTGTGGATTCTTTCCATATTCAGTGATGATGGCTAGCAGTTTTTTAAATTGAAAGAGATTAACATAAAAAATGGTTCATTTACTATTTACAATGGCAATGACAATACTTCCTGATTTTTATGACTTCTTCAAACTTTAGAATCTTCAAAAATTCAACTGGGATGATTCAGATATCACTAAACTGAATCAGGGCAGTACACACAAAGGAAAGAAAAAAGCCACACTTTTCCATCCTTTGTTGAACACAAGTTAGTAAAACATGGACCATGATGAAGATCTTATAGCTATTTAAAAACATAATTGAAGACACTCGATATTTATCAAATAAATAATGTTTCATTTCAAAGGAAAAACAGGTCACAGAATAAATAGTATATTTTAAAAAGCAAAATATATATGTATATGGGAAATTTTTAAAAAGAAAACAATTACAATAGAATATTAGAAAAGGCTGGCTCCAAATAGTGCCATTTTGGGTGGTTTTTATTTCCTTCCTCATGATTTGTTGAATTTTTCACATTTTCTACAATGAATATGAACAAATTTTGAAATTAGAAAACAAACATATTTTCAGAAGTCTCTAGCTGTATCCACATTTTTCCAGACTCGTCTATTTCAGAAATCAATAATAATCAAATATTTCATCAATTTTACATTCAGGGGGATAAAAATGAGATCAAAGTTATTTTGCTCATTGAGAAATCATTTACAATTCAGTGAGCTGTAGAGTAATTGGCTTCTAAAGCCTGATGCTATGAGTCAGGCAAATCTAAGTGATGCCTTGTTTATGACAGAGATGTAACCCAATAGAAACCACAGATTGCTTGTTCAACTGTACAGTACGATTCTTTCCTTACATACTCTCATGTGTGTATTTTACATACAGAGCCCATGTCCTTATGACAAAATGCAATGATTCAACCATTTCGAACATTTAGTTAGCAATTAAAATTCATCATTGTTAGTTTAATTGCTTATGTTAGAAACTAACAAATTAACTTAGCTAAAAGAACTGCACTGGCCATTCTCTTCCTTATTCCATCATATAAATATTTTTTAAATGGACTAAAATCAATAAATTGGAAATAATTCACTCAGAGAATTCTTAATGACCAAACTGCTTAGATTCTTCAAGGAAATATCCTAACTTCTTTCACTTTGAAATTTACCTTTGGCAATAAAATTATTTTAAAAAGAAACCTGAACTCAACCTCACTGTATGGAAAGGAAAATGATCTATAAAGCGCAAAATTTTTAGTTAAGCTTAATATTAGATTCTCACCTAAAAGAAAACTGTTAAGTGCATAGTAGTATTTCTTTTTAAAATTTGTTCACCTTAATTTTCACATCTTATACATGTAATAGCCCTGACAAATAGAAAGGGCAGATATTATCCTTAATTTTATTATCTTTATTTTTCTGCTGTAGGATCTGAAGTCATAACTGAGTTCTCTTGAAGCCAGGCCAGGCTGCTTTTTGAGCACAGCACTCTTGACCTCCTGTTGCAAGTGTATTCCAACAGGTAAAAGGTTAACACCTCAAGGATGGTCTGCACTTTAAAAGCTGAGCAGAAATAATATTCATCTACCACTGCAGGAGACTGCTGAGTATCCCGCTCTCTTGAGAACTTCTCCAGAGCGCTTGGCAGGACTACTTCCCCGCCGGCCCGCCCCTGCCCCCTCCCGTGAGTGCAGGATGAGGGCAATGTGTGGTGCCACTCACACCTCGGCCCCATCCACCCATCTGGGTGGTCTTTAGGTGAAGCCTTCAGCAGAGTACTGAAGAGAACCAGAATTGCCATGCCACCCACATTGTTCCAAGGGTCAGAACCCAGGCAGCTACAGCATATTAACTATCCTAAAATAATAAAAACAAATTAATGAAATTGACTCAAGGGAAATCAGATTCCACTTATAGGCCTAGTGGCAGAAACAGCTGTTAAAATTCACTAAATTGGAGGTTCCTGTAGTAGCTTCTTGAGGATGTTTTTCAAAGTCTTTGGGCCACCGCTGTTTAAAAAAAAAAAAAAAAAAAAAAAAAAAACCTAGTTAAACATTATTCACCAGAAAGTATTTTTACAGAGAGGACGTGGGATATATTTTGAAATCTTCATAGGATATAAGATTGTGGCTGGACCATTTGCAAAGTTTTTATTTCAGTAGGCTTTGACAGATGAGCTCGTTGTAGTTTTAAAATTTAAGAAGGAGAGATCAATGGCTGCATTAAAAACCCCAAAGCCTTTCCACTGAGGATTAAAAACCCCAAAAGCTTTCCACTGAGCATGATTTTCCCTACCAAAAAAAAAAAAAAAACAACTTCTGTAAGATGTTTATAGGTTTTTTACAAGTCTGGCTACAAATTCTATAATAAAATTTTTAGCTAATGACAAGAGCAATCCAAAACCTGTGCTACTTGAAAAAAGATTTTTAAAGAGTTGTTTATCTTTTTCTTTCAAGTATATAGGACTTTGTTATATAAATGAAATATTTCAGGAAAAACTCCTATCATGCTAATAATAAAGAAATGTATCTGGTAAGAAAATTAGTTTAAATGCTCTCTCCACTTCAAATCCTCCAACTTAAAAAAGGGGGGGAGGGGAGTTTGATTTAGCTAATCTCTGAAGACTTCTTACACTTTTGAATTCTAGGAAACTAGAATACGAAGAGTGCTACTCACACCTGTGAGGAACAGCCAGCAATAAATTCAGAGTTAATGCGTGCAGTCATTCAGCAAAAATGTTAACACTGCAAAATGGCGTTCATAAGTATATTAGTTAAGGTGTTTGATTATAAATAACAGAACTCAACTCTGACTAAGTGCAGGTAAAAGGGAAATCATTGTAAGGTCATGGTGGACTCACAGACTCAAGGGGAAACCTGCAGATGCCAGAAAGGACAAGAACCAGGGCTATTTGAGAATCTTAGCAGTAGATCTTCAGGACACTGCATGGGACAGATTGGCCCCAACCATTTTTCTTCTGCCCTTTAGATACTATGCTCAAGAGTAAAAGTATGAGGAAGAAAGTCCATTGCTCATATGATAGTTCAATGTTCACTGTCCATTCTGTCTTATTTCAGGGTCCCTTCACTCATTGTAAAGCCTAGAAAGCTGAGAACTGTATTCCTTAGTCTCCCTTGTAGCCAGTTTTAGAATATATTTATTATTCAGCTAGTCACATGTATTTGTGTAATACTAGAAAGGCAGAAGTGAAGTGGATACCATACTTGTTCTGCTTCCATAATTTCTGTTCTAGAGCATAGATATCAAGGTGTTTGGTTTTTCTGCAGTAGTTCTAGCCAAGGTCGGAATACGTGTCCACTAGCTTAACAGTTACTGAGATGCATAGCATGGATCTTCCAATTTATTAATGTAGTCCCAGCAGACGTGCCACGGCTCTGGAGCTAACAATTCTGGCAATGGCTTCTAATTTCTAGCTCACAATTAAGATGGCATGTTCTTGGAGCCAACAGTTACAGTGGGCACCAGAAGTTGGCACAGTGGCTTCTCAATTTCTCAGCTTCTTGATGGTAGTCTTTTTGCACACCAGTCTTATACTGCCAGTAATTCTTGGAGGCTTAGTTCTCTGTAATAAATCCCCTTCTCTTTAAACATCCAGAGAGAGTTCCATTAGAATCCAATTCGCTATCATGGTTTGTATCTAACTAGGGGAAGAAAGGACATATCGATTGGCATCTCCATCAAGACTACATACACAACAAAAGAGGGATAATTCTCCTGAAATAAAATAACTTGCCCTTATCAAAAAAGAGGGGAGAGTGATGGATTGTGGGTAACAGAAAATAACAACCATGCTGCCAATGAATACAAAGATGTTAAATCAACATTAGTTTAAGAGTGTATTGCAGGCCATGATACAAAGTAAAGTTGTCTGAAGTCCCGAAATGTTACAGCACATTATGAAATCTTAACTATCCAAGGGAAGAAGCTAGGGAAGGCTATATAAAATGACATCTGATCTAGGTCTTAAGGCTCAAGTAGATGCGAAGGCTTTCTTGGTAACAAGAAAATAATAACTTAAATTTGTGTGTGTGTGTGTGTGGTATCTAAATCAAGATTGAGGGGTCTATTAATTAGTTAAAGGGAAAGTTTCATTTTAAGTTTTTCTCAAACAGGTATAAACTTCATAATTGAAAGGAAAACACAAAAAGGCCATGCAGAGTTGAGACATTATAGACCTAAGTCAGCTAGCAGAAGATTCCAAGAGCTCAACCTCTGTGCTTTAGGCCCTACCCAGAGGACACATATAAGCAGGCAGCTTCCGATCTCTGCCCTTTTAATTGCACTATGCCTCCTGACTGCCTTAGATAGAAATTAGATTTAATTTCTGAACACATACCAAATGCTAAGGTTCATTACTCATGGACTCCCACATTACCTGATTTTTTAAAATTCTTCTTTAGGCCCAGTGTGCCTCTCTCTCATAATCAAGGTCACTAGCTCAGGGACTGGCCCCTAGAAATATTTGCTTTTGGCCTTCAGATATTCCTGCTTCCCCCAAGGGAAACTAGACCCCTATTACCTCTTTCTCAACTCCAGCTAATGCTGCAGTTTTATTTCTCTCCTGATCTGTGACTGCTATTTTTCTCACTCAGTTATTTCACATATTGAGTTCAACTTTTACCTGCACTGGAAATGCTGCAGAGACAATATTGTCACAATGATGCTTTGGCCCAAACTCACCATTTGTTTTATGTGCCACCTGGTAGTATCATCAAGAACAGGAAGGGAAAGGGAAACTAATACTAATTGAATTTTCATTATGTGTCAGGGACACGTCTGAGACTTTTCCCATGTGTTATTCATTTAACATAATTTATACAGTGGTTTGCATCCGTGAGCTAATTGCCCTTCACTCTGTGTCAGCACTTCCTGGGGACTGGCTACAGTAGAATTCAGTTTAATTAAATACTTTCCTCCCAACAGTGCCCTTTCTTCCACTCATTCTGCCTTTTAATCCAAGAGATCCTCAAGTCTATCTTACTGGCCCTTGCTTTCACCACTGCCATCCTCAGCATCTGCTCCAGTCCTGTCTCCTTGCTTCACTATCCTGTCCTGACTCCAATCTTCCTGCAGTGAAGCTTTCATCCCACCCCCAAATTCAAATCAGTCCTATGCAAAATGCATCTATGGCCTGCAGCTGACATCGACTTCAGAGAGAGCAAAACTGTGATAAGAATCAAATTTCTAACATTCTTACCATTTTTCTAACACTATGTCCACCTGTTTTGAATCAGTGGCATATGTTAAGTAAAGGTGATTCTCCCAATAGGATAAAAATGTTACTTATCACACAATTTCTCAAAGCTTTTCTTCTCTTCTTGACCTTCCAGTTTTCTTTCCAAAGGGCAAGAGATCCACTAAAATATAAGGTTCTAAAATACGATAGAGTTTTCCTCAAAAGATTGGGGAGTAAAGATAAAATCATAGATCAAAAAAAAAAAAAAAAAAAAAAGAAAGAACAACAATATAAGCAGCCTGGAGGAGACTTCTGTGAGCTGCTAAAAAAGAGGAAAGTCCTGGTAATCTATGTATAAGCTTGCACACACACATACACACTACTCACCATTTACTCCTCTGTCACAGCATTAGAAAACCTAATGTGTTGCACTGCCTCCATTTTTTCTCACACACTTAATTCCCAAGCATATAAGCTATAAAAAATAATCCATTTCTGCAACAAGTTCCTAGTATTCAATGCTGGATGAGACTCTGCCTTTTTAAACAATTATGGCTCTGGCTGAGAAAAAAGGTGCTCAGTTCCTAAGAGAACTGTGAGAAGTGAATGGCTTGAGGTGTCAGTACAAAGCATTTTTACTCCCCACCCCCCCATTACCCTTCGACAATATAAGAGGAGACATGGGAGGCGGGAAGACCATTGTTAGGGAAGAATAGTGTGTTATAAAAATAAACCATGTCCTTCCTTCAGCACCCCCTACTGGGAAGAGAAGGCTTTTCCTCCTTGAATCCAAGGGAGGGCAGCCCCACAAGAATTCTAAGAATGTGTTAGGATAAAGATATTTTGGCTTTTTTGTATTTTAAATATTAGACTATAAAGTAATAAAACATATACGTACTTCGTAAACATTTCTCTAAAACTGTTTCAAGAAGAAATTTCAAAACTGATTTGAGTAATGACAACTAAGTAGAACAAATGGGTCATTTTTCGATGTAGAAATTTTGGAAGAACACACATTTAGATACGGTTACTTTATTGCACTTGTTCAGAAGAATTGTTCTCACTCATTTATGGTCTCAGTTTACATGGTGGGTCTTCATGATTCTCTTTTGCTCTCCTGCTTTCATTTGTTGCTTATAGGCAGTGACGTGTTGAGAAATGTTTAACAACTAGATCTCCTGAGGTGGTGGGGTGGGGTGGGGAGGTAGAGGTTGGGGGATGCATCTAATTTGTAAAGATAAAATCACATGTGGTCAGCCACCATGGCTAATTTCAAGCTACCAGTGTAACACCATTACGTATGGACTTGGGAAGAGATAAGCATAACCTGCTTTCGGGAGCCAGTGGAGCTGTCTCTAGCACATCACTGAACTTGTCAATATGACAGTAAGATCCACTCAATCTGCACCATTGGTTCACTTAAAATGTTGTTATCCTGTTAGTGTTTATGCTAAATGTCCTTCCTCAAAAAATTTCAAATATATATAAAGAACAAATATAGCACCCAAGTACAAGCAAGAACGGGTATGAAAAGAAAATAAAGATGCTCCTCGATTTACAATGGAGTTACCTCCCAATAAACCCCATCAGAGGTTGAAAATATCATCAGTTGAAAACGCATTTAATACACCTAACCTACTGAACATCATAGGTTAGCCTAGCCTAGCTTACCTTGAATATTGTGCTCAGAATACAATATTTAAAAACTGCTGGCAACACAGTAGAGTTTTGGTTGTTAGTTCTTGAGATTGCATCCTGATGAGGAGCTGCGGCTTACTGCCTATCATACTGCCTATCACTAGCCCCAGAAAGATCAAAATAAAAAATTCACAGTACGGTTTCTACTACTGTGTATTGCTTTCACCACACCATCATAAAATTGAAAATTCTTTAAATTGGGGGCCATTTGTATAGAAAATAAAAAATAGCTTCTTTCAGAGATGTCTTGATAAAGTAGCTAATTATGTATAGCAGGGTAGGTAATAATCCCTTTTTTTAATAAGACAAAATTATAATCTCACTGGCTTTAGATTCTTGCCATAATGGCCCCTACTGTAATATACCTTAAAGCATAGGCCTTTTGGGTGGATTTGTTACTGTGGTTTATAAAATACCTCGACACTGGGGTACCTGAAGAACTCGTTCTTTCTTTGTACTGGAAATTAGCTTATCAGCCACACCCAGAGACACAGTTCTTGACCCTCTGCAAATGAGAGAAAGCCAGAGTCAAAAAGCTGGTAGAGTTCATTTTCTAAAGAAGGCGTTGTGTCCCCCAGGTGGATGGAAGGGTATACTAGCAGGAAGCCACAGAAGCCTGGGATCCTTTAAAGCTAGTAGTTTCCAAAACAAGATTTCTACTGGGGCCTCTAAAGTTATACCCTGCAAGCATTCAGGTTCTCAGCTGTAGCCCAAGTGGAGATGACAATGACCATGGTCCAGTTTAGGTGCACTCTCAGAAAATGAAACAAAAAGATCATGAATAACATTGCTGTTTCTTAGAGAAAAACACCAAAAACTCATGCTGTTTTCAGTCAAAAACAAAACAAAAATGCATTAACAACATGATCTCAATTTCACATCTACATTAATGATTCGAGAAGAATTTTGCAGTCATCTACGAGTAGAAGAGTCTATCACTGGTTCAATTCAATTACATGTTGAACCGAGACCAAGTCAATTAAAAAAAAAAACAGCAAAGAGTTTTTGTATTTTCACACAGAACTTTGATAGAAGACTCACTTTGATTTTGATATGCTGCATTTACACATTCCAATTATACTGTTAAAAAGTTCAGTGAGTATCAAGAGGTCAACTCAATTAAGTGGCAGCTTGAAGACCTTCTTTCACCCCCTGGTCTGTCCCTGCCCAACTCCAATCATCTCATTTTATAATATCTAGAAGTTTAATATGGAGCTAAAGTTTAGAAGTCTTACTATTTTCCTGCTGTAAACAGAGGAAGAGGCCATTATAATAGTTTCATTTAAAACCCATTCTAGGTGAAGATAATGCAATATAATCCCTTATCACCAAAAGGATAGGTCAGAGTTACATTACCATATTTACTCCTATTTTTTCACTTGTCAAAATCCATTCTCCTCTTTTTCATAGAAAGATAGATAGGAAGAGAGGCAGGGAAGGAGAAAAAGAGGGGAGAGGAAGAGGGGAAGGGATGGAGGGAGGGTGGAAGGAGAGGGGAGGAAAGAGAGAGAGAGAGAGGAGATGAGATGAAGATATGATAAACTGACTGGGGAAAATCTAGTCACATTTATAGAGTTTCTTCAGTCATGCAGAGTGAAAGCAATACTCAAAATGTGTCAGCAAATTTTCAATTCAATATTGCACTGATTGATGATAAAGAAACCCGAACCAAGAAGGGTAATCTGTTTGAGATGCCAGGAGTCAGAATGTGACTTCAAAGCTTAAACCCCAATTCTGAACATGTTGAAAGTTGTACCTACCTTGGAAGTCACTTCTTGCTCATGTATACCCAACAGCATTCCCTATGAACCTATTGAACAGGAAATAGGCAGCCAGGGACTCCAACAGTAATGTGACATTCAGATTGGTATAGCTTTATGCAACTGACCCCATTTGGAAAACAAATGACAACCAGACACTCAAGGAACTTTCATAATTGTGAGCTAAAGTAGGACAGCCACAAGCAGGATGGGGCATGAGGACTATTTTAAGGATTCCCTGAAGCACAGCTTCAAATGAAGAGGCCCAGCTTTGTCATGTTGGTCTGATGAAGAAGTACTTTTAAAGAACTTAGGCTTTAGACGGAGTAAGTAAAAGGCTTAGATTTTGCAAACAGTAGCTGCAACCACACTTCCAAGAACAGAATGGGTTCTTTCAGCCATACTTATTCAAACATTCAGTCCCTGTCACTGTCATATTGGAATTGAAAAGTATATGCCTGCAGGTGATCTAGCCAGGATAGATAAATTAATTTGGAACAATACTCATATGCATTTATTTATGCATTAAATATTTATTGACTACATATCTCATGTCAAGCACTATTCCAGTTGCCAGAAATGTAGTAATGATCTAATCAAAGCATAAAGCTTACATTCTATAACAGAAAATCCCCAAATTATTAAAATAATTTCAGACAGTGCAAATCCTGTAAAAGTAAAATAGGACAACTGGATAAAGGGGTCTATTTTAGACAGGTTGGGGAAAGCTTCTCAGAGGAGATGACATTTGAGTCATGATGGTAGTGTGAGAGTAATTCTACCTCTAAAAACGTATGTTAAGGAAATAACATGAATGTCTAAAATATTTAATTTTGAAGATGTTAATTGCAGTCTATTTTATAATTGCAGAAAACTGAAAACAACATAAAAGGCATCATAGCTTTCTGCCTGTTTTTTGCCTTTCTCATGTCATTCCTTATGGAGGCAGCCAGCCACTGTGTGGTGTCAGTCTATGGAAAGGCCCATGTAGCAAGGAACTAAGGCCTTCAGCCGACAGTCATATGAATAAGCCCGGAAATGATTCTGTAGCCTCAGTCAAGCTTTCAGATGACTGCAGCCCTAAGCCAGAACCAAACAGCTAAGCTGTCCTGAGTTCCTGAACCACAGAAACTACAAGCTAATATATGTTTGCTTCAGGATGCCAATTTCTTTAGGACAATTTGTTACACAGCAATAGCCAATGAAAATGTCTGGCCTGAAGAATGTTCTTAGAAATGTTTTAGATTGGAAAAATATTTCCCAATTTGCCACAAACTTTATCACTATCTGTCTTGATCTTTCATCCAGTTCATAAAGACATTTGAGCTAAAAACTCCTATAAGATTTTCACCAAATATTCGATGAAATCTGTATATTTTAAAGAATTGCCCCAAGCCATATGTCTTCCTAACTCAAGCCAAAAAAAAAAAAAAAAAATAGTGTGTGTGTGTGTGTGGGGGGGGGGGGGTTGGGGGAACTACTACTATAAATATTTGGAAAATGCATGCAGTAGCTAACTCCCACTTGAAGATTCATATTGGACACTGACATCTTAAGGCTTCAGGCTATCTTTCAGGAAAGGAATTTGTTTAACTTTTGTTAGTCTGGTATTCTCTAAAATTTAGTTAGTTACCTTTTCTTCCATCTTTCCTTTCATCTTTTAATGCAGTGGAATGCTCATCATACAGTGGAACACATCAAGAAATGTTCTTCCAAGTCCTAGCCACAGCAATCAGACAAGAAAAAGAAATAAAAGTATTCAAATTGGAAAGGAAAAAGTAAAACTCATTATTTGCAGATGGCATAATGCTATATATAGAGAACTCTAAAGATTCCACCAAACACTGTTAGAACCAATAAGTGAATTCAGTAAAGTAGCAGAATACAAAATTAATATTCAGAATCATTATTTCCATACATCAATAATGAATTATTGAGATGAGAAATTAAGAAAATAATCCCATTTACAAGTGCTTCAAAACTAAATAAAATATCTAGGAATAAATTTAACCAAGGAGGTAAAAGACTAGTATTTGGAATATTATAAGACATTGAAGAAAGAAATTGAAAAAGATACAAATAAATGAAGCATATACCATGCTAATGAATAGGAAAATATACTGCATTCAGAATAGCAAGAGAAAGTATCTCCTTTTCCCATTCCTCCCCTAAATTCTCCCCATCACCTGTATTTAGGCCCAGCCTACTTCTGAGTTATTACTCACACATTTCTAAGTATTGTACATACATTTACTCAGTCTTCACAACAATCCAGGAGAGATGTACTATCAGCATCTCCACTTTATAGATGAAGAAATAAGAGCACAAAGAAGTTCAGTAATTTTCCCCAGATCACAGTTAGTAAGATATAGAGAAGAGATTTAAATTCATACAACCCAGGTATGGAATTTAAGGCTCCTAGAAGTTGTTTTCAATGTCCCTTTACCTTTTTCAAAATTCCCTTACCTAATGTCTAAAGTCTGCTGATCTCTTGTCAGCCCTGATCATTTTCTAATCAATCTTGTATAAATGTTTGCATGTCTTACTCCCTCAGTACACTCTTATTTGTCTTTGTAGCTCTCACAGAATCTAGCACACTGATTTTTACATAGATTATCTTATTTACATATTTATATGTGAGCTTATATTTATATTTATATTTTTGGTATATAAGTATATATATTATATATCTATATATATAATCTGCCATATCTTAATTCATTTGAAACACAATAATTTGACTGCCCACTCTGCATGAGAAAACCAAGCAATTTCTCATGCTCGAGTTTGACCATACAGCCACATAAATATGACAGCACTCTCAGCATATCATGCATTGGAATATATTCAGACTCTCTGAAGGTCTCATGTTATTTATCAAAGCCAATACAAATTTACGTCTTTCACGTACACGTTTTCTAATATATTTGCTCCATTTTCGAAAGTTCTCAACTGTTTCACATCACATGCCACTTAGAAATAGGAAATAATTGCAATGTTTTTAAAAATATAACATGCAGATATATTATTGATTTTCTACAGCCTTACAGAAAAAAAAATGATGACAATTCACCAATTTTTTGCTGAAGATATATGTATAGACACACATGATTTTCTCACCTACATTAGTCACCAAACTTAGTTAGTAAGAGTAGATTCTTTGGGGCTAGTGAGAGAAGAAAAGTTTCACCAATTCAAGAAAGGAATGTAAAGCAAAATAGTTGATAAGGAGGTATAGAGCTGGTAAATAAAACTTAAGACATTCAAGAAAATTCTTTAAACCTAAAATATTATAACTTTTTAAAATCTATAAGTTTATAAGAAAAAATATATAGCTATTTACAGACATCATGCCCACACAGATCTTAGGATGTCAAGGAAATGCTAGTTCTCATACTCTTCTAAGAATGCTTCATGGATTTCAAACCCTTTTCATCAGGAAATGTTTCAGGTATTGTTAGTTAAGGAATGTTTCATTGAATAGAGAAAGAACATGGAGGTATATTTTGGAAATAATTTAAACCCAGAATAAGGTGATATTTGAAAAAAGGTGCATACAACCTGAGAAAACTTGGCCCTTTATTCTAGTCCAGGTTATGCTGGGTGTAGGCTCTTTCTTACCTTCCTACCTTCCCTCTTCAGTAATTGCTTCAGTAAAAAGAGATTGAGCTGAAAAATCTCTAAAGCTCCTTCCTATTTCAGGATTCTCTCAAAAAGATCTAAATTTAGCAGCACATAGACCAAATATGCTTTAAAGTCACAATTTATGTGTTTGGATCAAGTAGAATAATAAACAGTATAGTCATTAAAACATGTATTTGGTCAAAAAAACTATTTTGATGATTTCTGATTTTCTCATGCTGTATTGGCCAGCTATTTCCCTCAACTGGTTAAAACCAATCTATTACTTAGGAAGTCATGTAGACATAGATAAGTGAGGTCACGTTCAAGGTGAGGATGGCTTTACTAAGTTAATCTCTAAACAAGGATCAACAATATTCTTTTTCCCCCTAACATTGCTGGCTTAATTAGATGATTTTATTTTGACTAAATTATAAAACAAAAGATACAGTAGTTTTAATTGTATGATTTTACAATCAGCTTAGAATATTGTTGTTGTTGTTGTTGTTGTTGTTGTTGTTATTTGATCTGTACTCAATAAAGGAGATTACTATACGTGAAAAAAATTGTATCCTAGAACTAATAGTAGAATAGAGGTGTCTCATTATTTTGTGGTGTTTCTAAATTGTTAATAAGACTTTCTGATGGTTCACTAATAACAGTAGCAGTCAGGTCCTTGAGGCTGGTTTTAAACATCTATTTTCACTGTTAACGTTATTGTTCATTTAATCTAAAATAGGAGAAGGAGGGAAATATGGCAGCATGAGAGACATTCCCAGATCTCTCTCGTTGAAATGACAATAAGCTGAACACCTGAAACTCAACCAAAAAAAAACCCAAAACTGCACACCAGCATGTCTGAGCATGGGATCTGTGCATAAGAGCTACCACAGGTCAGAACCCTGGACAGTGGACTGGGAGGAACAAAGAAGCTGCCTCTCGCAGAGGAGCTCCCTGTAGGAGGAGGGGCAGGGGAGAAGGAGTGGTGAGTTCCCTGAACAGCCCTGCCTGAGAGTGCTGTGAGCTCCATGCAGGCCGTGGCAATGCGCAGTCATGAGGGCAGAAGGCAGAGAGACAGGGATGGCTGAAAATCAGGACAGCAGAGAAACAACAGCTGATTTTTACCAGCAGCGGTTACAAAATTGAGGCTGAGCTGCAGCTTCCAACCCCTAACACAGAGGGTCCCTTCCTCCACACCACTCCCCTACCCCCAAGATGAAAGCCACAGAGCCCCAGGGGAATCTGAGCAAATGCTACCAAAACTGTCACTAACACTGACAGGAACTGAGACTGAGGGTCGCGAGCATGACTAAACATTTATAAGGGAAAAAAGAACATTATTAATACTTTATGTAAAGCAGCATCCAAGAGGCCTAGACACCACCTACTGGAAACAAAAGAAAAACACCTTATTTGTGACAGGCTAGGGACCATTATATAATAAACCCTCTTTCTGGGGGGGAAAAAAAAAAAAAAGCAGAACACACTTCCATTAATGCCTGGGAGGAGAAATAGTCCATTAAACACCATTAACAACCAAGGTGACAAGGCATCTCAGAAAGAAAGAAAAATCCCCAGAAAATAAGCTTACAGACACATGCAACTTAAATGACAGAGAATTCAGAATCATATTAACAATTTCAGGAATTGAAAAAACAACTAGATAAGCAGAATGAGTTCTTTAGCAAGGAGACTGAAACCCTCAAAAAGAACTGAATAGACCTTTTGGAGATAAAGAACACACTGCAAGATTTGAAAAATGAAATAATGAGCTTGGGAAATAGAGTTGACCAAATGGAGGAAAGAATCCGTGATATCAAAGACAGAAATCTAGAAATAAATCAGAAGGAAGAAGAAAGAAACCAAAGAATGAAAAATAATGAAAGAGACATACAAGAACTAGCTGATACCATCAGGAGAGGAAACATAAGAATAATGGGAATTCTCAAAGGAGAGGAAAAGGAGCAGGGATTAGAAAGCATTTTCAGTCAAATAGTTGATGAGAACTTCCCAAATCTAAGGAATGAGATGGAGCTTGGAATTCAAGAAGTCAATATAACACCCAATTATCTCAACCCAAAAAGACCTCACCAAGACACATCATATTAAAATTATCAAAAATTAATGACAAAGACAGAATTCTCAGAGCAGCCAGGGAAAAGAAGATGGTAACCTATAAGGAAAACCCATTAGATTATTGTCAGACTTCTCAGCACAAATCTTACAAGCCAGAAAGGAGTGGAATCAAATATTCAAACTATTAAATGAAAGGAACTACCAGCCAATAATAATGTATCTAGCTAAGCTCTCCTTTAGATACAAAGGAGAAATTAAGACCTTTCCAGACATACAAAAATTGAGGGAATTCTCCACTTTGAGGCCTGCACTACATGAAATACTAAAAGAGATCAGCTCACTTAAAACAAAATGATAAAAAAAAAAAAGATGCATAGTTAGGAGTAAGGTGACTAGCAGGCTGATAAAAGCAAAGGAGGGCATTATAAGCTTAAAATAAGAAGAGATTTACTATAGCAAGATGGTAATGAATGTTCAGCACACACAGGGACAAAATGAGACAACAATGACTGAAAAGGAGAGGATTTGAAGATCCAAATCCACAAAAGGAAATGGAGATAAGGCATACACAGAAGAAAAGGGACAACTTTATATATAACTATCCTTTTCCTATTTATAATGGTAACCACACATCAAAGATTCAGAACCAAAGTATATAACATAAAACAAGAAGGACAAGAGGGAATACCCACAAAAGCTAATCAAAATAGAGAAAACAGAAACACAAGGACAAGGAAGCAATAGAAATACCAAGCTACCAGAAAGCAAAAGATAAATGGCTATAAGAAGACCTCATATTTCAGTAATTACCCTGAATGTAAATGTACTGAACTTGCCAACAAAAAGGCAGAGTTTCAGATTGTATCAAAAAACAAAACCCAACCTATACTCCCTGCAGGAGACACATTTTAGTTCCAAAGACAAATATAGACTCAAAATGAAAGGGTGGAAAATGAAGTTTCAAGCAAATGGCATTCAGAGAAAAACAGGAGTAGCGGTACTAATATTGGATGAAATAGACTTCAAAATAAAAAAGGTAAAGAAAGATACTGAGGGACATTTTATAATAATAAAAGGAATCATGTACCAAGAAGACATAACACTTATTAATATCTATGCTCCCATTCAGGGAGCCCCGAAATATGTAAAGCATTTATTAACAGAACTAAAGGGAGAAACAGACCAAAATATTATCATAGTAAGGGACCTAAATATCCCACCGTCATATATGGATAGATCATCCAAACAGAAAATCAATAAAGAAATAACATCCTTAAATGACACATTCGAACAACTAGACATAATTGACATATATAGAGCCTACTATCCCAAAATAGCTGCTTATACATTCTTCTCTAGTGCACTTGGAACATTCTCAAGGACTGACCACATACTGGGACACAGAGGTAGCCTCAAAAAATATAAGAGAGTTGTAATAATACCAACCATATTCTCTAATCATAAGGCTTTGAACCTAGAGATCAACGGTAAAAAGAAAGTGGAAAGAACCATGAATAAATGGAGATTAAACAACATACTACTGAAGAATAACTAGGTCAGAGAAGAAATTAAAAGGTAGATCAAGAGATACATAGAAACAAATAATAATGATAGTACAACATATCAAAACTTTTGGGACATGGCAAAAAAGGTCATAAGAGGAAAGTTCATATTATTGTAGGCCTACCTCCAAAAACAAGAACAAGCCCAAATAAACAACCTAATGCTTCATCTTAAAAAACTAGAAAAGAAAGAATAAATGAAGCCTAAAGTCAGCAGAAGGAAAGAAGTCATCAAAATTAGAGCAGAAATAAATGAAATTGAAAACAAACAAAAAAATAGAAAAAATAAATACGCAAAAGAGCTGGTTCTTTGAGAAGGTGAATAAAATTGACAAACTCCTAGTTATACTCACCACAGAAAAAAGAAAAAGGATACAAATAAACAAACTCAGGGATGAAAGGGGAAATTATGACAGACATTGCAGAAATACAAAGGGTCATATAAGAATACTATAAAAAGTATACAACAAGAAATTTAATAACCTAGAAGAAATAGACCAGTACTTAGAAAAATACAACCTTCCTAGACTGAATCCAGAAGGACTGGAAAATCTAAATAGACTGATCAGCAATCATCAAAAACCTTCCAAAAAGTAAAAGTTCAGGACCAGATGGCTTCGCCAGTGAATTCTACCAAACATTCAAAGAAGATTTAATACCTATTATCTTCAAAGTCTTCCAAAAAATTGAAGAAGAGGCAATACTTCCCAACTCATTTTATGAGGCCAATATTACCTTGATACCAAAACCTGATAAAGATAACACGAATAAAGAAAACTACAGACCACTATCTCTCATGGACACAGATGCGAAAATCCTAAATAAGATACTAGCGAACCAAATACAGCAACATATTAAAAATATTGCATACCATGATCAAGTGGGCTTCATCCCAGGGGCAAAGGGGTGGTTCAACATACACAAATCAATTAATGTTATACACCACATAAACAAATTAAAAAATAAGAATTATATGATTATATCAATAGATGCAGAAGAAACCTTCGACAAGATACAGGACCCATTTATGATCAAAACACTTAATAAAATTGGTATAGAAGGAAAGTCCCTTAACATAATAAAGTTTATATGACAAGCCCTCAGCCAACATTATATTTAATGGTGAAAAACTAAAAACTTTCCCTCTAAGATCAGGAACAAGGCAAGGCTATCCACCATTGCAACTGTTATTCGATATAACGTTAGAAGTCCTAGCAAGTGCAATCAGGCAAGAGAAAGATATACAAGGCATCCAAATAGGAAACGAAGAAGTCAAACCGTCACTATTTGTGGATGACATGATTCTCTATATAGAAAACCCTAAAGACTCCACAAGAACACTACTAACACTACTAAGAAACAACGAGCAAATACAGTAAAGTCTATGGATACAAAATGAATGCTCAAAAATCCATAGTGTTCTTACACTCTAATAATAGTCAGAAAAAGAAGTGGAAAAAATAATTCCTTTTGCAATTGCAACAAAAAATAAATAAAATACCTAGGAATAAATCTAACAAAACATATGAAGGACCTATATAATGAAAACTGTAAGACTCTATTAAAGGAAATCGAAGAAGATACAAAGAAATGGAAAGGTATTCTGTGTTCTTGGATTGGAAGATTCAACATAGTTAAAATGACCATATTACCAAAAGCATTATACAGATTTAATGCAATCCCCATCAAAATCCCCTCAGCATTTTTTTAAAAAATAGAACAAAAACTCATCAGATTTGTATGGAAATACAAAAGACCCTGAATTGCCAAAGCCATCCTGAGAAAAAAAGAATGAGGCTGGAGGCATCACTCTGCCCAACTTCAAATTATACTACCAAGCAACAGTAATCAAAACGGCATGGTATTGGTAGAAAAATAGACACACTGACAGAATTGAGAGTCCAGAAATAAACCCATATTTAATTGGGCAAATAATTTTTTACAAAAGTATACAGTGGAGAAAGGAAAGCTTCTTCAATAAGTGATGCTGGGGAAACTGGAAAGCCACCTACAAAAGAATGAAACTAGACTGTTGTCTATTGCCACACACCAAAATTAACTCAAAATGGATTAAGGACTTGAATATAAGACCTGGAACAATAATATGCATAGAATAAAACATAGGAACTAAGTTCAAGGACCTTGGGCTTAAAGAGGATTTTACGAATTTGACCTCAAAGGCAAGGGAAGTAAGAGCAAAAATAAATAAATAGGACTACATCAAACTAAAAAGCTGCCCAGCAAAAGAAACCATCAACAAGATAAAGAGATAACCATCTGAATGGGAAATATATTTGGAAGCAACACCTCCAACAAGGGCCTAATATCCAAACTATACAAAGAACTCATACGACTCAATAACAACAAAAAAACAAACAATCCGATGAAAAAATGGGCAGAGGACCTGAACAGACACTTCTCCCTAGAAGACATAAAAATGGCCAACTAACATAAAAAGAAGCTCAACATCGTTAGCTATTAGGGAAATGCAAATCAAAACCACAATGAGATACCGTCTCACACCTGTTAGAATGACTATAATCAACAGGACAAGTAATAACAAATGTTGGAGAGGATGTGGAGAAATAGGAACCCTCATACACTGCTGGTGGGACTGCAAATTGGTGCGGCCACTATGGAAAACAGTATGGAGGTTCCTTAAAAAACTAAGAATTGACCTACCATATGATCCAGCAATCTCTCTCCTGGGTACTTACTCCAAACTCTTAAAAACACACATTCGAAAAGATATTTGCACACTGATGTTCATTATTATATTTGCAGCATTATTCATAGCGGCCAGGACATGGAAGCAACCAAAGTGTCCTATAATAGACGACTGGCTAAAGAAGCTGTGGTACATATATACAATGGAATATTACTCAGCCATAAGAAGAGATGAAATACTGCCATTTGTAACAACATGGATAGACCTTGAAATAATCATACTAAGCAAAATAAGCCAGACAGAACAGGTTGAAAATCTCATGATATCACATATGTGGGCTATAAACCTAAAAGCAACAAATGAACAGAACAAATAGAGACTCATGGACATGGACAATGGACTGGTGATTACCACAAGGGAGGGGGAGGGGAAAAATAAAATGTTAAAAAAAATTATGTATATATAATATGAAAAAAGAAACCAGAATTTTAAAAAAATCTAAAATAAGAATGATATTTTGTTATTACTTAGCTCTTCCAGAAATAGATCTACCATTCTTAATAATAACTAATTAGAGCATTATTCTCTATACATAAGGAAAATTTATATTCTACTATTCAGTAAATAGATTCTAGTCCTAGAGTGAATCACAAAGATAGAACCTACCATGGACTGAATTGTGTCCCTCCCAAAATTCAAATGTTGAAGCTCTAATGCCCCAGTATGACTATATTTGAAGATAGGGCCTTTACTGAAATAATTACAATTAAATGAGGTAATAAGGATAGGGCCTTGATCACATAGAATTTGTGTCTTTATAAGAAGGGGAAGAGAAACCAGATTTCTCTCTCTCTGCCATGTAAAGAAACAGCAAGAAGATAGCCTTCTGAAGCCAGAAACAGAGTCTTCAGCAGGAACTAAATCAGTCGGCACCTTGATCTTGGACTTCCAGCATCTAGAAATGTGAGAAATTAATTTATATTGTTTAAGCCACTCAGTTTATGGTATTTTATTATGGTAGCCTGTGCTGACTAATATAGATCTTATGATAGGAGAAGAAAATCAATATTCTTAAGGTAGGATAAGGAAAGAATATTTAATTAAATAATGGATGAATGAGATTTTTAATGACTTCTTGCAGTTATTGTTCACTTATTTCTTTTTTCAGAAATGGAGGTTCCCAACATAATACAAAATAGATTATTCAATAAAAGGCAAGAAACTATTATTAAAAGTCAGCTTAGAATATTTTACTATATGATCTGTACTCAATAAAGGAAATTACTATTGTATACCTTTACAGAACTTCCTATGTTTTTTCAACTTGAGGTTCTGACTCCTAGATTAGCAAACAGGCTTATGTCTCTTCTTTACATCAACCAGTGTTACCTGTCCATGATTCCTTGATTTGGCTAGAATTACTATCTGTCTCTTTCTGATTCCCCTACAGGACCTGATGAAGGAGTTAAAATAACTACAAATTTACAGATCTCATGAAACTGGTGAAAAATAAGAAAGTAAGTCCATGTGAACAATGCTATTGTTTGAGCTCTGATGTCAGATTCATTTTTATCTGCCCAAGTGGGAGTACAATAAAAAATTTCTAGGAAAAAAAAAAAAAGATAGTGTTTGTTTCTTCTCATAAGAGTCACAGCAGACAAAATAGCTGGGTGAGAGCTAAAAGAGTCATTGCAGAATCACAAAGAAACAGATCAAGTAACAAACATATGCTGTGAATAATATTTCTGGAGTATACACTATGCAATGTGTAGCCTGGGGAGCATAAAGAAGTAGAAACTGACCCTGCATGTGGTTTAATATGATGTCTTGGAACAAGACAACACAAAATCAATCAACTTGCATTTACTCAACCCTAACTATACTCAAGGCATCATAGTTGGTGCTATGGCATATACTCAATTTTTCTATATGCAAGGAACTAATAAGCCAATTGGAGAGAGTCTGCACATACATATATATTAGCAATAGACAATAACAGTAAATTGACCAGAAATTACATAGAGATCATAATTCTTACCTCACAGCCTTTGGGGCGGGGGCGGGGGGCGGTAGTTGGGAGTGAGGATTAATTAGGAAACAAAATAATTACAAACTCCAGGCAAACTTGGGTTTGATTCTCGGCTCTATTGCTTAGGAGCAGGTAATTTATCTTAGGCAGATAATTTACCTTTTATTAGGCCTCAATATCCTCATCTGTAAGAAGGGATAGTAATAGTAGCATCACATGATTCCTGATGATCTATATAAAGAGTTTAACAAAATGGCTGGCATTTAGTAAGCCCTTAATAAATGTTAATTAATTTGTTATATGCATTTAAAGTGCCCAGCACAAGGTCTGGTTCGTATATTTGTTTTAAAATGTTATTTTGTATTATTTTTTCCTTAAGTGTCAAAGAAATAAGATCATTAACAAGAAATAACATGCACAACAAATATGTAATTAGAAATAGTCTTATATAGTCTGAGCTACAGACAGACATACCCAAAGCCAAATTGCACTAGAGCAGTGAACCCCAAACGATGCCACTCAGGTGTCCTGCAGGGTCTGATGTCATCAAACTCACGAGGAAATCCTGTTGGTGGTAATTTCAGAATAGCACTCACCACCATCACTGCTACCATCATGCCCAGACCACATCAACTTGTACTAAATTATTAAAGCAGCCTCCTACCTGGTTTTCCTGTGCGTTGTACCCTTGCCCCCTTGCACTCTAGCCCCATGTAGCGAGTCATTCTTTTAAAATGTAAATCAGATCATGTCACTCCCCTGATTAAAATCCTAACGAATCACAGCTCCTGATTTCACTCACAGTAAGAGTTCGAATTTTTGTAATTTTATACAGGGTCCTCATAATCAACTCCCCCACCCTACACTCCTTGTTTTCTGGTTCCTGACCTCATCTCCCACTCTCCCCCACCTCCCTCTCTGCCAGCCACAGTAGCCTCCTTGCTGTTTGTTGAACACACCAAACAGCCCTTTGCCTTAAGGTCTTTGCACTAGCTGTTCCCTCTATCTGGATCTATTGTCCCCCAGATTACTCCCTCTTTTCTTTCAAGTCTTTGCTCAAAACTCAGCTTCTCAATGATACTCACCTTATTTAAAATTTCAGTCTCGCATAGCCCCATCACTACTAATTTCCCTTGTCCTGCTTGCTCTATTTTTTCATAGCATTTAACTATCTAATGTACTTATTACCATTATTGTTTATTTTCTTTTTTCCAGGTAGGATGTAACTTTCTACATTTATAAGGATTTGCATCTGTTTTGTTAATGGTTTTGTTCATAGATCTAAAAGTGTCTAGCAAAAACAAGTATTCAAAAATTATTCACTGAATGAATGACTAATCTATTACTAATAATATATATAAGATTAATATGCTTCTATAGTACTAATAATTTTAATGTGTGCTACTTTTAATTCTAATATACTACTATGGAGTTACTAATAATATTAATAATTACTGGAATTACTAAGAATTTTAATATAGTAATAATTTTAATATGTTACTAATATACAGATAGGTAAGGGTGTGAAGTGTCACAGGTTTCATGTGGAAGAGCTACAGCCCCTTGAGTTTGTTGGCCTGTGTATTATTGAGAGAATCAACCCTTGGTCAGCCTGGCTAGAACACTTAGCAGTATCAGTAGATATGGAAACAGTGAAAAGAAGAAGAATCATACTGGACTTTCTCTATGGAGACTACCAACGAAGCCATTTGGGGATGCAGTGGTTAAATCTTAATTGTCAAACTGAGGCTATAAATCGAAATTTTAGGTAGATGACTTAAATCAGGATCATCTAGCAAGTCTTCAAAAAATAAATCCATTGAGCTGATAGATTTTATGATAGAACAATAATCTCCAGATATTTAGGAGCAAAAGCACATAGAAATGCAACAGTTGCTGGGCTCACCAAGAAGCATGGTTCATAAAGTCAACGTATTCATCATCATTATTTGTGTCAATAAGCATCTCTAGAGAGAGCCACAAGGCATGCCTCTGGCCCCGAATGCCTGTCTTGCCCTAAGACTAGAAATATTTTCTTTCCTTTTGTATCTTTCCCCGTCCCTCTAATCTGGTATGGCATGGACATGAATTCCCTTCATACTGAAACAGCAAAATCTTTTTTTCTTCTTTCCCAGATACATTGTATACCATGTTCAGTTTCCATGAAAGTGTAGAATATATATTTTCCTTGTGCAAAATCAAGAACCTATTCCCAACATTTTTTTCAGTGGGCCACAAGGAAAAATAGGTGTTTTTTTCATATAACCAGATGTGAAATATGGATTTTTTTTCCAGCAATTTACCAAGTGACATTTTTTCCTCTCATTTTTTCATCTTTCAAATCTGTTATTGTGATCCAAAATATTGTGAGCAAAATGAAATGTCTAGAACTTGGCAATAGAATTTACTTGTTGTCAACCTCTTTTTAAACTCTAATAAATATGTTTTTATTTCAATAAAATAAGGCACTGAATTTGATTCCATTTTCCTCATTTGGAGGCAAATCTCTTTATTTAAACACAGGAAAGTAAACTTCTTTTTTTTTTTTTTTTTGCTATATACTATACTAGACATATGTAAATTGGGAAAGGCTTTTTTAATAGTAGAAATCATGTCTAAAAGAAGAAAAGCTTTTTTAAAAAAGTTCTGAATACAACACAACAACAACAAAGCATTTCATACTGTTAGGAGGAAAAGTGACTTCTTTGTTTTAAAGCTCTATGTTAAGGTAGGAGATAGCTTATTGAAAAGGACTTTTAATTAGTTTCAGTTGTTATCTAATGACTATGAGCATTGTGACCCTGTTTTTTTTTTTTATTATTATTCCAGAATGACATTGCAGCATGTCCCTTTGCATTAAAAAAAAGTCTGTGGCCTTTTTCCTGAGTCAAGGTCAAGGCACGTAATATTAGGTTGGAGAAAAGGGATCATTGCCTATTGCTTTCAGTAGAAATAATCTATCTAAGGACCTAGAGAGTCGCAAAAACATTTCAAAAAAATTTTGAAGTAGATGGGATGTAAATAATAAGTTATCAAAGAAAAATAGGCAAGATGGCTTAGACATTTAATGGAGCATCAGGTGATGGACTGGGATCTGGGGAGAAAAGAGTCAGGGAGGTTTAAATAAAAATTATTCCTCTTGAGTTCCAGTTAAGATGGTAAAGTAGGAAAACATGTGTGCTTACCTCCTCTCACAAATAAACTATTGAACAATTATCATTGAGAATAGCCTGAAGTATAGCTGAATAAAAGTCCTACTACTTAGGATATACAGAAGTCACGTTGAGACTGGTAGGAGGGTTAGAGACAAGGAATGGACTCATCAAACATCCACAAGTCATAGTCAAGATTAGAGAAGGATAGCTAGGCTGTGGAGGTCCCCACTGAAGAGAAAGGAGTCCCAGCCCCAACCAGGCTCCCCAGCCCAGGGCTTCAGTGCCAGGAAGATAAATCCCATAATTTCTGGCTGTGAAAACCAGTAGAGATTATGGCTGAATGAGACAAAGGGCTGCTGGAGTCCCAAATATTCCTCTTAAAGGGACTGAGCATGGACTTATTCTCTGATGAATTCGCTAGCTCTGAGCTCCAGGGCTGAGGCAGTAGCTCAAAAGGTACCAGAGACCTATGGAGAGGAGCTGAGTTAACTGTCTCCGAGATGAGGATTGGAGGGGCAGTTTTCTCCCAGACAGAAATGTTGGCAGAGGCATTCTTCTTTTGTTGAGCCCTCCCCACTACCCATCATGCAAAAGCAGGCAGGTGCTATATCTGAGTCTCCATCAACCTGGCTAACATGGTTCACCCCATCCCCAGTGATTCCCTAAGGTTCCACCACATTTAACTTGTGGGCCCACCCAAATTGTTTCCAATGGCTTTTCCATACAAATTTCTTATCTTGGCTCACACAGTGGTCTTTCCTAAAATCTCTCAAAGGTTCACAAACCCCCTCAAAAAAAAACATGATCTGGCCTCAGCATGCCACATACCTCTTGCTAAGCACCCTCAAGCCTGGCACTAGTGGCAGCTGGCCTCGGTTCACAGGTTACCCTCTCTCCAGTACCTCCAAGTACTACAAGTGGTAACCATCTTCAGATCACTTTGTAACTTATATGAAATGGCCCCAGGCAGGGCACAGGCTGAAGCTGAACTTGTCAAGTAACAGAGTCCCTCCCAAAAGGCTCCAGAACCAATGCACTGGTGATCAGCTTCAGAACACACAGAGCACCACCCAACCAACTCCACAAATGATGTACCCAAAGGGCAGAAAAGGCAGCAGAGCCCTAATAAAGTGAATCCTGCTCCATAGGTTTAGCCCCTGCACAATAGCTCCTCCATTGTAATCATGGCCAATCTTCATAACCAGAGTCAATCTCTCCTATTGACATTCAAACAGCAACCAAGGCTCAACTACACAAGGAACACACCTAGAGCACCTGACTCAGGTAACCAGAGCGACTGCGCCACTGAGCCCCACATGACACCTATTGCATAAGGCCACTCTACCAAGACAAAAAGACTTAGCAGCTCTACTTAATACATAGAAGCAAACACAGGAAGCCAGCCAAAATGGAAAGACAAATAAAATGTCACGAATGAAAGAACAGAACAAAGCTCAGAAAAAGAATTAAACAAAATGGAGACAAGCAATCCATCAGATGCAGAATACAAAAAACTGGTTATAAGGATGCTCAATGATCTCAACAAAGAGAACTTCAACAGAGATAGAAAACATAAAAGTGGAGATATAAAAGAACCAGCCAGAAATGAATACAGTAACTGAAATGAAAAATACATCAGAGGGAATCAATAGCAAATTAGATGAGGAAGAGGAATGAATCAATGATTTGAAAGATACAGTAGCAGAAAACACCCAGTCAGAACAGCAAAAAGAAAAAAGAATCCAAAAAAATGAGGATAGTTTAAGAGGCCTCTGAGACAACATCAAGCATATCAACATTTGCTTCATAGGTGTACCAAAAGAAGAAGAGAGCAAAAAATTAAAAACTCATTTAAAGAAATAATGATGGAAAATTTCCCAAACCTAGCAAAAGAAATAGACATATAAGCCCAGGAAACACACAGAGTCCCAAACAAGATGAACTCAAAGAGGCCCACACCAAAATCCATCATAATTAAAATTCCAAAAGTTAAAGACAAAGAGAGAATCTTAATAGCAGCAAGAGAAAAGCTGTTAATTACGTACATGAGAGCACCCGTAAGACTATCTGTTGTATTTTCAACAGAAACTTTGCAGGTCAGAAGGGATTGCCATGAAATATTCAAAGTAATGAATATTTCTCTACCTAGCAAAGTTATCATTTAGAATCAAAGGATGGATAAAGATTTTCCCAGACAAGAAAAAACTAAAGGAGATCATTAACACCAAACCAGTATTACAAGAAATGTTAAAGGGACTTCTTTAAGGAGAAATTATATATATATATATAATATATAAAATTATATATATATTATATAAAATATATATAATATATATAATATATGTATTATATATATATTATATAATATATATAATATATATTATATAATATATGTATTATATATAATATAATATATATATTATATATATAATATATATATAAATTAAAATAACTACACATTTATCGAATGTGCATTTTAACAGGATTTTTTTCTTAGATAATGATGATTCACTAGAAAGCCATTTCAGGAAACCTACATAGTTGCTAATAATATTTGATTGATTTAAAAAAGTCAACAATTACTTTAAATGTAAATAGATTAAATGCTGCAATCAAAAGACATCGGGTACGTGGATAGATAAGAAAGCAAAACCCTTACATACTCTGCTTATAGGAGACTCACCTCAGATTGAAAGACATACACATACTGAAAGGGATGGAAAAAGATATTTCATGTAAATGGAAACAAAACCAAAAAGTGAAAGAAAGAAAGAAAGAAAGAAAGAAAGAAAGAAAGAAAGAAAGAAAGAAAGAAAGAAAGAAAGAAAGAAAGAAAGAAAGAAAGGAAAGCTAGGGTAGTAATACTTATACCAGACAAACCAGACTTTAAAACAAAGGCTATAACCAGAGACAAAGAAGTGCCCAATAATCCCACTTTGGGTATTTATCTGAAGAAATGCAAAACACTACTTTGAAGGGACATGTGCATCTATATGTTCATTACAGCATTATTTACAACAGCCAAGATATGGAGGCAATCTGGGTGTCCATCAGTGGATGAATGGATAAAAAGAGGGGGTACATATATATATAATGGAATATTACTCAGCCATAGAAAAGAATGAAATCTTGCCATTTGAAAAAACATGAATGGACCTAGAGAGTATTGTGCTGAGTCCAGTATGTCAGATAAAGACAAACACCATACAATTTCACTTTTATGTGGAATCTAGAAAACAGGATAAAAGAACAAACAAAATAGAAACAAGTTAATAGATAGAGCATTTTGATGGTCGCCAGATTGGGGGGTCAGGAATGGGTGTATGAATAAGTAATTAAGAAATACAAATTGGTAGTTATAGAATAGTCATTGGGATGTAGAATATAGCATGGGAAATATAGTCAATAACATTGTAATAACTATGTATGGTGTGAGATGGGTACTGGATTTATTGAGGTGATCACTTTCTAGGTTATGTAAATTTCTAACTACTGTGTTGTACACGTGAAACCAATATAATATTGTATGTCAACTATAATTAAAAGGTAAAATTTGTTAGTGGTGCCTCTTTAGATCACTGAGTATGGGCTGTGTGATATGCTCACATCTTGTCTATGAAATGGCCAAGTCACACGAGAAAGACATAGTCTTACATGGTGTCGGGGAATCCCACACATAAGCACATGACTACAGCTGACGAAATGTTTTGGGTCCTATGGTTTCCTTATTGAGCCCTGAGATATACATAAGTATGACAACAGAAATGAACTTTTAACAGCTTTAAAAAAATAAAACTTACCTTGACGAAGGGCACAAGCAGCAGCATCTTCTAAGACCCACAGGTGTTCAAACCACAGAATCTTAACTTTATTCAGATCCTATGTGCTTTTAGATTTTATTTTTAATTCTAACAATGTCTTCAATGGATCTAATAACAGATCTTTTACTAACACTAGAGTTGAAGAAAATGAAGCATTTCTTCCAGATTTGGTCTGAGGAAACTTCTTTTTAATAAGAAATGAAGTGAGATTTCAGTTTTAACTGGAGGGTAATTTAGATTAATTTATTTATTTTTAAAGGATTATATCAGAGCACAACTTTATCTAGTTCACATCATATTGCCATGTATATTTTCACATAATTGCTTTTAGGCCACCCCCCAAAAAAGCCTTTTGGGATATTGATTATTTTAAGCTGGTCATTGTTAAGAAACAAAAACTCAGGAGGAATTTTGACCTTCATCCTCACTGCCTAAAAGAATTTAGATAGGGGACATTTTCCAGGAAGAGAGATATCATCACAGAAAACTATAACATAATATGAGTAGTATGTGATAGATAGGGAAAAACTTAGCAAGGTATATTTGATCAAAGTTCTCTCTACGTCCCATTGTTAAAGGTGGCTCAGCAAACATATATTTACCAAAAGTTTGCTTTTCCATCTCCATGTGAATTGCCTTTCTCTTCTTTGAAGTCCAAAACCACAAGCCCTTCTTCTTAGCTCAAGATGACATGTAATCATTTCCTGCCCTATTTGTCCTCAGGTCCCATCTCCTTATAGAACCCTCACATGTACATATGTAATAAATTTGGTTAAGTTCTCCTGTTACTTTGTCTCATGCCAATTTGATTATTAGACTAGCCAGAATAACTTAGAAGAGTAGAAACAAAATTCTTTTTTCTCTCCCACAGATGGAAGAAAATGAGAATCAGCCCTGCTATCTTACCCTTGTACCCCCTAGAATGTTGGAAGATAGTGACAGTTGGCCCAACATTAACAAATAATAGCTAAAATATGCTTCTGTTACCAAGAATAGTACCGCCAGATGGCTGGCACCAGGAGGAGCATGCCAAGATATCGGTTGTTTTTTTTTTTATTTTTTGTAGTTAAATGTTTTTTAAAAAAGAAAACTTAAAGGTAAAGGGGAGGCCTTAGTGAAAGTGGTTGAGATTGAATGAATTTATTCGCCTTGCTTGCTCTAAAAATACTCTTTAACTTAGGGCATCCTTAGCTGTAACCCACTATCTATCCCAAATACTATAATACTTTGTTATAATGAGTGCCAGGGTCAGAAATAAGTCTTCAGTATGTGCTTTGGTTCCCATAATAAACATTATCTCTGGAAAGAGAAAATATGGATTGTATTTCAGACTATAATAATCAATGGCAGAGTCTACATTACATCCATAATCCTTACTGGAATAGTAAATAAAGACTGACCTAACATAGCTTGTTTTCATGACTTGGACTCAGAGTTATTAATTCCAACCTATTAGTAATATGAGGCAGAAAAACAAGGTTGTTATACTAGTCAGTTCACCCCTGATACAAACTTGACTTAGGTATATGAAGGGACTGTGTCAGGTGCTTGGGAAACTCAAGAGTGTTAAGCATAGCTTAAGAAAAGCTTTCACCATGGCATTTTGGATCTACAAGCCCTAGAGCCATTGCTTTGCCAAATTTAAATCTATAAAACTCACATCCCTTTCCACCTGCTTCACTCTATCCTCCTTTACTTTTAAGTAATGTTCAAAAGCCTCAAGCAGAGGTATTTAAACTCTTCTCACACCATGAACCTGATCTGGCTGCTGGACTTCCATTCCTAGAACTCTTTCTGCCTACACGATTCATCTGGCACAGAATCCTGCAATGCCACCTGACTTTAGCGTTTAATTGTATCCTATTTACGCATTACCTTCTCCAGTGAGTCTGAGAGCCTGCAAAAGTCCAGCCAGACCTCGGCCAACGTTGGCACTTTCCACCTACAGTGCCTTATCCCATGTGCATTCTGAGTAAATTATTTTGAAATAAATCACTTTATTGAATAGGACTATACTCCTAGGGAAAAGTACCTTAAGACAAACTGTTTCTGCAACACTAGAAGTTTATATTCTAGTATCATGTGCAAAATTTTCAAAAGAGGGCCCAACCGTAACAAACATTTCTCCCCAGGAAGAGTTAAAAACCACTCTGAATGGACAATTCTGTCTTACTAAGGAGCTATAGAAAATAAAGTAGTGACGTATCTAAAATTATTTTATTTGGGAATAATATTACTGTTTTAGAATTTATACTACTTCATTTTCTACTTCTAATCATTTAGAGTTTATATCCCTTACAGTGAAAAGGGTTGATGAAATGTTTAATAAGTAAAGACTAATTTTAAATGAGCTTTGCTTGCTCAATTAATTCTATGTAAAAAGAGCACTTAAAATAAATTATATTTTATGAAAGATCCTCTGAGACTGTTCTTTGCATAAAAAAAAAAGGTGTAAATTTTGATCTCAGTTACAGACTTTCTGTCTTCTTAGTCCAATATGAGGTGCCAAGCTAGTGATTTGCAGCGTTGAAAAGCATGCATCATTGCTGAATAGCCACAGCGACATCTAGGTTCTGTTGGTCTAGAAGATGAGCATTTCATTTTCCTGCCTCACAAGCAAGCAAGAGCCCTTCCCCAGGAACAAGCATATTTTCTTAACTATGAGGAGTAACAAGAGAGCACACTCATCCTATGTTCTCTGGAAGTCCTGGATACAGTTGTTAAGGCTCACCTTTGTCGGCAAGGATGGAGATGAACTTCAGCAGCTCTCACCGACACTTTGGCATCCAAATACTAAAAGGATATAATGACAGTAAACCTGCTGCCCTGCAGGGCAGGGCCAAAAGGTGCTAACAGTCTCCCAGACTTGAGGAAGTAAGTTCGCACAGAGCCGTTATGCCCTCATGGTCGGCATTGTGATTTTGCTCTAGTCCTTCACCTACCTATAAAACTTTAAACCCAGAGTTCTGATGAACGTTCCACTCTTCCAAACACACACACTGGCTTCTTCCTCTATCTACTCACACAAGCTGACCAGCATTTTCTTTTATGTTGGGAATCAACAAAATTAAGCATACAGAGTTGTCTTTTGAGGAAGAACTTCACTTTATGAAAAATATTATTAAAATGCATGGATGCTATTTTATGACATGTTTCCCCAGAGGTCTTGGCATTTGGTTAATATGGTTATGTCTAACAAATGCAGCATAAGTGTAAAATTTCTACTAAGATAATAAATTCTGTCATTTCCCATACGAAAGTCTTCCTAAAGGCATAGAAATCTTCACCAACTTAATAATGTGCATTGATACTTGGACAAAACATCATGCCAAGTCAGAACACATTATATGAACTAGATCAAGTGAGCTTACTCTATATGCTAGGTTAATGGCAGCTGCTTTTGCATTTTATTTTATTTAATCCTCTCAACATTCCTGGGATTTACATATTTTTGCCTTTTTTTTTTTCCAATGAAAAATGTAGGCTCAGGAAAGCTACACAAGTAATTGGTAGTAACATGAATTTGAACTCAGGTCTTTTGAATCTAACTCCAGAATATTTTTAACTATAGCGGATGTCCCTCATTTATTTATTAAGCTCTCTAAGCTCTATAACAAAATACCAGCAATTTCAAAGTTAAGAACAGTTCAATAAAGGCCAGAGCTCTGTAGACAGAAATGAGAATATATTTACTTAATCAGTTTAAATCCCAATCTAACCTTTTGCTTAGAGCCAAAGTTAAATTGGAGGGTTTTCAAGTTGTATGTTTAAAATATAGAAATAATGTTGGTGTTCAGTAATTTTTAAGGGAGTTAAACTAGTAACCCACACTTACGAAAGCTAATGGAAAGTGTCCTACTCATTTCCTGCCCTCATTCCTATTCTATTTCCCAAGACTCAGATAGAGAGGTCAGGAGAAACAAGTTTTCTTATGTTCTGCAAACATCCAGCTCATGTGAAAACTCTAGGATCAACTAAGACAGAAACCTGAGGTTGCTAAATGAAGCTGAAAGGAAAGAATTGTGCTGCCACTGTGTTCCCTACAGCAAGCCTCAATACCCCTGCCTCTGAAGAGTAGGGGTTACTTATTAAATCATGTCCTTTATATCTCAGTTTTCAATAAGAGCTCTGGACAAAGTTCATCAAGATTTATTGTCATGTCCAAGTGTTAGTCAACAGGTCATATGATGTCAGAGCCATCCAGAGTAGTCTGCTTCCATAGATAAAGATAATAAAAATTTATGGCCATGAGCGACTTTAGCCAAAGGAAATTGAATTGCATCTTCAAGTCCAAACTTAAGTACTGCTATGTAATTGAATAAAGTAATGTGCAGTTGATTATTTTGTTATGATAACTCATTGTTGTCTAAGTATCATCTTCTCTGGTTTATTTTATTGAAACCAATCGATGAGTCTTACAGAGCGAGATTTCCAGTATTTTTGCCTTCACGTCTCCTCTGAAAGCCAACCTTCAGATATCAGCATGAGAGCCATGGAAAAGACCATGAGAATGTTAAGACATTTCGATATTTATTCAAAGGAAATGTAAACGGGGAACGATAACCTCAACAAACAACTATGAAACTTTTGGAGAAGAATATTTACCCTTGTTCCTTTTTTTACTTATAAGATACAATGCAACCCAAGGAAATTAATTTAGATCAGTGATTCTCAAACTTTGGAACATATCATGAGCCCTTGTGGAGCTAGTTCATAGTTCAGACACCTTCTCTGTACAAATGCCCCCTGGATATTCTGATTCAGCAGGTTTGGATAGAGCCTATCATCTCACTCCCTGTTCCCAGCACTCCTTATTGCCTTCCCTGATTTACTTTTCTTCACCGCACTTATCACCTATTCAAATACTAGATAAGTAAATTATCTAGTGTGTACATGGTCTCTCTGTCAGTCTCCTCCCATCTGTTTGTTCCCCCGAATGGTGTCTGGCACAGAATGGTGTGGAAGGGAAGGAAAGAAGATGGACAGCCTGATTAGCTATGTAATCTTCTCAAAAACTTTTCAGTCTAGTTAAGGCCAAATGTCAATCTCAAAACTAAAATGTCCATTTAAATTCCTGATAAATTGGGAAAGTCTATTTTCCCTTACTGACTTCTATTATAAATTGGAGAGTTATTTTCAGAGAAAAATAATAGTATACTAGTAAGTGAGACTAGCAGCTCCTTTAAAAGAATACATAACCCAAGAAGTACTCACAACTGCCTTTCTCCTATCCTGTGGAATATAATGCTATAGGCTAGGAGGTGGGTTTTCCTGATGTATTTGAACCAATTATTGCACAAATAAAAATTAATTTTGAGCAAGAAGTTATTTTTTAAAAAACTATTCTCTAGGCAGATTAATCTTACCACTTATTCATTCAGTAAATACTTTTTTTTTTTTACAATGCCTAATGACACCAAGCACTGGATGGAGTAAAATAAACTAGGTCCCTGACATTCTCTATAGAGCAAACACACAGTGGGATGTCAAATAAAGTATCTATTAAATCGTAATATAAATTCAGCATTATTCTAGGACTGTAGGATTGGTGGGAAAGTGTGAAGAACAAAATATGACTTGGTCCTTAGATTATGAAATTAATAGACTTCAAAACTGTGTTGTATTTTCCATGAGGACTGGTTTGAAGCTTGAAGAATTCTATCATGTGCCCAGAAAAATGAATGAAGAGCAAAGAGCATAACATAAAATAAAAGAGCAAGTTTAAGACTAAATATATATGTCATATCAAGGAACAAATGATATAGAAGTCACCTATTGTAACAAAAAGATTCTCAGCCTGGATATAGAATAAAATCCAATTAATGTTGCATATGATACATTTAAAACAAAGCGATTTTGAAACATTTCAGGAACTTAAAATTATGATAGTAAAATTTAAAAAATAATAATAATTAACGTTGTTGGAAGATAAAGTTGGAAGATTCTTATAACAAAGCTAAAGAAAAATGGTTCAATGACTTCCCAGCCTACTGAACTGAAAACATACAAAAAAAGTATTTTTTTTATATTTTAGAATATCAGAAATAAAGAAGAAATCCAAAAAGCTTCCAGAATGAAAAAGGTCAAATACTAAGGTACAAGAGGACAGACATCTTAATAGCAACACCAGCTACTAAAGACAAATGATAAGCACCTTCAAAATTTTAAGGGAAAATAATTTCGACTTCAAATTTTAGAATCAAATATGGATAGAGATGGTTTGTGGAATTTTAATTTCTCATTGTAGTAAACCTTCATTTTGTAGATTTGAAGGGACGAACTTTTACCAGCAAGTTCATGAAATTATAAATAGTTACAATCTTTAAGTAAAATGAAGTTAAAATAAATTATTTTCTATTTTAAAAAAATTTAAATGAAAATTGCTTAATCATTTGTTATTATCTAATATATAATATAAGATTGATATCTTGGTGTCTGAAAGCAATCATTTTACCATATGCTTTTTAAGAATATTGTTTTTTATACTGCTTGTTGGTTAAAGAGTATAAACTTGCAAGTAGAAGACAAATGAGTTTTGGAAATCTAGCGCACAGCCTGGTTATTACAATTAACAGGACTGTGTTGTATACTTCAAAGTTGCTAAGAGACTGGATCTTAAATGTCCTCACTAAAAAAAAAAATGATAATTATGTGACACAATAATGGACTGGTATCTAACACTACAGTGGTAATCATATTGCAATATATAAATGTATCAAATCAACACATTACACCTTAAAGTTATATACTATTGTATGTCAATTATATCTCAATTTTAAAAACATTGTACACATTAAAATATATATATTGTTTCTAAATATGAAAATAACTACAGGAAGGAACAGTTAAGAATTAAAAGTAGTTGCCACTTGGAGTAGGACTATGTATTAAACTCATTTGGGCGGGGTGTGTTCATAATAAAGCTTCCCAAGATGATTCACTTTCTTTTAACTATCAAATGTATTTAGTTTATTTCAAGTGTTGAATTATAGATAGATGATAGATAGATAGATAGATAGATATAGATGGATGGACGGACGGATGGACAGACAGACAGACAGACAGATAGATATAAAATAAGTAATGAACAAACCAATATCGTCAGAGCTCGCCATTACTTAAAACACTGTCCCCATCCATTTTCACTTCATGACATACATCAAGGTACATTTGCTAATTCCCAATGTGTGAATATTCCCACTATGGTTGATTTCAGGCTACCAACATGACGCCACTGAATGTGGTGCAAAGTAACACACCATTATGTAGTATTTCTACCAGACAAATTTGAATAATTATAAGAACACTGATAATAGTGAAGTATAATAAAATAATTAGGAAGTAATGAGCTTTGACTATTTATTAACTTTATTTTTAATTGATTTTAATTCATTTACTTTTTCTCCCCCTCTTTAATTTCCATCCCCCCACACTTCCACCCCTAACCTATAGATGTTGCTGTTTCCCCTTAAGAACTGGTCTCGGAAGGCGAGGCATCTCCTCCTACACACTTGCAGTGAGCACCTGGGAGGGACCTGGTGTATCTGGGGTATGGTCCATGGCTCTACCTGGAGCATGACCCCAGGACCTTGTGTGTGTAAAGCAGACATGCTAACCACTACATTATGGAGCCACCTTGATTCATTTATTTTAATTTATTTAATTATAGGTTTATATACTTTAATTTTTTTAGTGGCTGTATTTAAAGCATGCAAATTCCTGGAAATTTAACAATCATCACTTGAAAGCCTCTGTGAGCCAGTTTCAGCCCATAAACCTCAGTTTCTCCATTCTAACATGTAAGATATTGTTATGCTTTTATGTCATAGATAAATCTGATATGTGGTCATAATATATGATTGGCCTAAAGGGTAAGCTAGGTCTTTAAAACAGTGAAACATATTTTTAATTGTTAGTCACAAGGCTTGTCATAAAATTAAATTTTATAATACCCATTAGATTGTCATAGTTTCCCTTCTGTGGGCGATCCATTAACCTAAATCAAGACTAAGTATTAAAAGACTACTGAATCTTGATCTTTTCTGCCTTAGGTTTGCCTTGGAGATCCAGTATGCTAATAGAAGCCATATATTGGTCTTTATATTATCTCATTGGTTCTTCATGCCAACCATATGTTAATTTTCATTAGTCCTGACAGGAAAATTGATCCTTGAAATCAAAAGCTCAAGCATAGAATACAGGATTTTTAACTTATCAGTCCCCACCACACAAAGTACTTTCTACTACAGAATACTGCCTCTCTTAGATTTCATATATCACTTCACTTTTCTCACCAAGATTTCTATCTTGAGACATGCAGTCAAGGGAAATCAATTACACCTATTCACTCTTGATCCTCAATTCTTACAGTGAAGTTGTATACTGATGCAGTTTTTTAAAATGGCTGAAGATTCTTGACAACTTTTCAGTTAAGAAGTGGAGTCTTTGTCCCCTTTCTTGGAATCTGGGTGGGTTTATGACTTCTTTGACCAGTAAACTATGACAGAATTGACTAACACTAAGTTACTTCTGAGGCGAGGTCATAGAAAACCTTGAATCTTCCACCTTGTTCACTGGAGACTTGAACTGCCCAGGGTTGCCTTGTTTAGAGGAAGTTCAAGCCATATACAAAGGCCGGAAGAAGACTTTCTAGACAACTGTTCCAAGTGAAGTGAAACTTGAGTCTCCCCAGCCCAGGAGTCAGACGTGTGAGTGGAGAAGTATCCAGGTGACTCCAGCTCTCAGCCATTCAAGTTACCACTAACTTTCCATTCTTTCTAGCTAAGGCCTCAGATTTATGAAGCAAAGGAAAGGATCTCTGCTATGCTCTGTAAAAATTCCTTGCCCCCAAAATCCATGAGCATCATTAAATGGTGGTTGTTCTATACCACTAAATTAGAGGTTGTTTGTTATATAGCTATAATAACTGGAACATTTAATATGAACCATAAGGGAAACTGTAGAGGTGGAAATTCATAGCAAAAAAAAGAAACACACTATTTGAGGAATGTGCTGGAAGGACACTGTTGCCAGGAAACTAGATTCAAGTGCTTATTGAGTAGACATATAGCATCTCCTGTCTTTACCTTTTTAATACCAGCTAATGTTGTCATCTTCCTCCTTATTCCCTGCCTCTATCTTGCTGTCCGATAGCTATGTCTCTGAAGCTATGCCGGGCACCCTGAAGTAGACTCCAAGACAATTTCCCTGATTAACTACACGTAAGATGCTATACATGGGACGAAATTTTTTCAAATATGAGATAGGAGAAATCTCTCCTGCAGAGTAAAGAAGGAAAGGAGTGTAAGTTTGGTAAAGTTATTTTTCTAAGGGTCACTCTTTAACTCTATTATTTTGAAATAAATGATAAAGGTGTGAAAGAATAAGAAAACCATGAAGGTTTTTTTTTTTTTTTTAAGCCTGGTAGGAAATAAAGATGCTTTATAAATTCATCTTGCCAAATCATGCACAAGTCTTATGATATCTGCAAAATCCTGCTGTCATCTCTTTGACCTGACATGTCTTTATAAGTGATGTGACAAAATATTTAAAACTCTGCTACATGCTGCATTTTTTATTTATAACGTTCAAGCTATAAAATCAAAACACCATCAATTACAAAACTAAAAGACAGTATAATATTCATGGCTGCAAAAGAAGTGAATCTCATACAAATTAAAGTACAAAAATAATAATTAATACATTTTAATAAAAAGCAGTAAGTTAATTTGAAAAGGTCTCTATGACCCTATAGTTCTTTAGAGATATTCCTTGACATATATCTTGGTAATGAATAACAGCTACAATTCAATAATAATGATGATGATTACCCATTTAATGCTTACAATGACCACATGAATTGGGTACATTTCCCCTCGTTTTACAGGGGAAGAAATGAGTAGGCCTTAGGACACATCACCATTAAGGCAGAGCCGGAATGAAAAAGAGGGTGATCTATTCTCAAAGCCCATATGACAGATTGGCTGTCTGAATAGCACTTGATAATTTATAACAAACTTCCACGTGCATCATTTAACCTCACTAAACCTGGAAAGCAATGCTGTGAGTTAGCCCGTTCTTTCTATTTTACAGATAACAAATTTTCAGTTCAGGGAGGCTGAAAAAATTTCCTCAAGTCAAATCATAGTTATGAAACACCTTTGTACATCACAGCTTCTCAATGAGTAATTCTTGAAGTGTGTTCTTCTGTGAGAACAATAAGGAAATCTGTTAGAAATATGGTACCTTGTGAAAAGAGAGATTTTGGCTTTGTGGGGGACATTAAAAAAAAAAAAGAATACACAATTGCAAATACAAAATTAAGTCCCAAAGTGAATATTTGTTCAGAATAAGAAAACAAATCATCATAAATTATAAATTTTAAGAAGCTGAAAAATACCTCTGACATATGGAAATCCAGAAAATATCAAAAAGATTTTTATGAAGTAACTGTTAACGTAGCTCTGTGATAGCTTTTCCCAGTATGTTTGATTGCAATGCTCCTCTATAATCTTTTTATACGACAATGACTTTTAAAAAAATATTTTATAGAGAATAAAAAAATAATTCATTCTTTTTTCTAAAATAACCTATTGAAATCTGTTTTATTATTATTGATAATAAAGGATTAAAACATATGACCTCACACGCAGGCCTTTTCTCTGTTTGTAAACAACTACAGATTTACATCTCATAAAAACAGGAACTCTGATAAATTCTATTTCAGCAGTTTCTACCTATTCTATTTCAGCAGTATGATGGGTCAATAACTATGTATGCTGCATTACTGAGTATATTCTGAACACAAAAGAACTTCTATTTCAACTAGGAATCAACAAGAACTGAATCCTTTGCTTACAATTGTACACATCCAATGATTGATATAATCTTCCACAAATTAGCTTTTCGAATCTATATATTTTAAGTCTTGTTTCTCCTTTACAACCCTCCAGCTTCCAGTGCTGAGTACTAATCCATCACAGTACACTTCTGGTCTTCCACCTTGATGTCACACAGCAGTGTTTGAAAACCACATCACAGAGCAAAAGCCAGCTATAATTTAACCAATTTTAAACATTGTAGATACATACCAACCTAAAATCTACCTTCATCTCCAGATCCCCAAAATGTTAACTCCAATGTCTCATGACAAGAGAGTAAATATGACAGAGAAAAATTCATAGAGGAACAGGACAGAGGTCTGGGCAAATCGCAGCTAAATGATGCTTTTGCAAATTTTACAAAAACATATGTGCATATGATGACACTGCTTAGGCCCCTCCACGGCTTCTGGAAGGAGCCTGTGCCGATGAGGAGCCTTGAGGTTTAGGCTTCATTAGCATTATGGTGAACCACCTCTGTCTTCATGAAAAGGATGGGAAAGAAGAGTCCCACAGAAATATTGAATAATTATTAGGACCTCAAAAGCTTCCATTACTCCTTTGACTTGGGCGTTCTTTGGCCAGTCAAGAGAGAATCAAAATTCTAATTTTCCAAGGATCTGCTGACAATGCCTTTTCCTTGCCAATAAACTTTATCTATGCTGGGCTCTAAAGGGACAAACCAGGGCACTTAAGAGTATCCAAATAATTTGCACTGCAAAATCATTTCATCTACATAAATTAAAAAGTGTTCTTAGCTAACTTCATTTGCATATTTATAGTAATTCTCCACTTCATTTGAATTATAATTATAATTTAATTATAGCACAACCCTTCATTTATTAACCACAACAACACTAACAGCAAATAAATGTTATCTATTTGTTGAGTATGAAGTTATCATAATCTATAATGAGCAGGAATCTTCAAGCTGGAAAGGCTTGAATGAATATGATGGCAAGGGAATGGAAACCCAGGGTTAAGTGGGAAGCAGTTGAAAAACAAGTTCTTAGTAGCTTTAAATAAACACAAGTCTCCAGACAGAGATAAATCCCTTCCCAAAGTATTGAGAGAATTTGCAAACGTGAACATTGCTCACTTTTGTAACTTGCATAATTAAAGAAAACAGAGATGCTGAGAATCTGGAAGTAGAAAAGTTGCCTACTCCAAAAAAGAGGAGATTGGATGTTATTTGGAAAATGCAAAACGGATGATCTTGGTGTCCATTTCCAGCAAAATGCTAAAATAGATTTTTATTTTATTGAGTAGGAATACCACAATTACCAACTAAGTAATCAAATTTGATTTCTGGCTACTAGGCACAATTCTATCTAATAAGAAAACAATCTACTCATTTCTAAATTAAACTCGGTGCAAGTCAGCCATTTTCTCAATCGCTTAGGTTTCTAATTCTGAAAGAATTAGGACCTTCTCTCCCATTTTTTCTGCTTCCTCTCCTCCTTGAGGTTGATTATATACCCTACGAGGCACTTTAGAAACGTCCATGTTGTCTCCCTTCCTAGTCCTGAGGGTGGTGATTGTATTTGGAGTTCGCTCTATTTGCCTACTCCTTCCTGTGTGAGACTCCTGCTCCACATGTCCATCATCACAGAAGGTCCTCCGGGACAGGCCACAGACACTGCCCCCTCCACTAGTAACCCAGCTGGTCCACATGGAAGGGGACAGACTACCGCTGTACTCTAGGAAATCCCCATCAACTCCAGCCTGAGATTAGCACAAAGTCCAGGATGTCTTCTCAGAGAGACTGCAGGAATTGCTAATTTGATTATTTCAGGAAACCATGCTCCATTCTAATGTGTTTCTAAACAGCTTTCAGAGCAATTTTATGCTCTTTCTATAAATTCTAAATAATCCTCCATTTGTAGAGGTGAAAAACAATAGGTCAAAAGCTTAAATGTACCAAGATGAAGAATAATGCCATGAATTGCCAGAGAAATTGTATAATTCAATAAAGTTTTATTGGATTTTGTAAGATTACATTTTTCTCCTAGAGAGCAGAATGGGAGCTCAAGAATGAAGTGAAGCTTAATTTTAGAAATCTAACGTTCTGTTTTTGCACAGTTAAGATCTGTGGCCTATAAATTTATACCTGATAAATATACCATTGTTTTTTAAGCACTTAGAAAATGAAGCACTTATCACTAAGAGCCCACATGAGTTTACAAATAATAACTTCTATTAAACCACCATATTTTTCAGTTAAAAAAATATGAGATTTCAGGGGAAAACTATAAATATATATCTTAAATAAAGAAAATTAATACCTTTTTTTCAAAGCATCTTAGCACCAAAAATGGCATGAAAGAAGAACTACTTTAAATCCAAAATTTCAAATGAGGCTTAGAGAGTTTAAATGGCATCCTCAAGGTCAAACACTCAAACGGTAATAGAAGCTGAACTTGAAATCTGGGCTCCTGTCTCTCAGACTATTTACAAGCAAGCTGTGTGTAAGATGTTGTGCAAGAAGTTGAGGGCATAAAAATGAATACTCACTGTCCTAGCTTTAGGAAGCTCAAAGTTAAGTCAGAAACATTAAATGGACCCCAGATGGCTCTAATCTCTAGGCCCAGAGAAGGTACTGGAACTTTTCACCACAGGAATATGCAGAACCTGGCTCCCAACCTTCCCACAAAAGCCATGTGTGTGCATCTCTTTCCAATTTCATGTTCAGTGACATTATGTTGGTTATATTGAAATTGGTAGCATTCTGGTCAAGATGGTGGAGTAGGTAAACACTATGCTTGTCTCTTCCCCTAACCACATTAAAATTACAACTAAATTATAGAAGACTCAACCTGGAGAACCATGTGAAGTCTAGCTGAATATAACTCCCATAACTAAGGATATAAAGAGGAAGCTATATCAAGACTGGTAGGAGGGGTAGAGACATAAAACAAACTGGCCCCAAATCCGCATGTGGCAGTTGAGCATCAGAAGGGATATCTCAGCTGTCAAGTTCCCCCTAGAGGTGCAGGGGGCCTCAGCCACACACTGGGACTCCCAGCCCAGAGTTCTATTACCAGGAAGCAGAGTCCCCACAAAATATGGCTGGAAAAATCAATGGCAGTTTTGACCATTTGGTGAGATGGAAGGCTGCTAGAAACCCAGATATCCCCTTAAAGAGTCTGCTCACAGACACACTTGCTCACAGGCACTCACCCTGGGCTCCAGCTGAAGGGCAGCAGCTCACAATACTCCAGAGATACACAGGGAAAGAATGAGTTGTGTGACTTTAGGGGCTGAAGGGACAGACACCCTCATCTCTGTATTGAGCCTCCTTCTGTGCAGCCTACAGGTGGGTGCCATTGTGCTTGTGTTAAGAGTTCCAACCACATGGCCAAATCTTCATCAGCACTGGCCTGGTGATCTCTACTCTGCCCTGCTGAATTCCTGGGGCCTTGCCCCACCCATCTCACAGATTCCTGGAGGCATGCCTTGGCAACCAGCTCCACCCCTCCTTCTCAGTTGGAGGCTCTTATAACATCAATCAACAAGCCTCAGCTGGTGGATCTCCAGAGACACTTCAGGTGGCTGGAAACAAGCCCTAACCCAAGCTGCAGTATTTCTTGAACAAATTTTGGGGGTCTGCCATTTTTGGCAGATAATAGCTTACTTTAGTGTGATCTGAAACTTGCAAGTAGCCATAGGTTCAGCCATGGCACTGACTCTGAATCTGGACTAACTTGGTGAATGACACTCACCCCATCCTGCTGAATCCCTAAGACCCCACATCACCCAACTCGAATACTGCTCAAGGTCTTTCAGCTGCTGACCCTGACAGGGAGTTGGCAGGAAACTTCAGTCTACAAGGTGCCCTGGGCATTTTGCTGAGCTGTCCTAGGCCTGGTGCTGGTGGCAGTCAGCCTTGGTTCATTGCATGGCCTCCCTCATATACCTCAGGTTGAGCTTAGGTAGTGACCACAATGATATTAAACTCAATCAATTATAAGAAAAAAGAAGAAAAATACACAAACACATGCAGGCTAAATAACGCGTTACTAAACAATAAATGGGTTAACAATGAGATCAAGGAAGAAATCAAAAGATATCTTGAGACAAATGAAATTGAAAACACAATGACTCAAAATCTATGGAAAACGGTGAATGTGGTCCTAAGAGGAAAATTCATAGCCATATGGGCCTATCTCCAGAAACAAGAAAAATCTCAAATAAATAATCTAACTTTACACTTAAAGAAACTAGAATAAGAGCAGCAAATAACACCCAAATTGAGAAGAAGGAAGGAAATAATAAAAATCAGAGCAGAAATAAACAAAATTGACTAAAAAAAATAAAAAATAAAAATAAATTAAAAAGTTCAATGAAACCAAGTGCTGATTCTTTAAAAAGATTAGCAAAGTTGATAAATCTTTAACAGGATTCATCAAAAAAAAAAAAAAAGAGGACCCAAGTAAAAAAAAATTAGAAATGAAGGAGAAGTGACAACTGACCACAAAAATGCAAAGGGTTATAAGAAAATACTATGAGCAATTGTATGCCAACAAATTGGACAACCTGGAAGAAATAGATACATTTCTAGAAACATACAATCTTCCAAGACTGAGACAAGAAGAAATAGGAAATATGAATCGGTCGATTACTAAAAATGAAATAAAATTAGTAATCAAAAAATTCCCAACAAACAAAAGCCCTGGACTAGATGACTTCCCAGGTGAATTTTACTAAATGTACAAAGAAAAATTAACAACTATTCTTCTCAAATTATTCCAAAATATTCAAGAAGACAGAAGGCTCCCAAGCTCATTTATAAGGCCACCATTTCTCTGATTCCATAACCAGACAAAAACATTACAGAAAAGAAAATTATAGGCCAATATCCTTGATAAACATAGATGCAAAAAAATCAACAAAATATTAGCAAACTGAATTCAGCAAGACACTAAAAAGATCATATATCATGATCAGGTAGGATTTATCCATGGGATCCAAGACTGGTTCAACATCCACAAGTCAATTAATTTGATGTACCACATTAACAAACTGAAAGATAAAAATCAGATGATCATATCAATAGATGCAGAAAAAGCATTTGACAAAATCCAGCATCCATTTATGATAAAAAGTCTTAGCAAGGTGGGACTAGAGGGAGCATACACAATAAAGGCCATAGGTGACAAATCCACAACTAATATCATACTCAATGGGGAAAGCTAAAAGTGTTTTCATTAAAATCAGGTACAAGACAAGGATGTCCACTTTCACCACTTTTATTCAACATAGTATCACAAGTTCTAGCCACAGCAATCAGATAAGAAAAAAATAAATAAAAGGCATCCATAGATTATAAAAGACGATGTAAAACTGTCATTGTTTGCAGATGACACGATACTATATAGTGAGAATCCTAAAGAGTCACCAAAAAACTGTTAGAACTGTTAAATGAATTCACTGAAGTAGCAAGATACTAATTAATATTCAGAAATTGGTTGCATTTGTGTATGCCAAAAATGAATTATCAGAAAGAGAAATTAAAAAAACAATCCCATTTACAATTACATCAAAAATAAAATACCTAGGAATAAATTTAATCAAGGAAGTAAAAGACTTGTACTTAGAAAATTATAAGACACTGAGGAAAAAAAGTGAAGAAGACACAAATAGATGGAAGCATACGGAAGAATTAACAATGTTAGAACGTCCATACCACCCAAAGCAATCCTTAGTTTTAATGCAATCCCTATCAAAATACCATTGGTATTTTTCACAGAACTAAAGCAAATAATCCTAAAATTTATGTAGAACTGTAAAAGACCCCAAATAGCCAGAGCAATCTTAAGAAAGAAAGAAGAGCAAAGTTGGAGATAATGCTATCAGATATGAAAACTATACTACAAGTCTATAGTAATCAAAACAGTATGGTACTGGCATAAAAACAGCCACATTGATTAATAGAACAGAATAGAGAGCCCAGAAATAAATTCACGCCTATATGGTCATGTAATCTATGACAAAGGAGGCAAGAATATACAAGGAAAAAAAGTCTATTCAATAAATGGTGTTGGGAGAACCGGACAAACATGAAAAAAGTGAAAATGGACCACCCGCTTATACTATATACAATAAACACAAAACGGATTAGAGACTTAAAAGTTAAACCTGAAACCATAAATCTCCTAAAAGAAAATACAGATAGTAAACTCTCTGACATTGCCCTTACTAATATTTTTTCTGATATGTCTCCTTGGGCAAGGAAAACAAACAAACAAACAAACAAATGGGACTATATCAAACTAAAAAGATTTTACACCACAAAGAAAATTATCAAGAAAATGAAAAGACAACCTACCGAATGAGAGAAGATATTTGCCTGTGATATATCTGATAAGGGGTTAATATGCAAAATATATAAAGAACTCATACAACTCAACACCAAAAAATAATAATAATAATTAAACAATCCAATTAAAAAATGGGCAGAGTACCTGAATAACATTTCTCCAAAGACAACATACAGATTGCTGATAGACATATGAAAAGATGCTCTATGTCACTAATCATCAGAATAACGCAAATTAAAAGCCATAGTGAAATATCACCTCACTTTTCTCAGAATAACCATCATTAACAAATCAAGAAATACGTGTTGGCAAGGATATGGAGTAAAGGGGATCCTCACGCACTGTTGGTGGGATTGCAAATTGGTGCAGCCACTATGAAAAACAGTTTGAGGTTTCTCAAAAATATTTAAACATAGAACTACCTTATGACCCAGCAATTCCACATCTGGATATTTATTCAAAGAAAACCAAAACACTAATTCAAAAAGATCTATGCACCCCTATGTTCACTTCAGGGCTATTTACAATAGCCAAGATATGGAAGCAACCTAAGTTCCTACCAATAAACAATTGGATAAAGAAGAGGTGGTATATATATGCAATGGAATATGACTCAGCCATAAAAAAAAAATGAAAATTTACCATTTGCAATGACATGGATGGACATAGAGGACATTATGCTAAGTAAATCAGATAAAGACAAATACCATATAATTTCACTTATATACAAAATCTAAAGAACAAAATGAACAAACATACAAAATGAAAACAGATTCATACGTACAGAGAATAAACTGTTGACTGCCAGATGGGAGGGAGATGGGGGCCTGGGTGAAAGAGTGTTGCGATTAAGAAATACAAATTGGCAGTTACAAAACAGTCACAGAGAGGTAAAGTACAAGATAGAGAATATAGTCAATAATATTGTAATAAGTATGTGTAGTTCAAGGTATGTACTAGACTAATAGGGGGGATCACTTCATAAATTACATAAATGTCTAACCACTATGCTGTACACCTGAAACTAATATGAAATAATATCCAATGTCAATTCTAACTGAAAAATTAAAATTAAAAAAAAGAAGAAGAAGAAATTGGCAGTGGTGGGAATATTTACACCAGGGAAATAAGTAAATGCTAAAAATCAGGGCTATTCCACATCCCACGGCCAGTTTTGAAGCACCAGTACACCACTGCCTCAGGGATTCTCTCGCTTTTCACTCTTCTCATTGTTGCCACTATCTTCTCTAGCATACTCTCTTCTCCACAATATAACCTCTAGAGGACAAGGAAGGTTTCCTAGGTTTTATGTCCCCTGAGGGGAACAAGTATTATCTAAAGGAAATCAATACTCTTACAAAGGTAAAAACAAATCAGATAAGTACATGAGGCAGTCACAAAGATTCCTCTAGCTTGCATTGTTCTTACCATCCTGGCCTCCAGTCTCTTTCCTAGTTCTCCTCTGAGTTCATTAAAGAATACAATAATGTATACAAAGCTCATGGTACAGTGTTTGGTACATAGCCTTTACTGGCCTGAGGTTAGAATACAATCCCCTTGACCAGCCCTCCTTCAAGGTCCCCTTTGGGAGAAAGGGGGCCTGAAGATACAATTAATGTGGGTCAATACGCACCCTGTTTCTCTAATGGCTAATTGCTTATATTGTTTACATCAGGCTGGAAACTTCTCTTCCATTGAGACACAATCCTCATAAAGATGACCCCTACACAAACTGTTTTAGAGAATTTCTTCATCTAGAAAAAAAGTTGACAATAAAGTGGCAAGGGCTATAGTAAGGAGAAAAGCTCCGTATGACAGCAGTTCAACTTGGAGGGGAGGCTGGCGGGGAATGATAGAAGGCCTCATATATTCTTACTATACAAGGTATGCTTATGAAGTAGATGGAGAAAGAAGGATTTATACTATAGTCAATACAGAAGGAGATCCCTAGTGTTGGGCGTATGGTTTTCTACTTGGCCTTGGGCTGTTCAACCATCTGACATAAGGGAAGACGCAGATTTGCTTATCACATTTTGTATGGTACAAAGTTAGGAACAATAAATAATGTACCAAAAAAGAAACGACAGAAGACCTCATTAGGCTAATAAGATGAACCCCTTAAAACCAACATGATATTTAGCTATAGTATAAACAAACTCTGGTTCTTAGGTGTGCACTCAAATGATGACCTTAGGGAACATCCTGTCCTTCAATTATGATCTGGTTAAAACAGGCCCATGCAAGCCCTCCTATCCAAATTAATTAAACCATCAGGGTTGTTGGACAATTTAGTGGGGGCAAAGAAGGCCTTAACAGAGTGATTCTGGACTTCCTAAGAAAAATGGTCTTCTCAGATGACTGAAAAAATGCAAGAGATGCAACCACATTTATTACCCGGGCTTGTGAAACAAGTAGTGACTATTACAGGGGATTCTATGTCAGGCAGGGGCGGGGGGGAGGCTGCTTCTAAAGGACATTCAGTATGAATCTTTGTATCCTGTTTTAATGCCTAAAGCAGCTTCCCATAATTTAATGTTTGATGAAGTATCTTGGAAAAGCCATTTTTTAAATAATGTCTAGTGGCTTATGTCCATCCAAAGTACATAATCAGTGATTAAAAACATAAACATATTATGCGCTTGCCATTTCCCTCCTGCATATCTTGTAAAACTGCCACCAAATATAATGCCCACTGGAATATTCAATACTCCTGGGTGAAAATTGCTCTACCAGTTAGTTCTGAAAAGGGGAAAATGTGAAGGAATGAAAAAATGAAAGAACGAAAGGAAGGAAGGAAGGAAGGAAGGAAGGAAGGAAGGAAGGAAGGAAGGAGAAAGAAAGAAAGAAGAATGAAAGAAAGAAGAAAAAAGGAAAAAGGAAAAAGAGAAAAGAAACAATTTTCTTGATATTCTGGTTTGCATTCATTCTTTTCTCTGTTATTCATTTAAAGTGCCATGTGACAGTTATTTGCTATGCGCTGGGGATGTAAAGATCTTTGGAACACAGTTCCTAACCTCTGTAGATGCCTAAATTAGCTGAGTCTTGAGTGAAGGAGGGATAGGCATCAAAATGAATCCTGGGTTTCAGACTTGACAAGTTCATGAATCATGGTGCCATTAACCAAGACAGGGAATAAACAAAGGAGGACTCATTTATGAGAGAAGATCAAGGGTTAGGTTTTGAAGTTTCACCTTGATACTGCTGCCCTGGTTTCGATCAAAATGTGGCATAGGTGATGCGCACTGGCTTTTACTTCAGCTAAAGTTCATATCCTGGCTCTACCACATACTAATGATGCATCTGGGTGAATTTCTTAAACTCTCAGAGCTGTGACTTTCTCATTTGCAAAATGGAATTGATGATATATACTTCTTAAGTTGTAAGGATGAAAATGTAAAACAGTAACTAAATTTACAATCCTGTAATTAATCTCTCCACAGATCTCCTGGAGCCCAGTCTGAACCCAAACTGAATCCATTTTGCTTTGGTTTGGTCTTGGTCTCTGCTACTTTGTGGTGCACTTTTTTCTGTTGCCTATAATCCCCATCCTTTGTGCCATGCTAGCTGGTTCCCTAGTGCCCACATTTTATTTCCAAGCTGAATCCCTTATTCTCAGCATGCTTCAAAGCCATGGAGTGTTCTATCTCACTGTTGTCGTTAAGCTTTGGGGGAGAGAATGAATAAAAATAAGACTGCATGTTATCTCCCCTGTTCAAATATATGTCACCTGTTGAGACCACACCTCGCTGATGGATTAGGTGTTTACAACTCTGGACTTTGTCCTAATTTCCCTCCTTCTTCAATCTTCCATCACCCAAGGGGAATAACGTCCTCCCACAGCCTTGGAGTAAAGCCAAGGTACATGGTAATGTCGTTCTGCTGGACTGCTCACGTGCACTGGAGAGTGACAGCTGGATCCCAGACAGCTGTTGTATGACACGCTGAAGTGGGATAATCACAGGCTGGGAGGAAAAAGGAAATGCTTTACGGATTCACTGAAGCGCAACTTCAAGAAACAGAAAAACTGGAGACAATTAGGAAACTCTGGCTGACAAGCAGCTATCAGGAACACAGCTTTCCTTTTTAAACAAAGGCATCAGGCTAATCAGTCACAAACAGCAAAATATCTTTCAGATAGCTGTGGCCAGTGGTAATTAAAGCACATTTCCTGTGAGCTCAGTTTAGTAAGGACTGCCAGACCATTGAAAGTATTTTTGGCTACATGCTCATCCAGATTTCAATCCTGCCTCTCTGAGGCGGGATGACTACATGCCTCTCCCCGAAACCCCTGTCTATCTCGCAGGGCATAAGAAGCAGAACCCTCCAGCCACTCTTCATTCAGGTACAAAATGTTTAGCAGCCACCAGTCAAATGAACACAATACATGAGGTTAGTGAGCTGGACTGTTGGGTCAAACAATAGATGACATGATAGGTTGATGCCTAGGAACAAACTTATCTATGACAAAAAGAGTTGGAGTTGATTCAAATTACAACTGCAATAATGTGAGAATTTGCTTCCTAGTCTGTGAAATGGAGAGAAAGTACCTTTCATGCTTTTCTGAGAAGTAAATTAAATAATAGTGTGCTCATAATAGATGGTTTATTTACAGTTCGTTTTTGTTGCATCTAGATGTTTGACACAGTGTTCTCACAATATATCCACATTTTGTTTGTTTTCAGTCATTTTATAAAGGAAATAATGAGTTTTAACTCACAAGAGGCTGGCTAGCGTTAATGAGGGGAAAAGATTAATCAATTGGTGAGAACAGGTGTCTGAGCTTCCATGCCTCCTCGTTATCTGACTTGGACAACACACTACCTGCAACTCTCTGAAGTCTTTATGACTTTTAAAAAAATTTTTTCTTTGTTAACATCCCCTCCGCTTTGACAACTATCAGCTTGTTCTTTAGGTCTGTTTCTGCTTTGTTTTGTTTATTCATTTGTTTTATTTTTTTAAGTTCCAAACATAAGTGAGATGACACGATATGTGTCTTTCTCTGCCTGACTTATTTCACTTAGCATAATACCCTCTAGGTCCATCCAAAAGGGCAAGATTTTCTTTTTATTGCTGTTTAATATTCTATTATATATAATACATCTTTATCTACTTGTCTATCAATGGACACCTAGGTTGCTGCCTTTTGTCTATCACTAGTAATGCTGCAATGAAAATAGAGGTGCATATATCTTTTCAATTAGTGTTTTGGATATCTTCGAATAACTACCCAGAAGTGGAATTGCTAGATCATATGTCAGTTCTATTTTTAATGTTTTGAGGAGTCTCCACACTGTTTTTCATAATGGCTGCACGAATTTACCATCCCACCAACAGTATGCGAGGGTTTCCTTATCTCCACATCATTGCCAGAACTTATTTGTTGACTTATTCTGACAAGTGTGAGGTGATATCTTATTGTAGTTTTAATTTGCATTTCCCTGATGATTAGTGATGTTGAGCATCTTTTCATATGTCTGTTGGCCAACTGTCTTTCCTCTTTGGAGAAATATCTATTCAGGTCCTCTGCCCATTTTTTAATTAGATTGTTCGATTGTTTGGTTGATTTTTTTATGTTAAGGTGTATAAGTTATTTATATTTTGGGGATATTAACCCTTTACCGGATGTATCATTTGTGAGTATCTTCTCCCATTCATTAGGTTGTCTATTCTTTCTGTTGATGGTTTCATAATAGATGCTGTAAAAGCAATTAGTTCTTCACTCTCTTTGATGTACAGAGAGAAAACAATCAGGTACAGAAGTAGGATTTCAGCTGTGCCTTCAAGTGTGGCATTTATAACTCCCCAACGCTCAGGTTTTGCTTTCTTGTTAAAAAGATAAACATGATGTTCTCGCAACCTAATTTTGTCATTCTATGTTTGAATTCAGTGGTAAATAATACAATTTCTTTGCCATCTATCTCCCTCCCTCTGTGGGGATGTGCACTTGTGGAATAATTAGAATCATAGCATAGATTTTAAAAAAGTAAACTCCAAGCCACATTTCCTAACATGATGTCAGAAAGAGGGAAGGGTAGCAAGTAGGCAAAGTTCTGAAGCCTTCCGCCCAAAAAACAACTTTACTTTGAAATGCTTTCCCGTAAGGTCTTTCTATACACAAAGGATTCCATGATTGAAAAATTAAGGTTGAAAAACATTTTTCTATGAGACAGAAGTATTTTTACATCCTGGGCAAATTAGCATATCCACCCCACTCATTTAGTCTATGCAGGGCTGGAAATTGGTGTATAATATAGGAACTGCTCTTACCAGAAATGACCTGAAATGAACTAGCCCCTGAAATGATACAGAAAAAAAGAACCATTTCAACAATACTGAGGTGGGGTTCTCAAGACAATCCTCGGGTTTGATGATTCCCTAGGAAGACTCATAGGATCTGCACATAGGCATACTCACGGTTATAATTATTATAGCTAAAAGATACAAAGCAAAATCAACACAGAAAAGAGGAGTATGGAGCAGAGTCTGGAAAAGATTAGGAACAGGTCTGCAAGAGTCCTATCCCAATGGAGTCACACAGCAATAAGCTGTGATAACACATGTGAAATTAGACTCGGTGTCTATGACTTTTGTTGGGGGGTGGTCACATAGGTGTCCTTTGGCTAGCACCTAAGTGTTCAGTATAAACCGAACTGTTGCATAAACAATTTAAACACAGTGAGCTACTCTAACCAGTTAGAATGGCATAAACCTTCCCCAAATGCAGGTTCCCAGACACCAATCAAGCCATTCATTCTTTTTTGGACAGATATCCACAAAACAGCTTGAAAGTCAATGACCTAAGCATGATATAAACATCAGGATGCATAATTTTAAATCATCTGTTACTTTATAAATCCATCAGCAATAATGTAAAGTAATATGGACATTAATCCAAGAAGAAAGAGATATGAGAAGGACTAGAAGTGAGAAGATTCTATATTTACTTATAAACAATGCCATAAAATGTGAACATTGTGAATTCATGTATCAAGTCAGACATTTAAACAAGAAAAAAAGCACATAGTCAACATAATGAAGTGAATGTAATTAAAGAATTTTAGATCACAGTTTAAACTCTTATTTTACAATAAAGACATAGAAATCAGAGAGGTTATTTGACTCATCCAAGATCACTCAAGCACTGGGTCAAGCAGAATGTGGAACCAAGATGCCCGACTCATAGTTGCATACTTTTCCTGTCACTTCATTCCATTGTTCATATTTTGGGGTTCTTGGAGAAAACAGTCTCTACATTTAAACACATTTCGTTGAAGGTGTTACATCAGGGAAAATACAATAATGCTATAGGAATAACACTTCATGGTCACAAAATTATTTAATCAATAAATCAACAAATACTGTAAAACCTACTAATGATATTGAAAAATGAACTCCAAAAACTTTCTCAAACATAAAATATGAGGGTGATTATGACAAGGTTAATGAAATGAGAGCAGGAAAGGTCCAGGACACATGACAAATGTTAATTGGATGGTAGGTGAATCTGTATTACCCCATGGTATGTTCTCAGGGAATTTTCTCTATGTTCAAATAATTTTGCTCTTTATATGTTCAGTATTTATATACGTTGTACTTTCACATATTCTACATTGATTTTCACAAATCTCCTTTCCTTGCTGAATTTCACTCTTTCATAAGTAATTTTACTAACTCATCATCTCCAACTGCCAACTGCATGCACAATTAGACTCAGGCACTACATAGGCAGAAGTGGTATGTGGGAGAAAGGGCTGGTATTGGGATCTGACTTGAGGGGGATTATCCTTCAACTCTTTGCTTGTTCTCTCCCCATCCTCTTGTTTCTCAAAAGGCACCACCTTACAGGTATGAAAGGACATTGCCCAAACTCAGAATCACAGAAGCCCTCACTCCTCCTGGGGGTGAGGGATGGGGTGAAATGGCAGGCAGAGAGGGTAACACCTCAGAGAGCTTTACATAGGTTGTTAAGAGATGAAAATATTGAACTTTGGGGAATAAACAAAAGTAAGAAAAACACAAGCCTTGTGTTTGGGGATGAATGATATACAGTTGACCCTTGAACAAGGGAGAGTTAGGGATGACAACCCCTGAACGGTTATTTTTTGATACCAGCAGGGAATTGGTTCCAAGACTCTCACAGATACCAAAATCCAAGGATGTTCAAGTCCATTATACAAAATGGCATAGAATAATGCATATAGTCAGCCCTCTGCATCTGTGGATTCCCAGCATTCTTTTTCATCTGGAGTTAGTTGAATCTGTTGATGCAAAACCTGGAATTACATAGGGCTGACTGTATACTTATTGAAAAAAAATCTACATATAAGTGGACCCAAATAGTTTAAACCTGTATTGTTCAAGGGTCAACCGTAATGAATGAATGCTCATTCGACTTATGTTTCTCTATCAATGTAAGCAATAATTATTGGACTAAACTCTAAAATAAGAGGGGAAATTATAAATTTCTATGCAAGTTTCCTTGATGTCCATGCATTACAGCCTCCTGCTTGAAAAGAGCATGATGCACCTACAAGAAAGCTGGCAATGTTTTAGGAAGAAAGAGAAATGATATGAAAAGTCCGAAGGTCAGCAAATATCCTCATTTTTTAAAAAAAGAGAAGGTACTTATGGGAGATAAAAAAAAACATTTATTTTCAGGTTCATTCTGAACAAGATTCTAGAAATAATAATAATAGAAAATGTGGTATTATACTTCTTACATGCCAGGCATTGTTCTCAGTGCTTCAACATTTGTTAAATATACCTTAACATTTCATGCTCACAACAGCCCTCTGAGAAATAAGGTCCTGACTGGCAGATCCTTTGGGATCTCACCTTCTCCAAATAGGCTAATTAAAAATCTTCTCTGAAGATCAATTCCTCTGCTAGAAAGGAATTCTGATAAATACAATTTTTTTCTACCACATTCTATAGAAGATAAGGTATAGGTGAAAGAAAATAGGCTTCTTTTCTAACAGTTGAAAATTTCTATTAAAATCCTATTCTGTGTTCTGAAATTGCTGCCTTTCTCTTGCCTGGGCAATTTGAAGTCCGTAAGAGAATCACCAAAGAGTCAGATCAAGGGTACCAATGTATGGAACCATTACTAGTCAGCCAGTCCCCCTGTTGTCCTTGTTATCTATAGTACTAAAATGTAGGGCTGTTGACTCCTATTCCCAAAGTCTAAAGTCTTTCCTCCAACTCCAGTCCAGGGGTGGGGATAGTGTCCTTTAAACATCTGTGTTGAGATGTATATGGCACTTTTACCAGGATTAGGGATTGGTTGTATAAACCTTTGTTTATCCTGAATGTCAGCAAATTTTATACTATTCTTTCCAGTTCAGGTAATTCTTGGTTCAAGCATTTCTCCTTTCCCATCTTATTCCCATTCTTATGTAAACCAAGACTGATAGTGAGAGCTCTGTGCAGCTACATCTAGCCCTCAGATACTGTCCTTTTTTCTTCACAGGTATTTGCAGATCTGAGATCCTAATTCTATGCCCTTAGCTTGATGCTGTTTTGCTGAATTCCGAGGATACATTTGACCATAAAAAACTTTTTCTTCTTGTACAGTTTTATCTTCCTTTGATCAGATTTTGATCTAGAACAGTAATTCTCATTTCCTTCATTATTAAAACCCTAGCAAGAAACTAGGTTAAGACCTGCCTTTTTTTTTTTTTTTTTTTAAGCAGAACAGGACTTTCAAAAGCTATAAAATGGTTAGATTTTTAATTTTATAAAAGAGCAAGAGACTAGGGTAAGGGGTGAGAAAGATATTTCATTGCTTTCATTTGATTAAAAATGATACTATTTGAATGGTTAATATACACAACTGTTGTAGAGGAAACTACAGAAAGGTATACTAAAAAGTCTGAATAACTCAGTTTTTTAGCTTCATTAAGGACAAAATAAGTTAGTGGTTCAGAGCATGAGCTCTGGGGTTTAGACAGGATTGGCTTCAAATGCTGGTTCCTTTACTTACCCACAATATGACTTAATGACTTTAATTTTTCTAATACACAATTCTCTCATTTATATACTATGGTTATTAAAATACTTTATTGTGAGGTAGAAACTATGTAATACATAAAATACGCTTAGCACTTTGCTTGGCACATAGTAAACATAAAAATGGTAGTTATTATTTTAGTAGGGACTAGATAAGCTCCTGCATTGTTTTGGGGCCAGCTTCATGAGTAAAAAGAGTAGGCCCTATGGTTTAATATGTTATGCCTTCATAATCTGTTTGATCATTCTCCCACTGGCCGTAAGTCAGTAAGGCTTTTGTGTCCAGTTTATTAAATAAGCTGGATTCAATAACATAAAAACAAAAAGCAACCTTTTTCTTTTTTCCACTATCCTTCTGAATCCGTTCTCTCAGCTGGTTCTTTCTCTGCCCCTGGATGAATACTTGGCAGGTCTCACAGCTCTCCTGGTTACTGTTAAATAATGTCACTAATAAATGGGTAGAAATTTAATCTTATCCAATAGCCACTCCAAATCCATATTTAATTCCAATCTCCACCATACCAATTAGGTGCCCTTTAGGTTTGTAAGACTGGAGGTGGAAGACAGGCTACTTCTCTAGGTATCTCCTTGTTCCTCATTAAACACTGTCTGGAAGAAGGAAAGATTAAGTTCGTCCTATTTCCCAGCATCTCCATTCAAATTAGCTTATTAAATTAGCTCTCAAATCCTGACTTCCCCATGGCAGCCTCAGTTGGTGTCACTGATTCCCTCTAGCTGTGGGTACATTTTGGCAGAGAGAAAAAGTAGGAGTCTCGTCTCCATCTGTCTGGCCTCCCTTTGCACAGGGTCTTAGGCCATGCTGGTGTATCAAGGGAAACCATGCGAGTGCCAGGTTGGCTCATGGCCATATGTCATAGACAGGACAAGCTACATAATCTGTGGGGTCTTGTGCAAAATGAAATTGCAGGATCCTTGTTTGAAAGCTGTTAAAGAACTTCAAGACGGCAACAGCAGAGCATTAAACTGAAAGCAGGGCTCTTCTGAGCACATGACCATGTGAGAGTGAATGTGTTACATGCCCATGAAAGCAGCCTGATCGTGGAAAAAATCCAGGATAAGAATATGACAGGAAATCACATGAAAAACTGGTGCTTCTGTTTCCAGGCAGAGGTGGAGACTAAGAACAAAGTCCAGAGGAAGAAAGATTAAAGGAGGTGATTCAGGAAGAAGAGACTAAAAGATTCCCAGAAAGAGACTTGAAGGTCCCTGAGCTGGTTAATGGAACCACTAACTGGAAGCCAGGTGTCTGAGATGAGTTCTGGGAGCCCAAGGATAGAGAGAGAGATGGTCTTCTTGCTGACTTTGCCTGAGTATCCCTTTGGGCACAGGGTCCCTGATCAAAGCCCCAGTGATCTACATATGGAGAAAAACAATGTTAAAAAGGAAAATGGAATGCTAAACACTAATAAAGAAGGGCAGAAGAGAAAGTCTCTGATCTTCCTTTTAATAATAGGCAAGAAGGATCATAATGTGTAGAACTTCAGACTTTTCAAAGCTATTCTGTACTCATTATTTCACAGATATGGCATCTGTACCTACAGAATCACAAGGGTGAGTTCCAGTTAAAATACTCCCGGTAGATGGACACATTTCTGAGAGGCAAAATTGAGAAGTCTGGCCACCGGCTACCAAAACTACACTGAGCCACATGTCCACACCAGGACCCTCCCCTGCATTGTGGGGAACCCCACTTTCCCTCCTCATAAAAATATTCTGTGGCAAGATGGAGCAGAAAATGTGAGGAAAGGGATGGTCACTTACCTATAGGATTAGCAGTACCTTTCCCTCAATAGGAGATTTTATCCATTTTGTAGACGTGAAAAACACCTTCCAAAATCCTAAAATGCTGTGAGTTGCATCAATACACAATATCCTGTCATGTAATCATAGCTCAGATTCGTTCAAAAGGATCAACAGATGTGGAAAAATATCAAAGGCCTCTCTATATAGTAGTTCAAATACTTGGCACTTATTAACTGAGAATGTGTAAAACATGACAACCCAGTATTTTTAAATTTTCTCCTGGACTGACATCTTTATTAAATCTAATATTGTTTACTTAATTATCCTCATTATAGATATTTACCAAAAAGACACTTTAATACTGAATACTACATTGTCAATAATATGTTTTTAAAGCCTATTTTTTAAAGATGCTATATTTTATTTATGAGTACATATATAATAAATTATCATATATTAGTGTTATTAGTATTAATATAATCCAACAAAATAATATTGTGTGTGTGTAAAAAAATAGAGAGAAAGAATATTAAAAGAAAATTCACCATAAATGTATAGTAATTCTCTGAGTAGTGGAATTAGAAATAATTTTCATTTTCTTCTTTATATTCTTCGTGTTTTCCAAATATTCTATATTGATAACACATTTCATATTATTAAGAGAGAAAATTATTATTTTTAAATATCCTTTGGGAACCAATAAGATAACACATGTTTATTTAAACATTTCTAAGTTAACAAAATAGTCCTTTAATACAGCCATCACATTTTCTTGCAATATATGTGTTTTCATAGCTTCTTTTTCTACTAGACATTATTTTCTTAAAATCTGATTTATTTATTTTTATATTCCTAACTATTTAGCTATCTAGCACATATAGTAAACACTTAATAAATTTTTGTGGGATAAATGGATGAATTCATGAATGAATGCAATTTAGCCATTTTCTAGTTCAGACATATAACTATTTTTGTTGCCTTTTTCTCAAAATTTTATGATGCATTTCATATACTAATTCAACAGTGATTTTTTTAAGTGACTCGATTTTAGACTTCAAAGCATTTAATTTTATTTTCATGAAAATAAAAATTTTTTTTCTTTTTATACTCATTTCTTCTTTGATTTGCCTAGCATTCAATTAAATTATATAGTTCCAAGGACAAGTCAATTGGCATGAATAGGCTCAAGTTTAAAAATAACTGACCATTGGGAAAGCACAGAACTTGGTGGTGGAAACAGAAGAGAGGAAGTGAATTAGAAAGTGGCCCAAGGGCAAGTAAGCATTAAACAAGCAAGGGACATTAGTAGTGTGCTTTTTTCAGGAAAAACAGAGCAAGTGAACTTAAGTGGAAGTCAGTTAAGAGAGCTCTGACATGCATCAGGCCACCTTAGTTTGCCTACGGGATCTTCTAAAAGGCAAAATTACCCTATTTTCCAACATAACCTTTTCGTCTCCTGCTTCTGGTAATTAAAATAAAACAACTGAAAAGCAGTGAACATATGAACCTAAATCTTTCTGTTCAGTGTGTATGCGCATGCGTGCATATGTGTGTGTGTTTCTGGTGGCAGAAAAAGTTAAATTTAAAAATATAAATCAAATGTGAGAGAGAAAACAGTTCCTAAAGTCACTTTGTTACAAAAATATCCTAAAATGTGGGAAACTGGCCCAAATCCAAAAGGATTTGGATTTCATATTAGACAAGCAGGGTCAATCATAGAAGAACTTTCTAGTAAAAATGTGTGCACAAGAACATGATTGAAATTAGTTGAAAGAGAAAAATTGAAAATAAATGGGGAAGGTAAGAAATCATAAACTGCTCTTGGTTTATTTCAAAGTCACCTTCAAACTTCATTCTTAAATATAGTGTTTACTTAATATTGCTTAGGTTTAAATGACTTAATAGTGAAATTTTTTCAAAATAATCGTCTAGTCACACCTTTATTTAAGCACGTAAGCCTGTTGTTTGAATTCTACGACCCATAGTAATATATTCCTGGAGTTTATAGCTCACTGACACTTCAAAATTTAATTTTGATCAGTAAATAAACCAAAACCTAGGTACAAAGCAATCTTAAACTTCATAATGATATATAAAAACATATATATGTAAATATATATGCAAAAGCGTAGATAAAGTTTCTCCATTCACTTTTCCTTTCAACACTGAACTAAATGTACTTATTTTTTCTTTACTATACCCAGAATTTTCCTGGATGATCTATGATTATGTTATATTATTAGAGAGTGCTTAGAGTATCTGAAAAAAATGTTTTGAATGGTAAATTATTTTCTAATTAAGTCAGCACTATTTCTTGCAGCAGATTACTGGATATTCCAGATATTACTCATAAAATATCTACTAACAGACCAGGAAGGAAATCTAATTGTGTAATAAGTTGAAGATACATATATCTTGGTTTGTATAGAGAGACTGTATTATGTGAAATGAGAGTTTTAGAGGAAGCTTAAGAGTTTTGTGTAAACCAAGGCATTATTTTTGTGATAATAAATACACAAAAGTAAATTAGTTAAAAATAAATACTTAACTCCTATACAAATATATACAGACAACTCATTTGTCCTAGTTGTTTCCATCTTTAAAAGAATAAAAAAATCTAAATGTAAAATATATTATTTGATGGATAGACTTTGCTGATGTAATATGTTTGTACTACAAAGACATAAGGCAATAAACATTGCTAGTAACAAGTCATTGTTAAAATTTTAGTTTCAATATTTCCCTCACCAATACTTAATCTAGCCTTCTTTTTGTATTTTCTACCTCTTTTCTTTATTTAGGTTTTCTTTTCATCACAATGCAAATTCCATGAAAGCAAACATTTAACCCCTGAAACTGTCCTTTCTTTATACTTACTGCAGAGTAATAATATTGTTTGGATGCCTAATCAGTTTTTCCAATTATGCAAGAAGATTCATGTGTACACCAAAAGCACAAGCAACAAAAGAAAAAATAGATAAAGTGGACATGATCAAAATTAAAAACTTTTTTGGTTCAAAGGACATCATCAGGAGAGGGAAAAGACAACTCACAAAGTGGGAGAACATTTTTTTCAAATTATATATCTGATAAGGGACTTATATCTAGAATATATAAAGAACTATTACAATTCAATAATAAAAAACCAAATAACCCAATTTAAAAATGAACAAAAGATGTGAATAGACATTTCTCCAAAAGGTATACAAATGACCAATAAGCATATGAAAAGGTGTTCAACATCATTTGTCATTAGAGAACTATAAACCAAAACCACAGGGAGTCACCACTTCATATGCACTGAAATAGCTATCATCAAAATAGCAGATAATAACAAGTATTGGAGGCTGAGGAGAAATTGGAACCCTCACGCACTGCTAGTAAGAATATAAACTGGTGTAGCTGCTTTGGAAAGCAGTTTTTCAAATAGTCATATAGTTAGCGTATGATCTAGCATTTCCACTCCTATTTACATACCCAAGTGAATTGGAAACCTATATTCACACAAAAACTTGTACACAACTGTTCATAGAAGCACTATTCCCAATAGTCAAAAAGGAGAAACAACCTAAAATGTCCACTCAATTGTGATAAATGGATAACCAAAATGTGATGTATTCATGTAATAGAATATTATTTGGCAATAAAAAGAAATAAAGGAATGATACATGCTATGACATGAATGAACCTTAAAAACATTATGCTAAGTGAAAGAATCTAGACACAAAGGACTACATCCTGTATGAGTTTATTTATGTGAAATGTTAAGAATAGGAAAATCTATAGGACAGAAAGAAAGTTGGTGATTTCTTATGGGGAAACTAAAGAAAATAATCTTAAAAAAAAAAAAAAAAAGGAACAACAACAACAACAACAACAGCAAAAGATCATCCTCTATCCACTAGGCCCTGCTGTAGCAAAATACCAGTAAGGCTGCAAGTTTTTGGAAACTCTATCTCATCAGTCTCCATATTGTGTACTCAACCTCTCTGGTAGTGAAAGAATTCTGGATTTAGCATCAGAAGCCCTGGGTTTTGTGTCCTGTCTTCCTCTAGCTGTATGACCTTGAGCAATTCACTTAATCTTTTCAAATCTTAGTAAAAGAGAGATCATAACTACCTCACAGACACATTGTGGGAGTTAAATGAGATGACATAGGTCAAAAGGCTTATACACTGTAAATTCTTATACAAATGAAAGTAGTTGCTATTATCAGGTCTGGAGACCTAGAGCCTTGATTTTTAGTTACAAAAAGTCAGACCCGAAGAGGCCTGACTCACATCATCTAACTACCTCATATGCAGGAGCCAGGGTCTTAATTTACAGAGAGAAATCACACTGCCAAGTAGATTGGATAGTCATGTCAACCTGTCCACTCATTTCCTTCCCAGGAGAGAAATCTATTTGAGAAACTCAATTACCATCAGAACATTGCTTGGAGAATACAGAATCAGAGCTAGGGGAGTTGGATTATCCTGGCAACATTATCATGAGGATATGGCAAACTGATGAGTCCCCTTCTTTCTCTCTGAAATTAGATCTGTCAAGCAGACTAAATATCTTTTCTTCTTTAGTGCAGGAAACTGCTCATAAAAATACCTTTTCACTTCTGTTTTTCCAGGTAGTCCTTCTCCTCCTCAAGGTATTTATAATCACCTCAATTTCATGACCTTTCTTCATTTCACACATTGTTGTAACAAACCAATTCCCAATTTCAAACTTATTTTGTATTTATCATATTTTGTAAGTAGTTTGCTTCCCTGGCGACTATTCATGACCTACAATTCCCCACTCTCCCTATGGAAACACTGATCCAATCAAGGTTTCCCAGAGAAAACTAATCTAATTGACATGATATGGCTTCTTTTCTGATCCAGTTAGTCATCCTGTCTTCTTCCAATTTATCTCTGGCCTAAAAAGTTGAATTCTCTATAAATGTAAATTATCATGATCACTGTAATATGATAAATACCTGGGTGGTCAGTCATCCTGGCATGATTAGAACCTGCTGGGAAAACACAGTCCTCAGAATCTCTGGTCTTCCTTCTCTCCCTTCTCTTACCACCATTTTTTAAAAAATAAGCTTTGCTTTGAAAGAATTTCAATAATATAGAAATGAAATGACATTCAAGCCACTGGACCACTAATGTCCATTTTCACTCTCATTTGAGAATTTTCTACTGTTCTAGGATGAAAAATTAATTATTGATAGATTTGGTCTTTCCAGAAAAGCAGATATCATTATGGATGTCACATGGTATAATAGTGGAAAGAATGTGAATTGTAGAGTGAGAGAGTTGGAGAGTTCTGACCCATTCTTTTGTTAGTAATCAATGTATCTTGGTCGAGTCACTTAACTACTTCGAACCTCACTTTTTTCATCCATTACAATTATTTTCATTGCTGGTGCCTTGCAACAGTAAAAAAATAATGCACAATAGCAAGGAATATGACTGGCATGTTGTAGGGACAATGTAAAAGATAGCTATTATTATCAAGACCTTCGCGTTCTTTAAAAAGGCCTCTATCATTGTGAGTTTAAAATCAGGATTGGTCATGGCTTGCTAAACGGCCTTCCAAAACTCTGGGCCTTTCTGTTCATTATTTGAAAAGTAAAGAGAAAATGACACTTTCATGTGTAAAAGTAATAACAGTGTGGTTAAATAAGATTTTCTCAGCACACTGAATTTTTTCTTATACATTTCATAAAAGTAGCTCAGTGTATTATAGAACCTAAGTAAGGTTTATAGGGCAGACTCTTAAGAAATGGTCTTTTATGTAGAGAAACACAAACAGTATCTGTACGAATTTTCTCATCTGATCTCACCTACTATTTCAGGAGAGAAAGAAGAAGCCCACAGCATTACCGGCCTCTGACTTCAAAGCCTTAGTTTTTAAACTGCTGTTTGACTTGGAAAAACCATGGTCAGATGCTTAAGCTTTTAAAAAATCAAACACCATTTAAAAGTCCTAGTAACTGCATTCCCAAGCTTTTATAACCTGATTCTTTTCCAGAAAGGAAAGAATGATCTGTAAAAGGAATACTATGTAATGAAACGTTTTTAGTGAGTTGAATTTTTTACTTTCTAAAAATGTTCTAAGTGCTGATGACACTACTGCAGGTCTTTTACCAAATAAAACAGATGCAGGAAACAAAGAAAAATCTAAGACAAAAGGCTTGGTACAGAACACCAGATATAACACAGTCCTAAAGAAAGCAAAGGTAGATTTTCAGATTTTTTCTCCTTAAGATGATGTTCTCTGGGCTGTTCATTTTCTTGGGATGGCCTTTCAGATTTCTTGAGCTTGTCCTACCCTACCAAATCCTCTTTCAGTCACTCAAAGAAAGGTTGTCTCTCTGTTTTTCATTGACCCCTTGTATTAGTCTGCTCAGGCTGCCATAACAAAACACCATAGACTGGTGGCTTAAACATACAGAAATTTATTTTCTCACAGTCTGGAGTCTAGAACTTCATGATCAGGTTGCCAACATTGTCTGGTTCTATTGAGAATTCTCTTTTTGGCTTACAGATGGCTGTCATCTCGCTGTGTGCTCACATGACCTCGTTGTGAAAAGTGTAGGGGATAGGGAAAGAGAGTGAAGAAGCTTTCTGGTGTCTCTTCTTATGAGGGCACTAATCCCATCATGAGACCACCCCCTACCCTTGTGACTTCCTCTAAGCCTATTTACTTCTCTAAGGTCTCATCCCCAAGTACCATCACACTGGGGGTTAGGGCCTCAACATATGGATTATGGGGTGCGGGGACACAATTTGGTCCATTACATCCCACTGAACCTCTTAGCATATCACTTCATTGAAATTTAATGGCTTTATTCTGCTTTTTAATGTGACAATTACTTGCCAGATAAAGTGAAAGAACATACTTATAGAAGTTAAGTAAAGAAGTTGGTAGACAATGAGAAATAACACTTATAGAAGTTAAAATGTTGGTAGACACCAGAATACTCAAATTGGCACGGATTCCAAATTCTAAGGGGTTCTTTTTAGGAAGTCAAAATATAATCAGAAAGCTGATTGCTAACCAAGAATTCAGAAGACAAGAGATTATTTGCATAATTAAAATGTTTACTGTTGTGAGGCTAAAAAAAGCCTAATACATCTAGCCCCACCACTGTGGCAACAGCTCTAAACCAAAGGGACCATGAAAACCAGAATTTATGGAGAGGGCTTTCTCTCCCTGAAGAGTGCCCGAATTGGCCCTCCCAAGTTAGTCTGATTTTCCACACTTCTGTCACTAAATAACACCACATATGATGGAACCCTCCAGTCTTGCTTGGGTCTGGGAGCAACTGTACCTCTCTAGTAAAGAGATTATAATGTGGGAGTTCAGAACAGGAGCTCAGGAGCCAGATGAGCTCATTTTGAATCTCATTTCTGCCACTTCTTTGTCATATGACCATGAGGACTTCATTGAAAATGCCCTAAAGATCATTCCTCCATTGCAGTCATAAGAAATAGTCTTATTTAATTTGCAAGGTTGTTGTAAGTATTATGCTTGTAGTGCTTTTAGTACATTAATCTTAGTAAATACTAAATAAATATTACCTATTATTTAGTGGGAATCTGCTAATCTCTGCTTTAATTCATTATCTGATTTTATAGTTTAACTCCCAGGGTATAATCTTGAGTCTCTTATTTCTACTTTCTCTTATTTATACCTACCTCAAGTTTGTTCCTGGAACCTACCGCCTAACATATTGATGGTCAAGACAGGTGATATAACTATTTCTAGAGTGTACACTGACTCCTTTTCTACCTGACCAAATGACATAAAATTTAGCAGAGGACTTCTGGAGAGAATGTTATTCACCACATTTCTAGGACAAAAGTTCAAGCCATCACTGTGGAAAATTTGTGATGTTATTTAAAGGAGACAGAAGGAAAAGATGACTATAGAGGTCAAAGGCAAGCTGCTGGTGTCATGGATTTGCCAAAACCCATGGTTACCCCTTTCCTTTATTCTTTCTTTATTGCAAAATATAATGAATCTACCCCAAAATAAATACACTAGCTTTGTTAGTAATTATTTCCTTGCTTTTATTTATACTTTTACTACCTAAATATCAAACCCTAACTACTGGAGTTTAGTCTATTTCTGAACTTTATATAAATGTGGTCATATATTTTTTTTTGCATCTGACTTCTTTGTCTTAATTTCATGTCCTGAATGTTCACTCATGATGTTGGACATAGTTGAAGTTCATTCATTTCATTACTATATCAATATATTCCATGAATATAACAATTGATTTATCCATTCACTTTTGATAGAAATTATTTTGGTTCCTGTTTTGGCTACTACAAATAATGATTCTTTAAACATACTTGTACATGGCTTTGGGTGAATTGATTAAAAAAGAACCCAATGAACATTTTTATGTTGAAAAATATAATATATTGAAGTAAGAAATTAATAGACTGATTTAACAGCAGATGGGACACAATAAGAGACAATATTCACACAAAAAAGCTTTGATGTTGGATTGTGAGACCTCTCCTAGCACCAACCGTTCAGAGCACTCCTCTTCCCTTGGCCATATGATTGGCTCAAGAGCTGGCATGTGATTCAAATTGGTGCAATCAGAGCTAATCTTGGAGCGTGGGCTTGAGCCACCAGAACGAGATGCTCTCTTCTTCATTGGTTTTGAACCTGGGCCTCAGATATTGACCTGAAATTTCTGGGCTCATGTCTAGTCCAGGCCAAGAGTGGAGAGTCACTGAGTCCTGATGACATTATTTGAGACTCTGGAGAGACATATACCATTCCTATCCCTGAACTAGTCAATTCTATGAACAAATATTTCCCTTTTTGCTTTATACCAATTAGAGTTGGTTTTTGATTTGTCAACTTTAATGAGAGTCCTAACTATAAATATTCTTTCACTCTTACACATTTCCAAATGTCCTCATCCATGCCTTTCAAAAGGTAAGGTAGAACTCATGTTATGGAGACCTTTAGACAAATTCTCTGGTCTACCTCACAACTTGTGTATG